>NC_048269.2:32846004-33504504 GCF_005286985.2 Setaria viridis | reverse complement strand
GGTGTTTTAGACCGGCAACCCGCCTAGTGGTACCCTAGGTGGTCTTTTGTGCGGTGGGTGTTGTCGAGAATCAAGGAGTCAATGGTGACGCAAGAAACACGATTTAGACAGGTTCGGGCCGCTAGATCACGTAATACCCTACGTCCTGTATGTTGATTGTATTGAACTTAGATGAGTTGTCTTTGAGGGGGCCCCTGCCCGCCCTTATATAATTAGGGGAGCAGGGTTACAGGCTAGAATCCTAGTCGAATACGGTTACAGAATTCCACTCGATGTAGACAGAGTAGTTTCCATATGTATGTTGACTAGTCTTTGAGAGTCCGAGTGGGCTACGTTCCTTTGCCGCGTAGCCCCCGAGTCTTGATTACGTCCGAGTGCGCCCCTTAGTGAGCCACACAAGACCTACTCGTGGGACTGGGATGTATGCCCGACACGGTGCGGCCACGATGGGAGGGGGCGACGGGAGGAGGTGAGCCATTCTTTTTTTTCCTCGAACCGGTAAGCTGTGTAATTGGTGGCAACGGTTGGTGGGTAAATAACCCACAACTCTATGAGAAGATCTAAAACGAGTGTTTTTGAGTACCTCTTGAGGTACTTTAAGAAAAATGTGGATCTGGCCCTTATCTTCACCTTTTTTCTGAAGCCAGAGTTGGTGGAGCTGGACGTGTTTGGTAAAGAATTTTGTGGAGTTGGTAGAGTAGAATTTTTTTTTTTTTGCAAACGTAGGGTTTTCTGATCCGGTCTTCCGTCTTCCTATAACAAATTAGAACCACGTTTGTTTTTTTCTCTTCTTCTGTCTCCAAATACTTGTCCCCTTCGACCACTTTATCTATTTTCAAATACTTGACCATCATATTTCATATTTCAAATACTATGTTGCCTCTCATATAATACTATAATAATATTCTTGAAACATTGAGAGATAATTTTATTTGATCATTTCATACAGCGTATGAAAAGTGGACGTCTTGGTAACCGTGCATTGGGTCTAAGTTGGCAACTATTGCGAAATGGAGGTTGGCAGTGTATAACTAGCAGCAAAAGCATTAAAAAATGTCTATCGCTACTCGAAAAAAAATTGTCTATCGAATTTTTTCAATCCCTATTACTATCTGCCTCCCCTTCGACCACTTGTCTCCAAATATATTTCACGCTTGTAAATAAAAGAAGAAGAGCAAAGGAAACAACATCCTCCGTTGCTCTTGCGCCCTCGTGTGTCGTGACCGTTGCTCTGGCCGACGACCGGCTGCACGTCACAGAGCCGGCGACGTGTCACTTCGGTGACACCTTGAGCCGTAGGCGAAGTAGCCGTCCCCACGCAAACTCGCAGCGCGCCCATCAGGCTTGACCCGCCCTGACGCGTGCCTGGACCGACTCACTCACTCCTGGGTTAGCTCAGACCTACGGCGCGGTGGTGGCCGAGCCAGAATGCAAGTCCAGAACCAGAGCTCGGCTGGCTGTCTTCCAGTTCCGGGACCGACCGGTCCACTTGAGAGGCGCTGGCACCTGGGCGCCCACGCGGGCCCGGGCCCACACCACCGCCGCTGGGAGAGTAGGAGGCCAGCCCACGCGTACCCCCCTCGCGGGCGCATCACCACCCCCACCGCGCGCCCGCGGGATCCTCTCTGACACTGCTGGCCCACCGCGCGCGAGCCCCATCCTTCTCGGGCCGCGAGGCGCTCGCTGGGCCGCCTGCTCCCTGCCTGCATGCGCGCACGGGGAGCCAGCCCACGTGTCCCCTCCCTCCACGTGTCCCCGCACCAGTCACGTCCTGTGGCGCCGATACGTGGCGCCGCGCCACGGGCCAGACGCCGCGCGCCGCGGGGTATATCTGAGCTCGCTCGACCCCCCCCCCGCCGCCGTAATCGACTGGCACCCGCCACCCACCGCCCGCCGATCCCCGCCACCATCCCCATGTCCGACGACCAGCAGCAGCACAGCGGCGGCCAGCGGCAATGCCGGCGGGGCATCACGCCCGACGTCGAGCTCGGCGCGGCCCTCGCGCTCGCCGACATGGCCGGCAGCAGCGTCGCGCAGGCCAAGGCGGCGCGGCCGGCTGTGCAGCAGCTGCGAACGGCCGCCGCCGAGGAGGCCATGACCGACGACGAGGAGATGGCGAGCACGAGGCTGAGCCTCCAGTTGGGCATGGTCGGGATCCAGTCCTCCTCCTGCTCCAGCGGATCCAGCGCCGGCCGCCCATCGCGGCAGCTGGCGCCCGCCCCCGCCGCCGCGACGGGTACGCACGGCCCCAGGCCCCGGCACACGCTCACAGAGGTAATTGGCTAGCTCAATTAACAAGTGGGGTCGCGTGGTTGCCAGCCCTGAGCTGCTGCCTCACCTAGAGTTGGCTGGCCGGGTGCAATAATTCCAGGCCGAGAAGGAGGCGAAGCGGCTGCGGCGGGTGCTCGCCAACCGGGAGTCGGCGAGGCAAACCATCCTTCGCCGGCAGGTGATTTCTCTAGTACATGCTCTACTGCTTCTGTTGTGCAACTAGTACAAACAGGCTCGAGGCTCCAATTTTCTGCACAAGTCAATAAGACACTTTCCTTTGTAATAAATAATTGATTTTTAGGCGATTCGAGATGAGCTCGCACGGAAAGTTGCAGACCTGTCATCAGAGAACGAGACCATAAAAAAGGTAAACCAGATCTGACGCCAGCTACGTGTGACTAACTGACAGTTAAAAAGCTTAAATTCTGTGGCGCAGGAGAAGGACCTGGTGATGGAGGAGTACCTGTCGCTGAAAGAGACGAACAAGCAGCTGAAAGCGGAGGCACACGACCTCTCGCTTTCCTTATTCTAAGAGATTTCTTAATTGTAAACCGGCCTCGTTCTTCCAGCACTGTTAGGCCAAAGCAGAGAAAGAAGGCAAGGGGGCTAGCACGTTCCAAAGAAATTAAAAAGCATGGATCTATCCAGTTGTTCGATTCCAAGGTAGCCACATGACCGACCTTTACTGGGTCGCCAGTGCCGTACACCTAGCCAAGTTGGGAACTGTTTCGGCTGAGCCTTTGCTCTGACATCTGTATGGATCACCATGGCTGTTTCTATATATATGCATATTTATCCTCCAGCCGGCGGCTCTTCTGTCCATTTGTGAGCACTACGTTTTCGATGCACTGAAAGCGGTGGCGTATCGCGTGTGCTTTGCTTGGTGCGTGGCAAACATGCTTACTCCCAAAAGAAGACGGTAATGCGAGTGATTAAGAAAAGCGAGATACTAATCCCAGCGCGCCTGAAATTTCCTATCTTTACTGTCGATGACATGGACCACTGGATCTTTAGCTTGCAAGGTTCCTTTTCTTCCTCCTTCCTTATAAACTACACAATTGTGCTTCTTTCCTCCGATCCGGTTGCGACTGGGCTCATCGGTCTCCTCTGTCTCCCTGTTTTCTCCTCTGTCTCCCTGTTTTCTGCCTCTCCGACGATTACATGATGTTTATATAGCTATAAGACATATCAACATTCCATCATAATTAGCTATGATATACTCGTTTACATTCTTCCACATGATACTAAACCGCAATTTACAAGTCAATCCACTCCTAATGTTGCTTGACAAAATCACTGCCGAAGTGCTGGAGCCACCAGAATCCTTGCTCATACTCCAACTTGAAATACAAGGCATCTTAAAGATTTTAGGATATATGAGTAGGAGTAGCAAAGACGCATGTACTCTGAGTTAATGTTATTTGTAGATAACAACTTATTTTTAGTAATAGTTCATCGATGAGCCACCTTTATCTTATAGAAATAATTTTTTTAGATTAAAGATAAAATCCAGTCTACTATATCCACACAATAGACATATACAGCTAAGGTTACAAGGAGTTCTTAGACTCTAGTCCTCAACAATGAGACTTCAGTCCTCAACAATGAGGAGCTCAAAACACAAGAAAGAAAGGAAACTTACAAGACAAAGAAAATAATTAGAAGACTAAACTTCATTCTTCTTTTTCGTCCTTGCGTTGTCTTTATACTCACCAAGTCATCACATCTTTCGTCTGCTTAGAAACTTGATGCTGTAATTGGAATACTTGTCTTCTATACTTGTTAGAGAGCAAAACATGATTGCCGGAATCCTGAGGATCAAGTTCAAACAACTTCTCAGCAGCAATCTTTCCAAGCTCTGTTTTGCCATGCATCTTGCATGCCCCAAGTAGTGCTCCCCAGACAGAAATGGACGGCCTCATCGGCATCCCCTGTATGATCTCATAAGCTTGCTCTTCCGTTCCTGCACGACCAAGCAAGTCCACCACACAAGCATAATGCTCAATGCGCGGCTTAATCCCGAACCTCTCATGCACTGTCTTGAACAGCTCATACCCTTCCTTTGTCAAACCTCCCCTGCTGCATGCTGTGAGCACATTGACGAGTGTGATATAATTAGGTGCTGTTTCTCCACACTTCATCATACCATCAAACACTGCAAGTGCATTCCGAGCATCACCAATGTGTGCATAACCTCCTATCATTGCATTCCATGTAACAAGATTCCTCTGTGGCATCTCAAAAAAGACCTGTTCAGCATTTTCAATACCCCCACACTTCCCATACATGTCAACCAACGCACTTGCAACAAAAATGTTTGCATCAATGCAAGAGCGGACAGCAACTGCATGCAGAGCACGCCCAAGGTCAAGGCCTAGCAGTCCTGCGCACGTGGTAAGCACACTGGAAACAATGAAATCCGTTGGCTCTTCCCCAGCTCTCACCAAGGTAGACTGAGAAAGCTTCCTCCTCTCCACCATTCTGCGCATATGCAACAACCATACAACACCAGGACACACTATTCCGAACTCTCATCCCATCAAACACCGCCTTGGCCTTCCCGACGCATCGACCCTTCCCATAAAAATCAACCATAGAATTGGAGACGGAGATATCCGTCTCAAACCCGCACTTCACCACGAATCCCTGGAACTGCTCCCCAAGGGATAGGTATGTCGCCCCAGCACATGCATTGAAGAACGCACAGACCGAGACCACATTCGGCATCCCACGCCAGCCTTCCGGAGCCCAAAGTACGCCTCCACTGTCTCAAGGAGCCGTCCATCAGGGCACGCACAACGAGTCGTCTGTGTGATGTGTGTTTTGCAAAAAACCCCGCGAAGGTCTGGAGCGACGACGTCCTCGTCATCTCGCGAGGATACGATCCCGGCTCGTGCTCCCAGGTCAAAATGCCGGCTCCAGCACCGTGGCGTCGGGAGCTTCTGCCTCTGCTCTTCACAGAAAGGTAACCAATCAATCAATCCGGTGCCTGATGGAATGTTCAGATTCGAGAGTGTTGATAAATGTCTGAATTGGAGGTGCTCCTCGTAGCTTCAAGCATTCATACTTTGTGAGCGTTGTTATGTTGGCTTCAAGCATTCACAAGATGACTTGGATTTTACAATTGAATTGTTCGGTGCCAACACGTGCATCAGAGGTGGAATTAGGCTAGTTACCATGTTATTTTAATTAAAAAGCTCTTAGGTATTGTGAATTGTATTTTTACATTTGGGATTCGTTTGGTCATAACAGTTCTTTGTCACTTAGACACCTTTTACCTCAATCTGATCATATTAATCGGCCTGATTTCACTCTGGTTCCAGCATGTGAATTCTTCTATGAGTTTTTTTTTAAATTGATTTCACCAAAGGTATGCGCTACTTCATTGCGATTTTTTTCTCTCCAGGATGTGGATATTGCCTGAAGCAAGTGAGGTAGCTATACCAAGTGAAAGAAAAGGGAAAGAGTCTGAGCTTATGGCTGGAGACTGTAATATACAAAAAGTAATTGTTTCAGGGAAACTTCAACGAAATTGTTTCTAATTGCAGTGTACAAAAAGTAATTTTTTTCTCTCTTTGACTTGATTTAAGGAAGCTTCAACGAAATTGTTTCTTAACTGCAATTGAACTGGCTTCTTGCATAACTTTAGGTAAGACAATAGCAAACCTGGAGACAGAACTCTCTGCTGCAAGAACTCTACAAGATTCTTTTCTCAACGGATGCAACATATTGCTCTGTGAAATCTGTAACGTTAGGTGTGAACCTGTGCTTGAGGTGTGAAATCTGTAACGTTAGGATACTATATTGCTGACGGGATTTATCCAGAGTGGGCTGCCTTCGTGAAGATAATATCAAAACCTCAAACAGAGAAGCACAAATTATATGCACAACATCAAGAAAGGGCAAGGAAGGATGTCGAGTGCGCATTTGGTGTCTTGCAATCTCATTTTGATATTGTTAAACGTCCGGCACGGTTATGGAAACAGGATGATGTTGTTAACATTATGCAAGCTTGTATTATCCTCCATAATATGATAGTTGAAGATGAGAAGGAGTTGGTCAAAATTCCATTTGATTTGAATGACAATCCGAATGCAACAATCGTGCTACCACCGGAAGTGAGGACAAGTGATGATCCTAACCCATGCTTCGTAGAGGTACTTCGAAGAAACAAGGTTATCCGTGCTCACTCTACACATAAGCAGCTCAAGAACGATTTGGTTGAGCATATTTGGCAACGTTACGGCCGTAAGGGAAACTAGACCTACATGAGTAATCTATTGAGTCTTTACGACTAATATATTGAGTCTTTATTATATTATCATATTATATATTGCAAAGATCAATTATTATAAATATATATTACATTAATGCTTCTATGTCAAATTCATGTGTCCATAATATGAGGCAGCATGTATTGCATTGAGTGAACATGCAATAAAGTGGCATACATAGATTATATTTATATCTAATCACCTTAATTTGAATGAATTAAATAACTTGTAGATAAGTTAAAAGTAAAATTATTGTACAAGCTGTCGGTGTCTAATATAATTTAGAGACGGCAGCCATTAACTGTTGTGTATGCCCTTAGGGAATATGAAGTCGTTGTTTATTCTTTGGTACTGCCGCATCCACCTCCATAATCAGCGCCGTCCACAATATAAACCGACCTCGAGCGAGCGGGCTAGCAGACTGCAGACCAAGCTCGGGCTTCGAGGCCGCCGGCCGATGAGGGTATCCGAACTACCCACCGCCGACTAAGTCGCCCTCCACATCTCCGAATCCGTGGTCTTCCTCGACGCCCTCCGCGGCTGGACGTTAAGGTATTCTTCCCTCACGATATAGCACCGAGGAGTTGCCGCCCTAGTCCCTGCCGCTGCTAGATCAGCCCAGGGTTACCTCTCCCTGAGTGCTCTTCCTCATCATGCCCAATTTTTATTTAGCGTTTAGCGCTCTCTGTCCGGTTCCGCTCCAGTTTTGATGCGCCGCATCTTTCCGCTGATCCATCGACTCAAAACCCCAAATTTTATTTTTTATTTTGTTAGATCCTACTGTCCTCCCTGCAAAAACAGGAATCGGCTGCGAATGTGTATTGATTTACCTTCTAAAAGCACGTTATTTACAAGTTTACTTTGAAACAGCCTTTTGAAATATGTTTTTCCGCCTCTGTACAATGCAATCAAGTCGATTTCCCATACAAGCTAGCCAATTAATTGCTCTTCACATGCAAAATAACCGGTTTCAAGTACTCTCTCCATCCCAAATTGTAGGTCGTTTGGGTTTTCTAGGTTGACAGATGTTTGTCTATCAACCTAGAAAAACTAAAATGACCTGCAGCACCTGCAGCTTGGGACAGAGGGAGTAGCTCTCAAGTATTATGTAGTATATGCACAAAAGCATCTCGACCTGGACCTATAGCTGGCTAGTGTAGGGTTTGAAACCAATGGTTGCTTTGATAAATGATAACTGTATTTGGCATTGCTTTGATAAAAACTGTATTTGGCACATGATTTATTCGCTGTCTGAGTTCTGATAAGGTTCTATGGGAACTGTGCGACCGATTCCATTATCAAGTGTTGGCAGGCAGACATTACCTAATTAATTTAGCTCCCATCAGCAGCATCATGCCAGTTCATGATACTCCAACCATTTCACAACCCTGCAACCAAAACTGGATAAGCAGAGCCAAAGCAGTTCACCCAACCCAGCTCACGGACCTGCCCAAGTTGCAGTACCATAATCTGCTAACCTAGCTGTGACTTGGGTCCAAAATTTTCCCCAGCAGTTCAACCTTGCTTCAAAGACCTTCCTATTGCTTACTCCGGGATAATTCCTCTCTAATCTTCGGTTGAAGTACCTTGTTCCGGACTTCCTGTTGACATGATTTTCCCTCATTGTGAACCAATCATACAAAATTGTTTCCTGGATAGCCTACAACAACTAAGGAAAGCTGATTCATGTACACCTTTATTTTTATGTTACGGTTTCTACATTAGCATCATATGAGGTCACATAATTTGGGGGATTGTATGCTACTTGTGCATAGGAGATGCCTTCCCGATCAGATGGAGATTCATCATCTAGTGAAGATAGAAGCAATGCAAACCATCAGAGGAGGGAGTTAATAGAGGTATTTTTTATGCACACACTTAATTTTGCTTTGGTGCATAAACTCCTGTGGTGGAAAGGTTCTGTTAACCATAATTTTAGTATCTACCGTTAGCATTGTATCATTGTCTGAGTGCACAATGCTGCTGTATGAGCACTTATTATCATTCCTCTGAAATGCTTAGGGCGAGAGTTCTAGAACTGGGGAGCCAAGTACACTGGTGGAACAAAGGGCCTACAACCTTCGCCCACGGAAGTATGATTCAGTTGCAATACAACGGAGATCAGAATTTGTGAGATGCAGGGAGCAGCGGACTCAGAGAAGAATTGAGCGCAAGGAAGCTGAAACTTTGAAACATAAAAAGCTAAGAGCATACTGGGAAGGGGCCTCCAAAAGAATCAAAGAGATTATGGATAAATGGCCTAAACGAACTAAAGAACAAGAAGAAGCGGATATGGAAAATCGAAGTAAGTGTTCAACATTTCACATCCATCATCTGTCATTCTTATCTTAAAAACTATCACTAAGTACACTTATTTTCAACTCCTTACAGCTGAGATAATAAATACGGATGCAAGTGGTTTTATGGAATCGGAAAGTGAGTTGCTCTTCTCATTCTCTTTTTCTGCACTGAGAATTTTGTAAGTGACTATTCAGAAGGTATTAGCAGAGTTTTTTTTTAATCTGAGCAGCACGAGCTATGATCGATGAAAAATGTTCATGTCACTCTCTGACAGTACATATGATAAGTCTTAAAAAAACAATGGAGATTTCATGATTCTCACTCCATTCAGAAGTAGTTCAAAATGGGCCAGTCAAAAGGATCGTTTATGCATCCAAAATGTGATTATGCTAAACTATTGCAATACTGCATACTAATGATCTGTAGAAAAAACAAATGACTCATCTACAACATAGTCATTATTATGTACCCCTTTCATGCTTTGCATTATTGCATATTTCAGTGATTTGAGCATCAGAATAGCTCCCTGCTTTGTAATAAAAACCTATTAAGTACGAGTTAAGGCTTTACAATTCACCTTTTACTTTATATTCATAATTTACAACCAGAGTGGTGCCCATATTTTGAAACACCGAATTTTGGACTTCTGGAAACTACTTTGAAGGGTGTTAATTGGGCAGTTGAGGAATTAGCTTTGCAGGTTGCTTCTTCTGTGGTAGGACTGCAATCTCTTACAGGTGATTACTCCATTGATTGTCACTCGGCTGATGCTTATTCTGGTCCTGACTTATTTAAAAAATGATTCAATTTGTTTACAGATGGGGGTACAGATCATTTTTTTTGCTCTGGTACCATTTTTGAGTCTTCGGGAGAGTGTCAGAAAATTGTGACAGTTGCAAATTTGGTTAAAAAATGTGCAGACACAGATGAACTAGCTGAAGGCCTTACGGTTGGTCCATCTTTGTATTATAATTGGTGAAGTTTTAGTTTTGCCTTCAGCCTTCTTCAGAAACACTAATATTTTTACTCTTTTATATTTTTTGTAGATCGCTGTATATTTGCAAAATCATGAAACTTGCAAAGGCCACCTGTTGTATCATGATTTTTTTTACAACATCTGTGTGATTGAAATTGAGTATCCTGTCAATCTGCCAAAACAAGGCTTTAGTTCAAATACCAAAGCCGTCAGCTTTGACGAGAGCTATTCAAGAGATGTGGTTACATTGGGTCGTGACAAAGAGAACCATGCCTTGGTGGTTAATACAGGAAAGATCATTCCAAAAAGTAGCAGCTTTGACTGTGAAGAACTTTTAGTATCAACTTGCAGAATTTCAAAGGTGAGCATATTATGAAATGTATTTGCTTTGATACGATGTTAATTGCTGCACTACTTGAATTTCATCTGATAATTCCGATAATTATTTATTGTTTTGATACCTTGTTTATGGCACGCCCTTTCATAGCTGAAGGTAGTTATTTTAGTCCATAACTACTGGATTGGCACAAGGATTTCTGTGAAAAAACAGTTGTCTGGTAATCTTTGCTTAAGTCCAAGACAATGATGGTAACCTCCTTAAATAGGTGCCTCTAAACTGCTTTAGAGACCTATTCCAAGCATCTTTGTAAATTGACCTATCAGATTGCTGTGCACTATGCTTCGGAACATGCCCTAATTGACCTAATCGGCAGATACTGTAGCTAATTAATCAACTAAACAGTTTTATTTCCCAACTGAATTATCACAAATTCACAATAGATCATAGCTCCCTAACAGGAGCATGCCATGCACCACATCAGTTGGCAGACAACGGAATGTTCACATAACAATTAGTCACCTCTTTGACTTCCTTTAGATTACTTAGATATACATATTAATGTATGATACTCACATGTACTCCTGTAACTAACTTGAAAAGATAAGTTGTTACCATATCAATGCTCTTGTGAACAATAGAGTTGATGCTTTTCTTCGCGTGTTTCCAAATCTCATATCAATTGAATTACAATTTACAAACACATAGAAGAATAGGCTTATATACAATAACTTCATACATCGGCATCAATTTTCCTAATCTTTTTATGAAGGAAAGAGTTTTGTAGCTTGGCAAAAAGGTAAGTGTTTTTAACCTTGAGATATGAAAATATTGGCAAATAGTCACGGAATTTTATAAAATAGCTTTGTGACAAAAAGTATGGTGAAACCGATTGTCCCACAAGATTTCAACTTAAAATGCAGCTTTTCGTAAGAAAGGAACATAAAATACAAATTGCATTATGGAATGAAGTGACCCGCTATTAGCATTTATTTCGCGTAAACTTAAACCAAGAAAAAAGGTTTTTTTTTTCTCAAATGAAAAACTTTAGTGCAACAATGGATCTTTTCTTTCTGTAATCCAGCTCTATATTACTCATCTTTCTATGTTTTTTTGTTAATTTAATGACTACCAACATATTTCGGCAGGCAGAAGTTGGGGGTCCGCTGATGAGCTTTGATGGAAATTTTATTGGGTTAAATTATTACCACCATAAAGAAACTCCTTTCATTCCAAGTTTCATTGTGTTGAAGTGTTTGCGGCAGTTAAAATTGTTCAGGTATGCACATTTTGCTTTACATAAGGGAAAACCTAATAGATTTGGTGAAATTCGAATCTCTACTTGTCCTTGAACTTTATCAGTTTGTCATCTATTCTATAGTTGGGACCTGGGTCACCAGTAACTCCTAGATTGAGATCGGTGGCTTCTGGCATGACACGTTCATGACTGGTGATATTGTGGATCATTTAGGCTGTTTACCTAGGCTAGGGCTCGAGATAATTAAGGATTAGTGATGTTGTGGTGTTAGCTGTAGTAGGTGCTTGGTATAGGAGCATGGGATGTAAGTGCCAGAAAGCTTCATGCTCCTACCAGGAAAGCTGCAGTGAGAAATGTTGTGAATCATGATGAGCCAATCCTTCTCCCTACTTTTTTCATAGTTTTAGTTTGCTTACTTTGAGGATACCAAACAATTTTAGTAACATATTTTTATTACAGCGGTAGTAATCTCAACATTAGAACTCTTCATCTCATTTTTTCTGGTGTAGATATTATGGACTTACCTATTTGTTTGCATTATTTTCCTTTTATGGCAACATCCTAATCAAATTCCATGCCATTTCATGCAATAGGTAATGAGCTGGCACAACTTTCTGATGCAGAAACCAATAATTTATCAATGACAGATTTTGATCCCCCTCACTATGATGCAGGAAAGTTGCAAGACCTTGGCATGGGCTGCAAGTTAGAAATCTATTCACAGAAGGGCGCAGTGCATTTGAAAAGATGCAAACCAACTTACTTAGGACCACTGGTGTGATTATTGAGAAGGTTTGCATATCTTCTCACAAATTACGTAAAATTTACACACATAAATGTGGTTGTACAAATGTTTATGCCAATTTTTGGCTTCTCACATATGGAATCTAGCTTTGTCTTGTGGTACTTTGCCTAGTCACAGCCCTATACATTACTCTGATTTTCATTGTTTTGGGTCTTCCATTTCATGGGCATATTGGAATTGTAGATCAAAGATCAACCTTCAGTGAAAGCATCTGGCTTGAATGAAGGGGATATCATCAATAGAGTTAATGGTCTGTATTTTTCCGACGCAGCAGAGGTATGTTTACTTGCTCCAGCGTGTATGCGTTTGGTTGTTGGCTTTTGTAACACCAGGCTGTGGTGAGATGTAAATTTGCATCGTATGGGAGCTGAGCACAACAGTCGTTTGAGGGCACACGATGCTATGATTAAGAAATAGACTGAATATGAGCAGGGACAAGCATTATCAAACACAGATACATAGTGAATACAACCAAACATGAGAACGACCGCAAAAATATTTCTGGACATGAAAACCACTGAAATAACTTGCATAATTCTAAAATGTTTTAGTTTTAGTACAATTATGTATTTTTACTGTTAATATGTTCTATAGACTCTCTAATAAAAGTTGTCTGAAACTTTAGGAATAATGGCTGTAGGAAGTGGTTTCAAGAAACTTTAGATGGATTTTGAGGCACACAAATTGGTTTAATTAAAATACTATATAAAAAAATTGTAGATCAGATCTACATTTCACACTACTCATGTATTTAGACTCCGGATGAGTAGCCATGCCAGCAGGCTCTACTAGGCAGCCAAAGCGCTTCCTTCTTGCATTCTAATTTTTATACCAAGCTAGCAAGCAACCAAAACACTGGCCTTTTGCATTCTACCAGGCTTGGTGCTGTCAATCAAATGTACCATTAATGTTTTGAGCTGAAGATCTCTTTTGTCGATATTTTCTTGCAATAGCTTGGAGGCATACTGCTGGATATAGGTACTGCATATCTGTCAGACTATCAAAACCTTAAGCAGTCTGATGGCTCCGATATGAAGGCAATGTGCATTAAGGTTTGGTCCATCAAATCATGTAACAAAAGACCATCCAGTACATGCTATAGCTGTGCTGAAATTCTTGAATGCTCTAATTGCTGCTTCTTCTCTTGTTTGTGTATATATACTCAATGCAGTTTGGTGTGAGGGGTCATGAAGGTGAAAAAACAGTTGTCGTTGAGAAGTTTGCATCCAGTGGAGTAAATAGGTAAATATACAGCGTTATTTAGATTAAATATGTTCAAAATATTGGAATTAGTTAAGTGTTTCGAGGGGAAGGCAATGACTAGATTCTTTTTTACTTCCAGATGGCCTTTTCCAAAGCCAATAATTGTTCAGCAATACAGCAAGGGGGAAAAGGTTCTTGAAGAATGGTATGCAATGGAGTCCTGAAATATGGCAGCACCAGAGCTACCTCTCCGTGTTGAGCTTCTGTCGTGTTCATTTTTTTTTGAGCGCAAAGAAATTGCTTGTAATAATTTGTTTAATTCAGATAGTGTGAACGATCAACTAACGGGTTGTGGACATGGGGATGGGGTTTAGCAGACTTGGATGTACCCTAGCCTTAGCCTATCCTAACTTTGCTTGGGCTAATGCACAAAGTGATGAAATACACTCGTGTGGATGATCAAAGCTCTACTAATTCTTTTACTCTTCTAGGTTTTGCGACCAGTCCTCTAGTGGCAAATCCTTATACTGGCTTCCTGGTGAAATTTGGGCACCAAGGATGGAGCATATGTGTTGAAGCATGCCACTTGTTGATCATGTTTATTCATCATGTTATAGCGTTAAACCACAAGCTGAAACAAACAGTCGGCTTTTCAAATTGGCTTATGAGAAACAAAAAAAGTTGGATACACTTTATTAATGTACACATTTATTAATTTAAAAGCCAATATATAAAGACTGATTTTCAAATACTAGCTTTTACGCGCCCCCATAGGAGCCTACTTTTGTAAAAACAAACGTGTCCTTAAGCTCTCACCAGCGATTCTTTATGGAATTTTCGAAAGTATCGAGACTATATTACTATATATATCTAATTTGGCTCAAAATGAATAAAACACAGGCCGAATTTTGGTCAAATATGTGTATGTTTTTAGATACGGTCGCGTATTTTACGACCAAGTGATTCATATGCGGTGAATCTGTTGTATGGATTTCTATTTGCAATTTTGCCGATCGAATTCCCAGCCCTAGGCAAACCTGAAAGCCCTCACATTCACAGCGGATTCCCCCCACCCGGAACCCCAAACCCAAGTCCCAACCCCAACCCGGCGCCGCCGTCACCCCCAGGCCCGATGAAGCACACCCGGCGCCGCAAAGCGAAGGCAACGAAGAAGAAGGCGCAGGTTCGATTACCGCCTGTCGTTCTTTCAGTTGCTATTGATTTTTTTTATGTGCTCCTGCATCTTCTTGGGCTAATTACCGATTCTGATTATTATTAGGGCAAAGTTGCCCTACTTTGGATTTCCAATTCTGTTTTGTGTTTGAGATATATGGTTTAATATCTTTTCTGTTTCTTGCGACAGATCCCAGACACGCCCCGTCAAAAGGAAACTCCTGGTGGTAGTAATTCCGGAATATGCATGCGTCCTCTATGTTTTAAATTAGAAGAGTAGCTCATATGGTTCTATCAGTCGTGCTTTCTTCAGAGATCTCGATATCATCATTGGTCTCACAGTGCTTCACGCCTCTAACCATGCATGTTTTATATTAGCAGGCCGTAGAGCATGCTGGTCGGATTCTGATGAACCCCAGTCTAAATTTATCATGTATGATGATGATTCTGGAAAGGTGATAGACTTCAAGAAAGACGGACCGAAATACTTTGAATCGGTGCTTGGAGACCACAGATCCGTTGTCTCCCTTGTTGCTTCCGCTGGTAACTTTTTGTTATCTAGGCTTTTGCATCCAGTTGCTACTACTGATTATAGAACACATGATGTTGCTTTATATCGACTATGAGAAAGCGACTGCATTTGCACAAGATATGGTTTGGAAAAAAGAGAGACTTGAGAACTTTAGTCTGTCTTTGTTGCATATGTTACTGTGTAAACAATTTCTATTGTCAATCCCTGATCATAATATGCTTGCATAGATGGAGGGGGTGTGGTTTGCTCAGGGACAGTGGTTGATCATGAGGACAAGCAAATTTGGATACTTACCTCTGCTACTCTGGTTAGAAAACCTGACACTCAGTTCGAGGCTTATAAAAAAGAAGAAATTAAGGTCAATGTCACATCAGTTCATTTACTTGTTTGTTTGTGCTGACTTTGTCCTATCCTGCTGTGGATAATTAGTTACAGATTTGTTGGTTGCAGATTGAAGTGGTTCTGCACAATGGGGATACTGTTGAAGGGTCCCTAGAAATGTGCAATTTGCATTATAACATTGCAATTGTGGCTATTGAGTATCGAGATTCTCTGGGATGTCTTCCTGCGGTGCAACTCTGGGACCTCCCATTATATTATTCCTTGCAGCCTAGGCCTGTAATTGCTCTAGGTAGGGACGTCAACTCAAAAGCTATGGTGAGTTGGGGACAGCTGGTTCGTGAGAATAGTGAGTTGGACTGCAAAGAGCTCATGGTCTGTTTGTGTGGCATCAGCCAGGTAAACTGGCTTTGGTTCTACATTTTGGTTTCTATATATGGCTTAGCATTCCGTACTTCATCGTGAACATGAAAAACCAATTAAATATGGGCATGCTTTATTATTTCTTTAGTGTCACAAGTTAGGGGCGGGGGATACTATATTGACATGGATGCATACTTTGGCTATCTGTATTTTCTATAGTTGTTCTTTTTCCTACTATGTTATTCTCATGACACTTGACGTTATTGCAATAATTCATAACTTCATGTGCAACTCATTTCTTTCTGTGCCAGGATTTCATTGGTGGGCCTATCATGGATTCTGAAAACAGATTCCTTGGCATAGTTTATTCCTTTGAAGAAACTGCTCCGTTTTTGCCAGCTGACATTGCGGCGAGATGCATACAATACCACAAGAAGGAAAGGTACTATATTTTTCCTTTTAATTTAACTTTCATTAAAACTGCTTGGGTTTTGGTAATATCATCTCCACTTTAAATTTTTCTTGCTGCTGCATATCTTTCTTGTGTGCTGACTATTGTGTGCATGTGCACATGTATTAGTAAGCTGGATCTCTTGCAAGTGTTAACAAGATACTGTGTTAAAGCTGGATCTCTTTGTTAAGTTCTTCGATACCGTGTTAACAAGATTGGTTTCAACTATTTTTTGAGATAATACTGCGAAGTTTCAGCAATCTTGTTAGCGCTGGCAATTAATTGTTGACAATTTTGAAAGATTGATACTCGGTTTCTAAATTTTTCTTTAATGAAGAAACTGATGAGTATCTTGCAAGTGAAGTGAGGCCTAGAGTGCGTAATATATACTTGATATATCATTATCATTGACATTGACATATCGATAAATTTATGATTACTGCAGAGCACTACCATGGCTTCGCATAAGGGTACAAGCTCTTCACACGCTGGACCTAGATGTTCTGGAGACCATATGCTCCAAATTTGCTAGGCCGCCTTCTGGACTTGTGGTTGACAAGGTACACAGTAGACACACAAATCCTCTAATTTAGTTGCATTTAATTCATCTAGACAATTAATTATGTTTTGAATTTTGCGGCAAATCTGAACCTCATTAATCAATAAGCATGTGTTTGGATGGGAGACAATGTACGATGGGACCGTCATTTCAAGCATTTTAGTGCACGCTGAATGACAATTTACTTGGTTGTCAGTCCTTGGCAAAGTTGGCATTCTGAACAGGTGATTAGTGTTGTAAGCATGTACAAGGAACTTAATGCAGATCCAGTATTTTCACTTTTAAGTCTTCTAGTTTATTTGTGAGAGTAACACGGCTTATGTTTTGTCAAAATGATCAGATAAGATTTTCTTTTATTTCAAAACTGAGTAGATCTGATAAATAGAGCTGACTAGCAAATCACATGCAAAAAAATATCTCCGTGGAAATGTCCTATAGTGATGAAAGAACTTAAATTCCTTTGTCAGTTTTTTTCTGGACTTAATAGCCCTTGGTGTGACCCAGGCCAAGCAAGTTTAGACCTGTTTAGTAAATGTTTGCTATTTTTGGAAATGAGCATATAGAATGTTTTCTGTTATTGGTTGCTACATTACATTTTTTTGCACGCACCAGCTTAATCCTACGCACACTGTAGATTTGTGACACATCAACAGAAAATTATGGAGGGATTGAGGTTGGCGATATAATCTCGAAACTTGATGGAGTTGCCCTTTACTCTGTAGCACAGGTATTACCTTTGCTTATAAATTATTATCACTGTCTATGTGTAAGTTTGATGTGAATGTCTCTGCCTTAGACGAGACAAATTCATATAAGATTGTGTACCCTTTTTGCAACTTGATGAATTCATGATTGTTTTATTAATTGATGAAAATGATGAATTCCTAAAATGTTAATGAAGTGGGGAAAACATTTGTTCCTGACACTGGCAGTTTTTTTCTCTAAGCTATGAGAAATGCTTTGACTCATCTATGTGCTTAAAATTATTGTTACAAAATTTAGTGGCTTTATTTTTCACGTGCACATAACTTGATGAAGTCACATGCAATTATCCCTTTAGAAGTTGTACTCTGGAAATAAAACTTTCTAGTCCATGTAATTGGAATTTTGAAATTAAAGACCTGGATTTCGATCCCAGAATCGCACAAATGCAGTTACATTAGACAATTCTAGGGTATGGGTGGATTGGTATTGGAGAAGAAATCTGTTAGCACGTAAGAAATTTTTAACTTTTATCTTTAACTTTCAAGACTATAAACTCAAAAGCTTTGAGGCCAGGCTCAAAATATCGTAGGGAATCAGATGAAATTTAGGTTTACCGGGGATAGAGAGCCATGTAAGGAGGAAGCAAGTACTTTGTAGGACTCTCACCCTCAACCTCAGTGGCAGCCTGTAGTGTGGGTGTAAAGGGAATAGGATCCGGAGGAATCGGATAAGCAGTCGCAGGAGGATTCTGTTTGGGAAGGGAGACGAAGTGCAAAGGTGAAGAAAAGAATGTAGTATGGGCCAATGCATTTTCCATCGACCTTAATTCACTCCTATCCTCAGCGGCTAGTTGGATAGAAGTTGTCCCACTCACCGTAAAGTTGGTTGCGCAGTCATGCATGTAAATCAGAATTTGTGGAACACTACCCTCGATTCATTTTGACATACATTACTCTTCGCTCATTCCAACATTGCTGCGCATCCAATGCACTTTGCTTGAAGGAGACCCACATAACTCCCTGGAGCTGATGTATGTGTATTTTGTTCTTTGCTTAGTTTACTGCGATGTTTCTAGATAAATTCGAGGTTGCACTGGATACATCGGATGCAGTGACACTCCAGGTTAGTTTCACCAATTATTTTGTCAATCAATATTAATATTGTTACTATGCTAATTTTTGCTGCGTACAACTAAGTAGGCGGTTGTAGATAGACCAACAGATAAGACTACATTTGTTGCAAAGCTGAATGTACAACAGGTTGCCTCTAATGAAAGAAACAAGTCATTCGAAAACAGGTTTGCATTTAAAAGGAACAATGCACTTAGAGAATTTTATGTCTTTATTCTTGTTGGTTATTGATGATGTTCCTTTTTAGATGGATGGAGTGGAAGTTTTATGGTTTCGACAAGCAGTTCTACTGATGAAAGCCTGAAGGTAATGTGAGTACATCCTTAGATAATGGTATAATTGGATCCTGAAGGCTTACTGATGGGGTTTACTTTACTCAGTTTAAACTTTTGTAGGAATTCCCCCCCTTGCTGTCATCTAACAGACTTTTTAGTGCCTTACCACCTCTACAGCTCTATCCTCATAATTTACTTCACAGGATAGCTCAGACAACATATGCAGACGAAGGAATAATCATGAATAGGACAATACTTCCTAGTTTGTGTAGTAGTCATATTTTCTCTGAACCATTGGCGGAGCCATTTTTAAACACCCCCATTTATTTTCTTTTGCTTAAGTATCAAAAGAAGGTGAGAGTTAGTGAACAATTCTAGAACAACGCATAGCAATGACCTCACATGCTGCAAGGCTTGGATCCGCCACTCCTATCAACCAGTGGTTAACTTTATGGCCCAGGCTAGGGTTCCAAGGGGATGAATGAGAAGCAAAATGTGTTCATGCAATGCATAAGTGATTACCCTTTTTGTTTTCTGTTTTGAATTACAATTAATCCAGGAGGAACACTGAATAGTTTGATTGTGTTCTACACAAAGACTCAAATGTATTCGGCTTCCAAAATAAAAAGACTTGAATGTATTCGCGAAAAAAAAACGTTATGTTAATGCTGGTGAAGCTATTTCATTCCTCTCTTCAAACATCAACATTTCATCTAGTATTTATGTTATTATTTTCACGGAATAAGGATGAGTGGTGTTATCTTCTTAGATGGTCTGTTCGTGAGAGGACATTGATCAGAAATACGCTATGCACCAATAGCTGATCAATGTTGTAGTTGGTCTATCTTTCCACATAATACCTGGATAATGTTTTTTTTTCCATTTTTCTGTTACAAAAGTATTTGATTTTCCCATTCATTTGTGTGGAGTTTAGTCCTTGAAGTTGAAGCAGTGGAATTAATTTTATCTGCCCCAATTCGACCATTTTAACTACATGTGACTGTACATTGAAATTTTATAGTCACCCATTAGCATGACACAAGTTATACCAAAATAATTGTATGTTTAATACAAGGCTGTATTATATGGGTGTGGTGTTATTTGAAAAGAAAATGGATCAGTAATGTATGCATGCCTATGCGATGCATGGTCTACTTTTCAGTTCCCAAAGATCAGCTACCATGTATAGTTAAACTCATGAAAATTGTGCGAGGGTTTGTAGGACGTGATCTGAAAAGCACCTACCTGAAACTGGTTTAGTCTTTTAAAATCATAATATTCTATATCAATAAGCTTGCATGTTACATCTGATTGATATGCTACAAAACTGTTCTGGGCCTATCTGCTTATGTTGCAATTCCGATTTCCAGAAGCCTAATGAAGTAATTGAGATGTCCACCCAAGCATACATGGGTTGAAGCGTTGCTGAAAGAAATGTTAAAAAGGATGAATTCTGCATGGGCTGCTGAAGGCCATTATGGAAGATGTGTTTCCATTTTAGCACTGCTTACTGAAGTGTGATTTTATGATAAAGTTTACCTTGGCTGTTGATACCTAGTTCATCTATGTTTTCTGTATCTTAATTTTCTGAGTACTTTTGACATGCTTTTTTTTTTGTCATCCAGGAGTGGTGGAGTCTGGATGCCCATTTGGAACTCAACCATGTGATGTGTAGGTCTACACTTACCTACTGTCTGCAAGTGCGGGAGAGGTGATCGCAGTGTGCCACAAGAGACAAGACAGCAAACAACTACATAAGAGTTGTATCTGGCTACTGTGTGCTGTTTTTGGAACACAAATCACCAGTGCTCTCTATATTTCTTATCCAACGTGCTGTTAAAGCATCTCTGTAGCATGGCGAACCACGTTCATCTGGAAGATGAACTGTAAAACCATGGTAGCTTCCTATTTGTGGATGCAACCGATGTTTATTATAACCAAAAACGCTAATTCCTCCCCTTTTACATACGAGAGAGTATCATGTGCTGCAAGTATGTTGTTCAATGTTCAGGCACTAAGCAGCCGTTAGGATTGGAATTTGACGGACACTCCATGGTGTAATGGCGAGGGATGTTGCGCTCAATTTATCGGTCGCCCGACTGACGCGTGGGCCTGAAAGGAACCAGGCCCATGGCGGCACAATCTCGCCGCCACAGCCCACAAGCCCGCGTAGTTCCACCGCGAAATCCTGCCGCCTCCCAGCCCCCAGCAACAATTCCCGCCTCCTCGCATCCGCGCCGTGTCTCCACCGCCGCCCAGCCCCGCCACCGAATCACTCCGCCGCACCCAGACGCCACCGCCGCCCCCCGTCCTCCAAATCTCCACGCACCGCAGCCCATCCCGCGCCTTCCAGACCCAGCACCGAATCTCGCCGACCACCGTTTCGGAAACCCTCCTCTAGTCACGTCCGCGCCGTCTCCGCCATCGCCCACTCCGTCACTTAATCGCGCCGCCACTCATCCTAACCCGTCGTTCCCCGTCCTCCAAATCTCGACGCAGCGCACCCGGTCACCCTCCCAAGCGCCGGAGGGGGAGAAGCTCTAGCGAGAGGAGCCCGCTGACTCCGGAAGTGGCATCAGGAGCCTCCTCTCCCGCCACCGCCGACCAAAAGCGACACAAGGGTAAGAGCTCGACCCCCTCTGCAGCCTCACATCTGCTGGCCACAAGGGCTGAGCCTAGCCGCCTAGGTAATCGAATGGCATACTATGGAGCACTGATCATAGCTGGATTCTTTCCCCCCACGTGTGGCACTTGTAATCACTTCCTCAGCCACAATATGCAATCTGGAATTGGATAGACCGCAGTCATGTTAACAATTAAGATATAGAACTCATAGGCAACATGGTATCCTATTTGGTGTTTCCTGGAAATTAAAAACGGCACCAAGTTAATAGGTACACAAATTCTGTGTAGATAAACAAATTCCTCCTAGCTGCAGCCTAAGTGCTACCGCAGTGCTTATGCATCAATCAGGCTGGCTACTGGCCATCTAGCAGGTCTCAACAGCAATTAGGTGTGCTTAGCAGTGCCTTAGGCAACCAACCAATTTTTCCGAAACAGTTTTCTTGCCATAAGAGTTATGTTAATGTTCCTGTACTTTGCTTCATGTTTTTTTCTACTAGCTTCCCCCATAAGTTGATTATACAAGTCCAAGAGTTGCAGTGTCTCCTGTCTTTGAGTCTACTTGTACTTGTCTTATACCTATTGAATTTAAGAATGTCAAGCTAGACTCTCTTGTGCCTGCAAAAACTTATCAGTTGTGCTGAATTTTAGGGCTCACTAATCCAAAAGCCCCGCACAGCATCAGCAACAACGACAAAGTCTTTCGGTCCCGAGCAAGTTGGGGTAGGCTAGAGTTGAAATTTAATAGGAGCTACTAATCAAGAATCACGTGATTCCACAAGCCCCGCATGATGCAGAATTTCATCGTAAGATAGCCTTGATCCTTCTTATTTAATTCTATCTTTGTTATCTTTGTAATGATGTTGTGGTTATGTTTATGTTTCTGCAAATCAAGTTCGTTTATTAATATTTTTAATAAACTTGCAAACAAAGTAAGTTACAACCACATGGTTAACTTCTTCTTTTCATCAGTCAAACACTTGCAACTATTATTCTGGTGTCAAATAATCTTTTAGGCTACTGGATTACATGGGGCTTGTGTGGATGTTTTTTAGACAGAATGTTTCTGCCTAGCTTTATAGAAAGCAAACAGTATGCTAGGGATACCAGCTTTACAGTGCAGCATTTATGCAAAATGAAAACATGACTGTTGGAAAAACAGCAAAAGAGTGAACCATAGTTTTGAGCTGCAGCTGGCTGGCTCTTTGCTTCTTGTTTATAACTGAAAGGGAACACTCATAACACCCCTAGTGGCTTGCTTACTAAGACAAAGACTTGACCCATTGACTAGACTCAAGCTTGCAGCCAAGTTGTTACTAGTCTTACTCCTTAAGGAAACTAAACTTATGGACCAAGGAAAGAAATTGATCTCTTAACTAGATTAGGCTAATACTAGTACCTAGTTAGATAAGCTAAGGACACATGGATTACTACTAATATTGACTAGGCAAAGCAGTTCACACACTTACAAAACAAAGCAAAAGCTCATTAGAGTGCCTATTACCTAAAATGACATTTCCAAAAACATACTCTTAACTTCCTCCAAAAAGCAAAAAACGTACAGAAAAATAAACGTCATCTGCAACACTTTCATGAGTCCTTTGTGCTATTACAATTTTTTAGCCCACCCCTATTGGCATCATTGCTGAAGAAATCTGAACAAGTGCAATCATCTTGTTGATGTCATCCACCATTTTGCCGCATATTTTCTTTACCTTACAGCTTCCTCCACATTAGAGGGCATTTAGCTAAAGCTTGACTGGTATTATCTATCAATTTAGTGTGGTGGTTAGGCATTTAGCTAAAGCTTGACTGGTATTATCTATCAATTTAGTGTGGTGGTTAGGCATTTAGCTAAAGCTTGACCGGTATTAAGCATTACAATGTTAGCTGTTGATAGAATCAAATGATTAGAAGGCATTGGAAGCCACATTAAAGGGCATAAGCTGCAGTGAGGTTTTTGACAAACTCTAAAGTTATATGTTTGTTTTACAATTTTGAACTTTTCAGTCTCAGTAAAATTTTCTTTTATGTAAGATGTTTATGGTAATACAATGAAACAAAAGCATAAAAAGTAACATTTTTCTTTCTGTAGGATATTTACGGAGCTATTCAACAAAAGCGTAGGATTGTCAAAACTGTTTTGTACTGATAAAAGTTGGAGACGTGCACCAATGCGGATTGATCCTTACATATGATGATAGATTTTGCTATGTCTAAACTGTTAGATGTATATGTACTGTTGGTATTTTTCCTTTTGTATTAGGGAGTTTTGTATGTATATTTTCCCCTTCCTGTACCTGTATATATATGGGCCTAGTGCCCCTATTATGAATACAAGTGTTATTTCTAACATTAACAACCAAAATCAATATTCAAGGCAATGCTACGATGGACTTCGTTATCACTTTTGGATATTCGATAGAAAGGAACTTCAGTGCCACTGATGTTGTTGTATACAACGGTAATAAATTGTCGATTGTTTTTCTTCATGGTGGAATGGAGTTAATTCATGCTAAGCAGCAGGTAAACTTCAGTGTTCAAGAGAACATGGAAGAGGCCGTTGTATACAAATTATGTTCCAAAAGCATTATACAACAGTAAAAGATGTCTAACCCAGTGCAATCCTGCAAGTTCTTGCCTTAGAGGAGGAAACTTAGGGTAAGTTACTAATGATACAATATATGATTTATTATAATTTCGAACTGTTGAAATTTTTTCATTTGTCTGATAGACACATTCTACAGCACTGTAGATCTTCAATATCAAGGGGTTGATATATTTTATCACAATTGTTGTGCTGGGACTGATATTACAAATGGTTTGGTCGTCTTTAACAGGAGTTGAAAAGTTATTGGCATGAACCTACTGTATTCTATTGGTTGGACCATGGCTTTACGCCTAAGTGCAATGAAAGATGAAATCACAATGATATTTTTGGACACACATGATAAGTTATATATGCTTTATTTGTAGGTATGTTTAAGACTTTAAGTTGAAGAAACTTGCCGCACTACTCCTTACTGTTCGGTACTCTCACCCACCCTCTTCAACATTCAAATTGCTTTGCTTTGGTAGGCTTATAAACATTGTTCTGTTTGCACCATTAGCCCACACCATCCTCCGCATAGGAAAAGAACATGGAATTGATTGTGAAAAAAAATAACAATTGCAAAGTAGAAAATATATTTTAGGGACTAGTGGTACAATTCTTACTTTATGTAAAATAGAAAGTACTAACTTTGCAAAGTAGACCTTTGCAGGAATACAGGAATATTTGAAGGCTAAAGGTGAAGTTGAAGCTGATAAAGCAAATATTTAAAAGGTATATTTTAGTTAGCTCAACCAATAACTTTAGAGATATTTAATGTGCTCATATAAGGTAAATGCCTAGATATATTTAAGTTCTACGTTGTCGTATATATTTTTTATTGTTTAGCTCCTTGAACAACACCCAAAAGGGAATAAATATGGTAACTTGAATGTTGAAGGAAACCAATACAAACTTCTAGAGCCTTACCCATAATTCATGATCCATGATATTTTCCATGAAGGCACTAGATGTTGTTGCCATGAAGAAATTAGAATAATGTAGAATATAGATATTTGTCTAGTGAAAACTCTAAAAGTGGACACATGTCATCATCCTACAAACTCCCTTGGCCTATAAATAGAGGCCCCCTTCCTTACCATGCCATTCAACCATGAGCATGGTAGAAGTAAAGGTTGAATGCTAGGCTAGTCACTAAAGAGAGTGTGTTGTACACTCTTATGTAATATTGTTGTGTTGTAATAAAGTTATGTTTCTTATAAGTCTTACTCCTTAAGAAACTAAACCTTATAGACCAAGGAAAGAAACTGATCTCTTAACTAGATTAGGCTAATACTAGTACCTAGTTAGATAAGCTAAGGACACATGGATTACTACTAACATTGACTAGGCAAAGCAGTTCACACACTTACAAAACAAAGCAAAAGCTCACTAGAGTGCCTATTACCTAAAATGGCATTTTCCAAAAACATACTCTTAACTTCCTCCAAAAAGCAAAAAACTTATAGAAAGATAAATGCCATCCGGAACAGTTTCATGAGTCCTTTATGCTATTACAATTTTTCATCCTACCCCTACTGGCATCATTGCCGAAGAAATCTGAACAAGTGCAATCATCTTGTTGATGTCATCCACCATTTTGTCGCATATTTTCTTTACCTGACTTCCTCCACATTAGAGGGCATTTAGCTAAAGCTTGACTGGTATTATCTATCAATTTAGTGTGGTGGTTAGGCATTTAGCTAAAGCTTGACTGGTATTAAGCATTACAATGTTAGCTGTTGATAGAATCAAATGATTAGAAGGCACTGGAAGCCACATTAGAGGGCATAAGTTGCAGTGAGGTTTCTGACAAACTCTAAAGTTATATGTTTGTTTTACAATTTTGAACTTTTCAGTCTCAGTAAAATTTTTCTTTTATGTAAGATGTTTATGGTGATACAATGAAACAAAAGCATAGGGAGTAACATTTTCTTTCTGTAAGATATTTACGGGGATATTCAACAAAAGCGTAGGGATTGTAAAAACTGTTGTATGCTGATAAAAGTTGGAGACATGCACCAATGCGGATTGATCCTTACATGTGATGATAGATTTTGCTATGTCTTAACAACCAAAGTCAGTAAGCAAGGCAATGCTACGATGGACTTCGTTATTACTTTTGGAGATTCAACAGAAAGAAACTTCAGTGTCACTGATGTTGTTGTATACAACGGTAATAAATTGTCGATTAATTTTCTTCATGGTGGAATGGAGACAATTCAAGCTAAGCAGCCGGTAAACTTCAGTATTCAAGAGAACATGGAAGAGGTCGTTGTATACAAATTAAGTTATGTTCCAAAAGCATTATACAAGAGTAAAGGATGTCTAACCCAATGCAATCCTGCAAGTTCTTGCCTTAGAGTAGGAAACTTAGGGTAAGTTACTGATCATATAATATATGATTTATTATAGTTTCGAACTGTTGAAATTTTTTCTTTATAAGATAGACACATTCTGCAGCATTGTAGATCTTCAATATCAAGGGGTTGATATATTTTATCATAACTGTTGTGCTGGGACTGATATTACAAATGGTTCTATTGTCTTTAATGGGAGTTGCAAAGTTATTGGCATGAACCTACAGTATTCTGTTGGTTGGACAATGGCTTTACGCCTAAGTGCAATGAAAGATGAAATTGCAGAGATATTTCCGAACACACATGATAAGGTATATATTGTCGATGCTTTATTTGTAGGTATGTTTAAGACTTTGAGTTGAAGAAACTTGCCGCACTACTCTTTACTGTTCGATACTCTTACCCACCCTTTTTAACTTTCAAATTGCTTTGCTTTGGTAGGCTTATAAACATTGTTCTGTTTGCACCATTATCCCACACCATCCTCCGCATAGGAAAAGAACATGGAATTGATTGTGAAAAAAATAACAATTGCAAAGTACCAAATATATTTTAGGGACTAGTGGTGCAATTCTTAATTTATGTAAAATAGAAAGTACTAACTTTGCAAAGTAGACCTTTGCAGGAATACAGGAATATTTGAAGGCCAAAGGTGAAGTTGAAGAGCAAATATTTAAAAGGTATATTTTGGTTAGCTTAACCAATAACTTTAGAGATCAGAGCAGCTAGTTAAACCCTAATTAATGTGCTCATATAAGGTAAATGCCTAGATATATTTAAGTTCTACGTTGTCGTATATATTTTTTATTGTTCAGCTCCTTGAGCAACACCCAAAAGGGAATAACTATCATCACTATAATTTAATTGTAGACGAGGTTACTAAATCCTGTAGAATTAGGTGTGGGGTTTAAGTAGTTCTCCTTTTGGGCAGGAAAGGGTTGTATCTATTTGAGGAGGTGTTCAGGTCTTCAGGATCTCTAGGCTCAATCCTGATGGCAAAAGGATTGACAAGGGTAATTTCTGAATGCAAGGATTGTCGTGTTTTAAGTGCTGTGTTAAAATGTAGAGTACGTGGCTACGGTGATACTGCAGTGAAAATTAGAATTCATTTTTATCTCACTTTAATCTGTATTGCTTATACCAGTGATGCTCATGCCAAGTAAGATTTCAGTATCTTCATATTCACAGTTTTTGTAGAAATAGTTTCACATACAAATCTTTGGTGTCATCCAAGTGCAATAACATGCATGCAATCATTGCTAATTTTATGAATGCTATGATCTTGAAGTATCTCCCTGTATCATCCATCTATTCATCTATTGTTTTTTTAACTTTATTTAGGCATTATAATAGTTTGTTGTTAACTTTTCTTCTGAGGTTGATATTGATATTCTTTTTGGTAGTACTGGTTAAATTATTATCCTTACTTGTTCAGCCTTGTTCTGATATGACCTCATGTCTCTTGTATGTGTACAGAATCTTATGTTGAAGTTCGTAGCGAGCAGTTTTGATATGTATATGCAGTTAGATGTTGCCACAGGTTTACCCTGCATATTGGCTACAAATTTATTCTCGGTTTGGATGTCACTTCAGTTTCTGGCTACTAGAGACAGGTGATTAACCTTTCCATTCTGTGAAATTTGCATCATACAACTTGGCTTTCAGTTGTAGCATTGATTTAGTGAAGCATGCAGTTAAGAATGTGTTTTCGGTTTCTATGATAACTTCAATGTTCCTTATTACAGAATTGCATCTTTCCTGATGACCATGCATATAGAATTCTAGGATAATAGTTTTCAGGAACATAAGGAGGACGGCCAATTTTGAAAACAGTCCGAAAAACGAGTTCGACCCGCATAGCATGTGTACACAGCTTGTGCTGAGTTTCTTCTTCCTTGCACAAAAGATTAGCTCCTGTAAACATTAATAGGACAGAAGGGCAGCAGCACTAAAGATTTCCTAAATCATCTTTGAGTGACCTTGTTATAACATGGTAATATTTGTTAGGCTGGAAGCCAGCTACGTTTCAGTTAAAGCGAGGAGGGAAACTTCATAACCCAGGTTCTAAACTAGTACCAGGATCTGGATACTGGCAGTGCTCTACTCTATACTTGTTAGGGGAGAAGTTCACGTGACCTGATTCTTGACATTATTTGAACAGACTTGGTAAAGATATCTAATGTTCAACCACGGCTCAACTTGATACGATACTATAATACTCCCATGATATACGGTTGAAGGAACAGCAGAACATTCTGGTAGCACTACTAGCTCTCATTGGCGCAAATCCGTGAAGCTAAGGTTCTATTTGGATACGTTTCTCCTAGCCATGCTTGTATTATAATCTAAGCGAATATTTTTTCGCTTTTCGCAGTCCCAATCTCTGAAGCGGCTTACCACATAAGTGAGAATCGGTAAAAATAAGCAAAATATTTATGTCTGGTGGGATTCTCGTTTATTTTCACCGATAAGCCACTTACGGGAGCTAAAAAGGCCTCGAGGTTCAAGGAAAAGAATACTAATGCAACATTACATGGGCCTCAACCAGGTGACCGAGAAACCGACGCGTGGGCCGCGGCCCGTCTTCTCATCCCATTATTCCCCTTCCTCCAGGTGACCGAGGCGTAGCGTGCGTGTACTGTGCTGTGAATTGTTCCGGAAACATCCATCCTCCTCTGCTCACTCCCCAGTTCCTCCTGCCGTCCTGCAGCCTGCTACATCCACTCTCTCTCAGATCCACCCCAACACACGGAGACCGAGCCCAGCCATGCCGCCGCCGCCGCCGCCGCCGCAGGCCAACGGGGGGAAGGTGACCCCGAACCTGGCCATGGACGCCGAGGCCACGCGCATGCTCAACCTCACCGTCCTCCAGCGCCTCGACCCCGCCGTCGAGGATATCCTCATCACCGCCGCGCACGTCACGCTCTACGACTTCAACATCGACCTCAATCAGTGGGTGAGCAAGCGATTCTCCCTCCTCTGGACCGTTCCTGGACTGGCCCGTGATCCGATCCGATCCGATCTGATGCGGGGTTTGTTTTGCTTGCGTTGTGCAGAGCCGCAAGGATGTGGAGGGTTCGCTGTTCGTCGTCAAGAGGTGGGTCGCAGGGATCAGCGAATAAGGGGTTTAAGGGTTTCCGTTGGGTTTTGATTGCGTCTGGGGTCTAATTGCTTCTGGAACTTGTTGGATCGAATGCAGGAACTTGCAGCCGAGGTTCCAATTCATTGTCATGAACAGGCGCAACACTGGTACGTACAGTTCGATCTGGGCTGATTTGCTCGCCTGTTGCTTCGATTTGTTAGCTTGCTTGCTGGTTAGTACATTGCTCTGGTAGGATCAGCCTCAAGGGCACTGGGACCTTTAGGCTATGGAGTATGGATCATGATAAAACATTCTTTCTGGGCATTCTAAGAACTCCATAGGTTAACTTGATCTTGAAGTAGACTAAATAATGTAGCGCAAGACAGAAATGTTGCGCTTCGCTGATTGGCTGATTGCTGGAGCTTCTGCTATTGGCTGCATGGTATCTTTCAACTTTGTGCTTCACAAATCACTCGTGATACCACCGCTAACTTGTAATAATAAGAAAGGCAATGAAATGGCTTCGGACAATAATGAATAGGGCACGCAACTGTTCCTTAAAAAAGATTCATTTGAGAAACTTTTTAATTAGTACTCCAGATGAATAGTGAACAGATTCCTGTTTTGCAAATAGATGTAAACATGTGAGAGATGTGTACACTTGCCGAAAAAGAAAGGGGCACCAGGAACTAGGTTTGTTGATCTCTATGAGAAGCAGGACAACCTGATATCCTGTAATCCGTACTCCATTTATTCTGCATAATAAGAATCAAGATCTGTGATTATAATCCTTATAATTTTATAACATAAGTGGGTTGCTACTTGCCGCCTCAACTTCATTTCTGGGTTTTCATGTTTTGCTGTTAAACTGGTACATGTAGAGGCAAACCTGATCGATGTGCCCGATTCCTCATTGAAAAGTTTGATGCTGTCTTCTTAACAGATAATCTGGTGGAGGATCTATTAAGCGATTTTGAATATGAACTTCAGCCCCCATATTTGTTGTACCGGAATGCTGCACAAGAAGTAAATGGCATTTGGTTTTATAATCAACATGACTGTGAAGCTGTTGCAAGCCTTTTTGGAAGGTAAAGCTTTTCTTGTACTAAATTCCACTTATGCTGGTGGTTATGGATGTGAAACCTGTTTATATGTAATTCAAGTGAACTTCAATGCTGAAATTGATAGCCTGATCTTACCATCACTCAAGAAATGGATGGATGATAGCTATCTTGGAATTGACAAAAGGTAGTTTCTCTAGATGGAACCATGGTGAAATATACAGGCTGCAGCACTTAACATGGGATGGGATGTTTTGGAATCTAACTGAAAATTGTTTATTACTTGCTTTGATAGTATCATTTAGTTGTAATCTTAAATTTCCAGTTAGTCCCTTCATCCGCAAAGAGCTATCTTCCATCACAAAATAAAAAGGGAGGGGGTTGGAAAAGAAAAGGAGTGCAATCATCTTAGTCCTATTAAGTGAAATTCCGAAATCACACAAAATGCTGAGGAAATGCACATGATAGTGCCATACTTTAGGTACATATATGCTGTATGACAGGAGAACATTGATCTTGTGGTTAACTAAAAATTTCTTGCAAGGCTTAACTTTTTCACATCAATTGATTTCATAACTGACTATTACTCCCTCCGTCCATCATTTAATGTGCATTTTGTTAGGATACACATCTATTGATGTAACTTTTGTCCATTAAACATGCGGATAATCTGATTAATTGTTGACCAAAACATGCGACTTTGACTTTTTCAAATCTACTCTTTTATGAGCTATTCATTGTAATAATCCTTATTATGTTCAATTCATTAGGGTCAGAGTTTAGTATCGTAGACTAAGTACAGAAACTTTTCACTTTTGCTCAGATTTTGTTTCATTCATTTTCTTGCAGAATACTGAATGCTTACGCCAAAGTGCCTCCAAAACCAAAAGTGCCCTCCACAAAAAGGTCTTTTTCTCTGGCCTTCCTAGATCCAACTCGGCAATAATTTCCAAATTCTATGCTCTGTAGTTATCAATATATTAGATTCACTTATGTATTATCTTGTAATGTGCCACAGTGAGTTTGAGGAATTGGAGGCTGTTCCAACATCTGCAGCAATAGATGGCCCCCTTGAACCTCCGCCATCATCCAGTGCTCTAGTTTCTGATGCACCTGATGAATCACTGGTGAATTATTTCAATGTATTTTCTCTTCCAATTTTAGCTTTGTTTCCTTATAAGATATACATCGATGGGCAACATGGGTTGTGTCCAGTAGTAAATATCCATGTATCTGGAGTCTCAACTTAATGGGTATTGTCATCCTGATTGATACTTGCATGCCAGTATAGTTCATGACTGCTTCTTGCTTGTCATGGTTGTCTGTAGTTATCATGGATTTGTGCTTGCCATGACTGCTTGCTTATCATGGTTGATACTTGCTTGTTTTTCCATCATGTAATATCTACTGATTTTTTTTTTGTTTTAAACAAATCCACAGGGTGCTGCTACCATTGGAAGCGTATCAAGCGCACAAATGGCTGGAAGAGTGCATCCATCCACTGAGGCTGTTGCATCTGCTCATGTGCCATTGATCGTTCCATCTACTGCTCCGGCACATCAAATACCTCATCCTTTAGGGGGTTCATCAGCTCCACCACTCCCCCTCCATGATGCAAATGCCCACGTCAGCCATTCAGCAAATCTTTTAACACCAGCTTTCTTTGCACCTCCATCACCCTCTTCAACATCTGTAGCACCTGCACCACCGGCTGCATCCATGATGCCTACAGCGCCGCCTCTTCATCCAACTTCAGCATCTGCTCAACGTCCTCAATATGGCACTCCCTTACTCCAACCTTTTCCCCCACCGACTCCACCTCCTTCACTGACCCCTGCACAGAATGATGGGGCTGTTATTTCAAGGGATAAAGTTAAGGACGCCCTCCAGAGACTTGTTCAGGTATGCTTCCTATAAAATTGTTCAATGTAAAAACATTTATTTGATATATGTTCTAACACTTTCTTGCCCAACACAGAGTGACGAGTTCATCGATTTAATCTATCGTGAGTTGCAAAATGCGCACATGTAAACTGTGAATTGGAGTTCATCTTAAAAACAAAGATAGTCCGTATGGTGTTGCTCTCTGTGACAAGATTGCCTTTTTTTTTTCTTGTGAGTTTTGTATGATTTATTTGTCAAAACTTCTGTATATGTTTTAATGTAGAGTGCTTATAGTAAATGTTTGGTGGTATTTATCCTGCTGGTTTCCAAATAACTGTGCTGTCGTATTGTATCTATGTCACCGAGTACCAGGAATGCTAGATTCCAGGATGCCCATTTGGGGCATCCGGATTTTGTAAAACAGGACTTGTGCAGGAATAGTCAAGTACCATAATTTTCGTGTGATTTACCCTGGAGAATTGACAATGGTATTCGACATTTTGCTGGAAGAGGAATTTTCAAAGTCAGCAATTTCATATGCTGGATTGATGTTTATGGAGCAAACAAACGGTTCCTTTCGTGGATGTCCAAATTGCAAGAATAGGGCATGGACCATCATTAGGAAATGAGTCTTCTCACTAAGCTCAGGCCCTTGTGTAAATTGCTAGTGTGTTCAGGCATGTAATAACCTGCACCAGGTACGTAATTACATGTCTTGTGTGCAGCGTGCGTGTCAACGATAGCTCCTTTTTCCCACTATTTACATTGCTCGAGCAGTCGTGCTGTGCATTTGCGTGGCGGTCGTCGAGGTGTCTGTCACCGGAATGTCAGCATCACCAGGAACCCCAGGAACGCCGCCGCCCCGACGCTGGAGCAGCATAGGTCGATGATGCCTTCCCGCCTGGCCTTCCGCTCCTTCCTGGCCGCCCTCCCCTTGACAAACTCTTCATACCGCAGCCTGGCCGCGTCCTCCGCGCCGCGCCCCTGCCTGGCGCCCGCCATGGCCGCGGCGACCACGGCCAGCCCGTCCCTCCCGCTGACGCCGCTGCCCTCACCGTCCACGATGCAGAGGCTGACCTCCCTGACGTGCCCGAGCCTCTCGTCGCACGTGACGGCGGCGTCCAGCGCGACGCCGCCGCCGCCGCCGAGCACGACGGCGAACCGCGCAACGGTCTCCCCCGTGAGCCACCGCCGCTCCACGGACACCGGGCGCCGGCTCGACGCGTTCACGGCGCGTCCGGTCGACGGGTCGATGAGGACCCAGCTGAGGGTGAGCTCGGCCGGGGCGATCGGCGCCGGCGCCGTGAAGCCCTCCTGCACGAGCGCGTCGACGCGGAACGGCGCGCCCAGGAACCACCCCGACGCGGCGTCCGTCTCGACGACGCGCGACATGATGCCGGCGCCCCGGTGGTGGAGGTCGACCGCCGAGACGAGCCGCGCGGGGAGGCGATGCGCCGGGTCGAGCGCCGGTGCAGGCGACGCGGCAGCGGACGGCAACGGGAACGCGTCGGCGAAGAGCCGGCGGTGGCCCTTGTGGTCCGCGGCGGGCACGTCGCGGAGCGATGGCCAGAGCGCGAGGCAGAGCGCTCGCCAGGCGTCCGGGTCGGCGGCGAGGTCGCGGAAGGCGGCGCAGGAGCAGCCGAGCGCGGCCAGGGACGCGCCATCGAGGCGGCGGAGCACGAGTGCCATGACGTCCGCGGGCAGGTCCTCGATGGCCGTCGCGGCGTCGCCGTCCGCCGCGAACGCCGCCGGGCAGCACCGGTCGTCGGCGATCGCCGTGGCGCGCGGCGCGGTGGCCATGAACGTTGAACGACGCGTGGAGCGGATTAGGATCGCGGAGTCTGGTGTGCGAACGGAATGGAAGTTTCTTGTCTCGCTAGCTTGCTGTGTTGGGTTTGGATACGACCGAGCGAGGAACTAGTTGTCGTTTGTATATATACATGTCCGCAGCGTGTGTGTGATTAGTAGGGTAAGTAGTCGCTGTCACTTGCTGTGCGTCATGTCCACGGCGTGCGCGCGGGCTGCCGAGCTGAGAAGCCACGGCGCAGCCGCAGCTAGCTGCCGAGCTGACAAGCAACGCTGAAGGTACGGTGTCGCTGTGACGTGGGACCACCGAGGGGTTGACGTGTATCCTGCTTTGACTGACGCGTCGCCGTCGTCGTCAAGGGGATCAGGGAAAAATGTGGGCACGGCGGCTGTGGGGGCACGCAGCTTGTGCGGAATCTTTCTCGTGTTTGGTGGGGATGGCCATGGCCCCGGGGGGGGTGTAGGTGAAGACTTCGCTGGAGGCGCCCGCCGTCGTACGCCGCGGCTGGTAACGCGTGTTCTGATGGCCGCAGCGCACGGTACATGCCCGTTGCTGGCGTGGCAGGTGTGCTGGACTCCGATCTGGCGCTCGCCGGTCAGTCTCAGTCAATACCGTTCGTTCAACGGCGCGTCGGTGTGCGTAGTACAGTGCAGTCTGCTGATGCCCTGATGGTGGTTAGTGCTATTTTGACACGTGAGGTGGGTTATTCCGCTTGGGAACGTGTGCGGCGTGGTGTTTTATTTTCTGACACGTGTGGTTTCGTTTCAGTCTTCCTCTCCTCTCGTACGTGAACCGTTTGCTTCGGATCCCCCGGCCTCTTGGACAAGAGCACCAATCATTGTTAGAGGTACATTGCTATACCAGTTTTATAGGTTGTCTCATATAGTGCTATGTAGGAATTTTGCTGATGTGGAGGAGAGAGAAAAAGATCGTTGTTTCGTGAAACAACCCTCTTATAGGTTAGATTTTAGGACTATAAGACGACTACTCCACCATTGCACAAGTTATGGTTATATTGCAACTCTTAATATTTCGCGAAATAGAATTACTATTAGATAACTTAAAATAGCAACCCATTGTATAGATAATTTGTTAATCATCTCAAGATTACGTGTTAATGTATGAGACCGTCTATTAGACAATACCAATATACCTGCCCTAGTTCCAGATTACACAGTGTTGCTTGTGCTTCTGTAGTGATCCAATGATCATGACCATCTGATGGATTCTACTTATCTATTAGTCGCAGCAACTTACGCAATGAGTTTCGCAAGTAGTCCATCATAATTAACATCCAAATATTGGATTAATATTGATCCAAACGGAACCTAACAAGATACCCGCAATCTTTTTACTCTGGCTGAGCAGGAAGTCAATGGCGTAGCCACGGAGTGCGCATGCGACTCCATCACTCGTCTGCATAAAGGCCATCTCCGGCGAAACAGGTTGTGCTTCTGTTGCCCTGCAAGTAAGAACCACAAGGGAATTGCAAAAGCATTATTCATCACATCAGGCAGGTCAAAGTTCTTCCATCGCTTCATTATCGTTCACAACCCGCCGTTGATCAAGGAGAGAGTGTATACAGGTGCTTACATGCGGAAGGGCCTAAACTCGTACACCTAGCTTGAGGCTTGAGGCAATGATTGGCCAATGCAAGTATGCAATCTCTCTCCTGTTTCCTATAGTGCCTGCAGAGAGGCAAACAAAATAGCAGTGCAGCAGAACTAGAGCCTACTCCTATTTGAGAGCCCACATTCTGGCCCAATGTAGGTGGATGGGCTGGCTTACCCACGTGGATTGGGCCAGGGATAGTGGAGAGAAGCTAAGGCCCAGCAGCAAGCCAAATCCCATTTTTCTTTCACATGGAAATATGGAGTTGTTCTACTGCTAAACTAACTGAAGATCATACCAAGAGCATTATTTCTGACTAAATTGCGCAGGTACTGTACGTTGCGAACAAATAAGGTAGGTTAACAGCATGACCAGCTAGCTGTATGCTTATTTTCTGGGGATGAAAATTCTTGTTTCTGAAAAGTCTATTAGTGTATCCATCGTACTGCAACAAATTAAGCTAGGCCCACCAGCGTACTGCTACAAATTAAGGTGTCAATTAGGCCATCCGTTCCAAATTACAGGTCGTTTTGATTTTTTAGATGCTTATGCATCTAGACATAGCATAACAAGATCTATAAATATAAATCTAATAAAGCTAAAATAACCTATAATTTGGGACGAAGGGAGCATAAGTGTCACCTCTGCATCCTCTGACCTCCTATTCCTCCTACCTGGGACTGACAGGATGTATCCATCGACGGTCTATTCCATCATCCAATCCGTTTCCTGCTGCGGCCCGTTTCATCACTAAGCTGTCGTAGTTAGGTGATCACAGATAATCTCAGCGACTTGATGATACCATGATATATGCAATGACCTGTCGTCTAATTCGACCGGTCCCATCGCTGGAGACATATCATGCCGCTGATCAATCTTCAAAGATAACTAAACTTTCTTTTTAGATGATGGATTGATGATGGCCTATGCAATGCAAGCTAGATAGCATCAGCAGCAATGCAAGGGCATCAAAGTTCCTTTTGAAACAGGGGGCCATCGATCACCAGCTTATGAACGAACAATGTGAGCGGCCGTACGTGTAATTGCTCCCATGCTACTGTGGAATATGGGAGGTAGCTAGGCCGGCCGATGGGCTGAGCCAGCATGTAGATGGTCCTGTTGCCCGTGTGTGTGTGTGTGTGTAGGTCTGCTGCATGTCGCTGTCGGTTACGTTTTGATTGATCGATTGATTCCCTCACGATGCATGTGTGTATATGTCCATCTGCATTTTTGTATCGATCAGTGTGCACCAGGGCATGGAATGGTGGGCTACACATATAGCAACCAACACCAACGATCTCGAACTGCATGCACATTGCATGCATGCTGTCCTAGCGCTATAGCTTCAAATTAAACAGTGAGCCATGCATGCCTACCCAGGCTCGCTAGCTTCAGGTAGCATAGCTTACTGACTATGCAACTGTGCGTCTGCAGAAACTTGACTGAATCTATTGCTGTTGGGCCATCCAACCTCGATGATCTACCTTCATCTTGAAGCAAGTCTCTAATAAAGTTCACTACGTATGTTGTCGACACTCGATCACCTCTTCCTTGTTTGCATATCAACCGTCATTTCGCCGCTCCCCTCTCTGAATAAGTCCGCCGTCCTAGCTTATCCCCTGGGCCTGATTATTGTCTTGTCATCCTGACCTCTGACCTGCTCGAATTGGTAATACTAAAAGTATTATACGAGAAGGTAACGATGAGTAGAGTTGTGCGTGTATCAAAGAATTCGGCGTGTTAATTCGTCCTAACTAATAAATAAGTAAATGAAATAAAGTACAGGAATGAATAGGCCAGCACTGTGCAAAGTGTGACAGCTAGCATTCATGGCCTGCTTGCTGGGTGTTGCTGCTGTTCACTCGGCGGTTCGTGAGCTAAATCATCAGGAAGAATTTGCTTCAAAAAAAAAATCATCAGCAAGAACACAAAAGTACACACACGAGCATGCATCTGTCTGCAGAAAAGAGCCTCCGAAAGATACGGGCTAGCTAGCTCCGTCCAACTGCGTTTGACTATTCTTGAGAGAGTTGTGCATGTAACGCATGGTGGACCCTGGCTGTGGGCTGTGGCTGGTCCACGCACGCTAGCTGCAAATATGTATATATGTATACATACAAATGCAGCTCGCGACCATGCAAGCCTGTCTGTCTGGTTGCAAATCATTTGGGCAGGATAGCTCGCCGGTGATTGCTGTCAGCTGCTAGCTGCTGGCCCCCCCTCCGCCTCACTGCCTGGACCATTCGCGGAAAAGATGATCGGCTGTTTGCGGCGGTGGATGGCTCCAGCTGCTGCAGCTAGCCGGCCTTGTGGTTGTGGGGGGTCCCTGCCTAGCTAGAAGCTCTCATGGTTGGTAGAGCATCAATTTTTAAGTTCTCTTGCACCACAATGCATGCATGCCTTAAAAGAGATGTTCTTTAGTAGTTTCTAAGTACTATGATATAACTTTATTTATAAGGTACACGCAATTTGTATGGTTCATATATCTCGGAAGTTCATTATTGGTTGCTTTGTTGATTCCCCATGAGGTTGGACGCTGGAGCCATGAACTGCACTAGCTAGTTTTGTAGCTTCCGTCAGTCTTATCAGTAGTCTTGTACTATAACTTCTTCTCCCTTTGGATTCTGATGCAAATCTGATTGCATCAACAATACATCTGCGGCCGGGTACACAGCTCGGTTATTTGAGCGCCGAAAACCTCCCGCTCAATGACAGACGATGAACTGGCATCTATCACTCTTGGATCAAATATCAATCAGTGTAGATGACTTTGTTTCTGTGCATTCAGAGCTGCACGTCCACAGGAACCAAATCAGTAGGCATGACAATGACGCACAGAGTCATCTAGCAACTGCAGGAAAACGTACGGCCTAATTAGTGAGACTGTTTGCATGGATGAGACATTTGCATGTGGTGGAGCCTGTGACAGGGTCACAGGGCAGAATTTGACTAACATCCAATGCAGTTGCAGGTGAAGGGCCCCCCGATCGATGATGGATCGACAATGAGTGAAAGAAAGGGCTGTCATGTTCCAACCGATGCCTGTCGTCTGATCCCCAAAGACCTAATCATTTGGGCAAGATGAAAAAAGTGTACTTACTGGCGATTGCATGCATGTTAGCGCCGGTCCCCTGCTGATGTCTGGACCATCAACTCACTGCAAAGAAACACTAAAGATGCTCTGCTGCTTGCGGCGCTGGATAGACCAGGGTGTTTGATACACCATCCTAAATTTTAGTACCTGTCACGTCGGATGTTTGGATACTAATTAAAAGTATTAAATATAGTCTAATTACAAAACTAATTGCACAGATGGAGTCGAGACGAATCTATTAAGCCTAATTAGTCCATGATTTGACAGTAATCATTTGCTAATGATGGATTAACTAGGTTTAATAGATTCATCTCGCGAATTAGTATAGGGGTTCTGCAGTTAGTTTTATAATTAGCTCATGTCTAGTCCTCCTAATTAGCATCCGAACATCCGATCTGACACTCATAAAGTTTAGCACCTCGTATCCAAACACCCCCCAAGCCTCGTGGGGCTTCCTACCTATAGATAAATGGTCGGTAGGGCATCAAATTTAACTTGTGCATGCGTTTCAGCATCACTCAAAAAATCAATTAAAAATAGTAGATTTTTTAGAGTCTCAGCAATGACTAAAATTGGTTTATTTGCCATATATACACTCCTGATACATGTATCATATGAGTATACTGGAAAATCAAATGAATGGTTGCTATGTATATGCAGTTCATTATTGGTTCGTCCTTTGCTGATTCCCACGAGAGGTTGAAACCATACACTGTATTATGAGTACGAGTGTGCTTGCTTGTGAGCAACATGCATGAACAGGGATAAATCCCCCAGCCTTTAGGTTGTTAAAAATAGGTGAGATCTCGGAGAATATTTGTCTGCGGCTTTATTTATTTATTTGCACTCTACCATGATAGCAAGGAATATATGCCACCATGTCCCCTCATCAGCAAATGATCACAACAGATCCAAAAAACAAATCGCCCTCTTGGCACATGCTTTGTTCACATGTATCTTAACCATGAATCCTACCTAAAAATGACGTGATCACTGCAACAATACCAGAAACCAGCTTGTGTGTGATCTCTCCTCCCACACCAAAACCAGATTATATATGATGAAGGTTATAGGCTGCGGGAAGATCTTTTTGGGTCATAGATGTGTGCAAAACTGTGGGCGGTTGCAGTAGTGTCGCTTTTGGAGAGTAGGCATCGACGATCTGGTCCTAAAATAATGGTGATTAGGTGCAAGATCGGCGTCTGTGGTGGTCCATGACTATATATATATGCCAAGCTGCTATAAACTAGATTTCGACAGATCATTATTGGATGTGAATGGCACTGGTTTACACGCTTTATTTCGTCTTCTCTTTTGACTCGCGATAAAGAAAAAGGCTAGAATGAGACACCTAGGAATAGAGGGGCAAGAAAGAGAAGATTTTGCAGGCATGAACTTAACCATTTCCATCATGGGCTTGTTACTCTCGTGGCCAAAAGTTGTTAGCCTTTTCCCTCTTGCATCAATATGGTCTCCATGTGAACTTGCTGATGGCTGGATGTCTACGAATTGCAGGATAAAAAAAAATACACAAATATGATTGAAATGCAAGGATAAGGGCAGAGGATTGGATATCGCAGGAGGACGGAATATGAATGACTATTTAGATGGCATGGATGGAGAAATAACAAAATAATTTGAAATGAAAGAAGGACACAATGTAATCAATCTGCTTACAAGCCTCTTCTTCTTCTTCTTACTGGATAAGCCTCTTCTTTTGTTCAAAGGGGAGCCATAAGAAAGAAAATATTACATAGAAATTTCATAGGAATTATATAACATAGAAATTCCCCAAGGAATTTTCTAACATTAGAAATTTCATAAGAATTTTAGAAGCACATTCTTTCATAAGTTCCAAAGGGCACCATGGGAAGGAAAAATCATAGGATTCGGAGGGCTCCTTTAGACTTTAGAGAGATATTCTACGAAATGCCTAGTGCGTTTGAGGACCTTTTGCCCAAGAAGTGTCATGGAGTTAATTAATGAGTAGTTGACGCCACTAGCTTGTATTGTTTCACTGCACCCCTGTTTTTCCTGAATAATCAACCGTCGAAAAGGGTTTAGTCCACTCCAAATTGAAATCATATCGAATTTTATTATTACAATACTCTCACTGTTCTTATTTTTTTTCCAAAAAAATTGCACATATATTTTCCAGAAAAATCATGTGAGGCCGATGTTGTATATGATATCCGGGTGTTTGGACTAATATCTTTAAAAACTATTATATTTAAAAATTATTTAGAAACTAAACTCTAACTAATAATCAAAAATATTTACCTACTACTCTCTCATAATATTCATATAGATATATACATATTATCTTCATCCGATCATGATACATTTTAGTTAGTAATTACTCATAATGTTTTCATCCACATTTATAATCTTTAACTTTTCACTTTGCACCACAGGTATGTGCTTGAATTTGTTTAATGGTTCCGAAGTTTGAGCTATAATTTTAGCATAGAAATATATATTCTCATCACTTCTTCTATATCTTTATAAATGGTGACACATATCATACATATATACCTTAATTATTATATTATATACCAATAGTGTAACAAATAGATGATTTAGAATCATATATTAGTGTATATCTTTAGTTAAGGTGATTTAGATTCAAATATAGGGTTACCTCATGTTATTTTTAATAATGGCATATGTTGATAATATAGATGCAAATTTAGTGGTTACTTTAAGTTATTTTTAATTATTAGTGGCGAACAATTTACTTGCAAATTTAGGAGGTTATTTTAAATATTGTTTGTAACGGCATAAGGGGTAATTTTGATGAAGATTAGGGGGTTACTTTAGTTTATTTTGTATAATGGTATAGTGGGTAGTTTAAATATATATTTAGGGGCTTACTTTAAGCTATTTTTATAATGGCATATGTCGGTAATTTTTTAGAAAATATAATAGATCCAATAGCTTGATGATTTGAATCTATCGATTGATGGCCAGATGTTTTGCTTTTTTGTGAGAATTTCTAGGGTTTCTCTTTTTTTTCTAGAGTGTTCATCTAGGATTCTAGGTGACTTCACCTGGAGGCTTCAAAAGGAGGTAATAGTAAGATAAGATTTATTAAGGCCTCTAGAATCTGATTTTGGTGGCGCTACTATGCAACCCAAAATTTATTTCAGGAATTCCATTTTAAAGAAACACACAAGCGGAGCAATATGAGCAGAGAGGTACTCTCTCCGTACCAAATTGTAGGTCGTTTTAGCTTTTTCAGGTGTATGTCTAGATAGAAAGTTAAAACGACCTAATTTGAAATATAGGGCTTTTGTGGTTTGGCAACTCGCCTTTAATTTGTGTGAGAAATCAACCAATGGATCCGTGTGCGGTAGGCACTGAAAACGTACACTCGGCCGGTACTTGGCACTGTGCGGGAGAAAGTGCGGTGTATAGGACCCTTAATAAATGCACGGCGGCCAATCATGGGAGCACCGATATGCCTTTGCTTTAATTTTTTGCCCTACTGTACGTGGGCACAGCACAGTAGACGAAAACCAACGCCGGGTCGGCAAGGAAACACGTCGTACCGATCCTTCTGATCGCCGAATCGTGTCCTTGGCTGCAGAGATCACGTACGATCACGCAATCCATCGACCATACGCGTGCCCTCTACCTAACTTTGATCTTCTTTTCTGCTGCTCTTATATTATATATATATATATACATGACTCTCTCTTCCGTAGCTGCATGTTGGTGCGGCAACTTGTTCCGGACACTCTGATGAAACTGCATGCAGTCGTCGTTGCGCCAAGAACGGACGCGTACGAACCAACAAGCTGTTGCAGGTCAACTACGGGCAGAAAGCAACTCGGCTCGGGATGCGTGCGAAGGGAACGCGAAAGACATGGCAAATTCATGTTACGTTCCTTTGTTGTTTAAAAGATCTCGTCCTCTGGATCGATCTTTAACCCATTCTAAGTTGCGCACATGTATCAGATACCATAGCTTAGTGATTCGGCACCCGCATTGCCCCCCGCTCGAGCGACTCGGGAGGCGGCTGGAACCCGACCGCCGCCCCCACCCCATACCCTCCACTCCCCTCGCCGTCGTCGAAGGGGGCTACCGAAAGTTCGCTCGGTCCAAGAAGGCGGCGGCAGAACATCTTGCCGCGACAGGCGCTCATGCTTGTCCCCATCGGGGTATGGCGTGCGGCGCGACGGTGGCGGCCATGGCGCCCAGTGTAGCGTGCGAGGCCGCGCGACCGAGGCGGTCTGGCGTGCGACGTGTGGGGCTGCGCGGCAACTAGGGCTCGGGCTTGGGCACAAGGAGCGCTGCGGCGATCGGCAAGACGGCATGACGATGGGCTGGCGGCCGCCTTGACCCTCCGTGGCCGGATCTGCTACCCCCGTGGGCGGGCAGATCTGCTGTGGTGGCGGCGAGCCCAATGGGGAGCAGCACCGGTGGTGGTCGAGTGGGACAATCGCCCCCCACCCCCCGGGCTGCGGTGCTGCCGACGCCCCGGCAGGAGGCTGCGCGGGCGTGGTGGGGCGCCGCTTGCCCGTGTACGGCGACAGCCACACACGGGCATGGAGGCGGTGCCTTTAGTCGTGCTCTGCCCCTGGTCTGGTGTAGCCTGGGCAGCGAGCCCGCCGGACCCGAGGAAGGAGAAGTCGTTGTAGGCCTAATGGCGGCCCGGCAAGTGGGTTGAGGAGGGAGGCCATGCGGCGTCGGCGGTGCACGGGATGAGGAGGAGACCACACCACAACAGTGTGCGGGTTGAGGTGGTGATTGCGCGATGATGCCTGCGCGCGAGGGAGGATGTGGTGGCGGTTTCGGTTGTGCTCAAGCGGCTGGTTGGTGACTGGGGCGGTTGCAGGGAGGCGTTTGTGTTGGTGCAACCATGACGGGCGGGGAAGTTTGTGGCGGCTGCCGGCGGGAGGTGTCGGGCGAAAGCCATGCTCGGTGTGCCAGGCTGACAACGTCGATGCCTTAGGCACCGCAATTTCCTATTGGGGACGTTGTCATGTCGCTCTCCTCACTTCGTTCTCAAAAACTCTAGGTGAAAACCTTGCCTAGGTTCTTTAGGCGGGCGGTGATGGCGCATCTAGCGTCATGTCCTTCTTGAAGGCATCGTCTTCGGAGTTCCGACGACGGTGGGCAGCGTGCCGATAGCTTCCCTGTTTGTTTAGCGGCGAGCGGTCACGCATGACGGCGGTTGTGTCGGTGCTAACCTCCGGCCATGGTGGATTTGGGCCTCGTGGTGGAATGGGTGGAGGCCTAGTCAACGACTTGAGGTGCGGATGTCCGCGGTGGCGGAAGGCGGCTAGAAGTGGATGTTTGGAGCGATGTCTAGAGGCACTTCTTGGCATGAGGACGGTAGGGAGGAGGCGTGCACCAGTTGTAACCACGAATTTGGCACGAGGCCAGCATGGTACGGGGTGGCCGCTAGATTTGCTTCGCCAAAGAGACCTATGTGGAGGTGATCCTATGATGGCTGCAAATGTTGTGCGCGGCACCCTGCTTTCCTCGATGAGGCGACTGGGTTGCTTGGTGCCTCAGTGTACAACCAGATCTTGGGATACGTGGTTAGCATTTGATGTTCGGAGGCAGCTGCTCCTGTATCAGTTCGACAGCTTGCAACGTTCTATGGTGGCTAGCCCTGCTTGGCGGATGTTAGTCCGGTGCAAGACAACTTCGTTTGGAGGCGCAAGTGGATCTGATGGCTCGACAGCTACACGGCTTGCAGCGAACCACGGTGGCTAGCCCTGCATAGTAGTGGCTGGCCCGGTGTGGGACATCGTCGGTAACGACGGTGCTGGCAGTGACGACAGGTTGTCCTCTGTCAGCCTTGTGCCCTGGTGACGGTGTTGCTGTTGGTGCACGAGCACCGATGTTGTGGAGCGTCATGGTGGTGCCACTGCCCCCTCTTGACCAACCATATTGTCCGTGGCGAGTTCGAGTTGAGGCCGGGTCAATGTCCCAATCCGACCGGACTGAGTCTTTCGTTGAGGCTCATGTCGATGTCGCAATCCGACCGGCCCAATCCAACCGGCCGATGTTATGTTTTAAGTTGAGTTTTGAGTAGTACGTTGGCGTGGTACGACAGCGGGTTGATGTTTCAATTCAATCTGCCGGTGTTCGTTTTTATTTGTCCAGTCTAAATTTATTCTTATTTTTAATATAATCGGCGCTCTTCAGCGTGGTTCGTTTTAAAAAAGATTTTAACCAATTCTTCGCATTGCCACCATGCGTGCGAAACTGCCAATGCCCACCCATTGCCAGCCCAGTGAATCTTCGGCTCTTCGCATGAGTTGAGTCGAGAGGTGGCTGGAGGCTGGAGCTAGCTCCAAGCTCCTCGAGGAGCGTGCAAGGCAGGTGGTCCCTTGGCAAGCTAGCTGGTCGGCCGGCCGCGAGTAGTGTAGGCCCGCGCTCGCAGTGAATCGTCGTGTCAGAGGGCATGCCATGCCCCTATCAGATTCAGAGACAACCAAAGAGTGCGGGACAAGCAAGCAAAAGGCATGGGTTAAATGGCGCCGCCGCGCCGCACTGTGCCTGCCGCTGCCGGCCGTCACGTCTCGTCGCACGCGCCGCTGCCTGCCTGCCAATGCCAAGGTGTGTTACCGGAATGCCCTCGGACAGCCATCCTGTGTGCGTGTGCGCGTCAGTTCAGAGGTGGGGTGCTTTCCGTCTTTTGAATTTGTAGTAGTTGCCCTATCGCGGGGGCAACGCACGGGTTGAGGGCGGCGTTTTCGGGAAGCAAGAAGCAACGGCGTATGGGCTGGGCCGGCACACCGCTCGAGGGTTGTCAGTGCCGCCGTCGGAGGTCCACTTGTCATCCACCGCTAGCAGTAATTGGGTATGATGGGTGTAGCTCATCAATGCCGCCGATGTTTTATCTGGAAATCTGGATCCTGGGTTACTAGGATTCAAGCACCAATCCCATTCCGCCATGAGGGCACTGCCTGCCCCGCACATCGATCTTCCTCCCCAAAATCATGGGAAGAAGACGACGTCCAAAGTTTTCAGCCGGGGAGAGGCAGAGAAACAGGTTTGTGTGTGATTCAAAGATACTGCCTAGCTTTGAGCCAAAGATCGTACCATAACAACTTGTAGGACCGTGCGCATTATACGGCCGCGCCGGATGCATCATCTATCTGTAGGACAGAGACAGAAGTTGTGTAACGCGGGGGGAAAAAGGAGAAACCACACGCCAGATAAAGATGAGCGCTTCACAGGAATGCCATTGGAGACGGTTATGTGCGTTAGCAACCATCTCCAACTTGCCCCTTTCTTACCGGAAAGAAAGAACCAGCAGGCTTCAACTTGCACTCCACTTTTGCATATATAATATACGCCAGGGTCTACTACACCCGTTCTATATTTACGTAGTATAAGTACTACATCTATTTTGTTTTCTACCTCCCTTTTCCCTATAGCCCCCAATCAAACGCTATATCAGTGGAGGCCTTCGGGTTTTGTTTGCTTGCTTAAACATTTTAGCACCACACACAAAAAGGAAATTATACAATGGCCGCCGTGCCACTAATATAATTGAGTTTCAGATTCTTGCCACCATTGTTCAGTGATATTGTATTAGTGTGGTTCAATGTCATGCATGTTTGTTTTTTTTTCCTTTGCTTTTTATATCTGTGGCCATAGCATTTGGTACAAAAATATAGAGCAACGAACTGCCCAAGATGATGTATGCAATTCACGTACAACTTCTCTCTCTTGGCAAAAGAATAGTTTACACCGCACTCCGTATAGTCTGCTCTTGTGCGTACATGCACAGTGACAGAGAAATCAAATACAAATATAATTGTGAAAGTTGGTTGACGTACTGCATGCCGTATGATAGGCGAGAGGGACATACGACAAGGGGTAGCTTATACAATAGGGTAGCACCAAGTGGGCCCCGCCCGCCCAGCGCTCTGCTATTGCTGCTCCGCTGGTCAGCACGAGCACGAACCAACCAGCGGTCACCGCCACCGCCCATGCACCGTGGCTGGCGAGATCATAGTTGAGATGGAAGATCCCTGCACGAGCCTCCTATGCACAGCACGTACACGTACGGGCACCGCCGCAGCAAACCGTCGCGCTCACACGCACCATCAATCCACAGCGCAGGAGTAGGGTGCGTGTCAGCGTCACGCACTCTCACTCACACGTGAGCTTGTCGAGATGGATCGATCCCTTGCGTGCCACACGGCTTCTTCTTCTTCTTCTTCTAGTGTCCTGTCTGAATTCTGATCCACGGCACGGGCGGGGACATGCGTGACAGCAAAACCTCAGCAGATATCCCCATCCGGCAAATCTTCATCTTCTGACGGCCGACCCGATCCAGGATGAGCGCGCGGTAGCGATGTATATGGGCACCAAGCAGCTTGCTTCTCACTCCTCTGATCTTCTTCTCATCGCGCGCCTTGCCGGTTGGGCTATTATATTAGCATACTACGAGTGGCTCTAGCTATAAGTGGGCTGGCTGGAGCTATCTGTGTATTGTTTAGTTTTTTTTTCCTTTTTTTGCCAAGATGATGCGTCTATTGTTTGGATGTGTATGGATCCATTTCATTTATTTGCATCGGTCTCTCTCCAAAATTGTTCTACTTTTCAGATATGGTTTGCAATAATAACACAGTGTGCATGCAAACAAATGTGGGCCGGGTAGTTAATTGCCATAGCCACCTGCCCACCTGGCCTCATCATATACTGGATACTGCTAGTAATCCTAACGGGGATCATCCTCCATGCGTACAGTGGCAGTACGATCATACTCCAGTGGCCGTGGGTGGAGGTGGGGGAATGCGCTAGTGGCTGCGGCAACGCGCGCCACCCACCCACAACGCTCGCGCCGAGCCTCCGAGCGCTCTTTATATACCGCGCCTCCTCGCCCTCGCCTCGCCACGCCACGCCACGCCTGATCGCTTCTTCCGTTACTTCTCCAAACCCCTCCACCTCCCCCCCTCCCTCCTCCACACCCGCCCCGCGCCGCCTGTCCCCAATACGGCCATGGACAAGGGCGCGCTGGCATCGTCTGCCTCCGACCAGGGGGCTCTGACCGCCGCCGCCGGCGGCGGATCGTTCGCGAGCCTGCGCGCGTACGGCCGCGCGCTGGCGCAGACGCCGCGTCGCCTGGCGCGGCGGGCGTGCGCGGCGACGGCGCCGGGGGAGGAGATGAGCCGCGTGCGGGCGCGATCCGGCCCCCGCATGGCGCGCGCGCTGCGGTGGTGGGACCTCGTCGGCCTCGGCCTCGGGGGCATGGTCGGCGCCGGCGTCTTCGTCACCACGGGCCGCGCCACGCGCCTCTACGCGGGGCCCGGCGTCGTCGTGTCCTACGCCATTGCGGGCCTCTGCGCGCTGCTCTCCGCCTTCTGCTACACCGAGTTCGCCGTCGACATGCCCGTTGCCGGCGGAGCCTTCAGCTACCTCCGCGTCACCTTCGGTCAGTACGACACCACCACCATGGCCTTCCGCGACCGTTGATGCTTTCGATTATATCCGGTGTTTGCTTCTTTGGGAAGTTTAATTTCCTTCTTCATTCAGGCGACTGAATTCAGCTTCAGTTTGTTTCAGCTCGTGCCGTTCACGGCATTGGGCAGTTGTGACGCCACATATCAAAAAAATTTCTTAAATCATTTCATGGTTATCATCTTGCATGTGTACTTGCTTGCTCTCTTTCCCCTTTCTTGGGCTTGTGGCTTGTCCATATGCTCCAAAGCGGCATCCTTTTTTCATGCCTATTTTAGTGCGGGCTAGAGGTGTCGTCTTACGGCACCTGCTCATGCGGGAGTCTTGTTTGTTCATTTGCGGCAGCCAAACCAAGAGGCAATGCCAATTTGATTTTTTTTTGGCTCCAACATGCTTATTTTCCGTGTCACTTGTACTAGTTGCGTCCGCGAGCGAGGGATGCGATTTGAGGAAGAAAAAAAAATTAAAGTGCCTCCTGATGATTAATTGGCTCCTCATTTTCTTAGAGGCAAGATTTGTTTTTCCTTTTCATCCCCCTCCAAAAAGATTTGTCTTCACTTTGTCGGCTGATAATCCCCATTTCTTTTCGTTTGAAAACACTTGAAAAGTACAGGACCTACCTAAATTTGCCCAACTTTGCATGCAGCCCGTGTTGCAGGCTGGTTTGTTTGTCAATTGGTTTTTTTTGGCTCTTTTGTAACTGGCATCAACGATTAAAGAAAGCTGAAGACGATGGCGACGTCCAACAGATTTTATCACGCAGCCCAAACGGTTTGCTCTTTTCGTCGTCCACATGGGACCGAGAGTCCTCAACCTGTTGAAGGGCCAAGGACCGGGACAAGATCAGGGTCATTCTCACAATCACCGTTTCCTCCGTCCTGATCACCCAGAAAATCACCTAGCATTTGCCTTGCAATTCTCATGTAATTTAACATGTAACACTTACTGACAGCGATTTCTGTTTGGAGTTGCTCTTTTTTTTTCTTTTACTACTGTTCTGTCGTGGCGGCGACGTGACGTCTGCGCTGTTGTGTTGGTTGCAGGTGAGTTCGCGGCGTTCCTGACAGGGGCGAACCTTATCATGGAGTACGTCTTCTCCAACGCGGCGGTGGCGCGGAGCTTCACGGCGTACCTGGGCACGGCCGTGGGCGTGGACGCGCCCAGCAAGTGGCGGATCCCCGTGCCCGGCCTGCCCGAGGGCTTCAACCAGGTGGACCTCGTCGCCGTCGGCGTCATCCTCCTCATCACCGTCTGCATCTGCTACAGGTGCGTGCGGCAGTTACCGCAGCTTCTCTGATGTCACCACAGCACTCAAGTTTTCTTCTTTTTTTGGTGTGGAAAAGCATAATAATTCGATGTTACAAAGAAGATATTGCGTCCAAGTGTCACTCCTGTTGTCTCTTCGTGTGTCACTCTCCAATCTGCATTGTCTGCTCTGCATTAGTGATATGATGAGATGGAAAGGAACACCTGGTTTCTGTGCACTCAAAAGCAAATGCACAACACTTTTGTGACTCCCAGATTTTACTGCCATGTAGCAGTAGACGGTTCCGGTAATTGTTGTTTTTCTTTGGGAAGAAAAATATTGTCGTTTTGTGTTTTTGCTCTGCAAACTGCCCCTGCACTACTTCAGACTGATGTTCAGACAAAGCAGGGTCGATCAAATGGAGATTTTGTTCCGTGGCAAAGAATCTTGTCGGTTGCTGTTTTCCGGTGTACCTTCTTCTTTTTGGTTGGTGATCCAATGTTTTTTGTGGCAAATGTTGCAAACTTTGTCGAAAGATGAGAATCAAATCAAAAGCTAGCCAGTCTAGCTACTGTTTGGCTGACCTCTTGTTCCTGAATTCTCGCTCGTATCTTTCTTTACACCTCAGATCGTCCAAGAACCGCACAATTTTGTCTAGTATAACCGTGGAAATCTGGAACGCAACCTCTGAATGATTGAAAATTGCAACTGCCTTTTTTTTTTTTGGGGGGGGGGGGGTGGCGGGATTGCTAGTAGTTGTTGTTCTGACAAAATTGTTTGTTCTTGTTCGTGCTCTGCAATCGATGGCAGCACCAAGGAGAGCTCGGTGGTGAACATGGTGCTGACGGCGGTGCACGTGGCGTTCATCCTGTTCATCATCGTGATCGGGTTCGTGCACGGCGACGCGCGGAACCTGACGCGCCCCGCCGACCCGTCCCGCAACCCCGGCGGCTTCTTCCCGCACGGCGCCATGGGCGTGTTCAACGGCGCGGCCATGGTGTACCTGAGCTACATCGGGTACGACGCCGTCTCCACCATGGCCGAGGAGGTGGAGCGGCCCGCGCGCGACATCCCCATCGGCGTCTCGGGCTCCGTCGTCGTCGTCACCGTGCTCTACTGCCTCATGGCCGCCTCCATGTCCATGCTCCTCCCTTACGACGCGGTACGTGCGCGCCTAATTGTCCTGTTCATTATCTACGCAAGCTTTGTAGGATGCCCTGGCCCGGCCCTGTTCGAGATTCCACCTATGACAGCATTTGAGATTCCAAGATAGGCATACCACGTTTTGCTATAGTTTCTCTCACGTCTCACCTAGAGGAGGGAGAAGCTCATCATCTTTATGCTCTAGGGAAAAAATTCTAGGGACAATCAGGGGAATATACGTACTCTCTAAAGGTCAATTGGGTGGCTACAGTTAGGTGCATGCAACATGATGTGGACACAGTTGATGCTGCTTATGCAAACCTCAGAGACATCCTGTTTCAGAATTCCATCCATGGCGAAATTGAGGCTGAGGCATAGCTGAATGGGTTTATGCTGCACACTCACCTATAACTGAAGAATAGAATTGATGCCCATCGATTTCCTTTTTGTCGTAGCATAGACTGCTACTATATTTAGAGCTCATCTTTGGTTGCGTAGGTGAGGGCAGCAGCTCTGCTCAGGGAATATATGGTCAATTGGGCATCTGATCCCGGCCCCCGCTTTCTTTCTTCTCTTTCATATCTCCCTCAGCTTTTCTGGGATGTTGGTCGTATGATTTGGGGGTGAATCTGAGGTCCCAATCGCAGGTCCGGCCCAGAATCCACTTTCCTTCTTTTCTGGCAGAACAAAAGGCATCGATCGAGGATTTTTACTGCCTTTTCGTGGTTCTATTCTACTCTAGTACCTGCGACCACGAATAACAGTGACGGCTAATTCAGTCAGGAAACCTGCGACAGTTTTTCACCTGGTCTGATTGCTGTGGTGACGTGCAGATTGACCCGGAGGCGCCGTTCTCGGGGCCGTTCAGGGGCCGGAAGGGGATGGCGTGGGTGTCCAACGTCATCGGCGCCGGCGCGAGCCTCGGCATCCTGACGTCGCTCATGGTGGCGATGCTTGGGCAGGCCCGGTACCTGTGCGTCATCGGCCGCTCCGGCGTCATGCCCGCCTGGCTCGCCAGGGTCAACCCCCGCACCGCCACACCCGTCAACGCCTCCGCCTTCCTCGGTGCGTCTTCCGTCCGATTCAGCTTGCTGCTGGAAGCTCTCTGTTTATTGATGCTGGTGCTGACAGTGGCAGCTCGCAGGGCTCTTCACGGCGGCGCTGGCGCTGTTCACGGAGCTGGACATCCTGCTCAACCTCGTCTGCATCGGCACGCTCTTCGTCTTCTACATGGTGGCCAACGCCGTCGTGTACCGCCGCTACGTCGGCGACGCCGAGCTCGGTCGCACCCGCAGAGCCTGGCCGACGCTGGCGTTCCTCGCCGCCTTCTCCCTCCTCGCGCTCGCCTTCGCGCTGGTTTGGAAGCTGGCGCCGCCCGAGCGCGGCGTGCGGACGGGCCTCCTCGCCGCGTGCGCGGCGCTCGCCGTCGCCACGGTCGCCGCGTTCCAGGCGCTGGTGCCGCAGGCGCACGCGCCCGAGCTGTGGGGCGTGCCCGGGATGCCTTGGGTGCCCGCGGCGTCCGTGTTCCTCAACGTCTTCCTCCTGGGCTCGCTGGACCGGCCCTCCTACGTCCGCTTCGGCTTCTTCTCGGTCGCCGCGTTGCTCGTGTACGTGCTCTACAGCGTGCACGCCAGCTACGACGCCGAGGAGAGCGGCCTCGACGGCGGCGGGGCAAAGGTGCAGGACGAAGCGTGCACGGTGTAGCAGGGCACGTCTGGCTGACGTCATAGAGAGAACTAACTAATCCTAATTCAGCATTACTCACGGGCTCCAGTATTTTTTTTTTCTTCTTCCTATGTTTTTGACCTGTTCTGTGCTGACGCGAGCAAAAGGGTAAAAAAGGGGAAAAATCTAACAAGGGTGGGTAAAACAACACAAAGGAAATGGAGAGAAATGAAGGGTCTGTGCATCCTGTAATGTAACACGCAAAGATGATAAGTGTATATGCTCAAGGAAGGATTCATGTCATCATAATTCGAAAATGATTGGCTATGCACCCCTCTGTGACGTCCGCTTCTCATGTACGTATCTATAAAAGTTTATAAAATAAATAGTAATTTGGGCCGATTCTCATGTACGTATCTATAAAAGTTTAGTTTATAAAATGAATAGTAATTTGAGCTGATTCTCATGTACGTATCTAAAGTTTATAAAATGAATAGTAATTTAGGTTGAGGGAGTATTAAGCAATCACCGGCAGGGAAGACTAAGAGTGGAAGTTCACGTGACTAAGACTAGGAGTGAAAAATGTCACAAGATCATGCAAACACGCAAAGCCAATTGAAGGACATTTGGCACTCAAGCAGGAACAGAGCCACGAATTTCACTCGAGAGGTGCTAGTTCAACCAAAACATTCATTCATATGACGGCATACGAAATTACTTCCAGTAAACACCGATCAACTAAGATCAAGTTGGAAATGCAGCTTGATTATGGTCTCCGCTTCGTCAAATATAGCAAAGTCAACAGCGTCCAAAAGGATGTCCAAACTTGCAAAGTATCTTGCAAAATCTATGTTACCACAATACGACAGGAAATCTATCCTCACCCAGGTTCACTACGATGTAGTGAAGGTGGAGTATACTCGTCCTCTTGAACTAATCTTAATTTTAATCACCTTCTTACTATTATCAATTAGAGGGTTCTTCTGGAGCCTCCCATTAATCCTCACGGCCTCCATCATAAAAAAACTATAAGGCCCCATTTGGATCCCTTCATTTGAAGGAATTGGAATCTATTTAATGGAGTAGGCTAATTTATCTTGGAACGTGGCATTCCATAACCTTCCAAAGTTTAGATATAAACCTATCTTAAATTCATAGGGTGTGGGATGGAAATTGATTCTATAGATTATGATTATTAGAATGGAATTCAATTCTTATAGCACGCTCTTGAACTCGCTTCCCTATAGTAGAAGTGCAGCACATAAGTATCTCTCCCATATCACCAACAATAATATACAAATATATTCCACATACAATTATATTAGCTTAATTAATTTGTGTCTAAATTATGATTATTAGAATGGAATTCAATTCCAATGATCCAAACGGGACCTAAAGTAATTCCTAATTTTCATCTAAACTGCTACCTATATATGTTATTATAAAAATAATTTTATACAACCTTCTATGTCGTCATTTAAATTAGCTACCTTCTTCATAAAGTAACACCCACTGAACCACTTATATTATTGTTAAAAGGATGTCTCAAGGCATGCATGATATACATGTATGTATACATACTTCTATGTTAAACAATGGTGCAAGCTAAGATTTTAACTAAGCACGTGTCAAACACACATGAAGGAGCGCGTGAAAAAAAAAAAAACTATGAACAGGGATGGAAGAGCGTATCGGAACCGGATAAAAAATAAAATATGAGTATTGTGGTAGAATATATGAAGAAATAAGGGAGAGATCACATACAAAAATAAGCAATTTTGAATGCTTGCGGCCCCACATTTATCCATGAATTTTTAACAATCATGTCTCTTATAATCTGTGTAGGGGCATGGATTGTTTGTGAATCCTTTTTTTTTATAACAACGCAAATAGATGCTAAGACTCACCTCTACGACACAGGCATAAGCTATGGCCAACACTTATCGGGAACATTTGATGTTAGTCTTGCATACGAATAACTTATAAAGATTCAAAACAAGGCAAATTAAATTGGAGCCACTAAATTAGTAGTAATGAAAGTTCATTATCAGCGTAACCATTTCAAAGCAAGTAGCTTGTGCCAGCAAACCTAGAACGGTTTCCACAACCGGAGAAGGGATCAGGACCTCTTTCCGCGCATTTGCATCGCCACCGAAATGCGTGTGCGTCTCTGCGCGGATCCTCACGATAGGAACAAATCCAAAAGCCACGATCGCGCGCCGCCGCCTCACACATTTGCCACGAGCGCGCAGGTTGAGCAGCAACGACGGCGACCTCCATTAGCGCCTGATTGGTCGCACGCCGGCCACTTCGGCATGCAATCGATCGGAACCTAGCAGCAGTAGCCAGCATATGATGATTACCCGGATCGTGATCGTTTTCGCATGCTGATCTTGTGTCTGATCGGCCGTCGATCCCGACGGGATGATCCGCACGCGTGCATGGAGATGGAGCCACCTGATATTTCTTTTTTCAGTTGGATTCTGCTAAAAGGACTCGTGGAAAAATCGGCCATGTACCAGCTGAAAAATTGCTTGTGGAAATGAAACAGTGGATTGCGATGCCGATGCTTGTATAGTTGTAGCACTGCCTCACTAACTCACATTGTGCCTCTAGAAATGTCTCTTTCAAAGAATGTGTGTCTATAAATTCAAATGATATGTGGAGGAGGGGATTGGCATAGCTTCTCTTTCTTTGGATCATCTGGTAGGTAGGATCAAGAAATTTGCCACTTATTAGGTAGGATCAAGAAATTTGCCACTTATTTGGATGTGATGCCACTGCACGTCAATGCTCATTTGCACTGTTCAATAGTCTTTTTTGAAACGAACAGGCAGGAGAGCTGCCCGCTATATTAAAAAGAGGAAAGCCCAGACAGGCGCATACAAAGTCAACATTTACAACGCCTCACAGAGGGGCGGAAAAGCGCTCATGCTTAAGAAGAAAAACTCATCGAAGTGCACTGGCAGTTGTTCTAACTACACCGCAGGAGAGCCGCAAGGTGTTTTGCCCTTGCCGCGATCCACATAGAGGCTTCATTCTTGATGGTCTGTGTGATTTGCTGTGATGTAGATTCTTGGCAATCAAAAATCCTTGAATTGTGTTCCTTCCAAATAACCCAGCATATGCCGTGATCCACATAGAGGCTTCATTCTTGATGGTCTGTGTGATTTGCTGTGATGTAGATTCTTGGCAATCAAAAATCCTTGAATTGTGTTCCTTCCAAATAACCCAGCATATGCCGTGATCCACATAGAGGCTTCATTCTTGATGGTCTATGTGATTTGCTATGATGTAGATTCTTGGCGATCGAAAATCCTTGCATTGCGTTCCTTCCAAATAACCCAGCATACGAGGATGATAAGGGATTTGAGGCTGCGTCAGTCTTCACTCACGGAGTCTGCTAGGTTTGTCCATCATTGGTGGACAGAAAACTGCTGCGGCTAGTTTGCGGGTCAGAGGTCATCATTGGTCACCCACGTCGCTATCTCGTTCCAGATTTGCCTCGTGAAGTGGCACTCCTCGAACAGATGGCAGCCTGACTTCTTGTCTGCATAGGAGGCAACGCTCTGAATTTGCCCAACCTCACGCTTGTAGCCTGTCTAATGTCCACACCTAGTTTTGGATGGCCAACCAAGCGAAGAACTTGCATTTTGGAGGAGCCCAAGTTTTCCAAATCAAAGTTTTCAGGTTTGTCTTCTCGGCTCCAATGAACTGCGCATGGTACGCTGAAGCTGTTGTGTATTCTCCGTTGTTTGAGAATTTCCAAGTGATGGTGTCCTGCACATTTTCCTTTAGGTCGATGTGTCAGACTGCCCTCCACAGTTGGATGAATTCGATGAAGTGTTGGGCCGAAAAATCCGGGTGACGCAGGTTTATGTCACGGACCCATCTGTTGCTGCTTAATGCTTCCTTCAGTGATCTTTTTTTTCTTCCTTGAAATCTTGAAAATATTTGGTGCTATATCACATGGTCTTTGTCCTTGCAGCCAGGCGATTTGCCAGAACAAAGTTCATGCACCGTCGCCCACTATGATTGAGGATGCTGCCGCGAATAGGAGCCTGTCTGTTCTGTTGCATGGCAGGTCGTGATCGTCCCAGCGTTTCCAGTCTTCCACCCAATCCTTCCACAGCCAACGCAGGTGCAGTGCTTGTGCGAATCTACTGAAGTGAAGGATGCCCAAGCCTCCCAAGTTGGTCGGATGAGTTGATCTAGGCTAGTTCACTTTGAACTTCGCTCCTGTCAGGGCCTCGGATCCCGCTTAGAGGAATCTTCTCCTCTTGCCGTCTATTTCCTTTAGGACGCTCTTCGGTGCTCTCAAAGCCGTGAGGAAGTAGATAGCTTGTGATATGAGGACCGACTTGACGAGCGTCAATCGTCCTGCGTAGTTAATATTCTTCCCGTTCCATGTAGTCATTTTCTGCCTTGTCCACCAGAGGCTGAAAATCAACGCGTCGAAGCCTCCTAGTGGTGAGAGGTAAACCAAGTATTTGACAGGGAAGTGAGACCTTTTTGCTGGGAGGTTTTGAAGGATGCTATCCATTTTCAACCGTGCACATCGAACTGGGACTACCGATGATTTGTGGAAATTGGTGTTGAGGCCTGTAGCATCATCGAAACGTGACAGGATTTCGACCAAATTTGAGATGTCTGCTTGTGTGGGATTGACGAAGATGGCCATGTCATTCGCATACATCGATACCCAGAGATCGTTTACGCGTCCTTTTAATTTGGATTTAATTTGGAAAGGAGCCCTCGGTTGGTGGCTAGTTTTAGGATCTTCTGCAACATATCAATGGCAATGACGAATAGCAGGGGGATAGTGGGTCCTCTTATCTCAGTCCCCTCCCATGCTTGATAGGCCCGTTTGGCACCCCGTTGAGTAGTACTCATGATGAGGAAGTAAGCACGAGTGTGGCCATCCAATCGCACCAGCGAGGGGAAACCTTATCATTGTATGAGGGATAAAAGGTATTCCCACCTGATAGAGTCGAAAGCCTTCGCAATGTTAAGTTTGAGCAGCAAGGCAGGGCATTTACTTCGCTGGAGACGTCTAGCCGTGGAGCTCACATAAAATTGTCATGAATGCTGCGCTTTTTGATGAACGCGCTCTGGTTTCTGGAGACGATCGTGTCCATATGAGGTGCGAGTCGCATTGCCAAAGCTTTTGTGAACATTTCATCTCTGATAGTCCCATCTCTGATACTTTTGCTCTCTGAACATTTCATCCATATAAAACTGCAGAAAGGCTTGGGTGATGAGTATTGAAGCTATCGTCGTTTGATGGAATGTGGAGGTAAAGTTGATCCAGCTGGTGGCAATAATTCGTCCAAAACATCTTTGTGCTACCCACTGTGTTTCAATGACCGACCTGAATATTTTAGCATTGCAACCTTGTGTGTTTCTTTTTGCATTTCTGGTTCACATGACATAGCTTTATCACCACGATCAGTCACGATTAAACGGGAAACGAGTATGATATGTTGGGACAAAATAACGAGACATCATTTTATTATGGCCTGTCGATGCTGTCACGCTGATAGGCATTTCTTTACACATAATTATTCTACTCACGTTAGCATTTGCCCATACATAAGTGCCATTGCAACTTGAAATTCTGTAATTTCCTTAGTGAACCTGCTTTGAGCTTTCGGAAAAGTAGAAAGCTCCAGGTGTCAAGATAACTCATTCTCTTTGTCTCCGAAACGATCGATCAGTGCGAGAATCAAATCCATTATCCACTGAGGAGCAGAGGGCGGCTGGAGGAAAGTTTTCTTCCACCGCCATCGATTCACCACCGAACTGAAAACACTGAAGGTGCAGCCTGAGAGCAACGGCACATGTTCTCTTTGATCCACAGAATTTTTAGCCCCGTAAGCGCCATTTGCCGACACTTCTTTTTGGAGGTTTATCGGCGGGCATTGACAAATGAGAAAACGGCGAGGCGTTGGTTCCATTTGTGGCAAGTGATCATCGCCTTTTCCATGTGCACTTCTTTTGCTTTGGACCATATCTTGTGGCCTGCCTAAGCGATGCAATAGTGCTGATGGCTGCTAGTGAGTGCAGGCATATGTGTTCCACTGCTCTACACTTTACACCTTCAGATAAACCCTACTGGATTCTCCTGACGATGGGCACAATGAAATGCAACTGATGATTCTTTTTTGCCGGCCTTTCTGCCTTTTGTTATTTACATAGAACTCCAGAGAGTTTTCTAAGATAAGAGAGAAAGGCAAAGTGAAATACTTGAACTAGGTGATTTGTTGAATCCAGTAACAACGTGCCAATTTGTTGTATCTTTAGGTTTTCAAAAGCTCTGCATGTCAATATTTTACAGAAGAAGAGACAGCAAATGGGTCAAAGTGACAAAGCGCGTAGGCCGCAGTATCTTCAGGAATTCAGGTACGACATATTTGCAAGTAACTAGTTTCAAATCTTTTCGCTACATCACCCCTGGCCTAACTGGCTGATCTAGTATGCTACTACAGTACCTTGCAGCACTTCATATGCATTAAGAAGATGAATCTTTCTGTTTAGACAGAATCAATGCATGGGTTGAACTATGCTGATGCTGATTGCTCCTCACAATTTTTTTTTAAAAAAAAGAGAATATCCTGACTGTGGGTCTTGCATATTCTTCAGTAAGAAGAAAACAAGCTATACTTTGCTTGCTTCGAATCTTTTCGTATCATATCGACCTGTAGTAGGGAACATAAGATTTGGCCAATAGATTGCACTTTGATGAAACAATAAACTAACCTGATAATGCAATGCGTCAGGTGTTTGCGTCGCAATCACATGAAAACGACTAGTTACGCGTGGGCGTATAGTACAAGGTTTCAGTGTTTAAAAGGTTAAAAGAGTTTGAGCACTCGCGAAATCGGTGGGTGCAAATGGCCATCCCTTTTCCGAAAAGTGCGAGGTGGTGAAGTCCAGATGAGATGAGCATGAAACAAACAACAACCAACTGATTTGAGGAAAGACGCAGGCTGATAGGGTGAACTCGAAGAGGAATGCACCAAGGCCGGCATGATTCCTAGCTATCCTCATGGATTGTGGAGGGCAAAAGACTCGAGCGATGTGAACTCATCAACTGAGTAGTGATAATCTGATCACGCCATTGCAACGGGAACCACTGATGTGATCCATACCCTCTTGGAAGAGACTGAGTAGTAAATCTTTAGGTGAGAAGGTACCTTTTATAACTGTATAAAAACTGCTGGTTACAAAAGTCACTAATGATAATTTAAAAAAGGGAAGACAGAAGAAACAAGTTGGTTTATAAACTGGAGCCTTTTTGGACCTCTATGAAATCCTTTTGCTCTTAAACATGGGGAAAAGGCTCTTTGCATGTTTTGTTGGGGGAAGAAGGTACGGTGCTTGGGATTTGAGGCCCAAGTATCAGAACAATGGGTAGCAGGCCCAGCTAGCTTGGATGGACCTGATCCAGTTTGGTTTGGAGGGACACTGGGCTTGCTTGATCACGGAGGGCCGCATGCTTCTTCCTCAAGACTCAAGAGTTTCCCAAGGCCCACCCATCTCAGCCGCGCGTTCGGTTTTTTCTTTCCTCGATTTCCTTTCATCTCTTGCCTCGCTTCGTTCTCAGTCTTAGCCTGATTCCGATCGCTCGCTTCGCTTCCCCGGAGCCTCCGCGTCCTCCGAATTCTCATCCGCCTCCAGGCTCTGCCCCTTTCTCGTCATCCCACTACTTCCCTGAGGCGCACAGCAGGCGCCGGCCCGGCGGCGGGTGGTGCGACATCTGCTCCGTGCGTAGAGGGTGTTCGACGGAATGATCCGCCGAGAGAGGTACGACTCGATCTTTTCTGTGCATAATTTTTACTACAACTCTCAAATGAAACCTGGGGCTATTATCACTGGAATAGTGTTCAGTTCCTAGTGTCATAAATGACATGCTAAATTCCGCTCGCACAGCCCCAGGTGTTAAACCAGAAGCTCCATTTATTTCAGTTCCTGAATTATTTTTTTCAATTATTTTTGGTTTTATTTTCAACCATTTGTACTGAATATTTTGTGTATTTTCTCATTCTAATTTCAATTAAACGTGTGTTCCTTTTCTGATAGACCTTATTTTTCAGGATGTAATTTGCTAGCAGAAGGTGCACCAGCTTGTGATGAGTATCAGTGTATCACATGGTTGTTACAATGTCTTAACTTGCTGTTTCTTTCAGCAACACCATTCAATGGTCTAATAAGTTTTTGAAGCTTGAAGGTGAACAAACAAGCTGAAACATTCTTAGTTAAGTCTGCACAAAACATGATGTGCTCAATCTGCAGAAAATATGATGCGCTCTTAGCAACAGACAAGGATCCAAATGATTCTCCTTTTGCGAGTAACGAATTCCATTGGTGAAGCTTGCCTTCAAGTAAAACCTGAGAGCTTGCGGACAGCGGGCTTTGCTTGGATGGGCATTTGGTTCAACCGTCATGCTATAAGTCAGTGTGCCAGATCTCTTATTGCTGTATGCTCGGAACTTCATTTTGGTGCTCGTTCTTTTTGTAACAAGCTCAACGATGGAATTGCGCCAAAGGATAAAAGGCTTGTTAGGTTTGACAGAAAGTTGATTGACATGTTTGCACTGCATGCACTTTTGCAACTGTGTGCAAAGAGGAGGTGCCTCTTGATTGGGAAGGGGTGCCATGGTTTAGCCATCCATTTGGGTTTGGCAAGTGATACTATCACGTGCAATATTCTGATCAACTTGTACACAAAATGTGGCATGAATGATTGCGCCCGTCATGTTTTTGATGCAATGCCTTTCAGAAGCGTAGTCTCATGGAATACCATGATTGCTGGGTATACTTGCAATGGAGATGATTTACAAGCTCTGAAGCTTTTTTCAAAGATGCACCAAGAAGGGCAACATATGAGTGAATTTACCTTATCCAGCACCCTCCGTGCGTGTGCTGCAAAATTTGCAACCATAGAATGCAAACAATTGCACACTATCGCCATCAAGCTTGCATTTGACTCAAATAGTTTTGTTGGAACTGCAGTTCTTGATGTTTATGCAAAGTGTAATATGATTAATGACGCGTGCTTGGTTTTTGAGAAAATTTCTGAGAAAACTGCAGTTACATGGAGTACATTCTTTGCAGGACTCGTGCAAAATGGTCTTCATGAAGATGCATTGCGTTTATTCCAGAGTTCACAAAGGGAAGGAGTGCAATTGACTGAATTTACTCTTTCTGCTATCCTCAGTACATGTGCAAGCTTAGCATTGATGATTGAAGGAATACAGCTGCACGCAGTTATTTTCAAGTATGGTTTTCATAGTAATTTATTTGTGGCATCATCCCTTGTGGATGTCTATGCAAGGTGTGGGCAGATTGAGGAAGCATATCTAATATTTGTTGATATGAAACACAAGAATGTCGTTGTGTGGAATGCAATGATCACTAGTTTTACTAGGCATGGAAATTTTTGGGAAGCAATGATTCTCTTTGAGAAAATGCATCAGTCAGGGATATCTCCAAATGAAGTTACTTACCTCTCCATGTTGTCAGTGTGTGGTCATGCAGGTTTAGTTGAAGAGGCCCGCTGCTACTTCAGCCTGCTAATTTCTGATCAGAGTGTCAAACCTAATGTCGTTCACTATTCTTGCATGGTTGATGTTTTGGGGCGATCTGGGAAGACTGATGAGGCTTGGGAACTGATTCAACAAATGCCATTTGAGCCAACTGCTTCTATGTGGGGATCTTTGCTTGGATCGTGCCGTAAGTACAGAAATATCGGATTAGCCAGAATAGCAGCTGAACAGCTATTCAAACTGGAACCAGAAAATGGAGGGAACCATGCTTTGCTTTCAGATGTATATGCGGCCGGTGGAAGCTGGGAGAATGCTGTGTTGGCTAGGAAGCATCTGAACAATCGTGGTGCAAAGAAAGACGTGGGCTCAAGTTGGATCTACACAAAGGGTAAAGCTCATATGTTTGGTTGTGAACAAAAAGAGGAGCTGTTTGTGTAGACTGCCATCCTTAATGAAGATTGCAAATAGCACTGGCCATGATCAGAGATATCAAACGATTTCTCCATTGTAATGATGGCCATGTTCTTATGGGGACTTTTGGCAAATGATTGCTAAATGAGGAATGGCAACCATTTATTTGTGGCATTCTTACTCTCATTATATAGTAAATTATTGACTTGTGGTAGTGGCACGCCACACTGAAGATAAATATCAGTACTTGTACTGATAGCTTTGTCATTTAAATCAATAATTTCGTGCTTCTGGCCCCATTTAGTGTGACATCAACACTATCATTTGAACACTACATAGCGTCTCCAAGCAGAGTTGAGTCGCCTATTATCAGAATAGCTAGTGTGACCTACAGTAATGAAATATATCTTGTACAGTGCTTTTTTTAAGTCAGTGTTTTATAGCAATGAAATATTTGTTTCTGCAGAGCTGTACATGGAAAGTGGATGCACGATTTGTTGAGTTTAGAGAAAGGGCTCTTTCATAAAAATGTGCATGGGAGGAGGATTTCTTCTATTCCTGAATATTCATGTCTTCCTCATTATCTTACAGTTCATAGTGAACTCTCAAAGTGGTATGTTCACTAGTCATAATATTCATGAAACTTTTCTTTAATCAGTTTTCTACTTCTTATTTTATAAGAAAATACATTGTGTGCAAGTTTTGTAATCCATAGTTAAAAAATAAACGAAGTTTTGAGCATAAGGCGATGATAGTTGAGTTCATGACTTGAAGCGCCCATTGTAATTACCAGTTATTCTAGTACATTGCCATCATGTGGCTTTTCTAATCGACCATTTGAAGATCTTTCTATTTCCTCTGCAGCACAGTATCACTTAGGAAGTACCAATACAGTGAAAATACTTGTCGTTTGATCATCCTTGTCAATTTAGCTATGCATAGTTTGGTACAACCTGACATATCTAGGTCCTACAGAGCTTCCACTGGTCCACCATCAGCCCATGTTTACATCTGTCTCTCCAGAAAAGTACTGTGCGCGTACAGAAAAGCTGTTGTCTAGAACCACTAGCAGGTACTGAGGAAAGGGCAAATAATAGACACTAGAGATCATGACTATCCATCAGGTTAGCCATTTCTTGTGGACCAACCATATGCTTGTTCATGCGCTCCGTGAAGTCATTGGCCTCATGTGGCTGATGCCCCTGATGGGTATATCATAGCATTTTGTAGGCCCGGCCAGTTTCATGGGCCAAGCCTCTGGTACCTCATTAGCCTGGGACTCATTCACTCATGTGATGCTTCCTAATGGCCCTTCCTAATCTTCCACTCCGTCTCCCTCTCCCTCTCTCTCTCTCTCAAAGAAAAAGAGAGTGATGTGTCATGCACCCTCATCTTGGATTCTCAGCTAGTAGCTGTCACCACTGCCGGCATCAGACATTGTCATACAGTAATTCTTGGTTTCCCTTGCTGATCCTTCATAGTCCTGTATATTTTTATCCCATATAACAGTGGCATTGGAATGGAACTTCTGAACTTCTGGTTAGAAAAGGAGTTCCTTACAGAAAAAAGAAACTGCATATTTAGCTGGAGTGTATTTTTAGTGGATGATGTGATTAGTTTGTACTTTGTACAATTGTACTAGTTGCATCCATCATTTGACAACTCCTTTCTTCTGCATGAAAGAAACACTTCCTTTCCTCGGTATGTGTTGAGCATAGTATGCGAGAGTCTACTTTACCATTTTGGCCCTCACATGGTTAAGGGGTGTTTGGGAGGAGGGGGTTAAATTTTTAGCACCCGTCACATCGAATGTTTGGACACTAATTAGGAGTATTAAACCTAGACTAATTACAAAACTAATTACACAACGCTTAGGCTAAATCACGAGACGAATCTATTAAACCTAATTAGTCCATGATTTGACAATGTGGTGCTACAATAACCATTCACTAATGATGGATTAATTAGGCTTAATAGATTCGTCTCGCGACTTAGCCTAGGGGTTCTGCAATTAGTTTTGTAATTAGCTTATATTTAGTCCTTCTAATTAGTATCCGAACATCCGATGTGACAGGACTAAAATTTAACCCCCTCCTCTCAAACACCCCCTAATAGTCATGTACTCCCTCTCTCCCTTTTTACCTGTCGCTTGGGAAGCGTGCCCTCCTTACAATCACGCTTCCCAAGCGACAGATAAAAAAGACGGAGGGAGTAGAGTTTAAGATAATATTATTTGGTGTTCAAAGGTGTTAATCATGTAGCCCTGGAGTGCCTCGGATAAGGTTCATGTCTGGTCATTAGGGAAAGCCTCGGCTCCTGCACATGGCTCCTGTTCTCGATCGCCAGCAGCAGACAGGAAATCCTGCTGTTGATACGGTAGTTAACCTATATGTTTAATCATCGTTACCACAGTTGCTGTTGCTACATTCAGATGAATGTGTAGCCTGCATCCCAATTATTTTTCCTCTATACAGCACAGTATTCTAGGACCTTGTTTATGTTTTAATACGGTTTCTCATCATCTTGCACTTGTACTGCATATTGACTAATTATATATGTTCTATCTCTCAGGCTACTTGCAGCTTGCGCAGTCTTTACACTGATGTGCTCTCATACCCTATTAGGTGACCTAAGGTAAGAGACTGTCACTCTAGATTCTTTATGCACTTTGTTTAAGCTTTCTTGTGTTTCACAAGTCGACACGAAGGCAGTTCACATGTTTTCTTACAGCTAGCAGCCTTGCCTTAATTATAAGAATTGATCGTGCCACGTCAGCTTGGTTAGGCCAGGTTTCTCCAGGCACGTACCACTGCTCTGAATTATATTGACCGGCCGGCTGGCCGGCCAAAAGAGCAGTTTGCAACCTGTGGTTTAGCCTCGTACAAGCCTTTCCGACGTAGGCAGTCAGGTAACAAAAGGCGGAGACAGTCACAGATCTGCGTCCATCTTTTGATACGTGCTGTGGGGAATCTTGCCGGTTATTGGAGCTTAGTGCCCCTTCCCTGTCTGAAACCTGCCTCTAAAGACTGTCAGCTTGGCCAGCCCTTTTTCTTAGTATCCTATTAGGGCAAATTGAGCCCACTTGGACACTGAAACTTTTGCCGAGCCTTTCCTTCCCGAGGGAACAAAAAGGTGGAGACCGGCCATTGATAGTCTAGTGAGGGATCGGAACATGGAAATCCCCAGATGTCGGCATCACCTGGGGCACATTGCTTCTTTAATGGTTCTTGGGCATCTGTGAGTTTTTACCCTGTTGTTTGGTTTGGTTGTCTGCAGGAGGTGAAATGCCATTGCACATCCACCACCTTGCTTGGGTTGTCCCTTGAGGTGAAAGCATTGGTTTGATTTGTTGTATGAAGTAGACAGGTAGAGTAAAAAGCATTGAAACAATTGACTACATCAGCTTTCGCCTTAGGCCATTTACAGTTATCTTTCTTTTACTTTTTTTAGTTATCATTTTGTACCTTTTTCCTTAGTTGAAATGAAATGCATCTCTATGGCATGGGATTAAATAGTTTAGTTTTCCATGTTTAGACCTCGGTTAAAAAAAATAAAAGGATAGCTTTTCAAATCTTTGTTTAAATGTAAAAGATGAGTGCTTGAAGCTAGAACAGTAGAAAATAGTAAAGGGGAGTCAGGGAGAGAACAAAATCCCCATGAGGACATTTCTTTGTTCCTTGAAGGAGGCAGGGAGGTGGAGAAGAAAGATACATCAACTTCATGCATCACAGTTTGTTCTTGGGCCCACCCACATATCACATACTCCTGCTACAGATGACACACATACATGCTTGTAGGCATGTCCTTTTGCTTTTTTCATGTGTCACCATCCCTCACTCCCTGTCTCTCTACCTCTCCTTTTCAACCTGATGTTTCCTGAAACCTCCAACTAGCTACTACCTGCTGCTGCAGCTGCAAGGGGCCCTGCCGGACCCGTACTGCACGTAGGGTTTCTGGAAGGCAACAAGGAAAAAAGGGGCATTCTGGGGTGATGGAAGGAAGATTGCCCGGGAAACAAGGGATCTCTCTCAGACTCACTCCCTTCCTTATCATTCCACAGGTCAATTCAAACCTGTCACTCAGTACAGACAGACTACAGAGCTGTAGTAGCGGTAGTTCTTCAGTGCTGGTTGTAAGGATTCTGCAAGCATGGCCTCAGTTCTCCTTCCTCCTCTGTCCTATGAACTGCCCCTGTTTTGACAAGAAAATAGAAGATACTAAGTTTTCACTTAACTATTAATTTGAGCAAAGAAACTGATTCTAGTTGATTTCCTTTCATTCTACCAGCTTCAAGTATGATGCAATAATTGAAACTAACCAGTAATTTGGCACTGTGGACACTGCAGCGTAAGGGCTCTGGTGCATGTAGCCGTACATTGCCGCCTCTGGCTCCGGCTCTGGGCCGCAGTCGAGGTTCACGCCAAACAGCCGGAGCTTCCTCGACGGCGCTGTAGGCGTGCCGCTGCTCTTGGCGTCCGCCTCACCTGCAATCATCCACCGGAAATGGCGTAAGCCACATGATCTCTTTGATCTTTTTTCATCTTTGCTAGCATCACGTTAATCATAAAAGTGTTCTGTTCTTGGACGCTCTATGCACCTGCGTGTGCCATGTCGCTGTGGTAGGCGTAGGGGCTGGCTGGGCTGGTGGGGTACGACGATCCTGACGTGCTGTAGCACATCGGGCTCCACGGCTGCTGCTCGCCGGGGTTCAGCGCCGGTGCCGGGGCGCGCACGGGCGGTGGGGGCGTCGGCGCCGGTGCTGCACTCTCGCCGCGCCGCCTGCAGCCGATGAAGAGGCGGTCGCCGGCGCCGAGGCCGCCACGCACCCGCTCGAAGCGCACGACGTCGCCGGCGTCGAGGCGCTTCTCCTTCACGTACCGGCTCCAGCCCTTGGTGAGCACGTAGCTCTGGCTGCTGGTCCAGTACGAGTACCGGAACCTCCACGGCTTGCCGGCCTCGTCCTCGAAGGCCAGTAGCAGGCCCTTCTCGCTGCCATCGCCGCTGGCGACCCCACCAGCGCCGCCAAGGGGGAAGTACCTCTCCGCGTGCTGCTTGGGGATCACCAGCCGGTTGAGCTTGCCCACGTCGCTGGGCGTGAGCGGCTTCTCGAAAAGGTGCTCCCTCTCGTACTGCTGCTGGTGGTAGTGCAGGTTGGTGTACATGGCCACCCCCCATGGCCACGCCTGGGGGTGCCCCTGGGCGAGATGGTGCGTGGCCATTCTTGCTCTTGAACTTCTTGGTCTGGTGAAACGCTAGGTAGCTAGAGGTGGAAGAAGAGGAGTTCTTCAGTCCTTGCCTAGCTCTTGCAAAAAGAGTTTGGCAGTGGGGAGAGGGGAGAGGCCGGCAGTGGTGGTGTGGTGGTGTGTGCTGTGTAGAGGGAGGCATGCATATGTCATGGCCGGCCATTTATAGCCAGGATCCCAAGTAGTAGAACCACCACTCCACCAGTCTAGATGGTCAGGAAGGTGTGTACATGTAATGTACTATTGATAATACTTCCATGGTGGGAATACATGCATGATGAGTAGGAAGAGACTCATGGGAGGTCTTGGTGCAGGTGCATTTGATCTTGAGGAGAGAGAGGGGAGCATTACTATTATTTTAACCTAGGTAGACAGGAAGAATCAAAGTGAAGGAAGGGCTTCAAAGGTGGTGAGGTTTTAGAATATGTAGCTCCAGTGTAGCCGATGAGGAATGATCAGGTGGTGGTACTTAAAAGTTGGCGCCTGGACATTGTGGCCTAATCACAGCCATCCAGGGGGCCGGGACACGGCAGGCCCTACCATTGCTTTCCATGTGCGAGGGGTGGTTGGGGCCTATGCATGACCACTGTCCTGATGAACCCCCCAGTTTTATTTCATTTTTTAACTTCTTTTCTTGCTAGCAGTAGAGGTCCTGGTTCCTGGTGTTTCAGGCCATTCAATTTCCAATTGGCTTTGGGAAGGTGCAAGAAAGCCACCCAGTCCTGGTTACCTTCTGAAATTCCCATAAGGTCCTGTCTTTCTTCTGTGCCTCTCTGCATTTAGTTTCGTAGGGGTGGATTAACCTGAAGAGATGGATGGATTGACAGGTTTTTCTGGCCTGCCTGCCTCTAGCCTTCTACTCCTATACCAGGCACCAGCAGCTCAGTTCATCTCTGTGGTGGCCACTTGGAATAGCTGAGGAGCTGGTAGGCAATAACTTGTTCATGAGGGCGCTAGTGGCCCTTGTGAGATAGTAGATGTGACATTTGAGGTGTACGCATTGCATGGGCTCTGAGCCAGCTCTAATTATCATGCACCATCTTGTACTGGAACCAGCCACTTCTTTTTCGTCTCAGATTCAACACCATCAAGGGCTCCGTCAGGCCTGTCCCATTGAAGGCCTGGCTGACCACCCCCTCCACAGGACAAGACTTGCAAGCGAGAGAGCTGGCTTTTGGTTGGATTCTTATTACCCCCATGAATTGAATTGCCTGCAGGATGCTGCTGCATTATTCCCATTCAAACCATCGGTGCAGGACGACCTGCCCCCCGGCCTGGTCCGGACGCTGCACTGCTGGGAGCGTTGAACGTGGTGGCGGGCGATCGAGGCTTGCGTGGGGGCAAAGCGACTGTCCCTCACCACACCCTCCTGCTCGTGTTTGGATCGATGGCCACCCTGCTGCTGCAGATTAGCGGTTGTTTATCCTGCATCATCGGCTCATCGCCATTTGGGAGGCACCTCCTCTTGTTGGAAGATTGGCGTACAGGGCGCCAGATGATCTGTTCCTCGCAATTTTAATGCCGGATCTGTATCAGATTCCGTAAACTATTGGGGATGAAATCGGCGATGTCGCTTTGCTTGCTTCTTTGGAGACAGGTATTCCATCACATGGTTCTGAACCGAGCGGTACGTGGTTAGATGCATTGTTCTCGCACTAGTGCGTGCTTATGTTTGAGTATTATTCAGCTTGTCAACCTTTGGAGAAACCGGAGGGGCCATGAGGAGGGCTGTTGCTATTATATCAGCCGGTACTGTACTGTCCAGAATCCAATCATAACGGTGCGCTAACGGATCTCAAAAAACTAATCATTCCATGTTCATCTCATTTCATTTGATATTTCTCTGACATTAGATCACTTAATCGGATACCGGTAATTTGATCGGTCATTTTTTCTTCTGCTGCTATCAGCACCTGCAGGAAAATGGGAAGTGTGTGATTTACCCATCTCACGTGGCCTTGGCATTACTTGTGTGCCGTGTCTTGCCTGACTTGCTGTCGCTGGGGCTACAAGTTCCCAAACGCCAAAGTAAATCTTACACTGAAATGGGAAACAAGATCAAGATTGGACCTGCGCCAGAGATCCCCTTCTCCAATTTCCAACAAGTTCGCGAATCAGGTGATACAGATTTTTGTCCCCCAGTTCATTCCACAGCGATTACTGCGGGCACCAACAACCCCTGGTCCTCATAGTTCCTCCACCCCTACCAATCCCTAGAACTTTATTCTGCTCTTCTTTCCTGCGTGCATGCACATAGAGATACGCAATAAACAAGTCTGATGCCCCCTTGCTCAGCCACTAGCAACTAGATGTACTATATATGCTAACTAGTATGCTGCTTAGAGTAGAGTAATTGTTAATTGCATACATATGCTTGGACTAAACTATGAGTCTATGTTTAGCATCTCCATGGGGTATCATGCATGCACGATTGAGTTCACGTTGGCAGGTTTTGTTGTGGAATCTTGTCAAGGAAAGTCATCATGGTTACTCGATTGCAGCTCCACCCAAAATGATGAGGGTCCTGATTTGGAAAACCTTAAACACTCCAGTTTTTTTACCTTACCTTACCTCTGAGTTTCCATAGCGATGCTGCATTCGGTAGACTCTTTTGTAACAAACTTATTTTTCATAAGAATCTCATTTATACAGACTCAATGAAAGAATCCATAAAAAACGGTGAAACGGACAAAATCGCAATTTTTCAGTAGGTGGTATGCTCTTTAGTTAGAAGAGAAACAGTAGACAGTAGGGGTGGACTTGGACTTGTTTATCAGTACTGACAGTTGGGTTGCACTTGCAGGCCTAAACTTTGACCAAGATTCAAGATCCAGTCCAGCATACCCTGCCTGATTTCATTGAGTAATTGCCCGTTGAAGGTATCGATCGGCAACATGGCAACCACATCATTGGAACCCAGTGAGTTGAGTTCATCATCCGCAGCTAGCACACATCGAGATACTGCATGCATGGGCTCATCAACCGGGGGTGTTTGTGAAGTGTGTCCAAGTGTATGATATCATATCAGGGGCATGCAGGGCAGCGTATAGTATCCTATTGAAGCGTGACCACGAGGAGGCAGCCACGCCGCAGCCGGCACTCGGGTCCGGTCGTCCTCGCAGCTCAATCATGCAGCTCACCTGCCCAACAATCTTTTCTCCGTGCACATGAGCGGCTTGGTATCTTATGCAGGGGAATTGAATTGAATACCGGGGCGACGTCGAGATAAGGGGACACATGCTAATGCCCCTTGCTTATGTTATTCCTGCGGCTCCGCTGCTTTCCATGAGAGGCCACGTCTGTCTTGCCTGCTTGCTTCATGCAGCTAGCAGCACTCTCTGGTGCAGATGCAGGAGGGCTCGATCGACATGATGGACGTGGAAAGCAAATATAGCAACCAGGCATGTATCTTTAATCTTTATACGTGTGGTGGTATGTATTAGGCCCGTTTGGTCCCTCGGGGGCTCCTAAAATTCCTGTCACATCGAATATTTAGATACTAATTAGGAGTATTAATCATAGACTAATTACAAAACCAATTGCATAGATGGAGGCTCATTTGCGAGATAAATCTATTAAGCCTAATCAGTCCATGATTTGACAACGTGGTACTACAGTAAACATGTGCTAATGATGGATTAATTAGGCTTAATGGATTCGTCTTAGGAATTAGCCTCCGTAATTAGTTTTATAATTAGCTCATGTTTATTCCTCCTAATTAGCCTCCGAATATTTGATGTGACATGAATTTTAGTCCGGACTAAAATTCAAACATCTCCATAGTTTAATGACTATTATTAAGATGCACGAAGTTTGAGATGTTTATATATATAATATATAAGTGGCATCAGCTTATTAATTCCACGGATGAATACACGTCCTAATACAAATAAACTCTTCCAAGTTCTTGTAGTGAAAGGAAGCTAATTACGTTCTGGTAGATCGTACAGTATTGTGTTAGGTGGCATGATCATGAATATGTTGTGGGCGTACTGTAGGAGTGTAGCAACTGGCAGGGAGCTGGGAGTTGGTGTCATGTGTACAACTAGTTGCCGCACAGCACTGGTCCATGATTTCTCAGCTGTCGTTTTACGCGCGGCTGCCTGCCTAAATTTCTGCACCGGGCGCAACTAAACTCGTGATCTTTTGGGCAGATCTTTGCGACCGGGAAGGGGAGGAGCACAGTGCACACAGTGGTCAGTGCAGTGCGGGCAGATGATGTTTGATGTCCATGCCTGCCCACCCCCACCAGATTGGAGCTCTGCTTTTCCTTTCCTCTTGCGCCCCGGACAGCGCCGTGACGTGATAGAGAAGGCCAGGCCAGGAGCCGAGCCAGGAGCAGGAGGAGATTGATGATGATGGGGAGAGAGAGGGAGGAACTGGCATGTTTTCTGAGGCCTTTTCACCCTCGGCAGGCAGGTCAGGCCACGGGCAGGACCTGCAAGCAATAGCATGGTGTCATGCTGGTGTAGGCAGCTATGGACGGTAGGTGCCCCGGGCGCTTTGTGTCAGCGTGAAAGAGCGCTTTTTCGTGGAGGGAAGGAAGGGGAGGGAGACAAAGTGGAAGCAAGGGCCTGTTACCACGACCCAAAGGTAAAGCTGATCTGATTCTGAGCTGAGCACAGTCTTACTTGACCGGGCCCCCCTTTTTTACTCGCATCGCACGATGATATTGCAGGTAGTCTCCAATTCGGCGCAGAGCAGAGACAGCACAGCCCTGCCCGTCCGGCCTGCCCTGCACGACCGGAAAAGACTGAGGAAAAGCCGAAAGCGAGCGTGGGAAAACTGAGAAGAAGCGGTGAACAGCGGCATGAACACAGCTAGCAGCAACTGTAGCGGCGCCGACGAGGGTCAGCAGCGCAGCTGAGCTGGGTCGTCGTCCTCTCCTCCCCACGAGGACGAGGCCACGAGCGTCGCCGGCGAGGAACAAAACCAACCCAACCCCAAGCCCCGGAGGTCGCGCAGCACAGTGCGGCTCACGTCACGGCACGGCGCTTGGAGGGTGGTAGCAAGCCAACAAACCAGTGCTCGCCACCGCCTCACGTGAACAGGAGATGAACAGAGGGCCGGCCGGAGTGCCGGACGGACGGCGACAGTGATGACCGAGGGGTAACGTAAGTGAGGCGCCATGGGTACACGGCACTGGCAGCGGCAGCGGCAGCTAGCCTAGCCAAGCCAGTCGGAGCTGAGAGACAGCCACAGTGCAGTGCAGCAGGCACGCTCGCTTTGCTGCCGCTGCGCCCAGCACCCGGCCTGCTGCTAGCTGCTGGGGCGTCTGGCCCCTCGCGACGCGACGCGAATAATTTGGCACGCACACAGCACGGCCCGGCCCTCCTGCTCGATCAGCTCATCAGACATCAGCTGTTAGTGGTCTGGTCCCCCTCCGCTCGGCGTCGTCGCTGTTAGGCGCGTCGCGTGCCGCGCACCACCTGCCGCCCGCCCGGCCGGGGCCCCGCGGTGCCGGGCGAGGCGATGGCGAGGCGACCCACGCGTCGGCGTGGCCGGGCAGGAGCGGGGTCCCGGCCTCCGGCCCCCAGATGCAGCAGGCCCACGGGCGCCCGCACCGCACGTCGTCGGCGAGGTCCCCCGGCGCGCGCTGCTGCGTGCAACAGTCTAGGCTGATAGCGTGGGCCTCGCCTCGCCCGCCCATAGCCTAGCCCGGGACGGACGGACAATAAGATCGCATTGCCATTCAGCGACCGGCCTAGCCGGGCAAGGAAAACGCCAGGAACCTTCTCATTCATCGGGTGGGCGCATCGCATGCATGGATTGGTGGGTGGTGCTACAGGAGTCACGCTTCAACAGTGCTCGCGCGCGCACACATGCTGAGAGATCGTTGTCACGACAGCTCCGATCCATCCTGGTAGGAACCTTGAAATGCGGTTATATATTGCTTCTTTTTGGTAGATCTATACTTTGCTTTCCCACAAGATGCGTACCTACTAGTCTTTCTGATTCATTCGATCGGCGCTGTATACGTGTACGTACGTACGCAGGCGCAGCTTCTACAATCGCAAGCAAGCGTGCGGTGGCTCCAGTGGCGGCGCACAGTGCTCGGCCACGGCACGCTCCAACGCAAGGACGAGCGTAACGTCAGACGCGATGGAGATGATACATGGGTTACCTGTCCAGTCTAGCGAGGATGACCTCATCACCTCACTCCTACTACTGTTTTTTCTTCACATCATCACCTCACCACAAGCCAGTGCGGTGTGCGGCGCGGCCACAGTGGCGATCCGTTTCGCCGTCCTGTAGCCTGATCATCACGCGCCGGCGTGCGCGTCGCGTGATGCATGACACTGCTGCGCCACTGCTCGGCAGCCTCGGGTGTGTCAGCTGCTGGGGACACACTGCATCGCATCAGCCTTCAGGTTCTGCGTGTCTGAAAGCCTGAAGAAACCTGCGTTGAGCATGCTCATCGATCAGCTACACACTGGCTGCCTCTGCCTTTCTTCGCCGAGTATGTCATGCGGTGAGCGGCTGACGACGCAGTAGATCCAAACGATGCGCGAGGCGAGGCCGGCGTGCAAATAATAATTCGCGCCACTTGCCGCGGGCCGGGCCCCCCTCCGACACCACCTGAACATCGTGTGCGCTCGCCCAGATTGCTGGCGTGGGCCGCCTCCCCTCACTCCCTCTGGGCCCTGGGCTATACCTATGCAAAACCGGTGGTCCCCACGGGCCGCAGTCTCATGTATGCACTGCATGCTCGCTCATCTAGGGTCTCATTGGTTCGTTGCACGCTACCAGCCTGCACCGCATCACCGAGCCAGGCTCGCTCCGGCCAGGCTGACGGCATGCAAAAGAAGCTGTTCGATTATCTGGAAACTCACAGCATGGCCAACTTATCCCGCACATCTCGCGTGCTCATGTGAGCCTGGCCCGAAACGAGCATTTTCTCCGTATCTCCGGAGCTTGGCTGACGAGGGAATCTTGCGTCGTGCGGGACAGGCTTGAACGCTGCTGCACCCATCCAATCACACGTTTCCTGCATGCCGCGAGCCTGGTTCGGTTGAAACCAGCCAACCAATCAGGCCCTAGTGATCTTGTCGTGTCAGTCGTGGTTGGGACCAGTAACCGATGAATTAGGAGAGATGGGCCGCGCGAGAGATGGATCAGAACTAGCACAGGGAGGGACCATATGATCAGGAACCCCCACCGCCAACTTGCGATCTCTACACCTTCTCCGAGCTAGTAAGCATTATGGGCACTGAGAGCCATTCATACAGTTCCATCCTAAGTCTCAGCCTCTCAGGATATCATAATTCATTCTCATGTCGAAAATACTGACTGACAGCTTCAAAAAAATATCAATAGCGCAATGCTTTTTTGATGAAAAAACGTTCAAGCTTTGTGCAATTTCTTTCTGAAAATTTTATGTCCAATGTCTGATTGCTTGAACCAGTTGAACGGCCATTTATATGCATGCAGATTGCGTTGGTGATTGAAGGGTTGGGTCAGATACGCTTGAGATAATGCATCACGAAAGGTGTACATGCACCCATGCAGTACACTGGCCCTGCCTTAGCTGAAACATTGTATGCGTATGATAACGTGGTCGTGTTGGTCCTGACAAAATGCAACTCCTGTAGATGCAGTATGGGCTTCACGCGGCATGTGGGCACAAAAAGGTGTGGATGGGTGATGTCTTGGGTTTGATATAAAGTGTCTTGTATGGTAACAAAAAAGGCCTTGATGATGTTACCTGAGAAGAACCTTAGATGGGCTCCACTGAGGCCCCCCTCTTCCCGGCCCTTGACAGTGACGCCCCACCACCACAACCACAGCCAAAAACCAGCCCCAATCACCGCTGAGCAAACGTCCTTGCTGGCGGTGACCAATCACTTCTACCAGATCTTCGCGATCCCTACCAACCAGAACTCCCCTACCTCAACACACTCTGTGAATGAGGCACTCGAACTACATTACTGCTCCGACTCCGACGAGGAGAGCCCATGCCCTCGTCACATCAATGAACTAGCATTGAAGACAGCGAAAGCTCAGGAAGCGGCGAAAAGGAAGGAGGAATCTCGGGACAAGAACGGAGGACAGGCAGCTGATAACAAGCAACGCAAGATTCCCTCCATCGTTGTAAAGCCTACAACACACAGAGTTTCCTACAAGGACGCGCTTTTGAAGCCACGAATCTTCAAGCCGCGATTCCCCAAGGACAAGTCACATCATGGTGAGCAGGTATGGCATTATGAGACGAAGAGGCAGGCGCCGCGCTGAACCACAGCCACTGTTTGGTCTAGGCTCGGGGAAAGATAGAGAAGCATTCATGACCGGTTGGGTGGAAGAGTGCCTTCCGTCCATGAGAGGTTTGGACCAAGGGTCACTCAAGGAGGATAGTGGCTAGAACTGCTTAGGGCCAAGGCAGGACGATGCTATTTCAACTGCTTGGTTCCTAACCACCGCACTGCTGAGTGCAGGGATCACCCTAGGTGCATCCTGTGCTCGCGCTCTGTTCACAAAGCTCGTCACTGCCGCTCCACAACCCCTACAGCCGCCTCACGCACCAAGCCGCCAGTTGCTGCAGCAAGCAACAATCCACCTCCCTCGCCTGTGCTCTCACCACAGCAGCGAGAAGCACCTCTTGAGGAGAGGAGCGCTTCGAAGGGCGTTCCAATGAAGTATGGATTCCCCGAGCTCATTCCGGGGAAGGCGAGCAACAGGCTGGATCACATCACGGTCTGTGCGCCGCGCTCTAGCACAGTAAGCAATAAGGAGTGCACTCAGTTGCTGACTTCGCTCATCAGCGTCCTCGTCGACGCGCGCGCCCGAATCTCCACCGACATCGTACCTCGAGATGCTCTACAGCAGCTTTGCATCCTAGAGTATGAGATGGGGGTCAAGCGGTTGGCTCCTGCAGTGTTCATGCTGTGCTTCTCCACCCCGGAGCAGTGCAATGAGGTGCTCCAGCTAGGGGGCCTCGCCATCGGGTCGACTGCGTTGCGCCTCATGCCTTGGACTCGTCAGGATAGTGCATCAGCATCCAAGATCCTGTACCGTGCTAGGATTTGCATCGAGGGAGTGCCAGAGCATGCACAAAAAATAGAGTCTGTAGCCCAGCTGTTTAGCATCCCAACCTTCATAGATGAGATTGATAATGACAAACAAACTAAACAAGAAAAAGATTGCTTATATTTGTGGGTGTGGACTGCAAACCCTAATGGCTTAGCAAAGATGGCAACTATGCAAATTGAAGAGCCTTTTGCTGCTCCAGAGAAATTTTACACACATTTGAGTAGCCTAGAAATGCTGTGCATCAGGAATTGGCCAGTTGATATGCTTGATTATGCTGTCATCATACATTTGGATCGAGTACTTGACTATTCACCTCTGCCAAGTAGTCCATTGAACAAGAGTTATGAGAGGAACATTAGTGGGCTGTCTGATGATGAGTTGGAGGTGGAGTGGCCTGTTAAGCACAGATTTGTGTGGTATTATGGTGTTCCTAACGGATCTATCAAAAGACGTGTTCCGGTGCATGAATGCCTTGGAGGACATAGGGACAAACCGCCGCTAGGAGGTGGTGGTGGCGCTGGAGGCCGTGGGCGCTTTCAGGCACCTCCTCTGAACCGCTTCGATCTGGAGAGAGAGCACAGGATAGAGGGTTCCTTGCTGGTAGTAGCAGCAGAGGTGGCCGGGGAGATTACAACGGCCGACGACATGCTGCTAGAGAAGAAGGGCAAGTTACACTAGAAGGAGGTAATCTCACCGGGGGCAATGACAACATGTGATGCATGAAGGATAGAGATGGCTGCTCAGGGAAGGAGTTTATGGCACCTTTCCTTGGTGCAGTTTTCAGTTGCCAATCTGATGAAATATGGTTAGTCAATGGGGTGCTTTGGACCCCATGGAGAAAGAAGACAATATGGCGCAACAGTGGAGAGAGAGGTTGGCAGTGCAGACCAGCGACAGCGTGAAAGGGATTGGTCTGGAAGCACGAGCAACAGTGCAACGACAGGAGTCTGAAGCACCGCAGCATGCTGTGCATATAGAGCATGCCGATCTGCACGCTGCCCCGGCTTATCAGAAAGGACAGTGTGGGGGACACAAGCAAGGGGCCTGGAAGAGGAGCTTATTCCCATGATGGAGATGGGAATTAGGTCGGGATGTGTTGGGCCTACTCTAGATGGGTTGGAAATAACACACGTGGATGTTGTAGCAGCTGGGCCAGCCAAACATGCCACTGAGGAGGTTTTAGTAAATGGGCCAGTAGAAGATGCTACTGAGGAGTATGAGAACAACATGAACTCTGTTGAGTTTGTTGGATCTGCTACAATGCAGGGTGTGGCCGTAGAAATGGGTTTCAGTATGTCGATTACAAAGAGAATTCCTATGGTGATTCTATCCACACCATTGACTGTGAATGCAGTGAAGATAGGAAAGGGTAAAGAGAATGCTGGCTGCAACACAAAAGGCACCATAGAAGCACAGAGAAAAAGTAACAGGATCGCTAGCAGGCCCAAAATTGATTTGATCATGGAAGAGCAAGATACTCTGCTTCTGCTGAAAAAGTGTGGCACACTGGAGCAGGGGAAGAAATCTGATGCAGCAGATCACAACAAGTTCAGAGAGACATTTGTTGAGCCGCTGCACAAGAAGATGGTTCATGGTTTTCGTGATGCTTTTGGCCTAACTGACAATGGTGCTGATGACCCTCTAGGCGCAATCGTGCTAGAGGCTGATAACTGATGTGTGAGTGAGTGAGTGAGTGTGTGCGCGCGTGCGCTTGTCTGTGCACATATGTATCTGTACTCATTGTGTGGGGGATGTGTGCTTGTTTCCACTGGCGTGAAGGAAACCAGTATGTGTATGATTTGTGTTGGGAGGCTGCTTGCCACTGCAGCAGTTGGTTTATACAAAAGTAGCAAGGCATCAAGAAGGGGACAGACTGAGTTTAATAGTTTTCAATGAATGAACAACACTGTATAATGCTCAACTGGAATGTAAGGGGACTTAATGCCAAAACAAGGAGAAAGGTGGTCAAGGATCTGGTCACAGATATGAACAACACAGTAGTGTGCCTACAAGAAACAAAGATTGAGAAATTTAGTGACCACTTAGTGGCAGAGAGTGTGGGAGCCCAATTTACACAAAGTTATATTTATTTACCTACACAAGACACAAGAGGGGGAGTTCTATTAGCAGTCCATTGGGATTTCTACAGGATCGAGAAATCCTTTTGCAAAACAAACTCTGTCACAGCATGTTTAGAGGCCACAATGACACCAGTACAATGGTGGATCACGGTGGTATATGGACCTCAAGAAGACAATGCAAAGCTTGAATTTCTAAATGAGATAAGGGAAATTAAGTTGTTGACATAAGACAAATGGGTGATGCTTGGTGACTTTAACATGATCTTAAATGCACAAGACAAGAGCAATGACAATCTGAACAGAAGAATCACGGGGACATTCAGAAGTGCAGTTGATGATCTTGAATTGAAAGAATTCAACCTCAGAGGCAGGAAGTATACATGGACAAATAATGTTACTCACACTCATATTGATAGGGTTTTCTGCACTACTGATTGGGAGACTATGCTACCAAATTGTATGCTACAGGTCATATCCGCATTGGTATCTGACCATTGCCCACTATTACTCACATGTGACAATACTCTGACAACTTACAAGGATTTTAGATTTGAGGCATTCTGGACCCAAATAAGAGGATTTAAGGAGGAAGTCAGTAACACCTGTAACAAACAAATTACCATACATAACACCTTCCTGAAGTTGCATACTAAAATGTAGAGAACGACAAAGAGATTGAGAGCTTAGGCTAAGGCGAAGATTGGGAACAACAAACTTCTTCTGCTAGCAGCAAGACAACTGATTGGGATTCTTGATGTGGTGCAAGAGCATAGAGCACTGAGCAATGATGAGTTACTTCTTAAAAGAGATCTAAAAATAGATACCTAGCACTGACGGCCATTGAGAAGTTAAGATATAGACAGCAATCCAGACTCACTTATATCAAAGCAGGAGATTCAAATTCAAAATTCTTCTTTCTAGGAGTGAATGGTAGGAAGAGGAAAAATTTTATTCAGACCATAGAAACATCACATGGAATGGTACACCTTCAGAAGGATAAGGAACAAGTAGTGCTAGATCACTTCCAAACATTGTTTGGAAATAAGGCTATCAGAACTGAAACTCTAAATTGGGAAGCATTGAACATCCAAAGGCATGATCTACAATTCCTGGAGGAGGACTTCATAGAGGAAGAAATTAAGGGGGTCATCATGGATATGCAATCTGAAAAGGCACCTAGGCCAGATGGTTTTATTAGGAAGTTCTTCAAGAGTTGTTGGGACATTATCAAAGATGATTTGAAGCAAGCTGTACAATATTTCTACAACCAGCATAGTCAGCACTTTAATACTCTAAATTCAGCACTCATTGTTATGATCCCAAAGAAGGTTGAATCAAAGAAGGTGGCCGATTACAGGCCCATAAGCCTAACAAGCAATGTTGCAAAAATTATATCCAAGATACTGGCAACAAGGCTAGCACAGTGTCTCAGTGATCTGGTGTCTAGGAATCAAAGTGCTTTCATAAAAAGAAGAAGTATTCATGATAATTTTCTTTACACTCGGAATCTTATCAGAGATCTCCATAAGGCAAAGAGGTCAACACTCTTTCTCAAGTTAGATATTGCAAAGGCGTTTGATACTGTCAGAGCAACATCCTCGGTACTGATAAATAAATCACAAACAAGAAAATTTAAGCATAGAACTGGACTTCATCAAGGAGATCCACTATCACTAATGCTCTTCATTATTGCTCTTGAGCCACTACAGATGCTGCTAAGAATGGCTGAACGTCAGGCTGCATTGTCACCTGTTCAGAATAGGGCGAGCAAGATTAGAATAAGCCTGTATGCTGATGCTGCTGCGGTGTTTGTGAATCCAGTGAAGAAAGAAATTGAGAAGATTAGAAAAATCTTTGATGCATTTAGACGAGTGTCAGGACTACACATAAACCTGGACAAAAGTGCTGCTTACCCAATTCGGTGTGAAAACATAGATGTAGATGACATACTACAGAGCTTTTCATGCCAAGTCAAAAGCTTTCCTTGTCAGTACCTAGGACTACCACTTAGTTTGAGAAAACTGAAGAGAATGGAAGTGCAGCCACTAATTGATAGAGTTGCAGCTAAGCTGCCTACATGGAAAGGAAAATTATTGGATAAATTAGGAAGGCTCACCTTGGTCCGATCAGTGTTAACCTCGATGCCAATCTACTTCATCACAGTTTTTGCACTAAAGAAATAGGCTCTAAAAAAGATAGACGAGATCAGAAGGAATTTCTTGTGGAAAGGCTGAGCATGCCAGTGGAGGCCATTGTTTGATGAAATGGCAGAAGGCAACTTTGCCAAAGGAATTAGGTGGACTAGGCATCCTTGACCTAAACATATTTAGTCGGGCTTTTCAACTACATTGGTTATAAAGTATGAATGGACACAACCACACTGACAGGCCATGGGTTGGAACAACCACACCTTGTGATGAAGTTGACAAATAGTTGTTCAGGCAAGCACGACTGTAATTTTGGAAAATGGAAACCAAGCAAAATTCTGGCAGCATTCTTGGATTGATGGTCGAGCGCCGAGAGATATAGCACCAAGTTTGTATAAGCTTGCATGGAGAAAAACAAGACTGTAAGAGAAGACATAACTGATCAAAATTGGACAAGAGGGTTGTGGCGTATAAACTCAGTGCAGCAGATGGCGGAGTTCGTCACCCTATGGGATTTGGTGCAGAATGTGCATCTCAGTGACCAGGAGGATACAATTAAATGGAAATGGACAGCCGATGGTTCTTACACTTCAAGATCAACTTACATTGCACGACTGAATGGAACCTATAGCACATTTGATGGAGAGGCAGTCTGGCAAGCTCATGCGGAAGGAAAGCATAAGTTTTTTGCGTGGCTCCTAGTTCAAAGTAAAATCCTGACCGCTAATAAGATGATTGCCAGAAATTGGCAATGTGAGACCCAGTGTGCACTATGTGATCAGGAGGCCAAGACTGCGATACATTTGTGTTTACAGTGTAGTTTTGCAAAGGAAGTATGGCTTTTAGTAAGTAACTGGACTGGAGGACAAATCAAAATGCTGGAGGATGACTTGGTGGATGTTGAAGAATGGTGGAAACGGTCCTTGTCACCGTTCAACAAGAAGCAAAGAAGATCGGTGGTAGCCTATCTCATATTCACAGCATGGAACATATGGAAGGAGCGAAACCGGCGAGTCTTTGAAGGAAGAAGTTTGCAGCCTCACCAAGTTTTTGCCATGATCCAAACCGGCGAGTCTTTGAAGGAAGAAGTTTGCAGCCTCACCAAGTTTTTGCCATGATCCAAGAGGACATCAATTGGCGCAAGAGAGCATGTGGGAACCTTGATTTAGGTTAGTGTATCCATGTTATCATTAATGTTACAGTTAAGAGAGTTATTTATGTAATATTGAACTTATCGTACTTCTTAAATGAATCAGCGTATTAAATGAATCAGCAGTGCTCCTGCTAAGCTTTTCAAAATAAAAATGTTACCTGAGAACACGTTCTTGTCCTCCTGGTGGTCGGTGGACCTCCATGACTAGATCATTCATAGCTCTCCTTCGGTTAGATGAGGCGCTTGCACGGCTCAACAGAGGAAGCACTTCCTTTTTCTTTTGTCATGTTCCCGAAAGGAAATTACCTAATCATGTGCCTATCAGCAGAAATATCCTCGGTCAGAAAAGAAAATTCTACCAGGAGATCGATCATATCGACAGTCGTACACTGCAAATGATCTCCAGAATGTCCCTTTGTAAGTGGCTGCAGTCACAGGAGACACACTCATCATGTCTTCGCTCCTAGCTATGGAGAATAACCTTTCTCCTCTCAGTTGAACATATCATGGAGATTGGAGGGGAGCGGAGGGATCGAATCGATCCCTATCCCCGTATACGGCATGCTGACTCGATCTAGGCCTTCATCGTCGTGCTAGTGCCTGGGCCGATCGATGTGCTATGGTTTCTCTCGTCACCTTTCACTTGTGCTTGTGTCCGGGCCAATCATGGTGTCTTTCATGGTGGACGATCCTAGAGGATCGTGAAGACCTGCCACCACAGCAGCATATATTCGCCGGGCTCAACATAGGAGACCACCCGGGTCTCGTCGTTGCAGTCTATGAATCGGAGCGTGCACTTTGTTTGGGAGTGTGGGAGTTAGGCCTAAATAAGTTTTTTTTTTCAGTGAATCCGAAAAAGGTTGGGGTTTTGCTAATTGCTATGGACTCAAAACTGAAAACTCCCGCACAAGAAGAAACCGAAAAGACGATCTGTCTGTGTTTGAATGCTGACTCATTTGTCATTTCGACCCTGACCACGATCAATACGGCCCAGTTCAAAGACGGACCACTTTTTTTTTTTGAAAAAGGGTTCACCCTGCTTTTATAGAAAGCCAATAAGGTTTGGGTTACAGACCTTGCGACACACTGGGGATACCAGCTTACAGATAACGAGCAGAAGAGAGCACACGAGCTCAACCCTCGACACTACAGCAAACAAACTTCTACCACACAGAGATATAAGAAAGTAAAGACACAGATTCTTCAGATAAACGATTCTCCAGGTGGTTGATCCTTCAGCTTTTCCAGAAAGTCTTCCGTCCATCCCCGCACTTGGGTCATCAGGCCATCCAAGTGTTCTCGGTCAGTACCCCCCAGTCGCACTCGCCATCTCTGCATACATGCAAAAATTTTGAAAAGGATTTCGGACGGACCACTTCATTCATACTTTGCATAGACCAGCCCAACATGCAAGATCAAGTGCACGGCCCAAGTTGCCTACACAACATACGTATTCGATGGCTCGATGCAGTCACGCCAACGCCTGCGATGAACTGATGATGCACCAAAGCCTCATTTTCAGGAGTACCTATTTTCTTGAATGAAGAGGATTCATAGGTTTTTGCTATGCACTAGATATATATTATGTCTAAATGCATAGTAAAATGTATGAACCTAGAAAACCCAAAACGACTTTATAATTTGGGATGGAGGGAATGTATACTAAATGTGTAAAAATCCACATTGCAACAATTCAGCAGTGCGAGAATGCAGCACACAGATAAAGATTTGTAAACAACAATAGTAACTTAAGTACTACACACTACAAAGGTACTGTAGGAGTCAAAAGCATAATGGAAGGAATGCTAATTTTTGCCAGCAACCAAGAATCTCCTCCTCATTCTGGTAAACTGGTAGCCATGTGTTGGTTTACACCTGGAAAAGGGGTATGGGTAGAAGATTGTGTTAAATGAACTATTATACCCATTGAATCAACACTATTGGACATAAAAGCGCACACACGTTACTCCATAGGATAATTACGTAAATTTGCAGCATGCCACTAGTCATCATGAAAAAATATTCACAATACATAGTTATTTTCATCAGAAATGACATATCAGCAGAGAAATCACTACGTACTCAGAATGCCAGCAGAAGTTGATATGTCATTTCTGAGTTCTGACAACTTCTGGAAAGCGCCACTTAAGCACTGAAAACCTAATGTGCTGAAAATTAGGGATGGTAACCTATTGGCACACATCATCTAAACGAGTGCCTGATAGTGAATATTCAGAAAAAGGTATAATCTAATCTACAAATACTTTGCTGTCCTTTTCTTTTCCAACAGCAGCATACTGATTCATCTTGTCAGGTCAACATGTTGCAACACTTATTCAATGTGGTTGTAATTTCAAGCTGCAAAACATGTTCAGATGGTGGCTGTGTGTTGCAAGACTTCCTGTACGCCTTCAACATGTTGCAAGACTTATTCAATATGCTTGTAATTTCAAGCTGCAAAACATGTTGCAACTGATATTTTGCAAGTCATCTTCATTGCTCTGTGACACTCTCTGTGCGTCTTTCGGCCGTCAGCAGGGGTTTGAATGCTTCGGCCGTTTAGGCCTGAAGAACACTGAGAAGCGCCGTGCTGTTTCAGATGATCGGCCCCGACGTTGATGTATTATGTTGGAATGTACGGGGTCTTAATCAGCAAGCCCGTAAGGATGTAGTTCACCAGATTGTGGCCAACACGACGTGCGCCATTGCATGTTTCCAGGAAACCAAGCTTGCACAGATAGATGACTTCACCGCGTCTTACTTGGGTGGGTACAGGCTAACCAAAACCGCTTTCGCGCCAGCCACAGGAGCTTCAGGTACAAGAGGAGGACTGCTGATACTGTGGGATGAGAGGGTAGTGCAGGTCTCACAGATTACCGTGGGGATGTTTCACTTATCAGCCTCTATTTCACTACATGATGGCGAAACCTTCAGACTGTCAAATGTCTACGGACCATCCAGTCAGGGGCAAAAGAGAGCCTTCTTACAAGAAATGCTAACACTTAAGCCTTCCAGTGGGACACCGTGAATTATTATGGGGGATTTTAACCTCATATACAGAGCCGCGGACAAGAACAATTCTAGGCTAAATACTAGAATGATGAGTCTATTCAGGGAGGCGATTAGTGATTGCGAGCTCAAGGAAATTCCACTTCAGAACCGCCACTTCACATGGAGCAATGAGCAACAAAATCCGACGCTTGTCAGACTCGACCGAATGTTCTGTAATACGGAAGGTGATGCCTTATTTGCCTCCCACGCTCTACATGCACTTTCAACATCACACTTGGATCACTGCCCACTACTCCTTTCCAATCAAAGTGGACCATGACGGCCAAGGACATTCCAGTTCGAGGCGTTTTGGCTGAGATTGCCACGCTTCAAGGAGGTAGTAGTCGAAGCTTGGAGTAAGCCCTGCGCTCACCACGAGACTTTTCACCGCCTGTATCACAAGTTACGGGAAACTTCCCAAATGCTTAGAGCCTGGAGCCACAACTTTTACCCGGATGCCAAGATGTAGCTTCTCATGGCGTGTGATGTCGTCCTCAGATTAGATATGGCGCAAGAGCATAGAGCCCTCACCAGGGACGAATTGAACCTGCAGCAAAAACTTAAGCGAAGAATCCTCGGCCTAGAGGTGGTTGAAAGGGTCAGACGGAAACAAGCATCACACATTACGAATATCAAATTAGGTGATGCTAATACCAAATACTTCCATCGGAGGGTTAATGGAAGGAAGAAGAAAAACTACATTCAACGACTAAAACAAGGATCCATTTGGGTCTTCAATTACGAAGAAAAAGTCAACATAATTCAAGACCACTTCGCTACGATAATGGGACCGACGGGACAACGATCACAGGACGTTAACTGGGACAGCATAAATCTCCCCAGTCTGGACCTCAGCTCCCTCGCCGAACCTTTCACGGAGGAGGAAATTAAACATGCAATACTAGACATACCATCGGACAAGGCACCGGGACCGGATGGCTTCACTGGGGCATTTTACAAGGCCTGTTGGGCGATTATAAAGTGCGATGTCATAAACACGGCCAAGCATTATCGATGGCTCTCGCTTCGCTCCGCTCCCCGCGCTCCCCGTTGAGCGCCGCCCCCGGTCCCCACGACCACCCCTCACCGGCGGCCACTCCGGCACCGGTGACCACCAGCCCCACTTTGGGAGGATCCCCCTCCCCGTCCCGAAGGCTCTCCCCCCGCGCGGAACCCTTCTTCCCCGGGGGGACTTCCGGCGGTCGGGGCAAGCAGGTCCGATGGAGGGACGAGTCCGGATCTGACTCGTCCTCCTACGGAGGATCCCCGCGACCGTCCTACCGCGACATCCTCTTATCCAGCCCGCCGCCCCCCCCCCCCCCCACCTGTCAAGGCTCCCCCCCCCATCCCACCCCACCGCGCCTCCCCCGTGCCTCCCTCCCCCGGCAAGGGACGTCGCCCCTGGGCCGCGAGGTGCCGGCCGCCGCCCCATTGGGCGCCGCGGCCAGACCTCTGTGGCCCCCGGGCCCCCTCCACGAGGCCACGCCCCCCCGGCTGTTCGATCTGCAGCCGCTCCTCTGCCTCCGCCCAATGCTGCGGCGGACGAGGGTTGGACTACAGCGGAGAGTCGCCGCACCCGGTCCAGGAGGCGTCGGCGTCAACGCCGGGCGCAGCGCCAGTTCTTGGAGGCCCTCAATCCCCGACCTGCGGCGAAGGGCATCCCGCCGGAGCTCAATGGTCGATGCCTCAACTGCCTTTCCTTCAGTCACCTCATTGCCCAATGTCGTCGCCCCATCCGTTGCTTCCGGTGTCACGGGTTCTGGCACCTCGCCCGCGATTGCAAGCGACCGCGCAGCCCGGTCAGCTCCGCCTCCTCCGGCGTTGGGGACGAGCGCTGCTTCGTGCGTGCCCGGCGGGATTCCCCTCCGACGCCTCGTGGGCGCGACGCCGGCGGCCGCACTCCCTCACCGCCTCTCCCTGGAGCTCGCTCGGCGGACGCCCCGCCCCCCCGGTCGGTTGCGGGGGAGGGCAATGCTACCTCCCACCCGCGTGGATCCATGACCGCGTCATCGCTGCAGCTGAACCCGCCGCGGCCCCCGCTTCACGAAGGGCCGTCGGGCTCTGGCACCCCCTCTGATGACGACATCGGCAACGAGCTCTTCTTCAACGACTTCCCTCCCGGTCACCCTGATTGCCGCCCCGGGGAAGTCACCTGCTTCCTATCTAGAGATGCTGCTATGGATGCGGAGGAGGAGCGCCTGCGGTTCTCTCTTCTGGCGGCGGCTCCAGGTGCTCCGGCGGATCTGCCGATTGAGGGATTTCGCCGCGCGATTGCTGAATTGCCGGTGGCTGGGTCCGACAACTTCTCGGTGCGCCAATTCTGGCCCGAGAGTTTTCTGGTCTCCTTCACGTCGCAGCGCGCCAGGGACGCGGCTATGGATGCGCGGTTCGTGCAGGTTGGCGACCTCCGCTTCTCCCTCCGCCCCTGGACACGGCTGGTCCGGGCGAACGCCGGCTCTTGCCTCTTTCGTGTGTCTCTGGAGCTGGATGGCATCCCCGCGCACGCCTGGTGCGCCCGCACAGCGAGGAAAATCCTTGCTCCCGGTTGCTGGGTGGAGCAGGTGGCGTCTGCTCCCGGCGACGGGCGGATGTTGAAGGTGCAGGGATGGACTGACGACCCGGCCCGCATCCCGAAGCGATGTAGGCTCTGGATTGCAGAGCATGAACAGCAGATATCTTACGACGACCCGATGATGCAGAGTATTTGGGGGAACCTTCCGCCTTACCTAAGGCTGAAGAAAGGACTGTTTTACGATATCGTCATCCGGCTTCGCCATGTCACGGATTTCCGCTCGCGCTCGCCGACTCCATCCCCTTCACCTCCGTCCAGCGATGGGGGGTCTGATCGTGATGGCGACCCCGACCGTTTCGCCCCTGGAGGGGGCGGAGTCGGACCGCGGCTGCACGGCTTCCCCACGCGGCAAGGTTTCGAGGACGGCTCCTTCTTCGGCGGAGACGATGTCGCTGCTTCGGGCTCTGGCACCAGGCGTGTCTCTTCGGCGCCGCCGCCGTCCCGGACGCTGCGGCGGCCTGAAGCCCTTGTGACGGCGCGCCCGGCGGCGGCCTCTGCTCGGCCTCAACCACTCGTACCTCATCTTGGAGGGCCGGACCCCGGTGTGGGCGCGTTTGGCCTCCCTGTACGTTGCAAGTCGCCGCCACACCCGGCTGCTGTGGCACCGCAGGGTGGTGAGCATCGGGGACTAGGTCGCCTTGACACGCGCCCTCCAGTGGACCTCTCACCCGACTTGTTCCCGTCCACTTCGTCTTCTTCACCCCCGCCTCGTGATGATCCAATGTTGCTTGAAACTACTATTGTATCTTTGTTGCCGAGGGACCAGTCGCCGGTTTCGGATGAGCTGGGAGTTATGCAGGCCTGGGAGCATCCGACCCCTCCCTGCACGTATTCCAGGCGTCCTCGTCGCTCGCCGGTGTTGCTGGCGGATCCCTCTCCGTCTGAGCAGGTGCCGCCGACGCAGGAGATGACTTCGCCTTCGGAACCACAGTTGGAGTTACCACCATCCCCCTCTTCCTCCGTGGTGGCGCGGGCGAGAACTGAGGCCTTCCTCCATAGTGTTCGAATGCCCCTGGATCCCCCGCTGGCAGAATGTCCCCGGACCCAAGTGGCGCCGCCCATCATTAAAGAGACGCCCCGCCGTAGCAACCGGCTCGCCACCAAACCGCTCAATGCTGCTGTTCGCCCTTCCCGTAAGGGAGAGATCCTCGCCATGAAGAAATTGGGAGTTCTGTCCCAGGATGCTGATGACAACTGCGCCACTCCCCGCAACTTTGATAAGTTCCTGTCGTCCTCTGTGCAGCCCCAGCATTTTGCTGCACTCCGTGACATCCTTCCAATGGCTAACGGTCTCACTGACGCCCAGCTTAGGCACCTGGTGAGCCAATCTGAGGTGATCAGCGTCTAACGCTGCGCTACTGTTGTATCCTGCTGACTGGGGCTACGTTTTCTAATGGAAGTTGCAAATATTAATATGCTGGTGTGGAATGTCCGCGGTCTGAACGCTCGTTCCCGTCGCGAAGCTCTGCGCTCTTTGGTGTCCGACTCGAGGGCGTCTATTGTTTGTATTCAGGAGACTAAATTGAGTGCTATCACACCTTTCACGATTGCTAGCATGCTGGGCGGCTCCTTCTCGTGGTTCGACTATCTGCCGGCCGAAGGTACCAGAGGAGGCATTCTGATAGCCTGCAAAAGCCCAGATGTTTCTTGTGTGCGTTTGCATGGGGGACGCCACTCCTTAACCATTTCAGCTCAAATACAAGGCCATGACTCGCCTTGGACTTTGACTAACGTTTACGGACCTCAGCCAGACGGTGAAAAAGTTGAATTCCTTGACGAACTGCGCTTAGTTCACTCGCTGGCATCGTCCAGGTGGCTTGTCGTGGGGGACTTCAACCTCATCTTGCGAGCATCGGAGAAAAGCACATCCAACATTAATCGTCGCAATATCGGCCGCTTTCGGCGCTTCGTGGATGATGTCAACCTGAAGGAGATCTACCTCCAGGGCAGAAGATATACATGGAGTAATGAGCGACAAACTCCGGTTATGGCACAGCTTGATCGTGTTCTTGTGTCGGTGGATTGGGAAGTTTGTTATTGCTTTGCAACGCTTCAGGCGCTATCAACGGACATTTCGGATCATTGCCCACTTTTATTGGCGTCCAACGCCAGCTATCTCCCCAAGCGTCGTTTTCACTTCGAACCATGGTGGGTTCGAATGCCCGGTTTCCTTGCAGCTGTCCAGGGGGCCTGGGATGGGCCGACGGCCACAAACGACCCGTTCATCTCCCTTGACCAGAGGCTTAAGAGGACCTCCAAGGCGCTGCAGCAGTGGAGCAGTAGGAAAGTGGGTGATGTCAAAGTGCAGCTCATGACAGCCAGAGCTCTAATCCTGTGGCTGGACCGGGCGCAGGAGGTCAGGCCCCTATCATCAGATGAAGCTCATTTGAGGGCTCAGCTCAAATGCAAAGTCCTTGGCCTCTCTTCCCTTGAGCGCACCATTGCACGCCAACGGTCCAGGCTTCTCTTCCTAAAAGAGGGTGACGCCAATACTAAATTATTTTACCTCCATGCCAGTCACCGCACGAGGAAGAAACATATAGCTAGACTTGAGCACAACGGTGTCATTGCTATCACACATGATGAAAAGGAGCTACTTCTATACAATTACTTCAGGATGATCCTTGGAACACCTTCTTCCAGAACTGAGGCTATTGACCTTGCTTCGCTGGGACTACTGCCACTGGACCTGGATCCCCTGGAAGCTCCATTCCCTGAACAGGAGATATGGAGAACCATCGTCGAGCTACCTAAAGAGCGTGCCCCCGGGCCGGATGGCTTCACCGCGGAGTTCTATAGAGCGGCTTGGCCGGTGATCAAACGCGACGTCCTGGCATGCTTTGACGCGCTCTACCATGGGGCTTGCATCCAGTTTGGCCGGTTAAACAGCTCTCTAATCACACTGATACCGAAAAAACAGGATGCCTTCTCACCTGCTGACTACAGGCCTATCAGCCTGGTGCATAGCTTTGCGAAGTTAGTTACGAAGTTGCTTGCTAACCGGCTTAGCAAGGAGCTCCACAATTTGGTGGATGTTAATCAGAGCGCTTTTGTCAAGGGAAGATCCATCCATGATAATTTCAAGTTTGTTGAGCTTGCTGCGAAGACTCTGTACAGAAAAAGAAAGCCAAGTTTGCTAATCAAGTTAGATATCTCTAAAGCTTTTGACACGGTGTGCTGGCCATTTCTCCTGCAAGTCCTCCAAGCGAGGGGCTTTGGGACTAACTGGAGGGACTGGATCTCTGTCCTGCTGTCTTCGGCCACCACCAGAGTGCTGCTCAACGGCTCCCCCGGTCGACTAATTGACAACGCTAGAGGGTTGAGACAAGGCGACCCCCTTTCGCCGATGCTTTTCATACTTGTCATGGAAGTTCTGCACCGGCTCCTCAGGAGGGCAGCTGAGTTGGGTGTCCTCGCCCCTCCTGCAGATAACACCATTTGTCATCAGTGCTCGTTGTATGCTGACGATGTGATCATCTTTGCACGGCCTGTGGTTCAGGATGCTATTGCTATCAGAGGGATTCTGGATTTCTTTGGTAATGCTTCTGGACTCCGTACAAACCTGCAGAAGTGCTCCATTGCACCAATTGCATGCAGTGATCAGCAGGTAGAGAGAATCCGTGGCATCTTTCCAGCCCAAGTTGTAGGTTTTCCTATACAATACCTTGGTATGCCACTGTCAGTACGAAGCCTTAGGAAGAATCAGTTCCAACCTTTGATTGATAAGGTGGCCAGCAAGATTCCGAACTGGAAGGCACAGCTTATGAATAAGGCGGGGAGAATGACTGTGGTCCAATCGGTTCTGACGGCCACCTGCACCTATAATCTTATTTCTCTTGACATTCCAGCTTGGGTCTTCCAGGAAATTGACAAACTCCAGAAAGGATTCTTGTGGGCTGGTAAGCCGACTGCCAATGGTGGGCAATGCCTTGTGACCTGGCCAATTGCCTGCCGACCTAAAACAGTGGGGGGCCTAGGTATCCAAGACCTCCGTCGGGCTTCGGTGGCTCTGCGATTGCGCTGGTTGTGGTTCAAGAGGACTGACGATCGGCGGCCTTGGAAATGCTTGGCCAACACCCTGGAAAAGAGCAGCACTTTGAAAAAAGCCTTCCAGATTTCCACCAGGGTGCAATTGGGCAGTGGGAACACCGCACTTTTCTGGGAGGATCAATGGCTGGACTCCCTATCTCCTTGCATTCTTGCTCCTGATCTGTGCCTAATGGTCAAGCCTCATGTCAGAAGTACAAGAACAGTGGGGTCTGCTCTCATGGAGAAAAGTTGGATCCGGGACATTGTCGGGACACTAACAGTGGCTGCAATTGCACAATATGTTCAGCTATGGCATGCGGTATCCAACGTCCAGTTACAGGAAGGAGTTGAGGATAGGATTGTGTGGCGTTGGGAGAAGTCAGGCTCATACTCGGCCAAGTCAGCGTACAATTTCTTCTTCGTGGGGTCTGTTCAATCTCCGGCCTTCCGATGCATCTGGCGAGCGTGGGCTCCCCTCCGAGTTAAGCTCTTCATGTGGACTGCTACAAGGCAGCGGCTCTGGACATCGGCTCGTCGGATGAAGCATGGGTTACAAAGCTGGGACGATTGCTGTCTATGCTGCCAGGAGTCTGAGACCTCTGACCACCTGCTTGCAACCTGCAGCTACACACAGCAGGTATGGCACGTAGTTGACCAACTGACCGGAAACGCCTCATCCTTGCCAGCTGCCGGGTCTTCACTATTGGATTGGTGGTTACTCCGGAGACGAGGATTTCATGGCGCTAGTAAGCGAGGATTCGACTCCACTTTCACCTTAGTCTCCTGGCTCATTTGGAAAGAGCGCAATAATCGGGTCTTCGCCGGAAACATTCAAAGGACACCGCAGCAGCTAGCGGATGCAGTCGCGGCGGAAGCGGCGGCCTGGTACATAGCCGGGGCGCTTTGTCTCCACAGTGTGGGTTGGTGTTTTGTGACTCAGTGATGTTAGGACTTAAGGTCTTCTTTGGTAGCTCCAGAATCCTGTAATCGGCACTGTGTTATACTGCCCGTGTGCGTGTGCCCGGTATAGGCCCGCGTTGTATTATTATTTCCATCTCTTCTTAATGGAATGATGCGCAGCTCTCCTGCGTATTCTAGAAAAAAAAAATAAACACGGCCAATGCTTTTCATAACTTGCGTTGCATGAGCCTGCCTTTAATCAACACGGCCAACGTAGTGTTGTTGCCAAAAAAGGAAGGGGCCGAGGCAGTCCCTGACTTCAGACCGATAAGCTTGATACACTCATTCATCAAGATTATTACAAAGGTGCTCGCCATGCGGCTGGCTCTGCACATGAAAAACATTGTGTCACAATCACAATTGGCTTTCATCAAGCAAAGGAGCATCCACGATAATTTTATGACAGTCAGGAGCATGGCACATCGCTACCATCGGCAACAAATTGCGACACTAATTTTTAAGCTTGACATCGCCAAAGCGTTTGATTCGGTGAGATGGGATTACCTGCTAGGTTTACTTCAACGCTTGGGCTTCCCCATTTGTTGGCGGGAATGGATGGCCTCTCTATTCTACACATCTTCATCTAGGATCCTTCTCAATGGGGTCCCAAACAGCCCCATCAGGCACAACAGAGGACTATAGCAAGGAGATCCTTTATCTCCTTTACCTTTTGTGATTGCAATCGAACCGCTACGAGCTTTATTGGAGCAGGCCACTGAAAGAGGGTTCATATCCAAGCTGCGAGGCAGGTCCCTCAATTTCCAAACATCCATGTACGCCGACGACACAGCTATTTTCCTAAATCCGACTAGGCAGGATGTCATTGCTTTAGCTGACCTCCTCACTAGATTTGGTGATGCGTCGGGGTTGAGAACAAATTTCGAGAAATCAAGTGTGGTGCCTATAAGATGCGAGGAGCTCAATATGGACGACATCTTTGGAGGCATTCCAATCACACGGTCTTCCTTTCTGGTGCGATATCTTGGTCTTCCACTAACGACGTCAAGGCTCAAGAGAGTACACTTCCAGTTGGTCATAGACAAGGCGACCTGCAAGCTCACTGCGTGGAATGCGAGGAACATGACTATGGCGGGCCTCCTAGCACTCACCAAATTAGTATTAACATCGCAGGCGGTATACCTCCTGTCGGCAATGGAGGCCCCCAAAGAGGTGACGAAGAAAATCGACGCTAAGCGCAAGAAGTTCTTTTGGGCAGGGGCGGCGACATTAACAAGGGGAAAATGCGAAGTGAATTGGCGAAGGTCTGCCAGGCCGACAAGACTGGGGGGAGAAGGTATTTTAAACATCTACAAGTTTGCAAGAGGACTGAGGCTCAGATGGCTTTGGCATGAGTGGAAAGCGGAAGACAAGCTTTCGGTGGGCTCCGAGGTTCCATGTAATAACACGGATAGGAAATTATTTGCGGCATGTACACGCATCGACGTAGGCGATGGAGCAAAAACTTCCTTTTGGAATAGTGCCTGGGTTCAAGGCCAAAGGCCAAAGGACATAGCGCCAGGTATTTTCTCCATTTCAGAAAGGAAGAACAAGAGTTTACGTGACGCGCTTCACAACCGAACATGGATCCAGGATATCAACATACACCACAATAGGTTCTTTGTACAGCACTTTCGAGAATTCATCCTTCTGTGGCAAGTCGTACAACAAGTAGCCCTGCGCCCGAGTGTCCAAGATGAAATCACTTGGAAGTTTACTGCAGATGGTAGCTACTCCGCAAAATCCACTTACGACGCACAGTTCATTGGTTCGGCATCCACCAACTTTGACAGCTTGATTTGGAAAATATGGGCTCCTAGAAGCTGCAAAACCTTCTCCTGGCTCACAATCCAAAATCGGCTTTGGACTGCTAACAAGCTTCAGAAAAGGGGATGGCCAAATCAAGCTACCTGCCCACTATGTCGAAGATCACAAGAATCAGCGTTACACCTCTTCGCCGAATGCCGGGTCACAACAAGAATCTGGGCCATGGTGGTGGACTGGTTGTCAGCGCCAGCAATCCACCCGAGGGCCTGGCAACAAGCAGATACGCTGCATCACTGGTGGTCGATGAGATCGGGAGCAAATTCCTGCTCTAAGAGAGGCATGCGAACTTTGATCATGCTAGTTACATGGACAATCTGGAGGGAAAGGAATATGAGAATATTTAACAGTAAGGAGTCTACTGTCAACATGATCTTTGAGAGGATCAAAGACGAGGCTGCCGTGTGGATTATGGCGGGAGCGAAACATCTCTCCACTTTACTGGCGCGATGCTGATTGCGATTGAGTTCATAGTGTTGTTTTGTTTTTCTGGTTCAGTTTTTGCCTTATTTCATTTTTGATCGATTGTATTTATCCAGTCTGGATTTCTTCTTTTTAACATAATCGGCAGCTCTCCTGCCAGGTTCGTTTCAAAAAAAATTCATCTTGTCAGTCAGTATGAACAGCTTTGCGCATCTGAAGGCTAAAAAACTTGAAGGCCAAAACACACAAGTACTAATAAACTTTTTGAAGTCTCAAGAAAATGCAAGTTACAATGAGCCACATGATGAAATCAATAGTGTTAAGCAAATGAGCACAAATACATTGTGTGAGGCAATGAAATGATATCTTTCTGATCAGTCTGGCGACTGGTATCTTTCACAGATCTGGAAGAGTGCCGTTATGCCACAAGACTGAATAACATCAACCTCCGCCTAGCATAGTACTCGCCGAAAACAATCAGGATCTCACTACACGGCAGACTGGCAGCAGTGTGTTAAACCAGCTACTTGCTCACTGATGCATGCCAAGCTGCGAACCATTCACCTTGCTAAAATCAAATACTTGCCACAAGCCCACAACAACACGTTCACCAAAACCAGCACACTGGTGAAGCAGTCGCAATGAAAAGAACTTCAGGAGGACAGCAGCAATATGGATTGTAAGGGGACAGAGGGATACAGTGTTTGCAGCAATATGGTGTGAGTGGGCCCGTGACTGTACTGTGTTGAATACAATTATCCAAGGGTATCCAAATGTCAATGATTTTTTCAGGACAATGGGAAAGGGGGGACTAGATGACTAGTAGTGTTGGAACAACCCTTGCCTGTTTGTCAGACGAATAGGCCTTTGTGCAGAACCTGACACTAAACTAGGAGCTTACCCACCTCTATTATGGTAGTCTGGTAGCACAACAGTAGATAATCATGGCAAATGGGCAAAATCTCTCTCTGTAGGAAGCGTATTACAATTTCATAAGAGCTTATTAATTTTGCAATCACTCTCTATTCAGCAACAAAGTCACGCATTAGCACAGATGCAGTGTTCCATATTGTAAAGCCTTATTTGGAAGAGGGGGTATGCCACATGGATGAGGTATAAATAACATGTACATTTCAACTAATACGAGCTGAAAGTAACATGGTGTCATTAAAAGGCCGGTGCACCAAATAAAAGAAGAGCTGAAGGACTTACCTCGTTATTCAACTTCTCTTAATCTTGCATCGACCAACCTTCTGCGTTCCTTCTGAATATTAGTCCTCTGCTCCTGCAAGCACATAATGCAAATGTTAATAGCAAGCCCCAAACAAAACAATTTTTAGTAGGGAAAAACAATGCAGAAAGAAAATAAAGTAAATGCACCTACATACCACCGATTACGAATGCAACAGCTGAAGATATAGTGGATGAGACTACTAGGTCCCGCGGCCATACAGGCTGCAATTATCAATTGCCGGTGACAAGCTGCCACTACCGAGGTGGTATTGCGCAAGATAGGGTCTTCCTGAACGAATGAAGACAACATTGTCACCCTTCACTGTAGGCAGTACCTTAGAGGAGACACTTATATTCCTTTCTTCAAGGAACAAGGTATTGCCTCTGATGTCTTTTGTTGGGATAAACCTTTGCAGCACAAGGTCTGCGAGTTTGCAAACTAAAATCTGCGACCCAGACAAATCATTGTGGCCAAGCACAAGGATCTCGGAACCACACTCTACCAGACCTTCAGGATAGACAAGTTTGTGTGCGGGTATTGTGGCGATCAACTTTGGTGGTTGTAGTTCACGACCTGCTCCCGCCCCATCTTGCACAGGCGGGGAGGACGGAGGCGCGGCCGGCAGGGAAGGGTCGAGGCATGGCAGGGGCGGCTCCGCACGAGGATGGAGAAGGCAGGACGACGCTCGGGCGGCCGTCGAGGAGCGGTGGGCTAGGGAGCTAACGACAGCGGAGGGCAGTGCGGTGCTCGGGCGGCTGGTGAGGAGGCTAGGCAGCTCGCGGTGGTGGAGGGTCATGCGACGGAGAAGATAAGGCCCAAAGAGAAAAAAAAATAAAGAAAAAGAAAAATAGAGAGGACGATAGATGGGGCTCATAAATGGAAAAATAGCGAGGACGATAGATGGGGCTCATAAATGACACGTCGTTAACAGTGTAAGAAACGACATCTATCTATTCTTCGTAACCCCTCAAACCAAACAAAATATTGAAATAAAATTATTCAACTAAATACGAGATGGATCAGACTTAAAAAAAAATAGGGACGAAACCCTCCAGTTGATCCCAAGCTAAATACATGCTAAAAAGATGAAAATGCTAAATCAAGCAACCTAACGTTTGAAGTGCCAAAACTGCAAAGTGATGTCAAAAATGCAAAACCATATGTTTCAAGGGTCACTAGCACAGGTTTCTCTCGATCCGATGGCAATCTATTCAACGTTGCCCAAACTTCTTTCTCGAAATGGGTGGTCCCCACCATGTAGTACACACGTATTCGAACATGACTTTGTAGCTTAGGAATTTGGAACAAAGTTTTTCCGCTTACGGAAGCCCGCTCCTTCTTTGAGGGGTCGTACACGGGATCTGACGCGTCCTTTCAAGTGAAGCGAGCAGGGTGTTTGTTTCAGCTTCTCCAGCCGATTCTCGCGAAAATAATCGAGGAAGCTCTCCAACGTCACGATTCTCGACCTCCTTCACCGGCAGCGATTTTTACCGCAGCCCCAACAACACTACGCCACAGAATCGTCCCTCACGTCGCTTTTGGGAAAAATCCCACCGATTCCGCACCCCTCCCCTCCCCTCCGCAACCCGCCTTCCCTCCGCCTGCGCACGCCCGGCCGCCTCTGCCCTCCGCCAGCTCCGGCCGCCGCTCCCTCGCGCGCTCCCCCAGCTCCTCCAGCTCCGGCGTGGCGCAGCAGGTGGGCGGGCGGCGGTGCAGCCAGCAGGGAGCAGGTGCGGCGCCGCGCAGCAGGCGGGCAGACGGCGATGCGTCACGGCGCAGCCAGCAGGGGAGCAGCTGCGGCGCGGCGCGGCAGGGCCAGCAGGGGACGGCAGCAGGCAGCACGCTCGGCAGCAGGATGAGCGGCAGCGACTCTTTCCTTCTATCTCTTCTATTTCCTTCTATCGCTTCAATTGCGATTAATTGATCTGAGATTTAACGGAGATGTTAAATTTTGCCGGATGGCAGTTTTGAGGCTAGGGAAGAGGAATGCCAAGAAGTCAAAAACAAAGAAAAAGATAAATTGAGAGATGACAGGTGGGGTCATAAGTAATTGTTTTATCAAAATTTATGTTTTACAAACTTTAAAAAATATTGACAAAATCATCTTCTGTATATACTCATGAATCAAGTGAGCTCATGCTATCATGAGCTATACGAGCATACAAGTCATTTTACACTCAGAACAGATAATTCATTACAAATAATCAGGATTGCCAAACTCCCTGTTCATCCGACCAGCAGACTACCTCGAGACAATCGATTCTCTACCTAGGAAGTGTCGTTTTGATCCTCATCGCGGGGCAGTTATATATTGTTGGTTTTGTGTTGGCAATCTCTAGCCGAGATGTAACACCTGACGAGGTCACCGGCATATCATCAGATAGTACACTTCACTAGTTATGAAACCCATATATGTGCCAATTTTTTCTCCCTTCTGATAAACTTCACGGCAAAGCTTTTGCCGTCATTTTGAGGGGGAAGAAAGATATTGAGAGTATCTTTGTCACACCATGTAGACCAGACAACAACATGATCGTTTTCCAGCGAACCTTGGCGATCCTAGATTTGACCTAACAAATGGACAGGGGCTCCTCGGCGATATACTAAAGGCGTGCTTGGAACTTTTGACGGACCTTGCCTCGCCTAGCCTGGCAAGGAGAGCAGAGCATCCCGTGCGTTTGGATACCTCACCTGCTGCCTCGATTTCTGCGAAAGCAAGTTTTTTGCTTGCTTCCTCAGGCTAGCCGGATTGGCTCTCCTCCATTGGCAAGCCTTGCCTTGCTCGGCGAGGAGAGGCCAGGCTATAGCTGGCAAGCAAACCAAGCAGCTCCTAACTATGCATCAGTCACCCAAATTCACAAAGACATTATTAATGGAAATTGACATACGGTTCAAGCCTTCATTTTATTTTATTCATTGACTGGGTCACATTTACTCCGCAGCCCCCACAAACAACTCAGTAGAACACGTGTCCACAGTCGACACGATCGAACAACTCCCATAGTCCCATGCATACAGCCATACTCGCTCGGTCATAATTCAACTCTAACTCATCAGGGTTCAAGTCCAAGTGCATTTCTTGGGCGCTTCCGACATGAAAGAGTAGTGACATTTCTCGGGCCTCCAAGTTGTCAATCCACTCCAGGCAGCCAGGGTCTGGCCATGCTTGTACCAGCTCAGAATCGCACAAGAGAAGGTCCTCCAGTTGGTCGCCAAGTAGGTGAGGAGCACATTGTGTCCCATCGGGTCGTCAATGGTGCGCGCCTTGAGACCGTCCCAGCGATCAAACACCGCCTGTCGGGGTGGAAAGAAACACTCCGCCTCAGCAATGATGACCCACGAGCGCCAACGAAAAATCCGAAGAAGTCGGGATAACCTCCGCCGAAGGAGAGAAATGCCGAGTCGGGCATCCTGTATTGGTTCCCCTGAGGCTGAAAGGCGAACCGCACAGACGGATCTTTGTCCAAATACTCCATACCTCTAGGTCAAGATAATATGCGCGAGATGTGAATTTGTAGGAATCGATGAGCATGTGAGTTTGCTGCACAGACGGGCCGGTATCGGAAGAAAATAGAATCCCAGTTCGTCTAGGGAGTCTTTTTACTGCCTAAAACTGCTTCTATGAGCAAGCTTGTCAGTGTACGCTACATTAGGCTGCTTAATGTATCGTCTCCCTTGCCTGTGTAGGAATGGATGAGCATGTCTATATGTGCTCCTCACTTACCCTTGTATGGATAGATGAGCATGTGAGTTCACACAGGTTAGTATCACAAGAGAAATAGAATACAAATTTGTTTAGGCAGTTTTGTGACTTCCTAAAATGCTTTTATGAACAAGCTTGGCAGCCTATGCTACAGCATCCTGCTTTTTTTCATCATCTCCCTTGCCTGTAGTGTACGAATGGATGAGCTTTCCTCACAGATAAGCATCACAAGAAATAGGATACTCCTACCACATCCTAGAATGCTTTTATGAACAAGGTAGCCAGCGTACGCAACAGTAATCTTTTAGTCTATCGTCTCCTGGCAAAATATAAGGGAAGAACGAAAAAAGAAACAGGGTGAGCCTTACACATAAACGGGGAAACGGCTTCAAACTTCAAAGGGTGGGGAAAGAAATTAATTCGCTGGATTAACATAAGTAATCTATCTTCATCTCGTGTTGTTTCGTTATTGGTGCTCATTTCTGCATCGTTATGTACACAACATTAGTGAAGATTCTCTTGCAACGAATTTGCTGGTCTCAACTTCTTCCAACCAGAGCAGATGTACTATACGCTCAAGAACCCTACAGGGCTCACTGTGAATCTCATGGACACGACACGCACACGTTATCGATGTTCAGCTTTATTGCTAACAAGAGGGCAGATAATTTCAGGAGGAAAAAGCATAAGTGCAAAGTGCATAATAAGAAGCACTCTTTTACAACATGTAGGTGAATAAACGTACATGATTCGATGGCCAATAAATACAATGGTAAAATGCCCATATGAAAAGGCATCGGGGCAGCTTCCAGGAGGATATGCTAAGCCTCTGTGTGAGTTGCAGGTTTTGCCAGCTTAGTTTACCAAACTATACGAGCAATTGATCGTCTCGTGGTTTCATGTCTATATTTGCTCCGGCCTTACCTGTGTGGCTGCGTATAACTGTGTACGAATGGATGAGCGTGTGAGTTCGCATATACAAGTATCATAAGAAATAGAATACATGTTTCACCATTGGTGTTCGTTTCAGCATAACTACCCTATTGAGTATCCAACATAAGTAGTGAAGATGTTCTTGCAACAAACTTGCTGATCTCATCAACTTCCAATCAGAGCAGAGGTACATGCTCAAGAAACCTGCAGGCTCACTGTGAATCTCGTGGACAGCAGATGAACACGTTATCAATGTTAAACTTTGCTAAAGAAAAAACAGGAAGACCATTTCAGGGGAAAAAAAAGGTATAGCCAATAAATCCGAAGCTAATAAGGAATATATTAGAGGACCCGTCAGTTTCAAGGGGCAAAGGAGCACTCTTTTAAACTTGTGACGGAATAATGGTACATGATCCAGCGGCCAGGAAAATGGTAAAATGCAGCAATTGCCGAGAAGGATGCTAAGCCTCTGTGTAGGTTGCAGATTTTGCCTGCCTAGTTTACAAGTTACAGATATATCACTAATTCACTATATACAAGCAATTGATCCTCTCCTGGTTTCCTGTCTATATTTGCCCCTCCCTTACCTGTGTAGGAATGGATGAGCATGTGACTTCGCACAGATAATATCCTCCATTTCCTGTCTATATTTGTTTAGAGGGGTCTGTGACTTCCTAGAATGCTTTTATGAACAAGCTTGCCAGCATACGCAACAGTAGCCAGGTGTCGTTTTAAGCACAGCACACAAATATGCCAGCCAAATTTGGGGATCACCCAGTTATGGAGTGTTTGTTTGAGAAATGGGTGACACAGCATCCTCTCATGACATACCAACACTTTCTCACCCATGGTATCTTTGTTTGGTCTGCGGGATGGAGTGATTTAATTCATCACCACCTCGTCCCTCACAAGTCACAATCACATATTAGTATAGACGTGAGGGATTAAGTCAGCGCACTAAACTTCATAGGATGAACTCATGATGGATCACCTTAAAGCTAAACATTCCATTAAATTCTTTGTCGTTCAAAGTTGGGAACAAACATAGGCCAATAGTTATAATTCTAAATCATGAGCTCCATTCAGTGTGCTCCGCATCACTTTGGTTCAAACGAAAATTTTACAGTGATAAAATATATGAACACAAAAGGAGTCAGGCATGGTATCAGGAGGGATTGTTTTTAATAAACATGTACTGTACAGGTCCTCTCCAGCATGTTCTCAGTTATGATCCTCAGTCAGTCCTTAATCGCTCGCATTTGCCAAACCAACCATCTTCAACATGTTCCGGTCCTCCTTGAATCTCTCGAGGACTGTCCCCTTGACAAGCTCCGGTTTCTCATCTTGTGCTCCCCTCATTTGTATTCCCCAACATTCAATGACTTCTGGCCTGAACCTGTTTGTCTTGGAAAGAGGAGGGCTGGTAAACGTGCTACAAGTAAATGAGTGCCCTTGATCGAAATTTGCAGATAAAAAGAGCCCAAAATGATGTGGCTGCCCTCCAAATCCAATGCCATTAGGTATGTTCTCAGAGCTGAAGTTTATAGCACACTGCCAAAATAAGCTAATGATTACTACCATTTATAGTTCTGGAGATGAGTAGTAATACATATGCAGTGAAGAAATAAAATAGAGAAGGTACTTCGAACTGAGCAAGGCATACCCATTGCAAATTTTTGTTTGCTCCTGTAGGGCGGAAAATGGATGCTTGAGGGTATAATTTGAAGAGGAATGTCTTCATGTCACCATAAAAATCACTGTGCCTTTCCCAAGGCTGTGATGCATACCCACCATAAACTGATCCTTCTGTATCTTTAACAATTAGAACAGTCTGCGCATCACCATTCCTGTAAAATGAAAAACATGTCCAAGAATTACATATATAGTTCAAAAGTTATTAATACAAAAGTATAAGCAGTTATAGGACAAGCATAAGGACTCTCATGAATCGTGGCAGTAGGTTGTGAAACTGGCAAGCTTGTGCACATTATTAGAAATTGGAATTGGCTTCAATGTTGCCGGTATGCAAACAAAGAAAAATAACTGAAATCATGTCATGAGGGTGGAACTTAGTTTCATTATGTCATTTCCATACAGAGTAACGCATCTTTGTAATCATGAATGAAGTCAAAGAATGTGGCTTTCACTCAAGCATATCTACAAAATTGAAGAGTACTCACGTTACTTTGCCTAAGAAAGTGTTGAAGCTTTGTCCATGAAGAGAACTATGATACAAAAGCTTCCATTCTTGCACCTCATGTTGGGAAAAGCCACCTCCAATATGCCAGGCATACTCTTTATTTAAAAGAAGCAAATCGGTGGAGATGTTTTCAGGATAGTGAAGTAGTGGTACTTCAAACCCTGGTCTGCCTGCAAACAAACTAAAGTCAGCAAAAGCATGCCATGATATATCATAAGCATTGCAGATACGGATGGCCCTCAACATATGTAAATTAAGATTTCATTTAAACTTCTCAAATACTAATAAACATGCTAAAGGTATAAATGTGCAACTTCAGATAGCATGTGCTGAACTAATCGAGAATTTCTTTCATAATGAACAGGCAATAGTGTGAAATGACATAAGTGATTAAGTGGTGTGTAGGACAAGAATTAGATTTGAAGGTTCATTCAAACAAATGGAGACAAAGCAAATGCTGTCACTCATGCAACACAAGCACAACATGTCCTCCAAGCTATCATGTGTATTCCTGTTCCATCCTTGTCCACAATGGCACAATTGTAACAGGAACTGTCCTAATAACTGAATGCAGTAAATACATAAAAATACTAAGGCAAATCGCATATTATTTCCAGTTGGTGTCTTTTGTTTTGGATTCTAATGCGAAAATTTCGAATTCGCTACAGTTAGCACATTTACTAAATTGACTTGCATATTAAATTGCATTATTGATGGATATATTAAGTTATGTCGGCATCTTCTGACAGTCAGCTACAGCATCGTGTCTGCTGTCTGCATTTGCCAATGAACAAGGTGTAAAAGTATGGAGAATGAGGATGTTTGAGAAAGAGGAGTCAGATGTTTGTAAGAGGCAAAAAACTGTATGCCTCAGGACTATTTGATCTGATCTGGTTTTTGAGACTTAGAAAGTATTGGTTCGATAATGGAACTTCTATCTCTGCTTCTTCTTGTACAAGTTTGAGAGGAACATTCTTAATGCAGTAGAACGCCCCATTTTTCAAGAAAATAGTATAAGTTCTTGAATTGTATGGCTTGTATTTTTCACATTGTTCTGTGCATGAGAAACTTCTGTGAGCACATGCTTATGATGTTCTCCCTAGCACTTCAGCTGTTGAGTAGTGAGTGCAAAAAAAAAAATTGAGAGAAGCGTGCAAAAACTTCAACCCGGTCATCATGTGAATCAGCACTGTGTCAATTCCTAGATGTGAAGACTAATGGGGGCAGCCTGAGGAAAAATTGCCAGTCCTACTCCTACACCATCAGATGGACTGGATATGATCATATGAATTAATTTTAGATAATATATACAATATTTTATTTTATTTTAATGATGGAAATGCTGCGTTTAGGAATACCAGCAGAATTACAAGAATAAGACAGACCTGAATCAGGGGGCATCAACAAATTTCCAAGGAACTTCCTCAATGATGGCAAGAGAGTGCACCAGTTCCTAAAGTCTGATAATGACATAGACTTCTCTGAGACCGCTTCAGCATCCTTCGAAAATACTGCAGAGTTGAGGAATGCTTCAAACGGTCTGTTATTGGAACCTTCCCCAACTTCCTTGTTTTCTTCAAATATAGTTTCATGAATGGACGCCAAGACAGATTCCAAATCAGACCTGGCAGTGCACGAGAGAGGTAAATGCAAGAGTAAATATCAATTGATGCCTAAAACTTGATTAAAAGAACATCAACGACCGTATAAATCATAAGCCTGTTAAAATGAAAAGCATAATTTTTTCCAAATGCAAACAAACTCATCTCTTTCAATTGCACCCAGTGAAAGTACTACCTAAAGTATGCAATGGAAATGCATAGAGGGCCAATGGTAGCAAGAGACCTTTTCCTCATTCATATCACTTGCATTTTGTAGCACATTTGTTTGAGGTAGTTTCAAATTTGAAGCGTTCGACTATCGAACCAGCTTAGCAAAGGACACAATTCACACATGACACATCAATGCATCAGAAGGAAATCATTTATCTCGGGCTGCACCTGGTTAAGACACCATCTCCTGTAACGTCACATAGTTGATAAATGAATTCATCAACCTCGTCTCGAGTTCCCCTTCCATATGTTGCCTACATGTAACAAAGAAAAAAAATTAAACAAGAATACACACAAAGTAGACAAGTTTATAAGATCACAGTGAAACATCTCATTGAATGTCTGAATTAAAGCACTGAAGTGGTCTATGCATGCATATCAGCAATGTATTGAGCAATATTGCATCAATGTCTACAATTTATTCGATCAATTCCACCAACGACTCTCACTTGCAGCAACTAACTGAACAACAGAATGGATCGAATTGAGTCGAGCATTAGAGAAGAGGTACCAACTTTGGAGATGATCAAATCCTCGAATGTGACCCCATCGCTCCCACCACTCTCCTTCGCCACCAACTGGAATAGTCTCTCGCCCAACGAGCCCCGCACCCCATAGTACTCCTGCACGAAGAGAGACACACCCGTCAGAAGCCATCATAAAAATCCAGCAAGATCCAAACCCAATTCGAAGCAATTGGGGGCGAACGCGGTTGCTCACGAGGAAGACAGGGCATGAGATGGCGCGGCCACTGGTCTGCGACTGCGCTGCGAGGGAGCTGAATAGAGTGCGGAGGCTATCCAGCTCCTGCTTCGAGAAGGCCCTGCGAGGAAGCGCGGCAGTGAGATCACCGGAACAAGGCTCGCGAATCTCAGCAGCGATGGAGGTGGCAGCTGTGAGTGTGGTGGTACCTGGAGGCCGTGGTGAAGCGGGAGCTGGAGGCGGACGCCGGTGAAGCCTGTGAGTTTCCCATCGCCGCCGGCAACGTCGACGGCGAGGGCGAGCGCGCTCAGGCTCGGCAACTGCCAATTGAACTCCTCGCGATCCTTTTTTCTTTCCCTTTTTTCGTGTTTTTGTTTTCTCTTTTTTGGGTTCTCACTGTAACCGAACTGGACGACCCCTCGCGCCACCAAGGGACGCCTTCGCTTCATGGGCCTTTCGCTTTCTCGCTTTTCCTCCCTTCTCAGAAGCCGAGGCCCAGGAGATGGCGGCCCAGCTCAAATAATTACAAGGGCCGGCCGCTTCTTGGGCCGGAGGCGGGCCGGGTGTGGCGCGGCGGGGCGCCGACGACGGCGTGCGGCGGTGCGGGCGACGCGCTGGATGCGCTTTCCGGCGAGCAGGAGCAGGTGATCCACACGGCCACATGCCCACATCCATGACAAACAACCATGCATGATCTGTCGCTGGCGGCGTTGGTGGTCCAGACGTCCAGTCCAGTCCTCCAGGTTTCCTCTCTGGTCCTGGCCATGCCGGCTTGCCCACACCGTGTTCGATGAAACTTCGCAGCCGGAAAACCAAGGTAGCCCAGGTGTTCTCGCGGGCAGCAGGTTTATCATGTGGCGGCGATCCACCTAACTCGTGTTTGTGCTTGCCAGTTGCGACTAGATCACCAAGGGATGTCTGCCGGGAGGCGAGCAGCAGACGGCGCGGTTGCCTGACAACTCCATCTGTGCATCTCTGGTCCAGTATCTGTGTCCGATGCTCCGATCCGATGGGACCGCAAGTGATCTGGAGTTCCACGATCTTCTTCCACCGAACGCTCTCGGCCTTTTAGTTCATGCCGAAGTTAAGGTACTAACAAAATTAATTTGTTCAGTTATATTGATTGTGCACTGCTATTGCCACTGTACTGAGCTGTTTGTTTCGTACTGCAAATATTCTCTCTCTATTGGGACTACTAATACTTCTTGCACTGGGGTCCAGATATTAGAGTTCTGAATACTTCCATTCCATGGGCTTATATGCTGTATGCCATGTGGATGTGGTCGTACATACTCATCTTGTACAAGCTCAGCTGTCTGGTACATCCATCAAAATAGTAATTTTAACAAGAAATAAAGTACTAGAATTCACTTCACTTTTATTACGCTGCAGTGCATAAGTTAAGAGGCGGTTCTGTTCCATCATGTATTGATTCTATCCATAGACAGTACTCCTTATTTTCTCGAGTTATTTGTACTTGTGCCATTGAAAGATATCAATGAGATTTTATCACCCACGACAGCACTGGTTGCTGAATTAATTCAAGCTTTCTAGTCAAAGACTTAAACAGCTTCTTCTTTCTTTCTTTTTTATATAGATAGCCGTCTTTACAGCTCTGGCCTCATAAAGGCCGTTGCCCATTTTGAGGAAGATGCCAACTTAACTGCTAGCATTGGACTCACAATCCATAGCCGAAGGTGGGATGGCAGAGGTGCACAGACCTTATAAATGTTGAAGTGATTCTTAGGCTCTGTTTGGAGCCCTCGGACTAAAAATTAGTCCAATGTTTTGATGCCAATTAGGACAACTAAATATGAACTAATTGTAAAACTAATTGCATAAGTTATGTCTAATTGATGAGTAGTATCCATTGATCCTAATTAGTCCATGATTAGCTCATGTTGTGCTACAGTAAACATGGACTAATTATGGTCTAATTAGGATCAATGGATTCTACTCATAAATTAGTTGTGACATGCAATTAGTTTTGCAGTTAGCTCATGTTTAATCATCCTAATTGGCATCCTAACATCGGACTAACCTTTAGTCCGGAGGCTCCAAACAGGGCCTTAGTTCAGTGGAAGGCCTTCAAATTTGTTGAATTTTTAAGTGAACCCGAGATATCGTTTTTATGGTACCACAAAATGTAAGTCAAAAGGTTTCCCAATTCAAGACATCATTGCACTATCAAAAGTTTCAAAAACTTGCCTCAAAAAACAGTTTCAAAAATGTTTATGGACTGTTGCGAATTCTCGATTATTATGTTGATGTCATGGCTCGATCAAGTAATGCAATGTCGATGTTTCATCTTTTTTGGTAATTTACAAACATTTTGAGGAACGATGCCAACTTAACTGCTAGCATTGGACTATCCATGGCTGATGCCAGAGACGCATAGAGCTTATAAATGTTGAAAGAGAGCTTGTAGTTTGCTGAATTTTTAAGCAATGCCAATATCTTGATTAGGGTGCCACAAAATGTAAAACAAACGGTTTCCTAAGGCACTACAAAATCAATAAAGTTCACAAAGTGTCGGCCAACTCTTAGCTGTATCCATAAGTCTTGAAGTCTCAATTAAATATGTTGATGCCATGGTTCAATCAATATTTGCATTGTACATGTTTCATCTTTTCAGTGATTTATACAGTTATGTGTGCATATATTAATTTCTGCCACCAGGATATTGATAACCCTGGTTCAGACTAGTCTGGTGAAATTGACATGTAATTCAAAGCTAGAACATTGAAGTGCTCTGCTTCGGCTGTGGCTGATTTTACTGCATAAGAATTAAAGATCTGACTGTCCTTTACTTGGTTTATTATTATATGTATTTGAACTTAAAGGCATGCAGATGAGAGGTCTCGATGGCAAAATCATTCTCGGGGAATGACATGCCGCCCATATCTACGTATGAGTATGACTAACAGCTCAGGAGTGAGTATCTCACCTTGAGTGGATCCTATTGTGTGTCAGTCTTCACTGTTGATAACTTGACTTGGTCCTGACTGAAGTACAATAGGATCGTGAGGCAGCTCTTTTCGTTTTCGGCCGGATCCATCCAACCAAGTGAGTAGGATCCCTTCTATTGTAATCTCTAATCCGAGTTTATTCTTCTCACTATTGCAAACTATTCTATGAGAAGCTTAAACTAGCATGTTTGCATAATACACTTCCGTCTCTACAATATGTTATGCCTCCTGATCCCTCAATCATGCAGAGAAAGCCTAGATCATGCACAGTGCTAAATAATTGGATTGGACGTTTCCTTCATTGTGTTGCTAGCGCAGAAAATCTCCAGAGTCGGCTAAAGAGTTGCAAATAAAACTTCAGCTGAAATAGTATGTTTTGCTGGTACTTTTCTATTAGGCATGTTTTAGTCTGGTTACTTTGGAATTGTTAAAAGCAATGAGAATTTCTGTACCATTCCTTTTTGGTGCAGAGGGAGGTCTTGACCACGCTCTAGAATATGTGTGTGTTTTGTCATTTATCAACATAGTTACATACTCGAATCGGAATTGCTACTCAGAGTCAACCCTAAGATGCTGTAGACCTGCTTGTCAGATTAAACTGGCAAGAGTAAATCTTCTTTTATTAAACGATTCCGTAAGAGATGGATTTAGTGCTACAGGTTTAGTAGAGTGACTCATAAGCTGATTGTGAGGATGGAAATAAATACTCAACGCGGTTCTAAATGCTTGTTGGTTAGATGTCATTTCACAAGTTGCATCCTTGAGGCACCAAAAGTAAAGCATGGAAGCTCATTGAAGAGCAAACGGCATTGACGGATATAGGCTGCAAAGGCACAGGTAAGTAATATATGCACGGCTCGGCCGGCCTCTCTTCACAGGCTCCATACTTTTAACATTGAGAAAAAAGGCTTTATATTTACCTAAAGTGGCTTTAATATTTAAGGTGAGTCGATTCACATAAGCAGTGGCTCATCGATGCACATTTACTACTTTGCTAGATGGGAGTAGAACCCTTTGATCAGCTGCTGCGGCCATAAATCTCACCATAAAGGAGCATTCAAGGTGCTAAAACTATATGCAGCTGCTGCCAACAGTATGGCGTAAAATTACTCACCGGTACTGCCTGCCAGCAGCTCTGCACTGCACGGTGGAGTCACATACATACATACATACATACATATGTATGTATGTATATGTATGTACACACACACACACACACACACACACACACACACACACACACACACACAGAGAGAGAGAGAGAGAGAGAGAGAGAGAGAGAGAGAGAGATGAAAAGGGTTATCAAAGGAAGAGTAAACCTCAACTGATGGCTAGCTGGAGACAATATTTCCTTCCCTTCATACTTCATAGTTCATGCTTCATGGGTGTCTCTGTTTTACATTTTTACTGCAGCTGCAGGGAGGGCGTGTTGGGGCGGAGTAGAGTAGAGCGGTTTGGTTCCAGCAGCTGAATACAAGTGCTGCAACCTTATGTCATCTTTGTGGAGTAAAACATGATCTTGGAGGACGCCGCATGAATATCGCAGGGCTTCAATTTGTGATCTTCTAGATCACAGTGAGAGAAAGAAGGAGATTTGAAGGAGACAGTAGTCCAGTAGGGAGGAAGAAGAGGAGGACGTGGGGGCTTTGTTGTTTTGCATTAATGCCAAGTAAAGAGAAGCATTGACCTCTCCCCTACTTGACACCCCCTGCCTGCCCTGCCCTATATAACTTCCTAGCCGCTCAACCAGACGCATCAAAGCTCATCTCTTTCGCTGTTCTCATCTCCTCTTCCCATCCTCCAGGCTTGCTTCAGGTATCAGGAGCTCTGTATCTGCTCTGTGTTCTTGTTCATCATTCTTTGTTGATAGGTTGTGGTGTCTGTGATCCTCAGGTGGTGAGAGTGAGCCATGAGCCGGGGCAGCGGTAGCGGGGTGAGGAGCGCGAGGCTGGAGCTGCAGCTGAACCTGTCCCCGCCGGCGGCCGTGGGGATGGAGGTCGGGCAGGACGACAGCGACTCGTCGTCTCCGAGCTCGTGCGTGTCGTCGGACGGGCGGAGCTCGAGCGGCGGCAGCCCCGGGAGCAAGTCCCCCATGGTGATCGGCGCCTGCACCCGCTGCCTCATGTACTGCATGGTGGCCAAGAAGGACTACCCGACCTGCATCAACTGCAAGCAGCCCTGCCTCGTGGACCTCCTGCACGGCGAGGCCGGCGGTGGCGGCGGCAAGCGCAAGTGAAGAAAGGAGCCAAGATTGATGGTGCGCCCGGCCAGTGGATGCTCATACGGACGGTTAGCTCGATCAGGGGGTGGGGGAGTGACTGCCGTTGGATCATCCACTGGACAGGGTTTCCTTCCTTCCTCATTAGCAGGAGGCTAGTTGTAGCAGCTTAGTTTATTTGGATGCTGTTGATTAGGTTGTGTCGTTGTAGGGTACGTGTGGTGGAGACTTATTATGGTTGCGGTGGTGTTTTCAGTTGTAATCTCCCTCCGGTTTAGCTGAAGAAAATTAATATTTGCAATGGAACTTTACCCTTTGCAGATGCAAGAACATTGATCCTGAGCTGTTCTTCTCTCTGTTTCTATTTAAACCTAGCAAGTCGTGGTGTGCAATGATTTAGTGCGGTGCTCTTTGCATCTGTTCTGTTTGGTCCAGCTGGGCTTTGATTTGTGCAGCTGGCCGGAGTGACTGTGGTTTCGGCACTGTTCTCGTGTCAAAGAAGAGGAACGAACTTGAGTCCAGTCCTGCTTCATGAGCGGTTTTGTGCTGCATGGAGTCATGGAGAGATGGCGCGTCGCGTTCAACAACTTTCAACAGGATTATGCAAACGTGTTTGAATACTACTACCCCGTACGTGTCGCGTGCAGTTGATTGATGGTCTGCCAGGTGCAGGCCTTGGTGCCCACTGCAACACGCAGAGGGACACTGAAGAGGACTGAAGCAAATAAGAAGGGCATCATTACTCAATGATGCATGCTGTAGCGGAAGCCAAGCACCTGCGGAACCTGAGCTTACTACTATTAAGGCGCATTAACTTATTACTGGCTGAGCGATGCACCGAATATAATGAAGGGCATAGGAGAAGAAAACAGAGGTCACTTCCAAGTGGACCAGGGATCACTTGCTTGCAGGTAGGGAGAGGATCCTCTGCATTTGCCTACCGAGGCAGCAGAGGCAGAGGGACGTCTTCTTCCTGGACCATCCGGTCAGGATCTAACGCCCCAGATCAATGTTGAATTTCCGATTGGGGGAGAAGAGCCACGGTTTACCGAGCAATAGATGAATTTTCGATGCGAGACTAAACCACGTCGTACGTATTACATTGAAGGTCATGCCCTGTCTCTGTCTCTGACGAGGGTGTCAATCTCCATCTTGTTTAGCGAACGTGAGAGGGAGAGAGAGCTTTGAAATGAATCGAGGCGTACCATCAATATAACATGATCCATCATACGCGCGCGGGCGGCAGGGCAGAAGTAAGAAAGCGGCATGAATGCATGCAGTTGGGAGGAGGGGAGGGAGGAGGGGAGGATCGCCGCGAGTAATGGCGTGCGGTGCGGCTCGACGCGACGCGACGCAATGCCAATGCAGATGCAGCTCGCTCGAAGCGACGGGCGATGGTTGCGTGCTGCGTCACAGGAATTTAGTAGTGGCGGCAGAGGAGAGGAGAGGAGAGCCGCGTAGTAGGAGCCGTACGTACTCCTCCGCGCTAGCCATAGCCAAGAGCCAGCTCGCGCCCATGGATTTAATTCATTTCGGCTCGTCTCTGCGTGCCTGCTTCTGCTTACAAGTGCGCCATCAAGGCGCGCCATAATGTTGCGACCTCAGCTCTGCAGGGAGGAGGCATCCATCTACGTATATACTCGTCTCCTGCGCGCGCGGTTTAAAGCAGCCACCTGCTGAGTTATGCTCTTGTCTCTCGGTCACTCAGTCGTCTCAGGCAGCTCCGTCTCAGTAGCTGGATAGATGCAAGATCCATGGGCTTCTTTGATCCTGCTTCTGACTCCTTCCTGCCAGCTTTTAAGTCATTACTCAAACGTATAAAGAAAAGAAGAAGAAGGCGTTTGACGGTTTGAGGACGGACGGTTATCGAAGAAAACCGCTGATGCCCGATCGTTATGAACGTAGACGCGAGTGGCACACGTACCGATGGCGCTCATGACCTCCTCTTCTCCGTGCCCGCATGGGCGTCCATCGCATTCGCATTCATGCCCAACCACGCCGATGATGATGTCTGTGCATTTCTACGCCACCGCACCCAAAACATCCTCTTGACTCTTGAGAGATGTCATCGAACTCCAACAGAATCCGGCCGTAGGCGCGGTCATGAACTATGGGCTTTGGGCCACGCCCATGCGTAACTCCAAGAGAGAGGAGACTCCTTTCGTCACCTTGGAGGCCCATGAGAGCGGCCCAGCACCCCGCCGTCCAGATTGCATATTTGCGGCCTATAAATGCTTGTTACCAGGCCGAAAAGGGCCCAAAGGCTAGCAACTCTTTCCCAGCCGCACCGAGTGTCGTTCTCACTACTGACAATTCAGTTTCAGCTTGGAACAGATCTAGGTACACCCACATCAGCACAGCCAGCTACAAGCTCCAAGCAGATCTAGACGGTAGCGTACATGTCTTACGTGTGTACCCAGATTATTTTAGATTTCTACCCGCCTCACCAAGTGTCGTGAAAAACTACAGGTGCAGCTTAATGGCTCTGCACACGGCACTGTGGTTGGCAGCTCCGGCCAGCAGTATCTGTAGGGTCGTCGTACACATGCATGCGACGGTGACTGGCCCGGCCTCTACCGAGCGTACGCATACATGCGGGCGACTGAAGCTTCACATGGACCTACAGTGCATCGTACAGCGGGAGATCGTTGCCAATGCCCAGCGCCACGGTTGCCATGCGTACGAAAAGACAATTGGGTACTGTACCTACTGTTAGTGATAGGGTGAAAATGAGCTACTAATGTGTAGAATCTTGTGTGTATACTCACGTTAGCCACTGGACAAGCATCGTCATCAGTATTTATTTTAGACCGCCAGTAGTTCATTTTTAGTGTATTTTTATAGCTTTGTAGTAGGATTTTATATCTCGCACTGTTGGTTGGATGATAATTGGAGTGCGTATGCGCCCGTACGCGTGCATCCACGAAGAAAATGTGGCGGTATTAGGTAGTTTCAGATCAAATCATACAGCCATGTGTGCACTCGCTGTCACTGAAGCCAATAATTTAATTACTAACTAGCCAGTTCCAATAATAGCACGCTCGCCGCGCGCGCTGACGAGGTGAGGAGGGATCGTCTTGAGATCTTTCGTTATCTCAGTAGCATTCGGGAGTAGTTTGCAGCGCCGGCGACAGGCCACGTATATGCCAGGACAGCAAAGCTGATGCTGCGCCGACAATTCTGAAACTCCTTCACATCGTCTGACTCTGAGCTTGGTATCACAGTGAAAAAAAAACACTAGTATATATGTTTTATTCGTGCGGTCAACCATGTATCCATGTGATGCTCACGTGCCTAGGAAAGCATGATCAGGCACGGTGTTCCTTTGGCTGTAAGGATAAGTAAGCAGCTTGTTAATTCTGACGGCCACAACAACAGATCAAACCGACGGCGGTCTACAGTCGTAGCTTCTCCTGTGTTAATTTGCAGATTGCCCCAATCGTGTTGCTACCTACGTATCTCTCGGCAGGCACAAAACGAACAGCCATTTAGCCCGTAAAAAACTTCCTCTTTCATTTACCAATGTAGGTCATCAGACAATCAATAATCCAGGTCATCGGGGCCTCTGAAAGTCTCTGTCTCTGAACACGACTGGTATCATTGCATTCTACTCCATTCAGGCAACAAGGACTCAGCATTTGCGACACTGGATCAACGGATACTATGCTATTGTTGTTTGGTGGAGCTCCCACCGGCGGAAGGAAGATGCCAAGAACGTCGGTTGCGGGCGTGCAGCGTCGTCAAAGTGCTTGGGCGCACGTACCTCTCGGCTCCTTTGTAGGCTTGCCAGAATTTCATGGGGATTGCATGACCAGCGGACGACAGCGCCTCAGCCCTTCCGCATGATTTCCCTGCTACAGGGCTTTTAATTTCCTGCGTATGGTCGCCGTCACGTTTGGCGCCAGTACTCGATATTTTTGGATCTAGTATGAAACTGACCAGCCAGGGCTACTGAGCTACCAGTACCTGCCTTTCTTTGTCTGCTCTTCCCTTCTGGGGAAAATTCGCTCGTTGATGCGAAGCCCTTGGATCATAACTATAAATGTTAGTGGCACTGATACATCCTCCGAATTAGTGTGGAATTTGTAGGGAAACATGGCAATTCAAATCTTTATCCTTCCGATTCCGCTACTTATTACTGTGCAATTTTCTGCAAGAAAAAAGGATGTTATCATTTCCAAGCAGATGGTCGAAAGGTAAAAGAAGTTTGGCCGATATCTTGGTTTTGATCGGCGGGACCACGGGAGTACGGAAGAGAACCGGTACACACAGATCGGGAGAAGGTTGGAAATTGAAGCATAAACACAAATCGGAAAAAGAAAAATGAAAATTGAAGCAATGCGCGCGCATGGCCACGAATTCAAAGTTTCAAACACACCTTTTTTTTTAGAGCTGTTTCAAACACACCTTGCGAATCTTCCATTTTATCTTGTTCGTAAATAAACGTTGGTACTAGCCCTTGTCTCCGCCTATTCCGCATCCACGGATGACGGAACGAGCTTCTAGCCAGGACATCTTCTTTTTTATACTATCCAGCAGGAAGTTTTCATTTTTCTTTTCTTTTTTTTTAAAAAAAGAGAGAGAATGAAATGCTGGGCTGGTCAGTCCAGTTCCAGCCCGCCGTGAAAACATTATTTTCTGAGGACGAAACTGCACCGTGCAGCAATTATGCTATGCGCCAGCAGGATGCCTGTCGAATACTATAAAAACCAAGCAGGCGCATGGATCGACGGTGACCGCACCGGCGATCAGTCTAACTCTCACGCAGTGGTGTGCAGGGGCCGAGCGATCAGAATCATCAGATACATCTCCGCGGCAGGACATGAAAAAAAAACTAGATCAAAATGCGTTGCTATTTCGAACCACGGCAAGATCGAGCCCATACAGTGAACCGCAGCATCTTCCCGCGGTTCGTGCCGTTACGGAGCATGCTCTGCTCGCCGCGCACGCAAAGATTGCCTGCCCTGCCCGGGGTCAGGTGCGTGCCCGGGCGTGCACAGTGACAGCGTGACACAGTCACACAGTGGCCAGCAGCAGTCCGCTCGGAATGAAACATTGCCGCCGCCCCGGTCGCTACTGCATGCGGCTGCTACAGCGACGCGCCGAGTAAGGGGTAACTCGTTGGGGTCGCTGCACCTGCACCCACCAACCAACGGGGCGTGAGCTTTTAATTTACTCTCACCGTGCAAGTGCAATGCAATCGATGGTCGATCCACACCCGGATCCTAGGCTGCTGCTACTGTGCCGCATTTGCAACAAGATTACAGGTAGTTCGTCTCAAAAAAACAAGAGTACAGGTAGCTTATTGCCGTGCCATTCGTGCAGCCGTGCAGGGTCTCTTTCAAATTCCTTCCGTGTATACTTGCTGTTGATGGGCATGCAAATACAGGTTGAATGAAGCTCACTTTCAGTTGCAAAAGGTGGTTACAGTTACAGCATTGATTTTCGTTGCACTAAAGTATACTTCGTCACAATACAATGGCAACGAGGGAGAGGAGAGACCGTCTAGCAGCAACAGCTGTGCTGTTTAGGAGAAGATAAGGAAAGAAATACAAGTCGGTGTTAAGTGTTCCATCCTGATCCGACAGCCTAGAAATCATGCGTTCTCGGCTTCATAATCATTCAGACGAGGGATGTATTAAAAAATATAAAAGCACGAGGCATGGAGTAACTGATAACGCTGGGTGGTCAGTCTGAAATGGAATGCGAGTAATATGCTTTTTGGTGGCCATATTTTTTGCCGTGCAAAAATTTGACCTAGCTACGTCATGTGCTACGTAACACAAGTGCATTGTGTGTACACCAAACAATGGCACGGTCGTCGTCTCTTGTGGCCAATGCTGGCCAGTCCCTGTAATCTCCGTCTAACCAACAGAGCAAGTACGGGCACATGCATGAGCCACGGGCCCATCCCCATGTTCCTCCCTCCCTCCCTCCCTCCCTTAATTGCAGCCTGCCAGCCTCAGCCAGCGTTCAGCTTGACGAGCTCAGCCCGGCCTCCTCTCCTTCCTTCCGACTCCTCAACCACTTCAACACTTCAACTCCCCGTTCTCCCTCTCCTTCTCTCCATCTCCTTCAAGTCGTTCGAGCTCGGGACCATTAATTCTCTCCATTCCATCCATCGTCGCCCCGCTGCATTCCCTCGATCCATCCATCCATCGACCGCCAAGAAATGGGCAAGAAAGGCCTGGCCTCCATCTTCTCCAGACTCATTGTCGACTCCACCCCCTCCTCATCCCCCGCCGCCGGCGCGGCAACCCCGCCGTGGCCGTGGCCGCCTTGCGGGACCAACCCGCAGACCGGCTCCTTCCGCGCCGGCTCCGGCGGCGAGGAGCCCTGCTGCACGACGTCGGCAGCAGCCGGTGCAAGCCGGGGCGGCGCCCCTGCTACGGCCGGGAACAATAAGCTGATGGCCCGCGGGGCGGCGCCCGGCGAAATGTACAAGACGGTCAACTCGGTCTACTTGGACGACCCCGCCGCGGACGTCGACTTCTTCTCCCTCGCCGGCGACGAGGTGGAGGAGGGCGATGAGCTGCTGGACGACGTCGACAGCTTCTCGACCACCACCGCGTCCGAGGAGTGGTCGGAGGCCGTGATCCGCAGCCTCGGGCGCACGTCCACCGACCGCTTCTTCTTCGACCCGGGCCCGTTGCCGGCGTCCAACTCCATCCTCGCGACGGCCGCCCCGTCCCCGGCGGAGGCGAAGACAGCGACAAAGACGAAGACGGTGACGACGCCGCCCGACACAGACGACGACGTCGACGACGCGAAGCCGTGCGCGCCGTCGTCGAAGTCGCTGGCGGAGGGGAGCGTGGCGGTGGCGGTGGACTCGGGCGACCCGTACGGCGACTTCCGCGCGTCCATGGAGGAGATGATGTCCGCGCACGGGCTCCGCGACTGGGCGGCGCTGGAGGAGCTCCTGGCCTGGTACCTCCGGATCAACGGCAAGCAGCACCACCACCTCATCGTGGGCGCCTTCGTGGACCTGCTCCTCGGCCTCGCGTCGTCCTCCCCCTCCGACACCGCCGCCGAGACGAGCACGACCAGCAGCAGCAGCAGTGGCAGCCGCTGCACCACCAGCACGAGCACGAGCACGGCGGCCACTACCACCAGTGCCGCTGGCGACGCAACCACCGCTTCTGCTACAACTTTGACGACCGCAGCAGCTGCGGTGGAGCAATGCGGCGGAGGAAACGAAGCCGCCGCATGTTGCTCCTCGTCGTCGTCCTCGTGCGCCGCCGGGCCCGACGTCCAGGACGACGTGGCGGATGAGGAGGAGGAGGAGAAGGCGATCGAGTAGTGCTGCCACTGCCACCGGTGATGATCGTGCTCGTGCCAGTGGTGCTCCCGGCTCCCGCTGCGGCTAGTGCTCCACTGCGTGCCCCGCAATCGATCGCCTAGCAAATCTCTCGATGCCTTCCTGCCGGTGCCGGTGCTGGTTAGTGTTTTGATGATTAACCAAGCAAATTAACGACAAGACGATTAGTAGTGTTTTTTTTTCTTTTTCTCGAGTTCTTTTATTTTAGTGGTAGCAGGCAGTAGTAGTAGGTGGGAATGGGATCGGCGGAGGAAGGATCCAATGCGATGTGTATGATAGTGCATTAATTGCATGGGAAGCGACGAGCGAAGCAAAGCTCGTTGCTGACAATTCAATACGGCGAGAGCAGCTTAGCTTCAGGAACAATTCATGGAGAGCTCCTTTACTAGTTACTCACATTTGTAGGCGTCACAGTAATCTCAGGCTTATCCTCTTAATGGCCGTTCTTCTCAATCAATCACTCTCACAAGTCACTACTAATCACCGGCTATGCTGACCTCCTCCAAAAAGGGAAAAAAAAAATCACCGGCCCTGTTCACGTCGATCCGAGGCTAGCTAACAAACTGTCTCGTGCTTGATGATACATACAGTAGGCACCGACCGGTAGGTGTGGCGGATCCTCCTCATCCTGAGGGCATACAGCCCCATTTAATAGGCTCACCAGCGAAGGGCGGCATGTGCCTGTATTTATTCGCATGCGTACACCATACATGCAGTACACGGGCAATAGCAGTAGTAGGACGCTGCACAGTAGAAACCCCTGATTAATTAGGCGGCCTTGCGTTGCTGACATGTCACGGTCACCGTCGCCGCCGACCCGCCGTCGCCGTCGACCGGTGAGGCCCGCGCGCGCGTGAGTCCGATCAGACCGACCGGGGGGGCTCGCGTCGATCGGGGGCAGTCGGACCCCCCACCCCTTGTGAATCCTGCTGATCTCTCCATTAAAGCGTGAGCAGTTCGTGTGTGGCCCGGCGCGATCCGTCGTCAATGGATTTTTGCTCCGCTGCTAGCTGCTGGTACGGTCCCGGCGGTCGCCATGGACGCGCCCCAACTTGTAGCGTACGACGTGAAAAGACCGGTGGGCGCGTCGAGCACGTCGGATCGGATCATCGGACGGACCTAGTCATCCCGGGAGTCTGTTAGGGATCCGGTCAAGAGTACCCGCGTCCTTGTCACGGCTAAGCGCTACTACTCATAATTGCTGGTCAATCTGATCCGTAGCTGCCTTGAGAAGACGTATGCGAAACCAGCATTCGACCGGAGAAGACGTATTCCTCAGGCTGTCAGGCACGCCTCCAGCAGTAGGGCGCTAGTGTGGAGTGTTGGTCTGCAGCTCCGACTTGCGATGCCACGATTAGCGCGCAACGACTGACTACTTGCTCCAATATAATCCGCGGCCTAAGATTTTGAGCTCTACTACTCTTTTGTTTAGCCTATAGCCACAGGCCGTCCTCAAAAGGGCCAAGCCGTTTTTGGACGGACTTGGGATCGCACACGCGTGGCCATTCCCGCATGAGAAGCTTCTGAAACCAGGAACGCTGGGCGCCTTTCCGTGGCACGGGGAGCCACGCCTGCTGAGTCGCCCTCGATATGGATCTGACTGCTTCGACTGTACTATTACAATATGTTGCGTGATCCTCAGTGAAGTGCAGGGGGGCTTTTCCCTCGTTTGAAGCCACCCACCCACACCCCAAGTCGTGTTCGCGACCTCCAAGGAGGCTGAATTAGATGTCCGGATTCAGTAAGCTAACTAAGCCCTCGAGCCCTCACCCGTTCCAATTTTTAACCAGGCTCTAGTTCGTCGTGCGGACGGAGCAGCACTGACAAGAAATACTACTAGATCTGATTTGGTTACTCTTGCTTATTTTTAGCATCCGTTATATCGAATGTTTAGATAGTAATTAGGAGTATTAAACATAGACTATTTACAAAATCTATTATATAAGTGAAGGCTAAGCGGTGAGACGAATTTATTAAACCTAATTAGTCCATGATTTGACAATGTGTTGCTACTGTAAACATTTGCTAATGGTGAATTAATTAAGTTTAATAGATTCATGCCGTTTAACCTCCACTTATGTAATGAGTTTTATAACGTGCTTAAAAAAAGCAAAGCATCCAAACGCCCGTACTGGCGCGGTTAGCAGCTGATGACTGACGACTTGACGAGGACCAGCCTCTGGTATAGTTGCATCGGGTTCAGGAGCGCGCATTCAAGAGCGTCGCGCCCAGAAGAAGGGTCAACGGAATCGACCAATGGCTGCTCTTCTTGCCGGTGATCCGATCCGTTCTCTGACCGGCCGGACGCCGTTGTCAGTTTGGGCTCCAACCAACTGCTTGAGCAGGCCAAATTCAATGGGAAGGCCCAGAGGCGATGTATGGGCTTTAGGTGGCCTTACAGCTGCAACTCCGGCCCCGAAGGACTCATCACCCGGCCGGACTCCTCTGCCCTGCACACCTTGCATGATGATTACGTGCGCCTGCAGCTGTACGCATGCACGGCAGGCAAAGGCAAAGCTCAGCATCATGCCCAACTACAGGCAGCTACATCATCATGCGTGCTGTGCTTGCCCAGGAGAGGAGAGGAGAGGAACCCAACGCAACGCAACGCTCGCTCGCCTGAGCTCCTGAAAAGAAAAGCTCCTCCGGGGGCTTGGCTCAAAGCACAAGGACACATGCTACCGCACGCACGCACCTCCTTCCAGAAAGAAAGATCCATGACTCCATGAGCAGTAGCGGCTCAAGTACCCGGGCTGAGATGGAGTACTCCTACACGGCTACACCTGTTCGTATATGGAGCTGTAGTGGTTCATGAGAAATGGCTAAAAATTCCACAAAAAATTGGCATGATTGACCCTTTTTCATGCAACGAGAATGGAATGGTTCTGAAGTGTCTTTGAGGTAGGGGCAGCTTTCTCTTGCTCGGTTGGGTTGGACGACCTTGCCAGTTGCCACAGCTCACGGGTACCTCAAACAACTCTCAAATGATGCGATGCAAGTACCTGGAACAGTTCCACTACAAGTACATAGTACTATATTCACTATACGCTCCAAAAAAAAAAGCACACGCATGTATTCACCGAGTTCCAGTAAAGCTGTGCAGTAGTAAAAGTGTAAAACCAGATAGAGAGCGCGAGGTACGACGCCTGAATGCATTCGGTAACGTTAATGCCCGTCTCAGCGCTCCACCTCCTGAATCGTGATGGGCATATAAAGAGATCTACCGATGCCACGGGCCCTGCGTTCTGTTCCAGCGATGAATGCACATTCAGATGGTTTCAGGCAGTAACTAGTACACGTCGCTGCATCAGGACAGGCAGACACCAGGACGCCATAATTTATTACTTCCAGCCTGTTAACCCAGAGGTACGGTTCAACCATGGTAAAACTTTGGGACTTGGAGGTCTACCTGTAAAACTTTTTCATTACTAGCTCGCTGGAAAATCAAGTGCCATGCGTTAAGCATAAACACCTCGAACATTTCATAGCAAGTTACATTACATATATATAATCAAGAACTAAATAAAGCTGCTGCTGCTACTAAACTAGTACACTTTTTCAGAGACCTTCATCCAAAACCAAAGGCCAGCCGAACAGGCAAACACACTGAAACAAACTAACAAAGCACACTGCAACACCCAGCAAGGCCAGCTAGAGCTATTCCAAGCTAGCAACAAATCCACAAGCACACCGAGCAGAAGCTGAACTACCTGACGGATTACTGGACGGAACACACAAGGACCCGTTGGTACTGATAATGCTGATGAACGAAACTACTACGAGATCCTATCACCACCGGTGACTGTAATTCACTCTGCAGCACACGGGTGGTGCCAGGATCTCGAGACCTCCAGAACAGGAGGTCGCTGACGCCTGATGCTGGTGGAGCGGCGGCGAGCCAGCCAGCTCATCGGCTGGTCAGTAGTGGTAGTGGTAGTCGTATGCGTGGTACGCCGGGTGCGGCGGGGGCGCGGTGAGCTGCGCGCAGACCTCGGCGAAGGCGGCGAGGATGGCGGCGTGGTGGCGCGGCGCGTTGAGGGCCAGCAGGCGGCGGAGCATGCAGCGGAGGTCGTCCCAGCCGCAGAGCCCCATCTCTACCACCATCTGGACCATGCTCTCACGGAAGTCGGCGCGCGGGTCGGAGGACTCCTTCTCCACGGCCACGCCGACGTCCTCCTCCTGGTCCTGTCCTGCCGCGGCGCCCATCTTCTCGTACCTCTTCTTCCTCCTGCCTTGCTGCTGCCTCCTCCTGGACGCCGCCGCGTGCGAGGACGCCGGCGGCGGCGGCGCCTCGGCCGACGCCGCCGTCGGATGCTGCGGCTTGGCGTAGGAGGCGGCGGCGGCCGAGTAGGAGTTGGAGTAGGCGGAGTAGTTGGAGTAGGAGGAGTGGGTGGTGGTGAAGGTGGCGGCGGAGGAGGATGCCGTGGAGGCGGAGGACGGGAAGAAGCCGGAGGAGGAGCGGGAGCTGCTCCGCGGCGGCTGCTGCGGGGGCTTGGGCGAGGGGCGGAGGAAGGAGGGCAGCTGGCTGAGCAGGCGCGAGGTGGCCCGGCGCGGGCGGCAGCCGCACCCGGTGTCGACCACCGCCACGTGGCGCCACCGCCCCACTGGGAACTGTAGGCTCCCGCCCCGCCGCGCCCTGGCCGACGACGACGACATCGTGAGCCGTGAGGTGTGGCTAGCCTGCCTAGCTAGATAGCTCTCCTGCGCATGTGGCTCTGTGCGTTACGGAGATGACGGCGCCGGTGAAGGAAGAAGACTGGACTCCCGCCGTTTTATATGCGCGACGCGATCTGGGTGGAAGTGAAACAAACGGGAGGGGTGGGGCCAGCGAGTCGGGTGTGGGGCCGAGGGCGGTTAATCGGTGGGGTCAAATGAGTGGGCCACGTGATATGCGTAGTGCAGCTGGCGAGTAGTACGTCGTTGAGCTTCTCCTTGTTGTTGTCCTTGGTGGGAGTGGGAGGGCTCGCTCATCATTCCGTTCCTCTGCGGCTTGTCGATGGGTGTTGACTTTGACCGTCCTCGCTCTTGGTCCTGCCAGCGCAATGTCTACATGCATGCATGCTACGCTGCGGCGAGTACGGATACGGTCTGGAAAACAAAATTATATGAAATATAAAAAGGGAGCATGTACGTGAGTACCGCAGGCCAAAGCCCAAAGGTTGCCAAATGCCAAAGCAGATTACTCCAGCGATACTCGTACAGATGAGAGGCTTCAATCTTGTGGGTCCAGCTGCTTCAACAAGCTAGTACGGTCGAATATTTTGTACTCCACGGTGCAGGCTGGGAGCCCACTGCACCTAAATGCCAATGGAGCAACAGAACAGGCAGTCTGTATCATGTAAGCTTGGATTATATAAGCTATAATAATGCGGCTAACTAAACAAAACCACATGTTGCTTTCGGCTTATGAGACCGAGCGCCCCTCAGTCGAATCAAGTTACAGACTGGTGCAAGCGTTACGTGGCAAAATTAAACGATATGCAATTCCTAAAATGCAACTACTACTAGTACTAGTCTGTTGCTTAAAAGCGCCTACAAAGGTAACTGTCACAGGTCACACGTATGCAGCACACGCCGTTCGCATTTCGCAATGCAGTGTGCTGGTTCACGGACGGCACGGTCAGTAATCCATGCGCTGTCATGCGGCCGGCGTACGTCGCCTGAGAGCAGGCGACGGGGCAGGATAGGCCGACCGGACCGCTCGCCGGAGTACTCGACTCGACATATAGTTAACCCGGTCAACACGAGGACAAGGGCGGGTCTAGTTAAGCTTGGGATGAAGCGACGAGAGCTCCATCGGGATCCGGTCGCCCGGCGCGAGGGGCGGATCGGAGCTGGAATCGAATCGCATCCTCTAGCTCTCTGTCTCTGGGAGACTGGGAAGTTGGGAACCTGCGCTGCGCCCCCGAATAATTAGCGTGGTCCTGCGCGCCCGCCATGGATGCCGTCCACGACGGCGCCGGCGCCGGCGCCGGCATGGAAAGGAGCTTGCTATTGCGAGCCGTGCCCGCCTTCAAAGCAGAGCTCGAGCGCGTGCCGGAGACGGAGAGAGCGAGCTCTCTGACTCTCTATAGGCTTTATAGCCTTTTTTGCATGCGCACGCTCGTGCAGTGCCCGTGCCGCGACCAATCATCGCCTACACGTACGCGTACAAGAACGATCGGGGCGGCGACGCCGTCGCCACGCCACGTCTATGCTTATAGGCCCACCACCTACCAGCGGGTTGGCCGGTTGGGTGGCCATCCGGCCGCCCGGAGGCAGGTACCTCGATCAGGAGCCGTGGCTGGCCGGTAGCTGCTTTGTTTTATGGACCTGGTTGTGGTGGCTGCTGTCGCCGCTTTTGTTACCTGCAGGGCTCCTTGGCTAGCTATGCTCCCCTCCAAGCGTCCAACCTCATCATGAATCCTCACGAGCAATGTACCGACGCCAAGATGCATGTCCTCGTCCAGTGGCTGTGTGTTTGCCTTTGCATTTGCACTCGTCTCATTATCATCCGTATATTATCTCCAAAGCAGTAGGGTTAGCTCTGCCTGCAGCAACGCAGGATCATCCTCGTCCATCACTGCACGAAAAAGTCACGGATGGTCGGTGCTCCGTGGCAGCGTTGTGCCGGCCGGGCCCGTAGTCCACTAATCATGCTTCGCCGAGGCTGCTGTGCCTATAAGACACAATCACGGCCGCGGTCCACTTCTGTGTACTTGTTGCAATCATCAAAGGGGGTTAACTGTTAGGAGCTTTTCGCTAGGTCACAGTCAACCGGCCGACCTTTGCCAGTAGAAATGGAATGGACGAGCGTGCACAGCTACGATGCATTTTCATTCATCTACCCTTTTTTTCAAGGATGTTCCTTCAGTGGTCATCAGTGGCTCAAGTGCCCATGACTCACACTTATCCAACGGTGACTTGACGATAATACATATTGTCGACCAATGTTATTTTTTTGGACCAGGATCTTTATGGGCTTCCCAATGAAACAAACTTTGAAAACATTTACTTTTAAGTTGGAGATTTAAACTTTGCAAAATGGTATCGGCCGTACGCTGGTATCCTTCTCAAAATGTGTAACTTTTCACGGTCTTCGATTCGCCACTTCGACCTGTATTTTGTATTAGAATGTAACTATGCAATGTAAATAGTAAATTTATGAGAGTATGCTTTTCAAGAATAATCTGCATATATCCCACTGCCGTGACTGTGAGGGGGCAGGGCAGTTCACGCTGATCAGAAGGTTCAAGCAATCATGGTTTTCGTGAGCACATGCACAGGCAGGCAGCAGCGATCATACTCATACACGTTCAGTTTCCATTCCATGCTGACCAAAGGACCAAGCTAGTAATCTACTCCCTCCGTTTCAACCCCGTCCGTTTCAAATTATAAGTCATTCCATTTTCTTGGAGAGTTAAACTATTTTATATTTGATCAAAATTATAGAAAGGATCACAGAGGTTTATGACATCGAATAGATATACTATAAAAATATATTTAATGAAGAAACTAATAATTAATGAGAAACTAATAGTACTTATTTGGTATCTTGGATGTTAGTACTTTATTGTATAAATTTGGTCAAACTTGTGATGCTTTGACTCTCCAATAAAATTGGAATAACTTATAATTTGGAACAGAAGGAGTAGTTGCTGTCGGTGTTTAAACTCGGCAACCTACCGAGGGGGGTGCCCGAGGTAGTGTTTTGGTTAGTGGGGTTCGTCGAGATCAAGAACTCGAAGATAAACGCAGACACATGATTTAGACAGGTTCGGGTCGCTAGATTGCGTAAGACCCTACGTCCTGTGTGTTGGTTGGATTGAATTGCTTTGGATAGAGTCCCCGCCTCACCTTATATTGCCGGGAGTAGGGTTATAAGTCGGTTGGTTACAAGAATACTAGTCGGATACGACTACAAGAGTTCTACTCTTATTACGAGTATTTTTCTGATCCTCGACTAGTTCATGTGTTTTCATGTAGACTATGCCGTCACGAGCTATGATCTTCATGTCAGATGCATTTGGATGTCCAGTCCTATATTTAGGACTGTCCAAACCTTCTGGTGGTCCCATAAATATATGTACAACGGTTGCATAATGCATGTAGACTACACCATGGTTGCATACCGGACGGGGAGCATATCCCGTGCCCCTCCTCACGTGGTCACGCCGCTGTGTCGTCGGACAAAGCACCTAGCGATCATCCCTTGAACACGCCGCAGCTTTTCATCAGAGCCGGCAAACCCAGGCCACCAACGGATCTTCTCCGGATGACGACGGCGCATGCGTGTCGCCGGAACAGTATCGGGACAACCCTTTTGAGCCGTTGGGCGTGCCGGAAACAGCGCTCATTACCGCGATACGGGTTGCAGGCTGCACTGCAGGGGGTTTTATTCGCTTGCGTGGTCGCGAGTGCACGACGGCCCGGCAAGGCGACAGCTTGCCCAGCTTGCAGAAGCTTTCCTTGCTTACCATGATTCTCGATCAATCAGCTCATTGCTATGGGCAATGAAAAAATGGGAAATACAGTAGATACCCGTATGACGGAATGAGCGGGTTTTCGGTGTAAACCGACGGCCGGGAAACCACCGAAAATTTCTGTTCATGCTTCAGTTCAGCTCCATCTTACAGTGCGGCCTAGCCTAGTGAACGTTTTGTAGCTCTTTCATGCAGTAAAATTTGAGCTGTAAAATCCCCCGCATAACTGAAGACTCCTACACGAGTCAGTCGCACCGTGAAACCAGCCGAGTGACTGGCAATGACTCGAGGTTCGCACGGCTCGTCCTCTTCTGCGGATTGAATTTGGACTGAGCAGCTCTTGACTCTCGCATAACTGAATGTTTGAACACTAATTAAGAGTATTAAACCTAGACTAATTACAAAACTAATTACACAACTCCCAGGCTAAATCGCGAGACGAATCTATTAAGCCTAATTAGTCCATGATTTGATAATATGGTGCTACAGTAACCATTCACTAATGATGGATTAATTAGGCTTAATAGATTTATCTTGCGATTTAGCCTAGGGGTTCTGCAATTAGTTTTGTAATTAGCTTATGTTTCGTCCTCCTAATTAGTATCCGAACATCCGATGTGACAGGACTAAAGTTTAGCTCCCTCCTCCCAAACACCCTCGTGCGTGGATGGATATACAAGAGGGAGAACAACATACAAGCAGACAGCCCGGCCTGGCATCTGAGCCGGAAATCATGGCGTTCCCTGGGCGTGACCCAGGTGAGCCGCCTAGCTATGCGCCGCTGCAGTGCAGCCGAAAAGGAGGGTATCAGTAAGGGTCGATGCCTCAGATCAGACCAGAGCATACAGCAGGGTCTTCAATCTTGGGCTCTAGTAGTAAAAATTTTGTCCATAGATTCGGCTCCTCTCCTCTCCGGCCTTGGGCCGCCCAGTTATGAAACGGCAGCAGGGGCTCCTCTGCTGCAGCATTTGCTGCATGCCTGCGTCCTCAGGAGCTCCTCTGCTGCAGCATTTGCTGCATGCCTGCGTCTTCAGAGCGTCGTGATTCTACTGTGCTAGTACCCCTGCCACTAGCAAGCATTTACCTTGTGCTGACGACTGGGTGAGTGACTGGTTGAACGCATTTCACCCCCTCAGCTACCCCGAGTCGAGTCTGCAACGAAATTTGATGCGTCCAGCTGTATGCGCGAGCGAATTCAGCACCTGTCTGCTCTTCATTACAATCTTCAGGCCTTGTCTTGTCCAGCTATGGGTTGCAGGGTTCCTGCTTCCCAAAGCTACCAGTAAACGCACGTGGTTTTACATGTTCACCCTGCATTCAGAACCTATTCCGTAGCACAGTTTACTGACGATCTTGCTCACGAGCTAAACACAAGATGAGCATCGATTGCTCGCACTGAAAGGGAAGAAGAAATTACTGTGCGTCACGCTGGAGCCATGAGCCCATGGACTACACGGCTCGGCTACACGTACGGTCGCTTGTGCGGTCAGATCATCCATTCCTCCTGATCCTGATGCCGCTCTAGTGGGAAAACTGAATGCTTCCCGCGCCGGCAGCCAATGCGGTGGCAGGCTGGGCTTTACGGTACTCAGCACCGCCGGGATTCACGGCGTCGCCATGAGTGAGAGTGACCTGTGGACGTGACCTCACGAGTTTACTACTCCTGCTACCGTGCTACGGCTAGCTTTGGCTACTTGTTGGATTCGATTCGATGCAGGAGCGACTGCATCAATGTCCTCTCTGTCTGGCTCCTGCAAACTATTCATTCCAGCTCCGGAGTCTGGTTCCTTTCCTCCTTTCTCGCGTGGCTGGCTGCGGGGGCGTTTGCGTACCAGGAGCTAAACTTTGTCCTGTCACATCGGATATTCGGATACTAATTAAGAGAATTAAACATAAGCTAATTACAAAATTAATTACAGAACCCCTAGGCTAAATCGCGAGACGAATCTATTAAGCCTATATAATCCATCATTAGTGAATGGTTACTGTAGCACCACATTATCAAATCATGAACTAATTAGGCTTAATAGATTCATCTTGCGATTTAGCCTAGAGGTTGTGTAATTAGTTTTGTAATTAGTTTAGATTTAATACTCCTAATTAGTGTTCAAACATCTGATACGACGGGAGCTAAAATTTAGTCCCCTCCCAAACACCCTTGTCTCTCGCAGCTGAAATTTATCAAGCCGATATATAAAGAGCATTGAAGCATTGGGAAACGTTCAGCTCAGGCCCAGATAGGCTTTAGAGTTTAGGCCTAGACCGGCAGAATGTAGAACGAGGGCCAGTTTAGGCCCATAGGATGTGGATGCAAACGATGGTCCGATTCTAAAATTTTTTATTTTTATATTTATTTTTTTACTATTTTGCAAAAAATATCGGATAAAAAAATTGCAAATCTAAACTTATACAGTTAGATAGAACGGCTATAGCCGTTTCAAATGACAATAACTAACTCAAAAAATAATTAAAATTATTACCGTTGTTTGAACCAGCGGTAGCTTACATGTCACGTGACCTGGAGAGGGCCTAGAGCTTACTGCGTGTTGAAACGGCGGTAAGCCCACCTCCCTTCTTCTCCAGCCACGCCGCCAGTGCTGGAGATGGAGACCTTTGTGTAATTTTTTTATTTCATGACATTTTTCCTTAGTTATAAAAATATATAAAGTTAGATTGGAAGCACTAAATATTCAAATATGTCATTATTAGTTGAATATGAAATTCCAAATTTGAGAGAGAGAGCGCTTCGATCTCATATTAAAAATTGAATTACTTCCCGACCATGTAATACATAGTTGTTTCCAGCGAAATTACAACATATGAAAATGAAATTCGTGCAGAACATACGAACACCGATGACTCTAGACTAAACAATAGATTGCAGTGGCGTGTGCAGCATGGATGGCTATCCTAAACATGTGTCGTTGCTAAACCTAACACGCTTTAGATAATTGAAATAGTTGGGGACGGAGTCATCTCTACTTTCTAGTGGAACTGGCTTCGAGAGAGCTGAAAGGCCTAGTCTCATAGTATCCAGCACCCCCAGAGGAAGGTAGTGACGATGGGCGATCCTTGTTGTGGTGGTATGGATGGTAGGGGCACTTGCACCATGGATCAATACAAATCGGGTCACCTGCGATGTTAACCGCCGAAGGATTTGCATCAACTTCGGCTTGAAGATCCTCCACCCTACGCTTGAGGTCAAAGATCTTGCACTTGAGGTAGTGGATGTACTCTTGGGTTGGTTCAGGAAGTGGAGGATCGGCCCACTTCGTATAGAGGCAGCTTTCTTCATCAAGATAAAACTGAACATGATGTTAGTTTGTAGCACAAAAAGCTTAGCAAGAGTAAGGAAGTAATAACATGACTCACCAAGGCATACGAGCATCGAAAGAAATGCGAGCTTCCATCACCGTAGCCATCAAACAACTGCACAACGCAAGCCACGCCATGGTGATACATTGGCCACACATTATGACGGTCTAAGGCAGTTTGGAGGGGCGTAGTTAGCCCTATCATACAAAGGGAAATCGTTGAGGGGTTCCTTATACTCCGTTGGGTCAAAAAAACTTGACCAGGTGATGGTGGGAATAAAAGCATCCCCTCCTCTTCCGCTCCTCCCATGACCTCTCCCTCTTACGGATGATATTGTTCTTCCTCCTACTCAGTGGTGTGGAAGGATACGGCAGAGGGAGGTCCACATAAGGAGTGTTGAGATGGAGGTGCATTGTGCTCCCATTTGTTTAGATACAGGCTTTGCAGGTGTAGGGACGTAGGGCTCAGTGTGGAGTCCCATTTGCCTGAGAAGGCTCACATTTAGGGTCCTTGTAGTCTACTGTGTAGGCTTTTCAGTGACGGTTCACGTCAACAGTCCACAAATGCGTGTCAATATTGATGCCAAAGTTCTCTCTCTTGCTCTTGGTATTTGTTTTCGGAATGACTTAAATTCAGACACATCTACCCCTTCTGAACCATATCTAACCTCCCCCAAACCATAGAATACTTGGAAAAATAAACTGTGCGACGTACCTGTTAATATACACGACATGTTATTCCAACAATACCTACATTTAAAAAACTATAAAAATTATAACTCATGCATTGCCAACAATATTAATTTTAGATTTATCTAAATATATCAACAAATTAATTTTTCTTTACCCTGTCAATATACACGACATCAAGATAGATCATTACTAAATATTACTAAATTTGACTAACCCTAATCACACATACATTCCGAAGAACAATACAAATTTATACACGACATGAACAAATATTATTACTAAATGTTATTAATTTTAACTAACCCAATAACACCTACATTCTGAATAACTATATAAAATTATAACTCGTGCATTGCCAACAATATTAATTTTGAAATTATCTAAATAAATCAAAAAACTAAATTTACTTTAACCAAAATAACTAAGCTAAATCCACCATACCGACAAATTTGTCCATGTCTCATATGTACACCTACATTTGATCTAATACTTAACACTACACCATTTATAAATGATATCGACTACTACATCTACTAACTATGAGTTAAGATAAACTGCGAGATTTCAAATAATACCTAAAGCGAAGCGCATATCCGGCAGAGCTTTGCTTCAATCTCCACCCTCCTCCCATCCCTCTCTTCTTCCCTCCTCTCCTCTTCTCTCCTCTCCTCTCCTCTCCTCCCTCGCTTTCTCTTCTCTTCTCTCCGAATGAACCGGCCGTTCTTCGCGTTTCAAAGGGTGGGGTCGCCTACCGCCGACTGATTCGGCGGGATCTTACCGCTCCCGCCGTTTGAATCGGTGGAAGGCTGTTACCGCCACATCATTCGGCGGTAACTAGCTACCGCTGGTTCATCCGGCGGTATATGTCTATATTTGCTAATTTTTTCCTCCGCTATTTATTTCTGCAAAATAGTAAAAAAATTATATAAAAATAAAAAATTTCCCGATTCTGAATTTTATGCGAGCCGTTGAACTGGGCTCCGATGGGCTTCTCGGCTCAATCCAGCAAGATTACGGAACCCGTTGCCAGTCGACTGACGACGGTTGATGCCATCCTAGCTGAGCGAGCTGGACAGCTTGGCGCACGGTTTCCGTGCTTTTTGAAATGAGAAATCTGAGCTGCTTGAAATAGGATAATGGAGACGGCATGTGCAGGTCAAATCAGCAACGGGTCGGAGAGGATGATGCACTAGCTCGCTTGATCGATCGGGTGAGCGGATAAGCACCTAACGCCAAGGCCTAAACCCAACTAACGTACGAGCTTTTTCATTGTGTGTGGTTGGTAAACCAATTAACATCTTCACAACTAAACTAGTTAGCCATGCATCATGGGGGATCAACGATGGTGGATGGAATCTGAACCTTGTCGACGGTGGACGATGGAGCAGCGGTTAATTAGTACATCGTTCCAATTGAAGGATTGGTGTTGTGATTATTCACGCTGTCAATTGCGATTGCGTAGGTGTTGCAGACACTCTGCCAGATACGGACGCGAATGAATAAGCCGCGTAAGAAAATTAACCACCGGCCGATGTCATCTGAATGGGAAATGAGAGGGAAGAAAGAAACCATTCGGAAATTCATGGCAGGAAATTAAAAACCAGCCAGCTAGAGATACTTCGACGACGGACTTGTTGGTGGGGATTGTCAAGTCAAGGTTTTAATCACAAAAAGTCAAAATCAACAAAAGCGTCAGGACAAGGTGATGCCTGCATGCGATTTGACCCGGCCCCTTCTTCTCCCCGCGGTGGATTGGTTGGACCGGGATCAAGGCAGGTTGCTGTTGGGGGCCGGGTTGGCTTGGGTGGTCGTCGTCACGGCACGCGTAGAGACGCCGCACGGAATCTTCTCCGCATTGGCGTGCTCTCCGGAGTGATGGCCCAGGAATGAAGCATGAATGAATGATCAGCCGTTCCCGTCACGTTTCCTGTCCCCCAAAAAAGGCCGCATGCGTCCATCTCTTGCATGCGGTGCTAGAAATGGAGTGCCAGCTTGTGACTTTGGTTGTGTGAGTTTTGAGTTGGCAGGCATGCATTTTGCTCTTGCACTGCTTGTGAACGTACAGATACCGGAGACTGTCAAACTCGGTCTTGCGCTGCCCCTGTACATCCTTTCGTACGTGGCGCGCCTACGCCTTCGTCACGGACGAACCGGTAAAACCAAGGCGTACGCAACGGGACAAAGACGTCTAGTGGTCTACTAGGCGGCACATGGCACACCCAAGTCGCCAAGTAGGCAGTGCCTTCCCAGGCGAAGCTTCCGGTGATGGAGTTTTGGGCAACGCGCGGGGCCACAAAAGGATCGGCGGCGCGGAACCATGGCCGAGCAATTCGAAAAGCGTAAAGCCACCCGTCCGCGCACCCACACACACCAGGGGGCCTCGTATATATTTACCGGAAGATGATCAAAGCCTAACAAAACGCTGCAGATCAAAAAGTTAAATAAAATATTGTCGAGATTTTAAAAAAAGTTGTTAAGATTTTTTAAAAAAGTTGGACCAATATTTCTTAAAAAAAAGTTGGACCAACATTTATTCGAAAAAAGTTTTTTTCTAAAGTTGAATCTAATATTTTTCGGAAAAAAGTTGCACCAACATTTTTTAAAGAAAAGTATCCAGCTTCGGCAGCGGTGGCGTGGGGAGGCGTGCCGGCCGGCGGTGAGCCCCGCGCGGGGGTGGCGGCACGGGCAGGCGACGAGAGAGGAGTAGAGGCTAGGGTTTTGATTTGATGAAGATCTGACTGATCTAATTTGTTGCACGGATCTTAAACATTAAAAAGTTAAAAGCTCTATTTATCTCGTGGTGGAAGATGGATAGGATTCCCGCCCACACCACCGCAGGCCCCACCGAATCGTGGGCCAGATGGCGTAAAGCCAACTCCTCATCCATGTACTCCGAGAGATGCCGCAAACCGCGAGCGTGACGGGAGATAGCCCCGCCGCGCAGCCAGGGCCCAGGCCCAGTCGGTCGGTCGCCTCGTCCGTCGTCGTCGTGGTCGAACGGGTCCAACCCCACCACGTCCGAGGACTCGGCCGTTCGGCAACTGCCCGCCGCTCTCAAATTCTCCCACTCCGCCCGCAGGCGTCTTCCCAAAGGCAACGCAACCGCTTTCTTCTCCGCCTCCTCTCCTCTCCCCTCCCTTCCCCGCGTCACCCCCCACCGCTCCACGCGAGTCCTCCTCCCCCATTCCGCTCCACAAGCCGCAGCGACAGCCGCAGGCCAGGACCCGGGGGATTTCGCTCCGCCGTCGTAGCCCACAGGCGCCGCGCGCGCGCGCAGGCATTTCTGGTCCGGAGAGATGTTGGGGGAGCTCCTCTCGAAGATCCTGCTGTAAGTTCCCCGTCGAAATTTTACTTCCCTCCGAACACCGATGGTCTGTGTGTTTTGGTTTTGGTGATGCGTGCTGATTTCGAGCTCTGGTTCGCCGACGCCGGCCTTCGCCGCGCAGGCTGCTCTTCGGGTACGCGATGCCGGCGTTCGAGTGCTTCAAAACGGTCGAGACGCGCCCCAACGACGCGCACATGCTCCGCTTCTGGTGCCAGTACTGGTGCGTCCCTCCCTCCTCTCCCCTTCCCCACCCCTCGGTGGTCAACCGCCACCTTCCTCGGGTTTCACTTTCGTTCCAATCGGTCCGATGACCATGCGTTCGCCGCTGCTGATCCCACATCTGTCGCTCATCGGCCTGCTTGTGTATTACCATTAGTAACCGTGATTGCGTGCTTCCTCTTTTGCACTTTCGCGATGTGGCGTGAGATTCAGTACTTGGATAACGTGGTTTTATGTGGTTTCATGATGCTGACTTTAGTTCTCCCACTTTAACCTTTTTGCTCCCTGACTAGCATAGCATGGAGGGGCTTTTTTAATGTGTATCTATATACAGGCAAAAGTTCATGCGAAATGATTGTGCCAGCTTTATTTCTGCTTCCCTTTAGTTTTTTCAATTGTACAAGCTATTAGGTTCGTTATGGTGCGTTAATAGTTGGATGTTAGGTGGATGGCTGGATCATGACACCTCAGTCCTGCATTCCACGGGAGAATGCGGCGTCAATCACAGGGTTATTGCCCATTCCTAAGCCTTATTGTTAATGATTGCCAGCTCTATGCTATTTTAGGATTGATAAAATGGGCAAGTTCTGTTCCAGTTTCAGATTCTTGCCTCTGCCACCTAAAAAAAGGCGCGAAAAGAAAACTGACAAACATTAGGAATGCTTCTAAGACTTCTGATTGTAATTCAGTGCTCTGGATTAGAGCAGGGGGACAGATTCTGCCGCGCTAGTTTCTACATCTTGTAGGGGCCTCAACTCAAACAGAGTTTGGTTTGCTGCTATGTGTGAAAGGCAAGATGGATAAAACAGCGCATGATCGAGGCCATCCAATATGCACTGGTGGATCAGTAATTGGGGCTAGCACAGGAATGGTGTTCTGTCATTATTGCTATTATACCAGGCTTTTGCATCATATCTGATTTACTCATTACTAATAAATTGCTATTTTCGTTATCTTGCCTATGTTTATATTTACCTGTCTAAGTTTAACAAACTATTTCTGCATCATATCTGATTTACTTTCGTTACTAATTAATTGCTATTTGGGTTATCTTGCCAATGTCTGTATTTACTGTTGAAGTTAAACAAATTATTCTGTGATAAATGACATGCTTATTGAAATGTAATTGAAAACATTGATTTAATGACCCTTTTGTTTGACATTCACTGTGAGTGTGGGGCATTTCAGCCATTCCACTGCGACTAAACATAATTTGTTTCTAGGACCAGAGTTTTTTACTGGATTTAGAAATATGCTTAACTTATTTTATGTAACCTTCTTGCTTACTTCTTTGTTTCAATGACAAATTACACTGAATTTGATTCTTCTTGAACTTGTTCAATCTGATTCTCAGTAGTCAATGCAACCAGTAGCAGCCATTACTTTTGTGCAGCATAAGACATATGATGACAGAAAGTATTGATATCCCTTCATTCTTCAATCTTAGAGCAAACTTTTCAAAATATTAGCCTAATATAAATTTGACAAACTGTTTGATTTTGCATTCACATTGCCAAGGCACAAACATATGATAGTTTACTAACTAGTCTAAAGATGAACACATTTTTTGAAGATATAAACTATAAATTCGTCAAATAATTTGCCTTGTTAACAGTGTCAATTTGATTGTGTGTGTAGTCATTCGTTTCATTATCTCTGACATAAGAAGATTGTTGTCCGTGAGCAGAATGTTCCCTGGTTTGTTATTTTACCTATGTAATCAGACTTGAGCATGACTAGACTTGGTCACTGACCAATTAAAATATGGGATGCTCTAAGGACCACCATATTAATTTTAATCTACTCAATTGACCAACACTGGCTGAGATGGTTTGGACATGTCCAACAAAGGCCTCCGAAGGCACCGGTGCATAGTGGAACCCTAAGGCGTGACAGTAATGTGAAGAGAGGCAGAGGAAGACCAAAATTGACATGTGAAGAGGCAATAAAAGGAGATTTGAAGGGATGGAATATACCTAAAGATTTAGCCCTGGATAGGAGTGCTTGGAAAACAGCTATTCATGTGCCCGAACCCTGATTTGTGACTCTTGTTGGGTTTCAACTCTAACCTACCCCAACTTGCTTGGGATTGAAAGGCTATGTTGTTGTTGTTGTACTCAATTGACCAACAGCAGACCAATTCAAAGTCTTCCCAGGAAATGGTTCAAAATCAGGTTTTACCTAATCTTTGACTTCAGCATGAAACTCTTCAAGAAAGAGATAAGAAGCTTCCTGTGGACCAGGCTGTCATCTGAAAGAGAGGGAAACAAAATCCTGTTTGCAAAAAAGAAAAAAAAAACTAGTCATATGAGTCTTTACCTTGTCTAGTGATCACTTAGGTAAAATTCCACTCAGCTGGTATCAGTAGTTATTTCTCTTGCTCTGCCATTTTAGATTGGATGAGTTCTGTTGTCCTGTTTGTTGAAGTTACATGCCTGTCCGATACATGGAATGTTGATTGACCTGAGATATGCTATTATCTCGAATACAAATATGTGCAGTTCCTTTTGTTATCAGATTTTTTTTGTAAACAAGTCAGTAAATGATTTTCATAATCTAGTTATTTCTGTAGAATATGTACAAGTTGGGTGGTAAAATCACCATCCTCATTTGGGGACATAGTATTGAAATTTGATGTTAACTTACTAGTTAAATATGAAAAGAAGAATCTCCATATACCAGAACGTGGAATTCTTTTCAAGGTGATTTTTTTTAACATAATAACATTTTCAACTATGTAAGGGAAATTCACTGGACTTTTAGGGGCGTTATTTACTATACAATCAAGTTAGCAGTGATGCACCAAATACTATAGTAAACAAAGAAATAACTTTGTGATTGGTACGATCTATGACTAAAAATGATCATGTTAAGTTCCTTGTTGTATGGACTACTAGTGCTGCACCTGCATATAAGTGTAAAGTTAGTGTTATCTTCAGACTCTGTAAAAGTGCCGCTGTATCAGATAGTCTAACATATCCTTGTAAAATGATCATGCCATGTCTCTTATTGCATGGACTACTAGTGTAAGTTTGATGTTGCTTATTTTGTTTGCTAAGACCGAATTAGTGTTGTCTTCGGACTGTATGGGAGTACCACTGTATCAGATAGGCTAACATATCCTTGTCAACTGTCCTGTTTGTGAATGTCTCAGGATTATTGTGGCCATGGTTATAGCCTTCGAGAGCGTGATCTCTTGGTCAGTTCAATTCTTCTTACCTACTATTTCTTTCATATTTTGAAGTCTATCGCTTATCTATGCATGCCTATTGTATTGTATCTATGCCAGGATGCCAATGTATTCCGAAATGAAGTTAGCTTTCTTTGTCTACCTCTGGTACCCAAAAACAAAGGTAAGAAAGCATATTTGTTTGTTCAGATTTTATCTTCTCCAGCGAAACATACCTTTGTTTTGTTTGGATCGAAAGCTGCTTTAACTTGACTGCATCTGCAGGGAAGTGATGTTGTATATGACACCTTTCTTCGGCCCATAGTGATGCAATACGAACCAAACATTGAGCAGAGGCTACTGCATCTGAGGGCGAAATCCGGTCAACTGATTAGCTTCTACGTCAAGAATTTCGCAGACAAAGGGACGGCCTTCTTCATGGATGTCCTCCGCTATGTCGTATCTGAGAAACCTGAAGGATCCAGTGCAGAGGTAATGGCAATTTTTCCATCAAACCTACTCAGTATAGCATGTACTATATTAAAATGTTATTCCTTGCTCCCACATGACATGTTCCATTCTGGACTTAATTTCTGCATGCGGCTTCTCATCTGTGTTAAATTACTGAAAAACAATTGACCATGAATTTCTTATACAAATTTCTCTGTTCTTGGTAAAGTTCATGTCCTATGCATTATACAGTCGAAAGACCATGCAGTATGGTTATTTTAAATTCAGTAGCGCTACTTGCCATGTATATTTATTAGGTTTTCTTAGTAATCAAATTCAGTACCGTTGATTAGCTATCCTACAATAAAGAACTGTTGTTCCATTGCATGCCATCCAAGCAAAGTATCACAATCAGAAATACATACATTTTCCCAGTGATATCTGTTTTTCTTGATCATATGAAAAAAAAATCATGTCAAAGTTCTTTACATATACTATGTCAAATTCGCATGTTTCTGTTTTATATCAAATTCTACCTAAATCTCACCATCAGACTCCCACCTTTTCTGGGTGCCAAAAACCTTTTCTTTTGGACGAACCATGACACCTCCCGTTTGGCACATCTGTAGAAACTCCAACCGGCATCAAACAAACTGTTGCTAACAAAGAAAGCCCAGCCCCCAATTCTGCCAACTCACTCCTTCCTTGGCTTCCCTCTCACCGCCCCACTTTGACAAGTACTACAGCAGCATTATCCACCAATCCGGCCATGCCCAGTGCCTGCCAACTGCCAGGGGCTCGCCTGCCCCCTCTCCCCTACGGCCCGACCTCAATCTGAGGCCATGGCTTCTCGCTCATGCGGCCCCTGCCTGCAGCTGTCAGCCTCTCGCTGCTCCCATTCAATCCTGGCCCACCGGACAGTGATGCCCAACCGGCTCTAGTCTAGCAGCAACTGGGAAAGCAGCAGCATCCCGCGCGGAGAACGTGGGCACTTGTCTGCACAAGAGCCAAAGGGCCAGCGCAACCTGCCAACCTGATCGTTTCCTTTCATCCCCTTCCACAAACTGATCCTGCCCAGCTCTGACGGTCTGACCTTGTCTCATTCCTGTCAGCTCCTGCAACGTTGCCTTCTCCTCCCATGCGCTGAACCTGCTCCCACGCGCCGTGAACGGGTCTGATGAATGCTCACTTCTTTCTGACCTGGGATGGTCTTTGGAGGTGTTTGTTTCTTTAGTTTCTTCTAAAATTCCTATCGCATGGAATGTTAAGATCCTAATTAGGAGTATTAAACATAAACTAATTATAAAATTAATTGCATAGATGGAGATTAATTTGCGAGACAAATCTATTAAGCCTAATTAGTCCATGATTTGACAATGTGATGCTACAGTAAACATAGGCTTAATAGATTCGTCTCGTAAATTAGTCTCCATCTGTGTAATTAGTTTTATAATTAGCTCATGTTTAGTCCTCCTAATGAGCCTCCGAATATTCGATGTGACGTGAATTTTAGTCCGGACTAGAGATCCAAACACCCCTTGGTATTTGATGAACTGCAGAAATCGAAACTCACGTATTGGCATCTCGTAGTATATATGACGAGTAACTTTACGCGATGAAGCCCAGCTTAACCGGGCCACAGTTGGGAGCAGTGAAATTTGTAAGACATCGTGTCGAGTGGTTGTTGCCTGGTCGGTACACGCCGTCCTGTACAAAGGTTCAGCTACACAGGAGGCAGCGTCGTATTCGTATCCACCAAACGGACATGTGCGTCCACGTGCACGAATCCCGGCGCACTGATTGTGAAGCACTGACTGGATGCATTTTTCTTTTCACAGCAGGCATTGTGATAACGGTTGGTTTCGTTTTTGTATTCACGTGCAGCAGAAGAACAAGAAGTCGGGCTGGAGCCCCTTCGCCACCAAGCGCCGGCCGCCGTCACCGCCACCGCAGGAGTCCATTTTCGACAGCAACCCTGACGCGGCCGTGCTGGCCGAGGCTCTGCGCGCCACCATCGGCGGCGCCAACCCCCGGCGACCGACAAACGGCAAGCATTACTAGAGGAAATCAAGAGACTCCTACAGAAACTATAGGGGGTGATTTCTGTTGTACATAGAATGAATCGAATCAAAGAAAGCCAGAGAAAAAGAAAAGGGGGAGTACATAGCAAAATCAGCAACCCATTCACCATTCACCATTGTGAAGAACAGATTGATGTGTATCCAGTATTGTTGAAGTGATATGATAGAAATCGTTAGTGCATCAGTATGTTTCAGTCTTCTTTTTGCTGCGATGGAATATATTTCAGTCTGCTTCATTACCTGTTTTCTCATTTTATTGCTATCATATTCATAGCGCCAATCATTACTTCATGACCACTAAAAAAAACAAGACAGAATCAAGCTAACTAATCAGATGCTGTTAGTGCGCGATCAATCATTTCTCTTCCTGCTATAATCTCATCTCCAATTGTGCCTAATCCTAGCAAATTATTTACAGAAATTACACTTCAAGCAAAGCATGAAAATTCTATGAAAATCCTCGCAAAAAAGAGAGAATCCTAAGAAAAACTCAATCACACGAGAACCAGAATGGTAAGGAACGAAAAAGGAGAAATTGCAACCAAGAACCGCAAGCCCGGTGTCGCCGCTGGAGTCAGGGCCGGAAGAGCGCCCCGATGAAGCTGAGGCAGCCGAGCAGGAGGCGGCAGAGCGGGCTCCGCCAGCGCCGGCCGCGGCGGGCGGGGTCCTCCCTGGCCGACGGCGTCATCTGCAGGTACGCGTACGCCGCGTGCTTCACAAGCGGGTGCCGGATCATGTGTATGTCCCCGCAGCTGCCGCAACCGCCGCCGAGGACGCCGCCGCAGGCCGCGGGCGAGCCGCCCGCCGTCAAGGCGTACTCCGGCGACGACAGGATGTCCCGGAGGCTGGTGTACCCGTGCCTTCCGCCGCCACCGCCGCTGCTGTTGCTGTCCTCGTCGCTCCCGGCGCCTTCCGGGATCTGGATAACCGGCGGCGCCCACGGCGGCGACGGCGCCGCGCGCTTCTTGGGCCTGCGCCAGTGCCGCAGCTCGAAGTCGCCGCCGGCCGAGCCGTTGGCGAGCGGAGAGCGCGGCCGGAGGGCTTGCTGCGACGTCGGCGAAAGCTTCGGCAACTCCGGCGGCACGACGGCTGGCGCCGACGGCATAGCAGAAGCGATCGGCGAGTGGTAGGAATCGAATCAACCAGCGAGCTTTGGGAGGAGGCGACGACGACTTGCTCGGGGCAGAGAGAGACAGAGAGTGGGAGGAGGAGGGGAAGAAGAATTCTTTTTGCACGGGTGTCATATATAGCGCCCTCTAAAAACGCTGCGAAATAGCAGAAGCTGGCCCACATGTCATCGACCGGCGAAAATCAGTAGAGTGTGAATTTCTGAGGTGGGATTAGGACGGGAATGGAATTTTGGGGCCTAGTGAACCCGAAACGGCTTGTCGGACTCAGGCCGCGCGGGGCGAGCGGCTCCGGGGTGGCGGGTGGGGCCCACAGAAATTATTGGGATCCACGTCAGCGCGCGGCTGACTGCGTTCCTCCTATCCCAATTCCCATACGCTTTTCTTTTACAGGGTCTTACAAATCCTAGCTCTGGTTACAGAAATCTTCAAAGTGTGCGACGACATGCTCTAGTAAATTTCTACGTGTGAAGTGTTTATTTGTCAAAGACTTCAATACATTTGAAATATGTGCTATGCAAAATTATACCGGTGTGAAAATCTTATTTCACAAAAATATGGGAAAAATATACCATTTCGTCATCTCAAGATGTATCGATCTATTCTCTTGGGTGCTCGTAAGAGCGGGTGTGTTCAGGTGAGCACGTTATAAAAATAAATATCTAAAAATGGTATACATGAGTTTATCCCTTAAAAAATGAGGTAGAACGATGATTTCCGCAATATGGTGCCTTTTTAAAGCAAGTACGTAATATCTCGCAGTCGTAAAAAAATTCATAAGAGAGCGTTTTGCGTTACTGTCTCTTGATTTAGCTATTTATGTTTAAGAGTTGATGTTGCAATCCAGTATAGTTTCAGAGGTGACGTAGCAAAATGTAGATGTTGCATTGTACGAGTACTTAGTGGTGGATTTTGGACTCATGTTTCTAAGCAAAAGACTCTGACTTGTCCTGGAGTCATGTTTCCATGAAAAAGACTCCGATGTGTCCTTACAAAAAAAAACAAGAGTTTGTTTAGAAAAAAAATTTAGCGCAGAAGGGTTTGTTAGCATAACCGAGTGGTACTAGTATCGAACACTTCAATCGGTCATTGCTTTTTAGAAGTTGATGTTTTGGGGATAGACAACTTTGTATTCTCTTCTTTCTTCTCAATTGACGTGACTATTAACACTTTTAAGACTATATATTAGCATGGTGAAATCCTATTATTGCATTTGTGATTAGCAACACTGCTAAAAAAAATTATTGGTGCGTAGTCATACAAATATTGAAAATGCAATTGGCAAGGAAATTACTAGTCCGATCCTAAGAAGTCAACCAATCTAATACAAAAAGGACATCCAAATTGAAACGAAACAGTATTGCATGGTCAATGCCTCAATGGTGATGTGTTAACGACCGCAAACTCTCCACGGCAAGAAGAGCAGCCCGTGGATAACAAGGACATCCCTATCAAAGTTTGGGGCCACTACAAAGAACATTTCAAAACAGGATGAGAATTAGGAGCAATTTACCTACCCCTCTTGATGAACCGAATGGCCAGGATGGAAGGCTACCTAATGGCCCCCAGCAAATGTAGTGGCACGGATGCAACGAGAAAGCTGTGGCGCTGCTGGAGAATGTGGCCCTAATTTTGCCGCATTTTGCTCATGCCCTCGCGTCACAAACACAAGACTACCTTTTTCTCGTCCCAGTTGCCTCGTGTGGGCCCGGTCGGGATCAGTCCGACTCAGCAATCCGCATTCCGTTGGAATCTTGATCCACGTTGGAGAGTGTTCGATGCTCAACAGTCAGCATTGCGCACTTGGGATATATTCTTTAGGAATCTAGCTCATCTATCAGGATGAGCAAGCTTGGGCAAGTGGTGCAGATGCAAATTCTCCTCTTCTTTTTGGGCAAGCAGGATGCAGGTAAAAGCAGGTGTACCTGCGGAGTTTAGCTGCTTAGGATACAGTATTAGAGGTCCATCCAAGTGACATCTCCGTAAAGTCATTGCCAAAGCAGATAAACTACTTGTCTCGTGGTAACAAAAGAAAATGGTATAAACGAAACACTGCTTTCTACGGAGAGTGCCTTACAAGTTTAGGCCACTCGCCATTTTTTCCCAGTAATACACCAGCTATTTTTTTTAAGAAAAAAAGAACACCAGCTATTGTTAAGCTTGTAACAACAAATAAGATGTAAATAAATGTTTTCCCTATCAGGCAGGACTGAAAGATGTTTTCTTATTAAAAAAATAAAGGGCTAGAATTCAGAAGTGTTAATACCTGAAAGCCACTGGATGCAGCTGATATATAATCACATCAAAGTGCAGTCAAGACAGTTGTTGCATTTCCTTTGGGCGATGTGTTTATACATCACATCAGATCAGACGGCAGTACGGCACTATGGAAGGCTTTGTCTCTAGCAGCCTAGCAGGTGGCCGGTTTAGATAACATACAACCCCTCTCTCACTTATACTGTCTGTTTTTCTTTCTGTCTTTTAAACCACTCTACTGCTTGATTCCGTTGCGCGCGCACGATGCACATGCTTTAAAAACAAGTCTTAGTAAGTCATTATCAGTCCATGTCAACATTTCAAGGTGGGATCTTACTTGCATTTTGCAGCTGAAGAATACAGTAAGGTGGAAACACTCACTTTATGCTCAACAGTCAGCACTCCACATTGGGGAGTCTATCAGAATCGAACAACATCTGCGAATGAAGCCGGGCTAGGTGACGCCGTGAGGTGGACCAGAATGCATAAAGTCCCTTTTGTTTTTGGACAAGTAGGGATCAGTTAAACGGCATATAATGCCTGCATAATCTGAGGAGAATATTAGGGGATCAAAGAGGGAGATATGAAATACAATAACCAAATGTTGGCTACTAGTCCTTAACCCGTTTTTTAGCACTTGATTCATGACCTCTTCTTTGAATAAGGGTCGAGATAGTTTCCAAAACCTGTGGCTAAAAAAAGAAGAGAAGAAATCTAGTAGGTCATAGTTGGCGCATCTTCCATTGCAATTGTTTTAGGCGTCTTGCCATTTTTATTGGGTAGCACTCCAGCTGGCAAGCTTGTAACAATAAAATAAACAAGATGCAAATATCAGTGGTCCATTGCCACTCTTAATCATGGCCTGCAGGAATTTCCATCTCAGGAAAATACCTGCCTGTATCGAACAGCGATAGGATGAAGAGTAATGCAACAAAAGGTGTAGTCAAGATGGTTGTTGTATTTCCTCTATTTGTGGTCTTCCACGGAGGGCACTCTTTTTAGACAATGGAAAAAAGATCTGGCTTCAACGTCCCTTTTCGTAAGACGCCAATTCTATAAGAATTCTGAACGTATCTTCTCAAAGAAGAAGCCTTGTTTAACTAAACTAGGCACTCAACTTTGCTAATCATCCCATGTGCAGACGTTGGCGAACTAAATAGCTACTTGAGAGTTTGAATCCTTGATTTTTTTTAAAAAAAATTCTGAAGCAAAGAATTCTGGCTTTGACCCTGTAGCAGGCGCCAAGCTGAAGGACAACCATTTAACCACATCATGCTTCCAGGCCAAAAATGAAGCAGATAAGCCTTTGACGCGTCACTGACATGGTGTGGTGCCATCTACGACTGCTCACGTGCAGGAGGATATTCGACATTGACCGTGACTCCATTTTGTAATAGCACGAGGATATAAACATAAACCGCATCAACGGCGCTCAGGGAAAGAAAATTCCAGTCAACCGGATGCCCGATGTGACAAGCAAGAAAAGGAAACGGACTAGCAGGGTTGCTTCCGATGCGAAGCTGCAGGGAAGCAGCGTAATAATCAAATGCTAGCAGAGATCACGATCCACATGCACCATCAGCACAAGAGATTGCCGTAACCAGTGATGGCGAGAGATCGTCTACCAAGACACTCAAAGGCCGACGACAGGTCACTTGCAGAGCATGGCTTGTTTATAGCAGCATCCATCCTGGGATGGCATCAATAAACTCAGCCCCCATGGAGATCACACGATTGATTTCTTTTTTTTAAGAAAAAGAGAGACGAATCTGTATCACACAAATAATAAATAATAGTAACTGCTATTTTACAAATGGATCTCGGCGAGCATCACCGGCACACACAATATATGTATTCCTAATAATTGTACAATCCTAATGCTGTGAGATGCACAACAGCATGCAACTTCCAGGCACGGCACATGGTTTCAACCTGTGAAGGCCAGCCTGAGCCATCAACATTCCACGCTCGGTTATATGACCGGCATGTCCAGAAGATCAGTTAAGTTATTTCTGGGCTAGCACCTGTACATCACTCAGCCATCTATCGCTCCAGGTTGATCGGATCGGCCGCTAAAATATGGATGGTGTTCCCTGCACCGATTCAGCGGTTTTCAGTTTATACACGAGGGTCCACGACGTCGGCCGGTTTATCCTGCTGCCGGGGCGTGCTGACTTCCAGGAAATCCTCCGCGTTGAATTTCTCAATCCCGTCCCACTCCACATCTGCTGCGTTGTCGAGTTAAGGATTTACTGGTTTCATAATTCATATCAAAATTCTGCATATGATATACTACATGAAAATCTTAGATAAGGTGACAGAGACTGTTAGAAGGATACGTGCTGTCTTCCACATGTCCGTGATGCTAACTCCTGTGTCTGATAAGAGCCAGTAGTCTGCATCAGTCTGCCAAGGAAAAGGACGGTTAATGCATTACAAAGTATTTGCGCTACAGAACTGCAAGTATTGCTGATGAATTCAGATGTGTTATATAAGATATATCCAAGACAGAATTTGCATACAAGGTATTCCAATATTAGGAAAAAGGTTTTGTTGCCCAGCACTACAGTGATAATGGTCAAGAACAAACTCAAGTTGTACCTCTTCGCACAGATCGATCTTTGAATAATGAAGTGCTATAAAGAAGTTGATATTCCATAAAAAGAAGATACTACAGAGAAGCAAAGAGAACACTATTTGCCAAATTAGACGAAGTAAGAATGAAGCATCAAGTGAAGTTGAGCGGGTGCAAAAAAACATGCTATTAAATACTACGCACATGATCATAGACAAATCGATTTCATTTTGAACAACCTGTTGAATAATTATGCATTGAAGCAAACTTACATCAAGTTCTGAAGGGACAATCTTCATCATCCCTCCGTTGTCCTGCGAACTACTAGGAGCATCAGGAGGTAGTGTAAACCCTTCTTGAATGTTAGGTTCTATTCCTGCAGATTTGCTGCATTCTGCAGCCAAAGGCGTCCTAGGATTCTCTAGAGAATCCATGCTTATTGTTGGTGTAGGCCTTGGAGGAGTCTCCATGCCACTCATCTCCTCAAATTGACTACAATCAATCAACACAACAATGTTAGGCGTCATGTTAAGTTGGAGATGTACATTCTGAATTATATGATTTTTAGCATATGCCAGGCATGGGGATATAATGAGCACATACCTAACTAGGTACACATCTATCGGACCCATGGTACTCCTCAGCACAATCCTGTACCTTCTTTGAGGATAATCATTAACCTGCATAGGGAAGTTGACCCCATTAAAGAAATGTAACATCCCCCTATGACCTTGAGGGTGACAAACAAGGATGGTTTTGGAACCCACCTCATCAGGATCTGGGACTTCCAAAGTTGTACCATGCGGTGCTTTTATAGCAATTAGAGTTTGATTCTGCATGTTGTAGTGATCTGTTAGTTACTGATTATATACTGAGTAGCGCTGATCATTTTTAACAGTTACTAGAGTAAGAAAAAAAAACCTGAAAGCATGGCAAAGATTTGATATCATCATCTGTAACATAAAGCCACCTGCAGGTAGAGAGATTCATTAATCAGATCCAAAACCTGCAATGCATTGACATGCAAGGTAATTACTCAATCTCAAGGGGAAAAAAAGAAGATAGTTACTTTTGATTATTTTCATCTTCAGTGAGCTCCCTTAACCTGTCTCGCATTTCACTGCAAGAAATATTGGAGGAGCATGCTTAGCGAAACTGAAATAATAACAATAACTTGAGCTTTAAATAGCTGGTGACTAACTTTATTCGTTCATCCAAATTCTGCTCTTGCAGTGTAAGAGCTTCAATATCTGCCTGTGTATGACAAATAGAATAAGTATTTCTTAGAGAATAAGAACCATTACTTAAGCATCTGCATTGAGAAGAACTATTTCAGTAAAAAAAGAAATAGGAAGAAATGGAGCATAGTACCTGTAAAATGGACATATCATCACTAACTTCTCCTGGCCGTGAGTCATCTATTCCTCTGCAAAAGGACATATGAAGTGAGTAATGCCCATAAACAATCAATCAGAAATACAGGTATTAAGAGTAATTACTTCCAACGGATATTGTTCTTAAGCTTCTTTTCTATCAGCCCTATCCCTTCAAGAACATTAGTAATGTCATATATACGCCTTTTCTGTACCTGCAAAACAAGTTCCGCGTGTATATGTTTAGCAAAAGAAAGACATGCTCGGAACAAGATACCAACAAGGAGGTACCAACCTCTAGAGTTTCCGCAGCGTTATTTAGATCAACTATGCCACCAGGTGCACCTTTTAGCAAGTTCAGGAACTTCTTTGTCAAGAGCCCTAAAAGGCAATAATGAAAAAGAAAGGAAATCTGAAATCAAGATATCATGGAAATGTAACTGTCCAAAACAGGAAAATCAATAACTGATTATTCTCACCTAGGGAGCTATCATAGCGGCAGCCACCAACAGGAGTAGAAGGATTGCCTGGAGAACCTGTGAAAAATTATGCAGGAGGATTGAGTCATCTGAGATAAAGATGATTCATGTCTGATTGAATGTGCATCACTCACCAAAATTCAAAGGGGTCTGAGGGCAAGGTTTCTGGCCCTTGGTAGCCTTAGGCTTGGCAGAAGGTTTTAAACCTTTCCCTGAAGGTGGTGTAGGAACTGGACTGCTGCCTGCATTAGCATATCCAGGGCTCATCATCCAGTCATTTGATTCGGCAGCTTCATTTCCTTCTCTGTTATGTTTCCGTTTCAACTACAAGAGGAATACTCTTGTTAGAACTAGAGCTAAATAAAGTGTAAACTGTTGCATGCATATATGTCTTTATACTTTCAAAAGGTTTTGAGATCTTATTTATGAGAAAAGGTTGTTGAAAAGCGTTACATTAATACGACAACAATGTAACGTCATCATAATAGTCTCCACAGGAGACAAGTGTAGAATCTCCTGGGAACATTGTTAGGATGGTAATAAATTAAGCCAGACTGATTATTTGGAGAAATTAGACAACAGTGCTAAAGTTACAAAATAGTGGTGTGCTATTTTGGCTCAAAAGGAGACAGTTTGATGTAGGTTTGTAATACTTTTTTAGTAAACTTAAATCCTTCGCTGCTTTTCACAATGCACTGTATCAGGTTTTAACATTGTTTATGATTGACCGTCGATAACATAGTTCGCTCAATTTCCAGAGTTGTGGATCATTAAATGGGGATTTCAAGCTATCACCAACATATTGCTAGTGCCCAGTGCTTTTCTGCATCATACAAGATGCATATGCTTAACAAGTGTTTGCCAAATTTAGGTAACAATTGGTTATGTACTCTGACAATCACAAAAAGGGGGAAATGCCAGATAAGTCAGCACACACTACCAATTCATCAGCACAAAAATCACCAAACGCCACCACCATGAACTACATCGCACTCTAGCTGGTGCATATCAATTACCATATGCAAACAAAAAAACATATATACTTTTATAATTTATAGCGATTGAAGCGTTCATGAACCAATTACTTCACTGATTTATAAGCTATTCTCCCAAATGTCACAATTAGCAAATTTCACCAGATTGGTACATTCTCTTACTACATCCTAGCAACATCCACCTAAACCACAGCAAATTATCCATCTGGTCACCTCTTCCATGAGCGATAGAACGCAGATATCGCGAAATCCGTGCAGAATTAGCAGCAAATTCCACGGCAGGTATTAAAATTCAGCAAATTCAACTCCGCTAACACCAAAACCCCACCCATCCCCCATCCAACCAGCTCGCAAGACGCCAAATCCAAGGCGACGTACATCGGCATTGCTAAAGCCGATTCAGTCCACCGGCCCACACGACCTTTCCCAGCTCCCCTCGCCGCTGGCGGGAGGGGCCATCAACCGCCCGCGCTCTAGCGTTTTCGACCCAACAACCGAGAATTTCAGCACAAGGACTCCAGCACCAGTCCCCCGAAACTCACTGGCGTCCTGAGGACGACGGCCTCCACCACCTCCTCGCCGGCGTCCGCGGGCGCGCCGAAGTTGTGGTACTCGCCGGGCGGCGGCGCGAACGGCTGGTGCCGCTGCAGCAGCGCCCGCGCCCTGGCCTCGCCGGCAGCACCGCCGGCCGCCGCCGCCATGGGGATCGAGGCACGCGCGGAGCCGCGGATCGGAAGGCCGGCGCGCGGTGGGGAGGCAGGGTTCGGGAGCTGGGATCTGAGACGGCGGCGGGGGGCGAGGGTTTGCGCGGCGGGAGGGAGGGGAAGGGAAGGGAGGGAAGAAAACGAGGGAAAAGTGGGGTGGGAGAAGCGAGGGAAATTGGAGTTTTCAGTGGGGGTTGCCAGTTTATGGTGTGGACGACTTGCACGGGGCGCGCTGTAGCTCTAGGCAAGGCTGCAGGGGCAAAAATGTAAGATGAGAACTGTTTCAGGGACGTGTTTCCTTTTGCCTTTCTAGCATTTTCAGTGAAGTTCCTTCATATTAATCCACGCATTGTGATTTTAAAACATCTCAAAAGGTTATTCTCTTTGTTTTTTGCAAAATTCTCAAAATATTTTGGGGCCACGTCTAGTTACATCAGTAAACAGTAGGGGAATGCCTTAAATTACTGATTTTGGGACACATTGCTCGTAATTTGATGTACATACTACTACTATGCTTTCTAATTCTGCCATGTTACAATGTTAGGTGATAAAGAAATGGTGGCAATTATTCGGGTACACTTAAGATATTTATGTTTTCCACCGAAAACATGTTTTTGAGTCATTCTTGCAATGATTTTAAACTTGTGCACGTCTAAGTCATGACTACTATTAGCATACTTTGCAGAGGAAACACTTGATTCAAAAATCTACGGTATATTTTGTTTCAATTCAGTCTTCAAAATAGATTTGGATGTCGTTTATAGATACAAAACAATATAGTGCGGAACTATTCACAATGTGTCTGATTGCATAATTCTGCGCACTAAATATTTTATGTGTAGTTTTACTGATTATTAAACCAAAACATATGCAGTTCTATTTTCCAAAGTGAAATATCATTTTGAGTCCTTGAGCAGTTGATTGTATTGAGGCTGAGCAATCCTGCAAATACTGGTGTACTTGGGTGAAGTAGGGGCGATGTGATGTGGTGGTCATTTTGATCGGAAGAAAGGAAAGCCATGGGCGAGAAAGTAAAGCGTGACCGGCGAGAAACCGTCCAGCTGTTGTGGGGTCCGAATCCCCGGGTGAACTGCCGAGTGCGCGCGCTTTTATTTTCCCGCCGCGCGCCTCGTGGCCCTCCCCCACCTCGTCACGCTGACAGGTGGACCACGCGCGGGCTCGCGCGCGTACCGCCGCTTGGTTTTGGCGGGGAGCATCCTGATTGGTTCACGCCAGCGCACGCCGAGGATGAACGAACTGCGCTTGTTGCGACACGAGAATTCCCTTCTGCGAACAGCTACTCGAGATTAGTAGTACGGGCATGACATGTGGACCCAGCAAACTATAGACCCACCTGTCAGTGATTCGTGGAGGTGGTAGGTAGCACATTGTTTTCTTGTAGGTTTGACTGATGTGGACCATCCGTCCACTCCATCCCTATAAAAAAATCTCGGGCAAATTTCAGCTTGAACGCGCTGCTTGGCGCGTGGCACTGCGAGAATGGGCCAACAAGGCCAGAATGCAGGCACCAGGCAGGCAGGCGGGGGAAGTAGACCCATTGACGGCCCATACATGTACCCATTGGTCCGACCCAAAGAGTTATGGGCTCCAAGTTTGGACTTCAGATAGGCCATCAAATCTTTCTCGGAGGGTGGGATGGAGGACCACGGGGTGGTGGTAATATTTTTTTAGAGTAGAGATACGGTCATACCTTGCCGCGCCGGCCAGGTACCGAGAACCGAGCGACGCTGGTCGTAAATTCGATTGCCAATGCTTCGCCCGGTCAATCCGATCGAGCAGAAATGATTTACAGAAAATTGGTACATTCCTCGTGTCTTCCTCTCGAAAAAAATCTCTAAAATCCACGCACGCCAAATGCAAGCCGTCAGCTGTATGTTCTTCCTCCTCGGGAGAGTCATGATGCATTTGCACGCAACTCGGAGCCTCGTTCCAAACTCCATCTTCAGCGACGGACACACAGAGCAACGCCGGCTTCCAAATCCGGACGCCGGAAAGCCTCGCGGTCGCAGAGATGGTGTGATCCTGCGACCAGGCAGCGGTCACTGCGGAACGCCCAGCCGAACGGGCTCCTCCTCCTTTACCTTGCTCAGATACTTCCACGAGACCACCACGCCGCGCTTCACGGCGGTGGCGTACACGGCCATGGCGTCTGGCCACCGGCCCAGCCGGCTGAGCTCGCCCAGCAGCGCGTCGAACGCGTTCCGCCCCGGCACGAAGTCCCGCACGATCATGACCAGCACCAGCACCAGCACCCGCAGCGCGTACCCCCTGCGCACCATCTCCTCCAGAAGCGCCACGGCCGCGTCCACCTCGCCGCCGCGCGCCAGCGCCTGCGCCATCAGGCAGTAGGTGTACGACACCGGCTCTTGCCCCGACGCCACCAGCTTCGCGAACACCTCCCTGGCGTCGCCCAGAGCCGAGGCGTCCGCCGCGTACCGCCGGCACAGGCCCCGCGCCAGCGTGTCCAGCGCGCGCCCGTCCGCCTCGAACCCGGCGCGCTCCATCCGCTTGTACGTCTTCCACGCCGCCGCGGTCTCGCCGGCGCGCATCAGCGCGGTCAGCACGATGCCGAAGCTGATCTTGTCCGGCGGGCAGGCGCCCTCGCCGCCGCACATCTCCATGAGCACCGCGAACGCCCTGAGCGGGTTCCCCTCCTTGCAGTGGCCGTTGAGGAGCGCGTTGTAGGTGAAGATGGTCGGCGAGAGGCCCATCCCGATGGCGTCGTGGAAGATGGCCGTGCCCTCCTCCGTCCGCCAGACCTTGCAGAAGCCGTCGAGCACGATGGTGAAGGTGTAGATGTCCGGCGTCTTGGGCGAGCCCTTGAGCTTGTTGAGCAGGTCGAGCGCCTCCTCGAGCCGGCCGACGTAGCAGAGAGCTCGCCGATGAGGCTGTTGTAGGTGCGGATGGTGGGCTCGCACCCGAGCGCGCTCATGGCGTCGAACACCTCCATGGCCTTGGTGACGCAGCCGCGCTTGCAGAGGCACCCCACCACGGCGGAGAACGTGGCGACGCTGGGCCGGAACCCGAGCACCACCATCTCGTCCAGCGCGAGCTTGGCCTCGTCGGGCGCGCCCTGGCGGCAGAGGCACTGCACGGCGGTGGCGAAGGAGTGGGCGTCGGGGGCGACGGGCATGGCGCGGAACAGAGCGACGGCCGACGCGTAGTCACCCGCCCGCGCCAGCGCCGAGAGGATGTCGTTGTAGTCGGAGACGGTGAGCGCCGCGTCGTCGCGCTGCAGGAGGTCGAGCACCTTCACCCGCTCCTCCACGGGAAGCTCCATGATCGGCTTCGCGCAGTCCCGGGCGCAGATACGCGGCCTCTTGCTCCTCCCGTCGCCGTCCGGTCCGTCGGAGAGCGAATTGAGGACCTGCTGCTCTCCGTGGAGGGTGCCGTTGCCGTTGTACTGCAGAGCGCGGAGGAGGTCGGCGTCGTGGTCCCGGGCCAGCGCTTTGCAGTATCTCGGCGGCTCGTCGCGTCCCGTTATGGGCTTCGAGATGCGCTTCTTTCAATTCTAGGCCAGGCCATGTTAGTTATGGGCTCAGTTATAAGGTGGGGGAAGAAATGTGTGTGTGGATTCCGGGATGATGGTCCTATACAGCAAGTGCATGGACTTGTTGGGCTGTAAGTGAGTTTGTTGCGCGCGTGTGTGTTTGGGGGTTTCGGCCTTCTTGCTGGTACAACAGGTTCGTCGGTTCGGTTAAGCTTATGATACGGCCCGTTTATAAAGATCAAAGATTTTGCATGGTTGCAAAACTGGGCCTTACGTGTGTTGATACAGTGACGAGAAGCTTAGCACTGGAAAAATATATTCCCTCATTCATAAGCTTAGCTTCCTGACTCCCATGGATCAGAAACAAAACTCACAATTAAAGCAGCAGTATGTCATAGGTGAAAATTAACATTGATGCTGAATTGTGATCTCAGGGGATACAGATGATCTGAGAGTGCTGTGGTGGGTTCAGGAGCCGAAGAAACTTGAGCATTTTTCTGATGCTTTACAAGCTGAAAGCTATGGCACTTGTTACTTGTACAGGGCTCCGAGCTGTATGCTTCGGATGCTCTGGGATGATACGGGTGGAGTTGGAGACCGATGCAGTTAACTGTAGAGTCAGCTCTGAACACGTACGTACTTGAGCTCTTGATTGGTTCAGCGCCATGTGATGTCACATTTTCACAGAAATTAAGTTTTGTAGATGTCCTTGTGGTAGCACATTAGTACGTCCTATTGTGACCCTGACAGTGGTCCGTACGAATGCTACAACTTAGGGGGTGTTTGGATACACCCCACTAAAATTTAGCACATGTCACATTAAATGTTTGGATGCTAATTAGAAATATTAAAAATAGGCTAATTACAAAACTAATTGCACAGATGGAGTCTAATTCGCGAGATGAATCTATTAAGCCTAATTAGTTCATGATTTGACAATGTGGTGCTACAGTAACCATTTGCTAATGACGGATTAATTAGGCTTAATAGATTCGTCTCGCGAATTAGCACAGGGTTCTACAATTAGTTTTATAATTAGCTCATGTTTAGTCCTCCTAATTAGCATCCGAACATCCGATATGACACTGCTAAAGTTTAGCACCTTGCATATAAACACCCCCTTACATTGTGGCGGCAGGCATTACGTCGGCCTATATTTAATGGAGGTACCTTCTAGCTCGGGAAAAAAAAAAGAAATGCGATAAATATATGCAATTGTACATTCAGGTATTTTTTCCTTTTCTTTTTCCTGGTGTCAGTTCTTTTTTTCAAATATGCATGCTATGTGGAATATTATCTTTCTGGTAACACAAAGGTGTATATTCCGCAAAAAAACCGAAAGACGATTATGCTGGCTTTTATAGTTTTTCCGGAGAAGGAAATGGCGAAGTGTACCCTTTTCCCCGAAAGGAGGGGACGTAGTTTAATGGCATATTGTGGTTGCCTCTCACTCAGAAATTAAAGGTTGTGGCTGAAACAAGCAAAAGTGATTCCTCAAGTATAATGCATGTACTGCCGATGGGCTAGCTTTCGGTCAGAAAATGCCACGCATGGTCTTTTGGTGGCCGGTCTTTCTTTACTTTATGAAAAAGCTTTGTGGTCATATCATCAAAGTCACTAAAGCCTAATCCATCGCCAACAAGAAACGAATTACTACTAGAAGGGAATATACGTTTTTTTAGCTCTCATTATTTTCACGTCTTCCTAGCTTGAGTGCAGGCAACGTTTTACCCGTAAGTGATTTGATTTGACGTGGATATTATGTACGCACGCACCGGGCCGGGCGAGGCACGATGAAAATGCGCAATTGATTTTGGGAGCCGCGCGTACATACCGTACTACGTGCCGCAGCTTCACCGGCGGGTCCTGATGCGCCATCGACCAGAGCTGCCAACTCTACTGTCTACTGCATGCAATCAGTCAGTGAGTCAGGCGCGCGCTCTGCGGCACACCAGGATAATAAATACGTTGGATCCTCAAGGGAGTACAATGTACAAGGCCATCCTTATAGCACTCCTTCAAGACCCAACTTTATTGGAACAGATCCACGAGACAATGGCTCCATTCGCTTCAGCTTATCAGTCGACTTATCAGCCATCAAATAATATTTTTCTCTCACAACAAATCAGCCGTTTCAGCCGGCTTATAAGTCCAGCAGAACAGGCCGAATGAGTTGACATCCAGCCAGCTGGTATATACATAGAATTTGCACTCAAAATGATAGCTTAAGGCTTGGTTAGCCAGAGACGAATTCGTAACCACGATTTGCTGCAATGGATCGAATCACAAAGTTAGATGGGTAACAGAACAGGGTAACGAGTACTCCGTGTTACGCATGGACCACTATCGATCAAGTATTCAGGGGTCAACCTTGTCCAGCGGGTTCTGGACCCCGGCCGGGCAGACGCATAGATTTGTACTGGAGATTTAGCTTCACCTGCGTTGATGCAGTCACTTCAGACCCGTACTCAGCGAGGTCTGTACTTATATAAGCTGCTATCCAACTGTTGCATGTCCATGTTTACGTACTCAATCACAATAGTTTATTAGGGGATGATGATTGGAAGCCGGAAAATGTTTACGTATCTTAGAAGGAAAAGTTTGAATACAACGCACGATTAGCGTGCAACCAAACCCTAAAGCCTATATTACATGATTGTGTAAAACCTGAGCAAACACACGCTCACAATCTAGAAGTTTTGATTACTCAGAAAATAGACAACCAAGTTCCTTTTGCTCCGGCTACAATTTCGGATTTGTATTTGTAGCTGGTAGAAGTACATCCAGGCGTGTCGATACCTCCCCCTGGAAGCCTCACCTTTTCTCCTCTGTCGCTTCGGCATCATGGCCGTCTTGAAAATTCGTCCCACGGCCGTTGCCGGCCGTCGGATCCTTCGAATGAAATGTTCAGGTGGACACACTCCTGAACCGTCAGTCTAATACTCTAATATCTAGGGTGCTCGTTCAAAGCACAGGATATTTCAGCTCATGCATACAGAAAGCTAGGGGGAAAAAACCACACCATATCGTACAAATAAATGCACTTACCACCTTATATATACAAATAAATCCAGTTGGAAATTAGCATTTCGTCTTATGGGGTGTGTGCATGACGTCACAAGCCGACAACATATGTACAGTACATAATACATCCCGACAGCAACGATCAAGCGAATCTCATGAACCGTCCTCCCTGTCAGTCGCTCACAGTCGTCTCTGCTAGTATGAGTCAGCCAGTCAGGAACAGGCATGACGGACGACACGACACACTCAAAGCAGGCAGCTCAATTACTCCTCCGATCCCTGTCTCCTCGCTGCGTTCCATGGCGACATATAGCAGCAGATAAACCTCGATGCATGCGTCCATCTGCACACGTACCGCAGAGCCGCCAGAAGATCAAGCTGGTGGATTCGTAGGGTTCGGCCGGCCGGCGTCGTACTTGCAGGAGAGAGAGGAGATGCGGAGCGGCGGGTGCGCGGTGCAGCAGGAGCTGGCGCCCGACGCGGCGGCCGTGATGCGGCAGGCGGTGAGCCTGGCCCGGCGCCGGGGCCACGCCCAGGTCACGCCGCTCCACGCCGCCAGCGCCATGCTCGCGGACGCCGGGGGCCTCCTCCGCGCCGCCTGCCTCCGGTCGCGGGCGAGCTCCCACCCGCTCCAGTGCAAGGCGCTCGAGCTCTGCTTCAACGTCGCGCTCAACCGCCTCGCCACGGCGGGGCCCCCGGCGCCGGCCATGTTCCAGCAGTTCCACGCCCACCACGCGGCTGGAGGGCACCGCGCGCCCACGCTGTCCAACGCGCTCGCCGCCGCGTTCAAGCGCGCGCAGGCGAACCAGCGCCGGGGCGCCGGCTCTACCTCCGCGGATGTCGCCGCCAGGGTCGAGCTCGAGCAGCTCGTCATCTCCATCCTCGACGACCCCGGCGTCAGCCGCGTCATGCGCGAGGCAGGCTTCTCCAGCGCCGAGGTTAAGGCCAACGTCGAGAAGGCGGCCTCGTCGCCGGAGCAGCAGTCGTCCAACACGGCGAGCAGCACCACCAGCGCCGCCTCCCCGAATACTAAACCCAGCAGGGAGTCCAATAAAGCCAAGGCCGACGCCGCCGGCGACGCCGCGCGCGTGCTGGACTGCATGGCGAGCTGGAGGAGCCGGTGCGTGGCGGTCGTCGGAGAGAGCGCGGGGGCCGCGGAGGGAGTTGTGAAGGCGGTGATGGACAAGGTGAGCAAGGGGGACCTGCGGCTCCAGCACGAGTGCCTCAAGAACGCCCAGCTCGTGCCCTTCTCGGCCGCGTCCTTCCAGCGCTTGCCGAGGGAGGAGGTGGACGCCAGGGCCGGCGACCTGCGCGCGATCATTCGCGAGGCTCGCGCCGCCGGGAAAGGCGTGGTGCTCGTGCTCGAGGACCTCGCCTGCGCAGCCGAGGCCTGGGCCGCCGCCTCGTGGAAGAGAAGTGGGCATGCCCGCTATTACTACTGCCCCGTCGAGCACGCGGTCATGGAACTGAGCAACCTGGTGCGCGGCGGCGGAGGCCGCGGCCACGACATGTTCTGGCTGCTGGGCTTCTCAGCCTACGCGTCCTACACGAGCTGCAGGTCGGGGCAGCCCTCGCTTGAGGCCGTCTTGGAGCTACACCCCATCCTCGTGCCGGACGGCAGCCTCGCCGGCGACAGGTACACACGACTAGCGCTTGATCCTTCATCAGCGTGTCACTGTCGCATGCACGCGTTAATTCGATCATTTTGTTTATTTATTTTCGGTTAGTCAACGTCTTTCTGGACGATTTTAATTACATCGATGGATTTGTTCTTTCAGTGAGATCACACACTGCGGCGCCGCCGACATGGCCATGGCGACGGCGGCGAGCGTCCCCTCGTGGATTCGCCGCTGCCAGCAACAAGGTCCAGTTCCCACCGGATCGGAGCTCACACTGAGCTTCTCCTCTCCGGCCTCTTCCTCCCTCAGCGGCTTTGCCCATCACGACGCCAACATGAGCTATGAGCCACGGCATGATCTCATCGACCGCCGGCGGCAACCCTTGCACTTGCAGAACCACGGGCACCACGGTCCAACAATGGCTGACTCATGCGATCAGCAGTTGATCGCGAGCCCTAATCCAGGATCATCTAACTCGGTGTCCAAATCCAACTCATCGGACGGCGCCACGGAACCTGCAGCTTGCCGCCGCCGGAAGTTCACCGAGCTCACCGCGGAGAACCTCAAGATTCTGTGCGGCGCACTCGAGGCGCGCGTCCCGCGCCACAGAGATATAGCTCCGGGCATCGCCAGCGCCGTGCTCCAGCGCCGCTCCGGCGTGACAAGGATGACGCGGCCGAGCTCAACAACAACGTGGCTGCTCTTCAAAGGGAGGGACAGCGACGGCAAGACGGCGATGGCCCGGGAGCTCGCCAGGCTTGTGTTTGGCTCATACGCCGAGTTCACCTGCATCACCGCACCAGAGCTAACCTTGGCTCCCTCCGGTTCCAACTCCGGCGACAGCCTCAAGAGGCAGAGGTCGCCGGACGACGAGCACGGCTACATGCAGAGGTTGTACGAGGCGATCCGCGATAACCCTCACCGTGTCGTGATGATCGACGGCGCCGAGCACGACTCAGAAGACGGTATCAAGAACGCCATGGCGACCGGAACTGTGAGGGGATGCGATGGTGACGCGGTCAGCTTGGAGGACGCCATCGTAGTGAGCTGTGACGAAGTGTTTGAGTCGAGTTCTAGGGTTTCCTCCCCTCGGCTGGTCAAGCAGCAACGTGTCATGAGTGACGTCGTCGTCGACAGCAAGGTGGAAGAGGATGGCACAGAGAAAGGAGATGTGCCACGTTTCGGCCTGGATTTGAACGCCTGCGCCGCCGCCATGGACGGAGAAGGGGAGGAAAGGAGTCCTCCGCCTAATGACATGGAGATCCTTAAAGCTGTGGATGGCGTTTTCTTCTTCCAATATTAACTGAGAAATAGTGTGTGATTAGCTATGCTTCAATTGATGACAATTTTACATGTTGCTGATGATGCTATATTGTTTGTCTTGAATATATATTTTTTTCAAGAAAACATAGCGAAACTAGGCATCTTGTAACTTAAGGAGGAGTAGCAAAAGCCAAGTTCATGAACGTTGCATTGTGCGATGTCAGGCTCCAAGGACCAAGCCAAACTATTCATCTTGTATATCCATTCATAAAAAAATGGCATCCACTAATATATAACCATAGTACCGCAACAGCAGTAAACTTCCGTCGCCGTCGACGTACACTGACACTGTTTCAGCCAAACTATTCAAAATCTAGAAAATACAGATTGCGTATAATGAACCGCCATAAGATTTCTTGAGAGCATGCACAAAAACCATGCACATGCAGCTCCTTTGTTTTTCCATGTTTCCACATACTATTCCCTGCTAGATTCATCGCTTTAAGATTATTATACAATTATGATAGAATGGCAAATGTTATCGAAGTGTTTTCTTGAGATAACAACAAATGCCATTTTCGCGCATATGGTCAATTTAAACGTTCACAAAGATTCTACTGGTCAAAGTTAAAACAATATCACCTATACTTAACTCAAGAAAGCATCATATCAGTTTATATTTGGTGTGATTCATGGAAACAACTGAGCATATATGCTCGTGCAGTCGTGCATTCATTGGCTAGGTTTCCCAACTACTTGTCCGAGCAACACCCTAGTAGTATAATATCCTATTGAATTGCCTTTCAGATTTCTGTTGGATAAGGTAATGGGGGAGAAGATAGAGGAGGGTTTCCACTCTAGCATGCTTGAATCTCAAAACTGTATGAAGTGCAACCAGAGATGGCTTGCATAGTGGTTTCTCATTTCACCTGAATCGATCAGTAGAATCGTAAACACAATGTTTCGGTACTTGGAGTGGTGATCACAGTGTATTTCTTTGGTATCGATGTGTTGTCCTGATATGATTAAAGACTTCGGGTTTGTAGAAAGGAGGCGGCACTTTACAAGGCAACGAGCTGAAATCTTTCATTCAGTAGAGATGACCAAAAGGTATATGCTTTTAGTGCGTAGTATGGTGATGCCATTTGAGAAAAAAAGAAAAAAAAAGTATCCTCTTTTTCGTGCTTTAGATCTCCAAATCCGCATTGCCATCTTAAAGCAGTGGGTGTGAAAAAGCTTAGGCTGGAGGAAAGCAGGCAGGAGATCAAAGTTGATAAGCATCTCTCCCTGGTCATTAGGCCCTAAAGTTTGATGCTTTAGAATCCTAGAAAGATATATTTAATCTCCTCTATCAGCAGCCCCTCACCCAACATCTGATGATATAGATCACTAGAATACGCAAACCAGGTGTAAGTAGGGCACTTGCCGTTTGCTGCTTTTCAGAGGTAAAAATTGACGACATGTGTACTGTCCTCCGTGTATTCTGTGCATCTCTCTTTCCTCCCGTGACCATCTATTCTTTCCACAAGCTTTGTAGTCTGTACAGTCGATTGTGTGTATCTCGTTATGCTTTTGTGTTTTTACCTCTGCTACCTTTTGCTCTATCTCAAAAGGGGAGAAGCCCCATACTACTTTCTTCTTGAAAGGAGCTGTCAAACTGTATCTTGTCTCTACATGTAGTATATACATCCTCCTGTTTTAAATATATGTTTAGAGCTGAAGAAAAATCGATCCCTGAAGCATGGTGCCTCCTCTTTAATTCAATGCAGATCACTGATTGTAAACAAAAGGTTTTTCCCCATGCTGAAATCCTAAGATGTAAGACTTTGGCCTGCCCAAGGCCTAATGAATGAATGAATTCAGGTGGGGACCTTCCCCCCCGTTGACCTTTCAAAAAAAATGTTTTACGCATTTACATTATCATTATTCTTCCAGTAGTGCATGTACGCTATTTGGGATTTTATATTTTCCTGTTTATATTGTTGGTTTATGTGTATGTGGTATTTATTACACTTTTTCCACCAGGAAATGAAATTTAACTGTCATTTTTGTCATTATGGATTTTCTACAGAGAATATTGTGTGGAATCAAAAGGTAAGGTCCTATTTAGGCCCAATCATCATTTGTACTCAAATTAAAAGGTTTCAATGTTCGGTAGGATCATATGGCAAACACAACTTCCAATTTGTGTTGAGAAAATTATCGCTCGAGAATGTAACATTGCTTCTGAGTAATATATAATGGGCTTTAATTCCTTTCCTCGCAAAAAAATGGCAAACACAACTTTTTTTCATCCCCTGATAAATGAACAGGTAAGTATGGGATTTTGGGAGGTGGCTTCTCATTAAGAGAGAGTCCCTAAATTGAACACCAAACCAGACACACAATGCCATTATTTTATACAGTTATTACGATGTGGACTGGTGTTTGGAGATAATGTTGGTGTCTGTTTCATTAGACTTTGCCTTTCCCCTACCTTTCAAAAGTGTTCCCAACTTTGTATACAAACTCTAGACAAGTGTTGTTGGCAAAGATAGCTAACCTTTTCCCTGTAAACCTTAGCAACAAGCGACTCCAGTTACAAATAGTTTCTTATTAGAATGAGCATTTTCTAGACTTTATTAAGATTGGGTGCTACCTAAAGCACTTGAATGACATCTTTGCACGTAGGAGACCAGCAATAATAAAAAGCTTGTTGCGACGTGCAAAGGATATATAATGCCACGTAGATGATCATGCATGTGTAGGCGTGTGGTCTTTGTTTCTCAAATGATACTCCTATGTGTTTTATTATTTGCTTCACACTTTGAAGGTGGTGTCCATTTTCAAAAAAATCCGAATCCAGTATTATCCCATTGTCCCCGGAAGTTAAAGTTTGGCATAGAGTTAGCTTGACCACTTAATTAGGCAGTAATTGCAGTCCAATTCCTAAGATTACGATTGTAATCTTCGTGGGATGGAGGGAGCACCTCGTAATGAAATTTTCTATACGAGGAGAGGCCTGATCAGAATTAGAGATTTTTTATTTAGATAAAAGAACTAAAACAAATTATATTTTGGAAAGCTCCATATTCAAGTAAAATCCAGCTGCATGGTAGATCTATATATGTGTTCCTTTAGTTGGTTTGTTATAGTCATGCTAGCTGGTAGCAAACTGCATACGGTGGATGCATGTCTACTGCAAGAAATGTATACTCTCTCCGTTCGAAAATGTAGGTTATTTTAACTTTTCTAGATGTATAGATTTTGCTATACACGTAAATGTATAGACACATAGCAAAACCACTATGTATCTAGAAAAGTCAAAACGAACTACATTTTGAAACGGAAGGAGTATATAGCAGAGTATATATCACACCCAAAGAGGAAAACGACACGATGCAAAAGCGTTTGCTTTGCACCTGACATGCCTCGATCTATTGGTCATCGGTACTCAGTATACAAGAAAAGCAGGTCGACCGATTGCAGTCAAGTAGCAGGAACAAGTTTGCAGACTTCTTCAACCTCCGATAGCTATGCGGCTGCGTGCGAGAGGCGAGTGCAGACAAAATTTCCACTTGGCCAGCCTTGGAGGAAAAGGAAAGAGCTATCCCCCAAGGCTTTAGCCCTTTTGCTTTCCTTCTTTCATCATCGAAGTTAGGGCTATCTGTGCAATGCATGCGGCTGCTGCCTGCTGGAATGGACCTCACCTCACTCTCATAGAAAATGTCATGTGCATGCGCAGGTCTTGCCAGTGTCCCTGGCCACACCATTAGAATGGACGTTGTTTTCAGGAATCGGAATAAGACGCCCCTATATGGCCCATGAGGCCATGAGCATTTATCGTCACTGGAACCTTCTTCGGCCCAGAAAGGCACTCCGAACCTAATGTGGCCCATGAGATTGTACTGGCCTACTTGACGCACGTGTGGAGACGACGGCCTACTAATTGCTTTGAGTTTGGCCCAGTTAGAGGTGGAAGCCCAAGTAAACAACTAAAAAAGGAAAAAGTCATATTTACCTCCTTGCACTGTGAGCCGAGTCCACGTTTCCTCCCTCGATCCAAAAGACCGTCCGTCTCGCCTCCTCGAACTCTTGAAACCAGATACAGGACCACCTAGATCCGAATGCATCCCGGTTTTCACCGACGTAGCGCCATGTCACGCATCCCATGTGGCAACTTTCTCGGTGACCCCACCTGTCATCCCCATTATCTTCTTCTGCCCTCTCTGGCTCTCTCTTAGCTGCGGGCTGCGGCCATAGCAAACGGCGACCATGAGAGCGCGGGCCAGGGCGGCGGCCATGGCCGAGCGGCGACCATGAGAGCGCGGCCCAGAGCGGCGGACACGGCAGAAAGGGAGATCAGACCGTTCTCCCTCGTCGGTCGTCGCTGGTATAATGATTTGTACTCCTAGATCACAACAAATCGAGCTTCAGACCACCCAACTGTCGTACGACGACGAGCATATCTCCGGTGGCCCTTCTGTCAATTTCCCTTGGATTGGGAATAAAATCGTTAGTTGATTAAGCAATCGACATGGAAATGGAAATCCATACAAAACAAGCTAGGAAGCAAACGAAAGGAAATCCATCCAACACAAGCCAGACGGAATCATCCTGGTCTTCCTCTTGAGCACCGTAATCTTCGGCTGGAGGAACCCGCCTCCTCGAGTTGCCCGCACGGCCGCACCCGTGCTTGCATTCATGCCTCGCCCGCGAACGCGGAACGCGTCCCTGGTTTCTGCAGCCGTCCGTGCTATCCAACTCAGCCGCTCACCCCAACTCCGGCGACCACAAGGATCGCCGCGTCACCTTTGTTCCCACCGTCGCAGACAGCTCGGCTGCATCGCCGGCTCCAGGCCTCCCTCTCCCGCGAGCTGTGCGGGCGCAACGCAGCACATCCTAGGGGATGGCCAAATCAACGAGCCGCCAAATTGAGCATAGCCAAGCCATAACTAGCATCAGGAACATCAAATCGACAAACAGCGCCATTGAATCAAGCTTGATGCGCTCCAATTGAAGCGTTGCTGTCCCTCTCCATCCCCTTGACTCTCATTCCCGCGCATCTCTTGGCTGCTGCCATGCAGGGGGCTCCGGCCTTGGGCTCGGGCGGGGGCGTAAAGTGAAGATTGGGGGGAATAGAGCAGCAAGCGGCGACGCGCCGGAGCGGCACTCGCGGGGCTGGAGTAGTTGCGTGGGGCACGCCGGCAACATCGCCGCCGCGGGCTCCGGCATGGGCGCCTGCGCGAGACGGGTGGAGGGAGAGAAGGAGACAGGGAAAGAGAGGTTGAAGAAGAGGATGACGTGACGGGTGGGGCCCATCATACAGGTTGCCACATAAGAACGATGACGTGGCGCCACGTCGGATGAAACCAGGGTGGATTCGTGATGAGAAAGAAGGTCACGTGTCCGGTTTCGCGAGTACTAGGAGTCAGAACGGACGGTTTTCGAGTTCGGGGTGAAAACGTGAACTCGGCCCATTGTCCGAGCCGGCCTATTAAAGCCCAAACTATTCTGTATGACAGACCCTTCAAGAAAGTGCAAATTCAAAGTCAGGCGTTTGTGGCAAGTTTGCCAGCACGGTAGACGGTACTATACGAGAATCTGGCAAAAAAGAATCCCCTGAAACTGAATCTTCCTTCCTCACAGAGGATGCGCCTGGTGAGACGGTGTCTCGTTTCGCCTGAAATTGTGCGTCTCCATCTACTGCGAGCAAATCCAGAACAGCTCATTATCGTCAGCAAGACAGCAAGCATCTGTACTCCTGGTCGGCTTTGCTGGTCCTGGAGAGACCTGTCGACTGAACACCACTCGTGGCCTTGCCATTGCCAGCCAGGCGATGTGGATGTTTTTGTTCGACGGGACGAACAGAGCCATCCTCTGCACAAATGGCCGGGTGTTGACTTGAGCAATATCAAGTCAATGACCCTACATCTTAACCAGCCAAGACGTTAATACCATGAGCTCAATGAACTGCCAATACAATTTATCACAAGGTTGGTCAAGCTAAGCCTCCAATCAAATGCAAGAACGCATGTTCAAGTTTAACAAGATCGACATGAGAAGCAACCATATGTTCTTGTGATTTATAACTTTATAACCACTCACCGGGCTAACAAATAATCCAATAGCACAGTAAATTCTAAGGCAAATACAAATGCAGGAACAAGTATATTTCCCAAACAGTAGCAATCTTTGCACGAATAATCAAAACCAAAACCGGCCACTAATCTCCAATCAGAAACCACCAAGAGAAGGGAGCTGGACCGACGACTCCAATCATCAGTACTTGACCCAGCAGCGGTCGCCGGAGCCAAGAAAGCTGAAGCCGCCCGGCGTCGTCGGGACCGGGATGCTCACCGCGCACAAAACCCTCGGCTTCTGCCGTATCTTGATGCTCCCGAACACGTACCTCACCCGCACGTTGACGCTCAGCTCCAGGCCCAGCATCGCCGCACCCTTGACCTCGTTCTCGAGCTCCGTCGACACGTCGCCGGGGACGGCGACGCTCTTGCCGTCGAACTCGAGGCGCACGGCCTGGGCGGTCTTCCTGCGCTGGTAGAACTCGGAGGGGGACGCCGCGGCGGCGGCCGGGCTGAGGACGGCGCCGCGGAAGCGGAGCTCGGCGTCGATGGTGTCGTAGTAGATGTTGACGCGCTTGCTGGGGTTATAGAGGCTCAGGTTCACGGCGACGTGGTAGGTGACGGCGACGGGGGAGGAGGCATTGGAGACGGCGAGGTTGGAGAGCTCGGCGGACTCCACGGTGGCGCGTATCTGGTGCGGCTGGAAGATGGCCCAGTAGATGAGCACGACGAAGCCCAGGGGGATGAGAAGAGTGCAGCAGCCGCAGCACGTCTTCTCGCGGCTCCGGTCGCTGCCGGACATGGTGGGCAGGAGACGGAGGCCGGAGGGGGAGCTTGCTGTGCTGCCTCTGTGCCACTTGCTGGAGTTGTTGGTCAACGGCCGGAGGAAGGAGGAGGGGGAGGTGAGCTCGTTGGTGGACTAGTTGGTGCGAGTTGTGATGACTTGGCCTCTTGGGATATTTATCAGTACTTCTTCGTACTGATTGAATGTTTGGAGGGGTTTTTTTTTCAGAAGCGTGTACGCGTTTTTTTTTTTGATGTGTGTGTTTTCGATTGAAACATTTGAAAGAGGGAATGCTAAACTACACTAGTGTTTTTGAGAGCTTCAACACTTGATTTTTCTGACCAATCACATACGCATTGCTTCTCTTCTCCTCTGGCAATGGTGACTCATCTGGCGAGCTTTAGGCTTCGGGGTTAGGGGTTGCCAATGAGCTTTTAGGGTTGTAGGGTTTAGGGGTTGGGGCTTACCAATGTTCGGTGAACTTAGAGGGAGCTCTGTGCGGCAGGGTAGCGGGCGGTGGTGGCAGGGGAGACGGCGGTGAGGCGGCAGTGGTGGACCTCCAGTTGGGCGGTGGAGGTGGCGGGGGCATCGAGCTTCAATCGGTTAGTGTCGGCGGCAACGTTGTGCCGCTGAAGCCGAGAGGGCAGTCGTCGGCATCAGGGGAGCGTGACCGGATTTGAGGAAGAAGATGGTTAGGGGCAACACCGGGAGAGTTAAGGCGGGACTGTGGTGGAGGGCGGCAGCTCTGGTGGCGGTGGAGCACGGGGGCGAGCCGGCTTGCACCGTCGCCGTCGGGGCTGCGGGCTGCGGGAGCCTTCTCGAGCGAGCGGATGGGGAAGGTGCTAAAGAGATAAGGAGGAGAGAGAAGGATCGATCTGAGCCATCGATACGAGATCCTACGGACATAAAAATCGAGTGCTAGAGAGGGTTCCAGCACTTGTGCGTGCGGTATACAGCTTCTTTGAAAAATATAAGGCTAACGAGCATTCCAAAAGCTTAGTAAAAGTTTGTTCGAGGGGTAATTATAATTGTCTTGGCAAAAAGTTTCATAGATGTGTGGCAACACGCAGGACTAAATGGATAATGCGATCTTACTTATGAGTCTCTTAAATGGAATGTAGGTGGCTTTGCATGCTAAGAGAGATGGTGTTCCAAGATTTGAACTTGAGATTATAATATGATTTAGGAGTTGGCATTGTAGCTGCAACTTGCCTGTTCAGTTTTGGAATCGTGTTAGTACAATTACTATCAATTGACCTTGACCAGCAGCCCTCGGTACCGTTGGGTCACTAGTTTATTGGGCACGAGCCCTGGTTCTGGGCTGCTTCGCCGCTTCGGGGCGTGACGGAACGAAAAAACAAAAAAAACGCGTGCGCCCTGTGCGCAAGTACCCAACCCAACCGCTCCTCTCCCCCTTAGGCATCGGAGAAGAAGACTTGGGGCGTGCTCAGGTCTCCGCCCGGGCTCTAGGTCCATCCGGTGGCGCCCAGCCGCGTGCGGAGTCGGGGCCGCGGCTGAGACGCGTAGCGCCGGGAGCCCCGACGCGTTGGACGCAGGTAAATTCGCTCGCGCGACGCCGCCACGCGCGGTGGCCGGAACGTGCGAGGAAGGAAAGCCGACGAGCCCGCGAATTCGCCTAATCGCCTTCGCCTTCGCCTTCGCGCGCGCGTGGTGAGTGGCCGGGGACGGACGGGACATTCGTGCGCCGCACGCACTGTCCGTAACGCCGATTCATTTGGAAGCCGCGAGGTTTCGCCGCGCGCGGCGGAGCAAATGCATGCGTGGACTGCGAGGTTTTGCAGGGCCCCAGGCCTGTATGGCTGTATGTCTGCGCCCGGGCTACACCAGATACTGAAGGCGCTGAAGCCAGAAAAAAAAAACTGCACGCGTTATATATAGACATATACATATACTCCCAAATGAATGAATAATCCAATATTACTCTGAATGTTCCATCATATCAAGAATAGCGTCACTAACAATAACGATCTCTGCCTCCGCAGGAATTAACTTGAGCTCACCAATCTCGCTCCAAGCAAAGAAAGCACAAACGTGCACAACTGCCCATCCAACATTTACTCGCCAAAACAAAATCAAAAGGAAAAAAAGTCCACTCAACCAGCAGCATTCATCAGTACTTGACCCTGCACCGGTCGCCGGGGGCAACAGCGCCGCCGACGCCCGGGCCCGGGCCCTCCGCCTTGACCGGGATGCTCAGCGAGCACCATATCCTCGGCTTCTGCCGCAGCTTGAAAATCCTGAACTTGTATCTCACCCGCAGGTCCACGTCGAGCTCCAGGCTCACCGTCCCCCCGCTCTTCATCTCCTTCTCGAGCTCCCCGGCGACGTCGCTGCCTACGGTGACGCCCGGCCTCCCGTAGTCGAACTCCAGCCTCACGTCGTCGCTGGTCTTCCTGCGCTGGTAGAACTCGGGCGGGGAGGTGCCGTTGGCGGCCGGGCCGAGGACGGCGTCCCCGAAGCGGAGCTCGGCGTCGATGGTGTCGTAGTAGATGCCGACGCGGACGCTGGGGTTGTAGAGGCTGAGGCTGACGGCGAATTTGTAGGAGACCTCTCCGGCGGAGGAGACGGTGAGGTTGGATAGGGTCGCGGACCCGACGGTGGCGCGAATCTGGTGGGGCTGGAAGATGGCCCAGTAGATGAGCACGAATAAGCCGGCTGATAGGAGAAACAAGAGCAATTTGCCGCAGCACTTGAGCAGGCAGCAGTTGTCGCCGCTGCAGCACATGGTGGACAGGGCAGGAGGAGGAGGAGCTTGCTGGCTTGCTGCCGCGTCGCTATGGTTGTTGGTCGATGCGGGGAAGGGCAGTTTGTTTGTGTTTGCACGGCCGTTTGTGCTATATTTATTGGTGATTTCGAGCGGGCGGGGAGGATGGAGAATTAAGGACAGCCGTACGTTTCCAATCTAACCGTCTCCGTATCGTCTTCAACCTCCCGATGTCGTTCTTTTTTCGAGTGAAGCACACCCTGTTTGCTAGCCCCCGTTGACCGCCCTAGCTCGCCCGCTGCTGTCACCCTCTACCCCACGAAGTCCAAATAATTGAGCGAACATAATTGGATGATCGAATGGCCGGGGAATGGAAATAAGATAGTTGCGTGAAGGGGCTAGTACTTTCAAAGCTTGCGGCATAGAACTTCGGTTAGCATTTCGGAGTTGAGCTGCGTCTTGGTTGCTCAATTGGATTTATGAATTGACCTTGACCAACCCTTGGTACCATTGGGTCGCTTGGTTTATTGGGCGAGACGTACTTGTTGGCTACTTCGAAACCGCGTGTGCACGCTACCATCAGGTCTTTGTGTTTTCTTTCCTTGAGCGCTGCCCTGCTGTCGAGACCTCATGGCCAAAGCTAGCTGGTGATAGGAACATCAGTTTGGGTCGGGAGTGACTTGACTTGGAACTTTTTTTATTTTTATATATTTTTTTTTCAATTTTGCAAAAATACATAGTCAGATGAAAAAATTGTAAAACTAGGTTATTGTCGCCGGCCCAAGCGGCGGATGGGCCAGCGGGGGAAGGCCTTACTGCGGGCTGGAGATGAACTTTCAAAACTTTCAAGGGGTACACCCCTCCGCACCACACTTTTAAAAAATCATAACTAATTCATATCAACTCGGATGGAGATAAACTTTATATGAAACTTGTAGATCTCGACGAGATCTACAACTTTGTAGTTAAAATGTTTTTCATTTAATATCATATTGGTGCTCAAATAATCGACACAAGTTTCAGATCTAAAATTCAATTTTTAGATCTTGTGCTCAAATAATCGACACAAGTTTCAGATCTAAAATTCAATTTTTAGATCTTGGTGCTCAAATAATCGACACAAGTTTCAGATCAATTTTAGATCTGAAACTTGTGTCGATTATTTTAGCAATTAAATGGCTCCAAATGAAAACAGTTTGAACTACAAAGTTGTAAATCTCGTCGAGGGCTACAATTTTCATGTAAATCTTATTTCTATCTGAGCTCATATGAATTAGTTATCATTTTTTGAAAGTGTGATGCCCAATTTCAGATCTAAAAATTGAATTTTAGATCTGAAACTTATGTCGATTATTTAAACACCAATATGATATTAAATGAAAAAAAATTTTAACTACAGACGTTGAGATCTACAAGTTTCATATAAAGTTTATCTCCATTTGAATTGATATGAATTAGTTATGATTTTTTGAAAGTATGATAGGGAGGGGTGTATCCTTGTCGCCGGCGCCGCCTGGGCTGATGGTAAGGTCCTTCCGCCAACTCGGCGGCAATAGCTTAGATTTGCAATTTTTTTATCCGACTATATATTTTTATAAAATCGGAAAAGAAATATATAAAAATAGAAAAAATTCCTTGGCTTGGTGCGGCAAAACCGGCCGGGAACGAGAGAGAAGAGGACGATCCAGCCCACGCCTCCTCGCCGCCGCAGCGAGCGACATGGGCTGCTCTATGCTCTTCTGGTGGCCTGGGCCACATGGGCTACGCGGTGCTCCCCATATAGCGCGGGCCAAAATAAAAGATGGGGGAAGGAATACATGGGCCCGCACCAGAAAAGGCCGCGCCTGTACCGCCTGTAAGCCCAACAAACGACAAAAAGCATTCCATGTTTATTTCCGCTTATAAGCAGCTTGTAAGTGAAAATAAGCGAGAATCCCACCAAACGTCTTACTTATTTTTCCAAATTCTCGTTTATGGTAAGCCACTTCATAGATTTAAACTACACGAATGGAAAAGCGAGAAGCGAGAAAATATTCACTTAGATTGTAATTAAGCATGGCTGAGAGAAACGGAAGTAAGCAGGCCTTGTACTGCTGTTACCCATAACTCCAGCGTCATCTCGTCGCCGGTCATGCCGCGCTGGTAGAACTCGGACGGGGAGGTGCCGCTGTGTCGCCGCCGCCACCGGGCATGGTGGACACTGGACAGGGGGAGGAGCTTAGCTGCTGGTGTCAGCTGGTTGATACTATGACGGACGGAGGAGGGGGCTACTTCGCGTGTTACGCATTGACGATTTGGAGCTACAGGAACCGATACCAAGCCTGTGATCAGGCCATCAGGGTTTGGAATGTTCTAGTGACACGCCCCACGAAATGTCAGTGGTGAGAAGCGTCAAGCGTGCGCACATTATCGACCATTTGATGAATATTCAGCTATGATGTACGGATAAATCAAAACATGGCACGAAGGTTATGTACAACAGTACCAGTTGCAGGATCCTGCTATGCATACCTAGCAGTCTACGACTAAGTACGGTGCAATCAGGACCTCCATCTGACTAGGTTATCTTTTGAAGATTGTTCATGCATCTGTCATAAGGTTAGCCTATGGTCACCTAATGGTCAAACTCTTTATGGTCAAGCACCATTCGTCTATGACTATGAGAACTTATGACTTAAGTCAAACTAAATTTGACTAAAATTGTAGAAAAAACTATTAATACTTTATGGCAAAAATGGATATCATTAAGTATATTTTTTACAATTTATTTCTTGATGGGATATATGTTAATACTTTTTTTTATAAACTTGGTCAAACTTAGAATAGTTTGACTTTAAATAAAGTTAGAAGTAGTTCTTATTTGAGCAATTACGGCAGGTGCTCTGCCTTATCATTATAGTAGAAGAGCAATAAGTTATTTACAATCTTGGGATAACCATGTTAAAGCGAGAGTTGACTCGGAACAAACATTATACGAGGTCTTTATACTCTGCGAAACCTGAACATGTATACACCTTGTGTTCTTTGCGCTGTATGACGACTACCGTATACTCACATCTCCAATCCTTGTATAATAGATCTAGACGCATCACACATTGTACTATGCAAGCATCAATAAACAAGCATGACATAAGTTTGTTATACTCTACGAGTCTGGACATTGCATCGTTTGTACATACTGATGTTGAAGAGGTACCTCATATTTTTACGAATCTTATTGTCAAATGTCAATTCACAAACAATACCAGAGTAAAGATAACGAACAGCATTAACGACAATCTTTGTACGAATTGAATTGAGAATAGCTCACCTCTCCAAGCAAGAAATTAAGCACAAAAGTACCAACATTCATCAGTACTTGACCCTGCACCGGTCGCCGGAGGCAACGGAGCCACCGACGCCGCGGCGCCGGCCCTCCGCCTTGACCGGAATGCTCAGCGAGCACCATATCCTCGGCTTCTGCCGCAGCTTGAACATCCTGAACTTGTACCTCACGCGCACGTCCACGTGCAGCTCCAACCTCACCGCCCCCCCGCTCTTCACCTCCTTCTCCAGCTCCCCGGCGACGTCGCCGCCGACGCCGACGCCGCCCGGCCTCCCGTAGTCGAACTCCAGCTGCACGTCTTCGCTGGTCCTGGCGCGCTGGTAGAACACGGACGGGGAGGTGTCGTTGGCGGCCGGGCCGATGACGGCGCCGCGGAATCGGAGCTCGGCGGAGATGGCGTCGTAGTAGATGTTGACGCGGACACTGGGGTTGTAGAGGCCGAGGCTGACGGCGAGGTGGTAGGAGACGCCGGCGGCGGCGGCGGAGGCGTTGGAGACGGTGAGGTTGGAGAGGGTGGCGGTCTCGACGGTGGCGCGGATGTGGTGGGGCTGGAAGATGGCCCAGTAGAGGAGCACGATGAAGCCGACGACGAAGACGAGCCCGCAGAAGCTTCTGCAGAACCCCCCGGCGGCGCCGCCGCCGAGCCTGCTGCCGTTGGCCATGGTTGACAGGAGTGGCGGAGGGAGGGGCTTGCTGCCGCTGCCTCGCTGCTTGATTCAGTTTGGGAAGGGCGGAGCGCTAGTTTGCGCGTGTTTCGGCCGTTTGGGCTATATGTATTGGTGATATGGAGCTGGGGAATTAATACCAAGCTAATGATCAGGGTTTCGAATATTCTAATCAATCACATGTCTCAAAGAAAAAAGCCAGTGGGACACAAACTTTTATACGCGCGAAATATAAATATGCACAAAATGATCGTTGGCGTGCAGGAGATTTGGAGTAGACTTGGCCAGTTGGCCTTTATATATATACCCATATAAATTGACTATGACAACAATGGCAACGATAGTTTATTAGATACTCCTTCCATTCAAAAATGGAAGTCGTTTTGATGATATAAATTTTGCTAAGAATCTGGATATAAATGTATAATTTGAAACGAAGGCCAAGTAGAGTTGCACGCACCAACTGCACCTGCGCTGTCGGCTTCCCCCTTTGTCGCAGCACTTTTGCATTGGACGAATCAAATTCTTGCGTCTTTGTTTATTCCTTGAGTGCTGGCGTAGTCAAGTAGGGAAAGTAAATGCTACGTATGCATGGGTATACGAGCAATGTTCTGTTTAATTTAATATAGAAATGGATGATATAAAACATGATAATAGTCATAGCCAGATTACATTGAAGGTACTAAGCAAACTATACAGGCTACAATCCTACCTCAGTTGCAAGTAAAAACGGAAGAGTCCTAACGCTAGGACACGTGTGCCGTGATGAGGAAAACAGTAGCAAAGCTATTTTTAAAAAAAAAAATACATGGAGCTCTGGCCCCTTATATATATTCTCTAGAGGACAACGTTTCTGATTAACAAGATATAGCCTTAGAGTTGGTATATATTATAAAGATATTTCTCTCTCATTTTAACATCTGCTTAATAAATTCTCTCACGGCATTTGTTCATAGCAAAATTTGCCGTACGACTGTCAACTTTGCTAGTATTTGTCATTTAACATCTAATTTTCATTCTTCAGGTAAGTATCACTATAAAATCACGTCTTCTTCCGTAGGACGCCGTAGAATTTTGCATTTCCTTGGATTTACGTCAGAAATACTTTTGAGTTCGATGCCCCTGTCCCAAGCGTGCTGCACCGGTTTGGCCAGATCAGACCAAAACGGACCAAGGTACAGCACTCGGTACAATCATTGGCAATGCATGCGACCGTTCACAAGTCACACAAGTATGCAGAGGATCTACTGCACTCCATCCATGTGGAATACGCATGTAACCAGATGGCTTGAAAACAAAATTTAAATAAAGCCATCTCCATTGCATTTGGATCAATGTATCTGTCGAGTACGTACAAAATGAACAAACATCTTGATCGACATTGGAAAAATGCACATTATATATTACAGATCGGTCGATCTGTGGATCTGACTTTGTTCATGAACACAATAAAAAGCCGTCAGGCAGAAAATTAAATGAAATGGGAAACAGCATTATATTGCGGGTGTAGAAATAATTATGCGTGGATGAGCAGCCGGGCAGGTACGGTGGTGAAGGACGTCGACTTGTCCTGCTGCTGCGCGATTGACGGCGACGTGTTTACGGGATGTCCCACTTGGATTCCTTCCATGGGTCACGGCTCCCCGTGGAGGCGGCGATCTCGGCGCATTTCTTCTCGCAGTCGGCGGTGCCGAGCGGGGAGTCCTTGAGCTCGGCGCACCCGGTCTTGCAGTCCATGGCGCTCGCCGGAGCCAGCGCCATGGCGACCAGGAGCAGTGCCGCCACGGCGGCGACCATCTTCTTGTTGGCCATTTTTGTTGTATGAGCTGCTTACTTTGTGGTGGATATGTTGACGCTTTGCGCTCTCACGATGCACATATAGGTTAGCTTGGTGACCGTGAGGCCAGGAGAGGTTCACGCTCTACCTCTTGTTCTCTTGGTTGACCCGGCTCCTTGGGCCTTCAGTTTCGGCCCGAGGTTCCCAGCCTCTTTTGTACGTCCAAAACATGCGCGAGGGAAAGCCCCAAGTTAGCCCTTTTGCAGCCTGATGGGCTTCCAACGCGCGCGATTCCGGTTGAGATCACAGTTCCCGTTGGCCCATCCGCAAGCTAGCGGAGAAGAAAATGCTCGGAGTGGGCCTTTTTATATCACCGCGAATTTCCTCTCTAGTAGTCTTTACTAACTGATGGGGGGGATTTTCTTAAAAAATTGATGAGTGAGATGACTTATTACTATTTATTTTAGCTTTTCTAAATATATCATTTTTCTAGTATATATTTAGGTACGTATTAAAAGGTGTGTATTTAGAAAAATTAAAACAATTAGTAATTTGGAACGGAGGGAATAAAGTTCCTCTTAGTGAAAGAAAGAAAACTGGTGGTACTCGAAGTTAGCTCACCAATTCCGAAAGAGAACTCGAAAGGCGTGCGTGGTGGCTGCTTTGCCTGGCAGGACCATTCCATTCCGATTCCGATTGCATTGGACGATGGAAATATGGAATGGAGCAGCGCCGGCGCTGCACTGACACAAATAATGGGAGGAGGAGAAGAAACAACGGAGCTTTCCAAGGCCAGTACTCCGTCGCGTCCAGTTTGAAAACAACGGTCCCTCGACCCGCCTGCCTGCCTCCTTCTTTACACCGGTCAATTTCCCCACGTCATTTTTTTTCCTTTTTATTAGCTGCAGTTGACATCTATCGATCGATCGATCGGTGAAAGGAAAATGCCACCTGCTCGCGTGCTTTCCTCATCTCAAGGAACAAAATGTGTGCTGTTACTGTATATTCAGTTTATGAGATCATCGATCGTACACGTCGTTATTGGCCATGGCGGAGGACAAATCATCATCATCACGCAACAGGTGAGTCGACGATCGGTGCTATATATTCTTGCGAGGAGCAGGAGCAGGGCTGTACTGCAGCCATCAATAGTGTCATCAAGCGTCCGGAAATACTCCCTCCGTGGTAGCTTGGGAAGCGTGAGGCAGCTCGTTTCCGTAGCGACGGTTATTAAGGAGGTGTTTGGATGCGATGTACTGAAGTTCTTTAGGAGGGGTCACATCGAATGTTCGGACGCTAATTAGGAGGATTAAATATGAGCTAATTATAAAACTAACTGCAGAACCCCTATACTAATTCGCGAGACGAATCTATTAAGTCTAATTAATCCATCATTAGCAAATGATTACTGTAGCACCACATTGTCAAATCATGGACTAATTAGACTTAATAGATTCGTCTCGCGAATTAGACTCCATCTGTGTAATTAGTTTTGTAATAAGACTATATTTAATACTCCTAATTAGTATCTAAACATTCGATGTGACTGGTACTAAACTTTATGAGCCTGTATCCAAACAGGCCCTAAGGGACGGAGGGTACAGACACTTGGGGGAAAGACCATCGACCGTGCGCTTCTTCAATTTGGGTTGGCTCACCTAACTGGACTTGTGGACCATGGCATCCAGTATAGTTAGGCCCTGATGCTTCTTGCACTAGTCGGATTTAGTAGCCTGTTCAGTCCACTAAAGTTACCCAAGTGGTATATTTGTAGGTAGAGAGAATCGCAAGACTATGAACTTGATGGTAATGCAAGGCATAAGACATAGAGATTTATACAAGTTCGGACCGCCAGTGTAACGTAATATCCTATATCCTGTTTTGAGGATTGTACCGCACCCTGCGCTCAGGTGTGGTTGTTGTGTTGAGGGATTGGATCGGTTCCCCTCCTAGGGATACCCCTACCTCCCTTTATATACTCCGAGGGGTAGGGTTACACGGCAGGACCCTAATCGGTTACTATAGATGAGATCTAGTCGGATTACAACACGTGGGGAACCCTAGCCGAACTCTATCTTTTGCCTTTATCAAGTTGGGCCGGCCCATTAGTGGTTGGCTGGGCCCTCCATGAAGGTACCTGGGTATCTATAACCGTCAAGCCCCCGAGCGATGTGGAGTTGAACGGCAGCCTGACACGAATGCCGAGTTGGATAAGCTTCGCCCGAGTACTTTCGTCATCTGGTTGTCGAGAAGATGCGCAACACTCAAAGAAAAATCCTTGATTTTGTGGTCTTTATTCTGTGAAATGCCATGGACGCACGTCAAGTGAACGCCCAGCCTCCGAGCCCCCGAGTGTGAGGACTAGCGGAGCCACGGAGGCACGCCGACCCGAAGTAGGCGCCTAGCCCCCGAGCACGAGGACTGACGAAGCTGTGGAGGCACGTCGAGTCACCTCCCGCACCCTGCCTCCGAGCCTGGGAGGTCGGCCTGGTGGCAGGAGGCACGCCAAGTCGTCTATGGCATCCAGCCCCCGAGCCTGAGAGCCGGCCGAGTCGCAGAAGTACACTGAGTCGCCTCCTGCCTCAAGCTAAAGAGGTCGACCGAGCAGCAGGAGACTTGTCGAGTCATCTGTGACGCCCAGCCCCCGAGCCTGAGAGCCGGCCAAGTCGTGGAAGCGCATCGAGTCGCCTCCTGCCCCAAGCTAGAGAGGTCGGCGAGCAGCAGGAGACTCGCCTCCTTCTTGCATTCTCTTCTGCACTCCAAGCAAAATCTATAGCAGTTAGTATATATCAGTAATATAAGTGGCACTTTGGGGACTGATTTACCAAGAGCCATGTCATCAAGAGCCCATTAAGCGGAGCGGTTAGCCCTTGTGGTGGTTGGGTTGGGTGATTTGGTCGACTTGCCCTGTGATCGATAAAAACGACCAAGTGAACTGCCACGATCGTGCCATCTACAAAGCCTAGCTAAGGACAGATTAAATCGGTGGCACCAAACCAATTAAACGCCGAGATGATGACCGGTTGGCATCACGGCGGGTGCCACGTCCGATCCTTCTTCCTCCACCACCAAATGGGCATGGAGCCGAGCAGGGAGCATAGTAGGAAGCGATTGCTTTCCACCATTCCATCGGGTGCGCGCGTACACGCGAAGGCACCGAGCCATCCCATCCCATCCCATCGTGCAACAAATACTCTAGGAGAAGGAAGAGGTAAGACAAGCGACCGGCCGCTCAGAAAGGTGGTGTGTTGCTTAGCCGCGGGATGGCAATGGCATTGCAGCCCGGAGGAAGGAAGCAACGGAAAGCGACGCACCAACGCACATGCACGCGGGATTCTCATGCCATTTGGGCTCCCGAACCCTCATCGTTCATTTCTGCTCCTTCCCTGTATTTTAACGGACACTGCATTTGTGGAGTATTGTGTTCAGAAATCAGAATGGTCCATTGTCTGACGAAAGGAGCATGGTTTTCAGAGAAATTGAATGCCTATCGCTGCAGGCTGCAGCCATGGATGGGCCACGGGCACATCAAACGCAGGGGCCACTAGCTGCCTGCATCCCATCCATCCACCATGATTCCTCATTTTATTCATACTTTTATTATTCCCTTTTCTTCCCAACAAAAAAGAAGCTTTCCGTGCAAAAGTTGAGAGAGAAAAAAAAGAAAAGAAATGGCACAAAGAATACTAGTAGACATGCACTAAGGGGGAGGAAAACAAGAAAGAAAAGGCTTTCTTCCAGTAATTCTGATAAAAAAAGCTTTGCCAGGTCACTTGTCTAATCTAGCCTGCTGCTACTGATTAAACTACGGGCAGGAACAGATTCCTAAGTCAAAGTTCCAAATGATATTACCAGCAATTTTCAGTGCCAGAATAGATGCTTCCACATGCGAGAGCCAGCGCATGCATCGGCAACTGCCACACTACTCTAGCACACATGCTCAATTGGTTTTCTTCTCCCAAGGTTTCTTACCGGTTAAGTGAAGATCATATCATCAGGGCCCATCCCAAGCCGTCCCATGTGTGTGTTAGAGACTTGAGTGAGTGAGAGTGATCAACCACCGCTTTGACGCTCTGGATCACCAAGGAAGAAAGGAAGAGTCGTCCCCCCATGTGTGTACTTGGGTTTCCCCACACCAAATCTCGGCTTCAACTCAACTCGGAGCTACTGCTGCCTCGGATCTGGTGGTTGCCACCGAACTCCCTGCCCCCCGGCAAAATTCCAAACCCCAGATCATGCAGCACTACTTGTGTTCGTTTCGGCCATGAACTAATGGAAACTGCTGCTGCTTGCTAGGATCATCACCAACATCATCTCGCCGCTCCAAGACCAAGCAAGACAAAGGCCAACCATACAGCAAAAAAACACCTTTTTTCTGAATTTGAAAGGAAAAAAGCACAACAATGAAATTCCAAAAAGGAAGGAAATGCAAGTCAAGTAATCAACCAGCCGGAATCCCATGAAAACGGCCATGCCAATCGGTACCCCTTTAATTCCGTATCAAAAAGGTTTATTAACAATTAAGCTTCCTTCAACAACAGTAATTCCAACCAGCTAATGGGATGAACAGGCATCACATATATAGTGAAGTACTGTATATAAGACCATTGATCGATCGTACTACTACTCGTATTAATCAACCCTACCGAAATCGGAAGAAAATTTACCCTCCTTTACATTTAAATACGCACCCGCATCACTGCAGGCAGAATCACGACTACTGGTATCGATCGATTATTACCACCTCGCCTGACTCTGATCTCTGCTTGCGTCCTCTGTTTTTCTTTTTCCCCTTCCGCTATGGACAGGCAGGGAGCAGAGGCAAGCCACAAGGGACGGAACCTCACCTACCTCGCCGGCGGCGCCGTGGAGGAACACCGCCAAAGTCTCTAGACCTCGACGTGGCATGTGGTGGTGGTCTGGAACTTAAATCCGCTGGCCCCCGGCGCGCCGTTGCCGCCGTTGGTGACGAGGAAGGCCGGGCATGTGACGAAGAGGTGGTAGTGTCCCGAGATCCAGCTGCCGACCTTCCACCTGACGCGGCCGTCGATCTTGACCTGGAGGATGAGGTACCCCGCCTGGCAGTCCTGGCTGAGCGCGTCGGCGAGGTAGGGCGCGAAGGGGACGCTGGGCCCCGCGAGGACCGGGGACCAGACGTCGACGTCGCCGTGGCCCTGGTAGACCGGCGGGAGCGATGCGGCGACGGTGATCTGCTGGTACTTGTAGGAGGCGTAGACGTCGAGGCGGTCGTAGTAGACGCCGACGCGGTCGTTGGGGTTGCGGGAGGCGACGGTCACCTGGAGCGTGGTGGAGAGGACGTTGGAGGAGCCGTTGGAGAGGTCGAGCTGCCGGAGGGACGCGTCCTGCAGGAAGAAGCGCGGGTGCGTGGGGCGGAGCACCAGGTAGACGATGAGCGCGATGATGGCGACGAGGAAGGCCAGGAACAGGAGGATGGCCAGGAGGCGCCGGCACGAGCGCCGGAGGTCGTCGTCGCCGTGGTTGCCGCAGTCCTTGCTCATGGCTGACGCCTTGCTCGTCTTGGTTGTTGGGTGGAATGGAGGATGGTGAGGGGCAGGGAATGAGGAAGAAGGGAGAGCAGAGCAGAGGAGGTGGGGTGTTGCAGTGTCTGGGAAGGTGAGTAAAGTGGGCGTTATGGGTCAATTAATAGGCTAGGCTAGGGAGGACGAAGGAGAAGGATGTGTGTGTCATGCTGAGCGCGGTGTGGGGGGGGGGGGGGGGGGGGGGAGGAAGGTTCCAAGTGTGAAGTTTCGAGGGAGCTTTTTGGTGGTGCCGGCAAACGTGTCTCTTTTTTGGATACTCTCTACCTCTCTCGTTAGGTGAGTGAGGGGTAACAGATTGCACGCACAGTCGTTGCTCCTTCACTCTCGAGATCTTTGGATACGGAGAGAGACCACGGCTGACTTGTGCAGAGCAGCTAGCGACTGCTAGTCAGAATACTGGACAGGCAGGTCACTAGGTCAATTATATTGGTTGTGGTTAGGAGTAGGAGACTTTATATTAGTTAGCACATAGCACAGCTCGGAGACTCCTGTTAGTAGGAGCACAATAATCATCTCACTTGTTTTCCATTTTTTTTCATTATATTTTGCTTGTGAAAGCCTCCGCCTCGGTTCCTCAAGCCACAATAGTCAGTGGTTGGGATTGGCTCCTGGTTTGCTTTCAGGTGAGTGAGGTGATGGATCCATGGACTGATCGATCGATCAACCTTGATTGGACCTTGTCCCTGGTTGTTATTCATTCACGACCCGAATGGAAAAAAGGTGTCAGCCCGTGGTGTGGCGGCTTCATTCCGTTCAGCCAGCTTTCAGAGTTTCAGTTTGTGCCGCTAGGTAAGAGCGTAGAGCAGAGGAAGCAGGCGCACCTGACTCCACTCGCCACATGCATTCATGCATGGGGTTTGTTTTGGTTGGGTTGGGAGCAGAGCAGGCGGATGGAATTTCGCCACCCATGCACCTACACCTAGAATGATGGATCGGACGCGGCCATTGGCCAGCGGGACCTGCAGAATGAACACGACGACCGACGACGATATGCATATGCTGGCGGGTCTTGGCATGGAACGGCGCCTGCCGGTCTGCGGTCTGCCTGCCTGGTGCGGCGAGCGCCCGCCAACGCCATGTGCGGGGACCGAGACGCGTAGTGGAAAACGCTGTGCCCCCAGAGGGAAGACGCAAACCAACCGATGCCGCCGCGCCGGGCAGCAGCACATGCACACATGCTTCATGAGCTTCATGGAGTAGTAGCTAGTCAGTACGTGGAGCGGCGGCCGTGTTAAACGAAGACGGTGCGTCGGTGGCATGCGGGTCGCGCCGGCTTAGTTCCGATCCACCGATGGCGCCTGGGGCCGGGCGTACTAGTGTACTACTGCGGGTGTGTGAACGAGATAGTAGATAGGGGTCAGTCAATCCCCCAAATACAGACACACAGTAGCAGGGAGCCTAGCTTGCCGTGCACGCTCCTGAAAAGCAGAGCCCACGCATGGTGCCACTCGCTCCGACGTCGGAGATCGGCTTCGCGCCAAAGGAAGTGAAGATCTTCTTCTGGTTGCTGCTGCATCGTGATCGGCACTCGGTACGTGTTCGTGTACCATGTCGCGCGCGCCAACGCGGTAGGATCCTACGTATACTTGGGATCGCGCACACCAAGTAGCGATCCCGATGGAGCAGCCGGCCAGAGAGATCCGGCCAGGTCATGTCGGTGGAGCCGCCGATCGAGGAGACGATCGACGGCCATCACGACGCAGCGGCAGCGTGCGAGTAGTGTGAGCATCAAGCCTCACGTCCGAAGCCGATTGCTGACCATCTCGCACTTTAATTAACTTTCCCCAAAAAAGAACATACTGATAGCAGTGAGTTGAGAGTTTCACAGTGGCGCCATCTTTTCAGATCGTTGAGCGATGATGTACCAAAAGCGGCTTTTAAGGTTGGGCGAAAGCGGAACCAACCAGGGAATCCTGGTCGAAAGATGAGAACCATCAACACGGCAAGGCAATGCAAGCGTCACGGCTCAACCATTCACTACACTACCACTCCGCGGTCCGCGCCCTCCATCAACTTGGCACGGTAGTACTGCTAGTAGAGTAGTCAGCACCATTTCTGTTCACCTGTCGTGCGGGAATAGTCGCCATCAACGATCCGAGTGCGCCTGCTTGTTGAAACGAAAACTGGTCGTGGCTTTGATGGATGGGGAGATAAAATAAAGCAGGGTGCAGAAAAAAGGAGCCCCGGCAGGCCTCTCTGCTCGCAAAGCCTTCTTTGTTCCTTGATCGCGCACCTTTTCTTTCTTTTTTCTTTTTTTTTAGATACAGAGAGAAGGCTAGGACGATGAAAGCACCGATCGCTCCTGCATAAAGTGAGAGGATGAGTGAAAGTGACACCAAACGCTAGCATAAAAAGGAGTACTAATTGTTCAAGGGCATTCATGTCCAGACTAATGCCCCACGACCGGCTACGAAAGCACAGCATCACAGAGGCCATAAAACTATGCACTTAACGCTACATTAACTCCAGATAGTATCCCAGTGTGTTGTTTATTGTAGCAAGCAGGAGTATATTTCACGTCGAGCGAGTCCCATCTTCAACAGGACAGAGAAGTCTGCGCAGGAATTTCAGGGCCGCTCGCTGCCAACCGTATCAATCTTGGGTCATGTTTAGTTACTCCCAACTCCCAACTTTGACACTATGCAAAAAGAAGATTCCCCATCACATCAAACTTGCGGTACATGCATGGAGTACTAAATGTAGATGAAATTAAAAACTAATTGCACAGTTTTGTTGTACTTTGCGAGACGAATCTTTTGAGCCTAATTAGTCAATATTTGGACAATAATTCACAAATACAAACGAAACGCTACAGTGTGCTACAGTGCTGTAACAGTAATTTGGCACCTCCCAAATTCCCCAACTAAACAAGGCCTTGCTTCCAACTCGGCTACACCTCAGATCACAGGGACAGACCACAGGCACCATCATTCATTCCCCTCCGCCACCAACGGAAACAACCACAGGAATTCTCACTTCTCAAAAGCAACGGGCGGATTCTGATAAGCCCTCTATTTGGGCCCCCACACGGAAGACCACCATATCTTCTTCCTGCTCCAAATTGACTCCCTACCTACCAGCCATGACCTCAAATACTGTCATGTTTATCATCATAAGTGCCATCTCATGCCCCCATACGTGGCCACGCCACAATTTGCGCCTACCACACACAAGCACGTTCTAGGCTCCCAGCTTGCAAACTGGTACACAGGCATGGTGCAAGGCAGGTATTGGGAGGATGCTCAGGTGGCGACAAAAGTCTTTACATGTTGTACAAGGACAGAAATAAAACAAAATTGGAGGATGCTCCAGTTCATTCAGGCATTATACCCCACGCATACGAATCATTGGAGGCTCAGGCTCTCTCTCATGCAGTGCCAACAAAACTTTCAGGTGGCAGCGCCAACAAGCAAGAAAACAATTGAACAAGCAGCACAGCCAAGACGTGCCGGACCGAACGGTTTTATAACAGCCGGCTTTCGGCAGCCAAGCAATGATTAACACACCAAACCTACCATTAGCCCATTACCCACTAGTATGTAGTTTAGGCTTACCGGAGATGAAAGAAAGAAACCACAAAAGTACTCAGCGATACTTTCAGCTCAACAAAAAGCATGACACGGACAGACGTTGCACTTGTCATTTCTGCTAAGCAGGAAAGGACCAGAAACCTTGCACCGCGTCAAACTTCAAACACCTTGATTTAGTATGGTATATAAAAAGTTGCCAGAAGCAGAAACGAGATTATGTGAAGATCAACAGTATGAACAATAACGGCAAATTATTAACTGCACATGTATGGCAAAGTGAAATTGTGAAAAAGATCTTGCGGTTGCATACGCCAATAATGCCTGTCTTCTGTTCTCAACCATTAACATGGAAGGGAAGGCTACCCAGCCAAGTAACCGAAAGAACGTGAGATCTATGTGGTACACGTGTTGCAGAGGAGTCACAGTTAAGCTACATCACTAGTTCAGTACCATTTACCGGAATGATGCGAAACAAACAATTAGTTACCTCTCTGAAACTATTTGCCATAAGCTGTGCCACCAAACTTTATATAGACAAGGCTTTTCCTCTTAACTGCTTCTAAGTTCCTACTGCTTTTGTTCATCAACTTGCTGTCCTTGGAAGAACTGACCCAACAACTGGTCCAAAGCTTCTGGTGAGTGTTTGATGTGCTTATGTGGGTTCTTCCCACGTTGAACAAGACTCCTGAAAGTTAAAAACAGTACTGCAATCATATAACAAAACGAGATGATTACACTGGCCAAGCAGGCCAGGAATGAGAGGAACAAAAGATATAAGAAGTTAATTTGCACTCAAGGATTGCCCCCCATACTTCCACATTTGTTAGTTACTCAATCACTGAATGGAGTGGACTGAAAACTGGATGAAGGTGTTGGTGCATTCAGAATTTTCTTACACGAGATTAACTTTGAGGCGAAACATAACAGTCCCTGGCACTAGCAGTCTCTTAAATTTGCCGATTAAGACACTAATGCTGTGCCTCAAACAAACTTCTACCGTTGCAAAATGCACTTTTCATGTGAGGTATGGTCTTAACTATTTAGACTTGGCTGCGTGCATTTCAGAACATCACATTTTTTATATTGTAGGCTGTAAATAGAATATAATTATTAACTGTAACCAGTTAATTGAATGGAGAAATTGAGTGGAGATCCTGAGAGATAGAGAAAAGGACTACTTAACATACCCAAAACGGTTAATGAAAGACCTATATGCAGGCAAGAGAACTTCAGCTATGGCAAGCCTCAGATTATCTCGCAATTCATGATCAGGTATAGTCCATTGAGATTGCTTTGCATGAAGCTCTTCAGATTGCATATTGAAGGACTTGAACCTGCCAAAGGAGCATATTCCCAATCTCTTATATTTATTCCATTGAAAACAATGAATAAAACGTGGTAACATGGTATGGAGAATAAATCATTCTGCCATGGTACAGACCGTTCTTTGATCATACTTCTTGAAACACCACTGCTGCTAACATCAGATGGTGCTGACGAACCAATGCCACCTGTAGCTTGAACTGATAGTGTCTGAAGGATCTAAAATGATAGAAATGAAGTAGTTATAACAAGAAGCGATTCTGTACAATATTTCCAATCATGCAATTACAGGAGAATGAGGAACTTTTTTTTCTCGAACATGCAGGAGAGCTGCGTATCATTATATTAAGAAGAAAAAAGGGGAAGAGCCCTTACAGCGCACACACACACCCACTCTCAAAGCTTTACAGGAAACTAGCGCGCCTGATAAAACATAAAAGCGACCATCTCTACCATCACCTAATCTGGTCCAAGGGCGAGGAGGTTAGAAATACCTATGGCGCCGGCCAAACCCCAAACATGTAATTCCTCACCAGCGAGCATTAGAGCTCTAGCCAGGTTAGGAGATACACCATCAAACACACATCTATTTCGGTGGTTCCATAAGATCCATGCGCCCAGAATAATCAGAGAATTGAGGCCCTTCTGTAGTTGTTCTCCTGCTCCTGAAACTGCTCTTTCCCACCAATCATCAAAGGAGGCCTCCCCAATCTGCGGAGCTAGTGCCTGCTGTCCGACAGTTTGCAAAAGCTTGAACCAGAATTCTCTAGCAAATACACATGTCAATAGGAGGTGATTAATGGTTTCTTCTTCTTGATCACAATGAGGACAGCAAACTGGGTGAGGGAGCCCCCTTCTAGCAAGCCTGTCCGCTGTCCAGCACCTGTTGTGGACAACCAGCCACAAGAAAAATTTACATTTTCCTGGAGCCCAAGCCTTCCATATCCTGGCCCAAGAACGAAAAACAATCTTTCCTTGCAGGAGGTTTGCATAAGCTGAACTGGCAGAATACTGTCCATTTGAGGAAAAACGCCAAACATGGGTATCTGCTACCTCAGGCTGCAGCACCATTTCACTGATTAAATCCCAAAGATCAAGATATTCTGAGAGTACACCCACGGTCAAGGCACCTTGAATGTCCGAGACCCAGGAGTGATCTGATGAAGATCTTGACTACTTGAATGTAAAGTTTGCTAAGCAGGTAAAAGTTATATTTAAAAAAATGCATAGTAAAAAGTATTTATTCTGCATTTCATCACAGAATCACAAGGTGTACTCTAGAAATGGAGCTAAATTCATGACGGGATATGTAGGTCACAAGTTCATTCTAAAACTGGAATCCAGTAGAAAGCCGAATCCAAAATTTAGAGAATAATGTCTGTGATTGAATTCTAAACCATGGCTCAAAGTGCACCATGCAAGTCATCAATACTTTTGACAAATCCCAAAGAAATCTCAAACAGGTAGAACTCCATGCTGAAGAGCATAATATAAAAGCTTAAAAGTGCAAAAAGGTGAATAATCTTAACACCAAGTAGTAAAATCGAAAAGAAACATAATGCATCCAATTGCTGATGATGCACTTACCCTTGCCCATGCTACCCTCTTGTACTGATTGGCATTTTGTTGTACAATCCTACGGTGCCTCTGAATCCAGTCACCACCAAGTATATCGTTGGATTGAGATCTGAGATGAGACAAAAGAAATTATTGAACAGGCACACTGCCTAGACATAAGACATCTGAGGATGTGGATCTGAAACACCAAAGAGACATACCTGCGAACAGACATAACCATACAGTGAAGGTTGTTCATAAGAAATATGTGAGACAATGTGGGGTCCTTGTACTGCTTAGATTTCCCATTCAAGTTATTCTGAAGGGCCTGCATTATCTTCACGATAACACCTGCAAGGTAAGATTCAGCCCCACCGCTAGTTTCAGATTGCTGAAATAGTATTTTCAGTGTTGATTGGTAGCTGTTCAAGTCAGAGCAAATACATGTTAGCATGCAATTTGCAAAATGGGTGGGAGAAAGATAATTGACAAATCAAACAGATAAATAACAAAACAAAATAATCATTGTTTATAGCAGAATACATGTGTAGACAGCCAGTCAAGGTGCAAAACAACTGGTAAAATACCCTTAGTAGCAGGTTCAGATTCAAGAAATCGTGCCAGGCTGCCAGTAGACTCCACAATGCGTTGGAACCATTGAATGAATAAAAAGTTTATGAAGAAAAGTTGGGTAATTATTTGAAAGGATTATCAAAGGTCATGAACCATCTCTGCATCAGCAAGTATTACAATCCTCACGCATTTTTAATGCAAGTATAAGCAACTGGTTTGAGTTTTCCAGATGGAAGAAAAGGCAAACTCAAGACATCACAAAACCAATGGAGATGGGTATAAATCTCTTTCTGGATAAAGTTAAGAGCTAATACTCATTTATCCAGGAAGGTAATAACAAGATCAAAGGTGCTACTTACTCAAATAGGGGTTTAACATAATTAATCACTTCGATTGCAAAAGGATGGACAGCTCCATTCTGCATGATAGTCTTTGAACTATCCTTTCAACTGCCTCCTCAAAATCAACCAAAGTTTCCTGTGCAGCCTGTGCCAAGCTCTTAGTCAGGTTCAATGCAGCATCCCGCATCTCAGAGCAAAACTTTCCTTGAAAAACTACTTCAACCTGGTAACAAGTTCAAACAACGATAACAGTAAATTTTTGTAGTTCTAACAATTAACATTGTTGGCGTTGAGTTAATAACAAGACAATCACAACAACAGAAATGTAAGTAATCATAATTTGTAACACAGTTTTATATGGCCAGTACTAGCCATAATAATTCTTGTGGCCAAAACATGATAATGTACTGTACACGCATATGATCTTTGTGTTGAGAGTGCTCAATGCATTATTTCCACATACCTCAGATTGAAGTTCATGCATTACTCCATACATCTCTAGCAGTACAGACAAATTTCCATGAGACCTTTCACTTTTAGCAATAGTATCACCAAAGCTGAGAAGAGTCGTAACACTGCTTCCTGCCAGTTCAACAAAACATTGATCCTTGTTGAAAGTGATACCATCGAAAATCTGATCACAATTTTTTCTTTCTCCAGGAAGTAATACTTTAACCTGATTTCAACATAGCCTATTAGTTTGATGTCCGAACAATACAGCAGAACTTTTAGAAGGATCCTTACCGCAATTTGCATCAAATGAGTCCAGTTGCCAATATCCACCTTTAAGGCTGCCCACTGCATCCTTTGTATGTCACCTTTACTTAGCTTTTCTATTCCCAGTTTCCGAAGGCTCAGTTCTAATGCTGACCCACGAGCATCTCTGATGAAAGAAATAAATCCATGCTTATAGATCGCAGACTTAACAATCAAGAAAGAATGCTCATAGAAATTGGGAAGGAAAAAAGTAATGATTATTCATACTGCATTGCGTACAACACATGACTATTATGCTGTCAATAAATGTTTCCAAATCAAGGATGCTCCAACTGTTGTAAATTAAGTTACTCAGTAGGTAAGGCGATTTCCCAGCTCCAAAAAATTTCTGGTCATACTGTCAAACTGATCAAAACCTGTCTATGTGTGCCTCATTGCTTGCATATTTAGTTGCTACTGATGCATTTACATGGACTCATTTATTCTCAATACCGATACTTGTTGGCCTTCTATCCACAAACAACCTGAACATATTATCAAATTTTAATCTGTGTGTCAATTGTCAGAACAGCCAGTTGTTACATCGAGATCTAGAAACCTACCTGTAAATTCTATAGCATGACTGCTGATTTCCATCCTGAACCAACTGACGAGCTATATCATGCAGAAGCGGTAATATTCCTGAAGGAATTATTGTTGGATTCCTGTACATAGCAGTTTCAAAGCTTTTGGATGGCTGCTCTCCAACTGCTTCGGAGTCGCCTTTTGATGCCAGCTGATGCTTTGGAAGGCAATTGAATAGACGATCGGGCTCAATAGGTTTGCTGAAAAAACAGGTGCATTGCAACAATTTACATTTGAAGAGCCCAAAAGAATTGCTGAATTACTATTGGTAGAGAAGGGGGCAATACAGGACCTAATGCCCTGTAAATTATAAGGACCCAACATGAACAGGATTCAGAAGCAGAAGCACAGGTAAATTTTACCTGTATGTATCCATTAACTGCCTGAATTCCTCCTCAATCTTCAGGGCAGAATTGGTTAGGAGGCTGTTGACTTGATTCAGAACCCCTTCACGGCACTTAAAGTTCTTGTTCGAGGAAAAGAAGTGGACAACACCTTTCAGTAGATCCACAGCTTCCAAGAAGGTCCCCAACTTCTCACGTGGGCCCCTCAATATCACAGCTTCAGCCTAAACCTCAGAAAGACAACCACCACATTAATTAAGTGAACAGATTACAACTTCTTCTTAAACATATTGACACACAAGCCAACAACCTGACGCAGTTACAAAAATATTTAATGGTAAAAGACCATCTAAAAATTAGAAGCATCTTCATAAGAAATGGTAATGAATACACTGTTTGGATAAATCCTTTAATAATCAAACAGTGCCAAAGATGCTGATTATAACATCAGCTGAAGAAAGTGATGAAGCGGTGAACTAGCAAAAGTACAGCAGCTAACCAATAATCGTTGATGCTAATCTTGCCAGGAAACAGAGCGTGCATTTCAACTACACCAATACGGATGAAACCTATGCTGATCTGACAGTGTGGAAGATACTGATTAATATCTGCTGAAGAATTTGATGAAGCACCGAGATAGCAAAAGTACAGAAAGCTAATCAATAGTTATCGATGTTAATCTTGCAACAAGAAAACCAAGCAGCACTTTGCGACTACACCAATATGGAAAAACCCTCTAGTGATCTAACATTGTCGAAGATACTGCTTATAACAATTGCAGAAGAATTCGATGAAGCTCTGAGCAAACTAGAGGAAATAAGCTAATCATTAATTGCAATCTTGACATCACTACAGCCAATTGCAACTACACTAATATGGCAACTAACTTACAACCCATCTATGGACCTTCGATACCTTCAAAATTTTATATATGAGGCATGCACCAAAACTAGTCCGTGAGCATTGAATGCAAACTTTGGCGCCCTGAATTCCTTCCAAAGTCATCCAATACCACAATCAAACCCAAAACATCGCCCAACTCGCTAGGGGATTCAGAGCATTCTTTACAGAACCAGGGGATGGGAGCAGTCTCTCACCCGGCGGACGATGTCGAACTGTGCGAGGATGGCCTCGGCGTTCTCGATGGTCCTGTCGATGTTCTCGTGCGCCATCGTGATGGCCTGCGTCCTCACCTGCGACACCGCCGAACCTGACACGGCTCATCTCCTCCGTCCTTGTTCGGTTAATCCCCCTCCACAAGGGGATTGGACGGGAATAGGGAGGGCGGCCGAACCTGGACGGGGCGGATGGAGGCCTCGATCGCGGAGACGCGGAGGTCGAAGGAGCCGATAGCGGCGACCATGCTCTGCGTGTTCTCCTCGCTCCGCTCCAGCGCGTCCCGCAGAGCGCTTGCCTGCCGCGACAGCTCCTCGATCCCCTCCGGCATCCCCGGCCCCGTGTGCTCCATCGCTCCGTCCCCCTCCGCGGTGAGCCTGCGGAGGGGTGCTCCTCGAACGTTCTGCGAGGAGGGCAGGCGTGGATGCACTTCTGGAAGACTCTGGAAGGACGGGACAGCGAGGTGACGCAATGCGGAGAGGCGGCGATGGACCCGGCGCGTCACTGGTGTGGCGGGTCGGTGACTCGGGGGCTCGGGGTATGGTGTCGCCGTGGAGGAAGAGGAAGGAGGCGTGCGCAGCGTGAGAGCCGCTGTAAGATCCGTGCAGGTCATGGCCGTTGGCGGCACGGACGACTGGATCTTATTTTAGACCGTGGGGAAACGCGTTGCAGCCCACTGCGAAGTTCGTGGGCCTTTGGACCACAAAGCGAGCCCGTTCTGTTAGGTCCATGACGTTTTAGGCCTTACCCAAGACCTAAACATAACTTTTTTTTTTAGCAAATGCTGTTGCTCTTTTTTGTTTTTTTTTGCGAGATATCCAGAACACCGGCAAATTATGCTCCAAATTTCACAAAATGACGTTGAATGTACAAAACAGAGGATGTCTCAGCCATGAATTCGCGTTTCAGGTCATCAGGTGAGTGCCCGTGGATCCCTTGCCTGACTTGCACTCGGGAAGAGGAAGGCAACAGGCAGGCAGATCATGCTGCCGTGGCACCAGATCATCGATCAGAAACTACATCACGCTCGGCTCCAATATTTTACACGGACATCGGCCGAACTACCGAGGTAGCAGAACCACTCAGCTGGCATCGGCATCCGGCAATCCTTTGCGGCTAAGAATCGAAGCATCTCCCTTTACAGCCACCTTGTGCAACATCCACGCCGGCAGCTCATATTCCCTCGGAGCTTCATCTTCAAGCTTGGCACATCTTCTGTGCTTCGGTAGCTTCGGATGGCCCTGCTTTAAATACCACGAACCTCTGCACACAAGTGCAGTGCTGCAGGAATCTCATTCTCGTTGCCACACCACAAGTAAACAACAGACCACGCAGCTCTCGCGCGTCGCATGGTGAGGAGGTCTCTTCCGTTCCGTGCGGCGATGGATGGAGGGAGGGCGACGGCGCTGTGGCTGGTGCTGGTGGCGTCCGCGATCGTGTCGGCGTCCTCCAGCGGCGAGGCTTCGGCGAACGGCCAGCCCGCGACGCCGACCGGGCCGGATACGAACGTGCTGTGCGTGAGCAAGTGCGGGTACCCGTCGCTGCCGTCGCCGACGGGGCAGGGAAAGGGCGGGCGGCCCAGCAACTACTACTACTTCTTCACCGCCGCGGGGAGCCGGAGCAGCTGCGCCGGGGCGAGCGCCTACGCGCTGGTGCTCCTGATGCTGGTGTCCGTGGTTGCCAACTTGCAGTGAGCGATGCGCGTCCGGGCGGGCGTTCGCCTCCCTCCCCGGCGATCGCCGTGCGTGCAACAGCTGCTGCAAAGTTTCGGTTCGCCTGTGTATTCCATCAGCAACTTGTTTTTTTTTTCCGGCGATGTTACGAGCAGCTTGGCTTGCTTGAATCATTGTGTGTTGACCATGATCGTGTTGGTTGTCCGTTGTTTCGTGTCGATTGGAGACTTGTGTAGCGCGAGCGATCAGTGGAACAGAACGCACGCGCGCGTCGCTTTCAGGATCACAGAATACAGACGCGGACAGCAGATGATGCTCGGTGGCTTGTCAGGGGCTCAGGGCATGACTGAAACAGAAGCGATTCCAGCGACGTGTCGTGTGTAGTGTGTTGCTGAACTTCCTTCCTGGTGGGCTGTTGACAGCAGCTCCAGTGCACGCACCAGTCGCAAAGCCCAGTAGCCCAGTCGCAGCCGGGCGCCACTCGGCCCACGCACCAGCGAGCCAGGACGCCCGGTTGGACTTCACTTCGTACGGCTACATGGTTCGCGGGTGCGGTGAACGTGGTGGCGCTCACGGCGAGCGGCGCGGCAGTGCCATTGCCAGCTGGTGACCGGCCACGGTAACCGAACGGGGACAGACTAGACGACCATCGAGCGAGCCGGACTACACGCAGAGCACAGAAGCATGTGTGTAAGCACTGTGCACGGTGCGCAGCACAGCGGCCTTGGGCGATCGAGTCACGGCCGAGACGACGAGACTACCTCAGTCTTTGAGAGATTTGGAATTGTACCGGAAAATAATCGAAAATTCTGGCATCACAATTTCTGCACTGCGAATTCGTGCTCCTGTATACGTGCAGCCACCGTTTTGAGAGACTGATCGTGGAGGAAAGACCTGCGTGCGTTCTAAATCGTTGCAGTAACCACCCCCGGCTATCCCGTCTCCGGTAGTTTCGCGACCTTATGTTGTAGACTCTTTGCATAAGCACGCCGTGATCATTGTATCTTGGATGCTATGGTGACCTGCACCTGCACCACCATTCCCCGGACAGACAAGGCCAGGGCTCCTCGCTTTCGGATCCTGGGGGGTGGGCTCTGTTCTGCTCTGCCTGTCCCCCTCAGCCCCCCTCCCCGTGGGGACAGCCTGGTCGGCCTGTGCCGTCCTGCGCCCAAAGTACCGCGGCTTGGCTGTACGACGAGCGCCACTGCACCAAGTACTACTACTGCCCAGTAGGAGCACACCACAGCACAGTACAGTCCGTCCCGTGCGTGCCCACTCGATCGATCCCATTCCCCAGGCATGTCATCCACGGATTTCGCTTCCTCCGCGACGGCGTTGAAACGTCTCCATGGACATGGGAGGGGCAGCACGTCCGGGAGGGACAGGGAGGAGCTCCTTGGATTACCCAGCGAGCCGATGCCGAACGAGGCTCCTCGCGTCCAGCCGTGGCGCTGCTGAAACCCGCGCGCGCACGGGAGCAGCACGAGGCAACGGCGCTCGTGCAGTGTGGCGCGCGTGGCGCGTGCCTGCAGCCATCACAGTGGGGGAGTACTAGTTTAATCCACCACTGATTGTTCACTTGATACTGGACAGGCGCTTAGATTCTCGGAACATGCCCCATCCTTTCCCACTAAACAAGCGCATGTTCCATCCACTCCGGCAACACAACACAACACGACACCGTCGTCATCTCTCCTCTCCTCTCCCTGAGACGCAGCCTTCCCGGACTATGTCGCAGCGCAGAGGATCCCACGGATCAATGCCCCGCCCCTCGCTCGCTGCACGGTTGCTGTGTGGTGTCTGTCCGTCTTGTCTTGTCCCAGGCCAGAGGGCCCAGAAACAGCCTAAAGAAATCGGCTGCCATACCAGGCGTCGCATCATTCCCGTGCCGTGCTTTTGACCGCCTCGGTTCGGTCGGTTCGTTTCGTCTCGCGCCCGTCCGGCAGCCAGCTGAAGGAGAAGAACCCTAGCTAGCCTCGTTTGTCTGGAGGCAGGTGTGTCGTGTGGGTGTGGTGGGGCAGCAGCAGTAGTGCACCGGCCTGCAGAGCAGCAGCAGCTTTGCATTGCAGCGAGGGGAGGGGCGCAATCAATGCTGCCCGCCACAGTTCCCCTTCCATGCAACACTCGCTGCCATGTCTTCTCCTCAGGCCTGCACTGCATTTGCATTGCCATACCTGCCTGGGAGCACCGTGCCTGTCTTCAGCTCCGCCTGCACACGGTAAAAAACAGGCGATTTGTACCACTGCGATGTGCTGCTGCGGTAAAAATCCTGTCACGTCAGATGTCACTGCTACCGCGCGGTAAATGTACTTTTACTTCTTCTTGCACTGTACCCTGTCAAACATCACGTTTGCAGCACCATTAACGGTGGCAGCTGCATCACCTGATGATTTCTCATAAACAACCATTGCTGATTTACAGGTATACTTATTATTTTTTAATTTTATTTCTCGGATAGTACTATACTCCCTCGAACCTAAATTACGCTTTTCTAAGTTTATAGCAACCCAAATTGCTATTCGTTCTATTAGTTTTAGAAAACGTTTTAATTTTTCTAAGTTCATAAAATTTTTCTAAGTTCATAGAATTTACTATGCATCTATATATAGATCGTATCTACATAAATAGAAAAATTATGTGCTTAAAAAAATCAAAACGAAAACGAATTGTAATTTAGCGACTATTTATGCCTCTACTAGCACTCAGCGACAACAGACGCCACGGATTGCCGTAGCTTTTTGCTACTATTGTAGGTAACATACGACCAGAGAAGCACTAGTATAAGACTACAACACTAGCCATTTTGCCATCATGCTGGCACTCTCCTCTCCTGTTGTGTTGTTATCTCCCAGCTACAACTACATTGGTTAGCCATTCACCATCTTATTTTATTTTGTTATTATGATTATTTTTCATTCTTGGTTCCTGCCACTACAACAACATCTACTGCTAGGAATGCTTGTTCGCCATCATCCATGCAGCCACGGCACGCGCCTCCATCAGCGGTAGCTCCAATCCTGGGGCAGCGCCAGCTCTGGGCGCGGTGGGCAGGCCTGCAGCGCCGCGCCAGTCGCCTTCTCCTCCTGTGGTGTCTTCGGCAGCGGCAGCGGCTTCTGGGGAGTCGTCTCGTTCTGCTGCCATTCCTGCTTCCACCCCGTTGCCGGCCTGCCAGTCCCAGGCCACGCCCTTGTCGCTATCCCGCCTGCAAAGAAAACGTTTGAGCATCTATTAGACATACAAATGACAGGTTCATAATTGTAGTAGTACTTGGTAGTAGTATATCTCCAAGCGCTACTGCTAGCTGACATTTTGATGGCAACATCAGTTACAGAGTTGGCACCAGCCATGCAAAGCAGCTTTCCTTTCCCAATTACTTCCTGCTAATCCCTCCCTCCCAATGCCATTGCTATAGCCACAGCGACGTCATCTAGCATGGCATCCAATGGAACAGTCTGCAGCTTTGTTGCATGGCATGCATCGCATCTCACTGGCAGGCATGGCATCACAAGTCAGAAAGTACAGGGCCCACGCTATCATCAGGTGCTAATCAACTCCGGCTTGGCTGCCTGGCTCTAGCTGCAACCAACAAACCAAATCCAAAAGCACCATCACCGCCCCTGCTGCAGTGCATGTAGTACGTGCAACTGCTTGGTACACGAAAACCGGGGTGCATGTCTGGTTGTTGCTGCCATTAACGCCTCGCACTGCTCAAGGAATATGCACGCAAAATCTCGGGAACCATAAGCACTCGTTTGCAATTGACTCGGAGCTATCGTTCATTGATGAGCCAGGATATGATCATGCATTTGTGATACCAATGAATGCAGTTTGTTCAGATTTATTTCCTTTTTTTTCAATTTTGATCGCGGATTAGATTAGATTAGACAGCGCTAGAACCGAAACATGGGCGGCGAAAGAACTGAAGCACACGGCGCAAGACGGGAATGCGGCGGCGCGCGTTACCTTTGGCCGAGGTCGGGAGGAGAGTGCACGCGGTGCGCGGGATGAACACGCCCGTACCGCCGCGAAGGTTCGCCGGCGGCGGTACGGGGCAGGGCGGCGCCGGGGGGAACGCCGAGTAGTAGTAGTCCAGCACGCCGCCCAGGTTCATCAGGTTGCTCGCGCCCTGCAACAACGAATCAGCAACAAAGATACTTATTTCTTCTTCTTCCCAACGGAATTAGACAAGAGAAGAAATGCGAAACAGGCTTCAACTCCCAACATGGCTAGTTCATGATTAACCAATAACACGGATCATTACTTTCCAAAGGGAAAACTGGCTTCGCTTTATTGCCAGAGATAGTTACTCCAAGCTGTCGATTGCACACAACACGGAACAGCAACAACGGTGGCCGCGGCGGCCGGAATCGCTGGTTCCGCAACCGAAAAAAGGAAACACAAAACGAAAGGAAACAGCGAGGGGTTTTGCAAGGAGATCGGTCCAGGAAAGAAAACCAAGAAGGAAGAAAGGGAAAAAGGGGCGGCGGCAGGAGAGCCCGTTTCTCACCTGCCAGTGGGCCGACGGGTACGGCACGAACGGCCACGACACCGCCGCGCCGCCGCCGGCAGCATTGGTCCCGCCGCAGGTCACCGCGACGCTCCCTTCCAGCCCGCAGACCTGCAACCAAACGCGCCGTCTTTGTCAAGGCCAGCGCACCAAGGAAACACCAGGGACCGGCCGGAGACCGCGAGCTCCCGAGCAAGAAGCACCACGAACACTCACCTGCGCGCCGTGGCGAGGGGCGGCAACGGACGGCGCCGGGGTCGGCGGCGGCGGCGGAGGGGCAAGCGGGCATACCTTGCTCCCGCCGCCGAGGATGCCGGCGAGTTGCGCCGCGAGCTCCTCGACACCGACGGCGTCGGCCTCGGTCGGGGCGTCAGAGGCGGCCTCGGTGTCGACGATCCCAATGTCAGCGAAGATCTCCCGGGGCAGCCAGCGGCGGTGGAGGTCGTCGGCCTCGGGCGGGAAGCAGTCCGCCATGGGAGAGGGCGCGCACGCGACGAGCCGACGAGGGCAAGGGAAGGAGCAGGGAGGCGGGTGAACCGGGGCCCCCGGGGGGGTTCTTGTAGTAGTGGGGAAGATGGAGGCGGCCGGTGTGGGGACGGGTTGCTGCGGGCGGGCGGAGGCGGTGTCGTCGGGCGTCGTGGTTTCGTGCAGGGGTAGCACGGGGATTTCACAATGTGAACCGGAAATGGGGATTGCTTTTGTTTTCGCTCCCTTTTTTTTCCCTCCTTTTTTCCCTGAAGAGAGGGGTTTTCTCCGGAGCCTCCTCTGCCGCGCTTTGCTCTTCCGGTTCCTGGCTCAAGGTTGCCTCTTTATACTCTCGCTGTGTTTTGGCAACGGCAGCGTGTAATGTGCAGGGTTTGCTTTGTTGTTTGCTCTGTTTTGGCAATGGCAGTGTCTAATGTGAGGTGGATGGATTTTAGCAGAGTGTAGCATGGATTCCGTGGTGAATTATTTGGAGCGGCTGCTATAATTGGGGCATGACGAGAGGCAAAACACGGCTTTTGTTGGATGGAACATGAGGGGGTTTTCCTCACCCGTGAAGAACCTTGTTCATAAATAGGAATTTAGCGCATAAGGTGTGAATGTGAAGATCGTGTTGTATGCTCTAATTAGATCAAAGGACCATGTTACTAGATGGGAATCATGACATATACTCTAATTAGACTCAAGGATCGTTTAGAAGATGAAAAAGGTGGGGGATCAAAATGAAAAAGGGAAAGGGGTGCCAAAGATGATGTCGGTTCACGAATAGACGTATTTGGAGACGTGTCAACTAACATGCAAAATCCGGAGCCTAACCCGGCATGTTCGTTGCTAGTCTTCGTTGTTCCTTTTCAAGACGAAACCGTCGAGGTTAACTAGAAACGGCTACAACTGTCATCTAATAATACACCAGCGCGTTCGTCTACCGTATTTTCCGTTTCAAAGTGCTTTCAAAGGTGGTTCACCATTTAGCAGGAGCACAGAGAAGATGTGGGGTAGCAAAAAACAATTGCAGTTAATGTATTTTCGTACAATAATACTCCAACACGTCTGTCTATTGTGTTTACATTTCCAAGTTCTTTGAAAGACGCCTAAAACTTTTAGCGGGAGCACGGAGATCAAGTAAGCATATCCTCCAACTTAGTCAAGTCTCCGTCGGTTTCAAAGTTATCACCCTTTAGAGGGAAACACGGGTCTCTTCTTCACCCAAAAGTAATCGCCGACTTGTCTAAAAGAAGTATCACATATATTTTCTAAATAAAACATATTTATTTATATGGATATATAAATCACTAATCGAGACATATCCTGACATACATCATAAATCGTTTGAAAAAAATATTGGCATTGTACACCTTCTTTCATTACATGTTGTAGATTCAGGGGTTGCACCCCTCAAATTATGTTCCTCCTCCCAAAACCTTTTTATTATTGTGCTATAGCTCTTGGTTGGATGCTCCAAATCCTACATATACCCCCTCATAATTCAAGATGTTGATATACCCCCTCATAATTCAAGATGTTGGGGTGTTTGGTTCCCACCATGGACTAAAGTTTGCACTTTTAGCTCCTAAACACCCAAACAAGTGGACTAAAGTTTGGACTAAAACCTTTAGTCCTCTAGTCCACAAAATTGGACTAAAGTGGACTAAAGGGTATCGGGGACACTCCTAACCCTCATTTACTGCCCTCCCTCCCACCCGCCTTCCTCCCGCCCGCCGCCATCCCTCCCGACCCCCGCCGCCCTCCCGCCCGACCCCCGCCACCGCCACCGCCCCCGTCGCCCTCCCGCCTACCGCCACCCGGCCCCCGCCCCCGACCTCGACGGTGTCGGCGAGCCGGAGGACCTCCACCGCGACATCTCTGGCTGGCCCGCTCCTGCTGCTGTGGATCCAGGTAGCTCTCCTGCACGAGGATGTCCTTGGCGACCTCCGCCTCGGAGGCGGCGGCGGCAGCGGGGAGGGCCTCGGTGCGGCAGATGTGGTGTGGCCCGAGGCGGCGGATGCGGAGGACGGTGACGACAGTGGTGGTGAGGGGCACGGGGTTGGTGGGGTCCGGGTTGGGCCTGGAGACGGAGGAGAAGGAGATGGAGGAAGGATTGCACATCTTTGGTGACTGCATCACGACGGTGGTGGTGAGGGGCGCGGGGTTGGAGGAAGGAGATGGAGGAAGCACATCTTCTGTGACTGCATCTTGGAGCCCCACACGGTTGGGGACTCCGACGAGGCCGTCATGGAGGAGCGGTCAGAAAATTTGGTACAAGGAGGAGGAGTGCTTAGCGCCAGGAGGAATAGGCGCAGGGTACCGGGGAGTTGGAAGGAAGGGTAAAAGGATATTTGTTCAACCGCATTTAAGGATTTTAGTCCATGGAATCAAACAGGGGTAGGACTAAAGTTTAGTCCATGAACTAAAGGAACCATACATGCCTAAATACTATAGCTAAGGATGCTCCTTCCCATATCTACGTTGAAGTACCTCTCATTAAGGTTCCACATCTATCCCCACAAAGTAAAGGGATCTAATTAATATTGCAACTAATGAATTGCCCCTATCCTTTTCTATATGTGGTGCCGAATCTTCTCCTTACACCAATGGCCAACGTTATGTATCCATCCTCATAATTAAAATTATCCAATTAATATCCAACTAAATAATCACTCTATCATTTCCATTTATGGTGTTGAATCCTCTCCTTCACGGTCAAATGCTATTCAAGCCATTTTTTATCACGTGATTTTCTTCTACACTCAGATGCTCCACCATCCGTACACTCCCCCACCATCCTACTAGTCCATCCCTACCACTATGCATATTGCCAATATGGATAGATACCGTCCATTTTGTTTATAATCCGAACCTAGATGACAAGCTTTGCCACAAGGATCTTTGCCAACTAAGCTAGGATATAATTATTGCATTTTTTTAATAAATAACTTTATAAAATTTAGCAGTATGGTCCCATGTCTTTCGTAGAAAATGTAATATCTTTCTTTTTTAAGATTCCTGTCCACATGGCTCAAGTTTTCTAATATAACAATTCAATACAAACTTGGTAATCTAATTAAGTTTAGACTCGTCTCGATTGTACCATGTGCTGACTAATGCACGAATTCTGGAGCCTAACCCGATATGTTCACTGCTAGGACATATTATTGCAAGTCTTAGGGCCTGTTTGGCTCCCATGTGTTAAAGTTTAGCACCTGTCATATCGGATATTTGGATAGTAATTAGAAGTATTAAACATAGGCTAATTACAAAACTAATTGCACATATGGAGTCTAATTCGCGAGACGAATCTATTAAGCCTAATTAGTCCATGATTTGACAATGTGGTGTTACAGTAACTATTTGCTAATGATGGATTAATTAGCTTTAATAGATTCGTCTCGCGAATTAGCCTAGAGGTTCTGCAATTAGTTTTATAATTAGTTTATGTTTAGTCCTCTAATTAGCATTCGAACATCTGATATATACGGGTAAAGTTTAGTATCCGTTATCCGAACACCCTCTTGGCTGTGCGTTTTCTAGATAAACTCATCGGAGTTAGAAAAAAATAGCCGCAATTTTTGTACTACAATGCAATAATTAGCCCAAGACCTCCAGCTATCGTGTTTAGTACGTTTCAAAGTATGCTTTGAAAAGCACCTGGCTTTTTAATGGGAGCACGGATATGAGTCAACATGTCCTCCAGCTCGGCCAAGTCTTCGTCAGTTTCAAGTCTTGCCCTTTAGGGAAACGTAGGTCGCCTCTACGTCGTATTGGGGAAAACATGAGTCTACTTCGGCAAGGAAACTTTTGTCACAAATTGTACTGCTCTTATATCGTGTAAGGACCCATCAATGCTTACAATTTATCATGTCTATGTTTAAAATTGTGTTAATTTACATTAGTTATAGCGGTGATAGTTAACCGTTAGTGTTTATAGACTTATTCCTTCGTACTCCCTCGAATTCAGAATATAAGGTGTATTAGGGACTATTTGGATATTAGGGGCTAAAGTTTAGTCCCCTAAAGTTTAGCACTTGTCACATTGAATATTCGGATGCTAATTAGAAGGACTAAATATGAGCTAATTATAAAACTAATTGCAGAAGCTCTGGGCTAATTCGTGAGATGAATCTATTAAGCCTAATTAATTCATCATTAGCAAATGATTATTGTAACACCACATTGTCAAATCATGGACTAATTACACTTAATAGATTCGTCTCGCGAATTAGCCTCCATTGTGCAATTAGTTTTGTAATTAGCCTATGTTTAATACTTCTAATTAGTATCAAACATCCGATGTGACAGGAGCTAAAGTTTAGCCCCGGGGAGCCAAATAGGCCCTTAGGATTCTTTTAAAATGATTTAAATTCACAAATTTTGACCAACAACATTAATGAAAAATGTATGCCCGATGAGTATATAAAGGTTTTATCAATAGATTCACCATTCCGCATATCTATAGTATGAATCGGTTATTTAGCAAATAATAACACATTGTATGAATAATTGTCCACAAATCCTAATACACCTTGTAAAAAGAAACATAGTGAGTATCTTGTATTATGAGCCTTAGTGGGTAATTTGTATCAACCAGATATTTGGGTTGTTTTAGCAATACTTGCTTGTACCCTTTTTTGTGTAAAAGAAACTCACCATCTGCTAGTGAATGTAGGCAGAGCCGACTCAGCATCTACTATGTCTGCTTAACTTTTGAACAAAACTTCAGCTTGATTCACCCTCCAAACTATTTTAATTGGTGCAGTCTACACATTACTGAGATTTGTCTTTTTTTTGTTCGCCTACAAGTTGGTTTTTGAGCTCAAAACTTCTAGAGTGGGGCAGGACATCATTAACTTATGTTAAAATACATTAAAATTTTCGTACTTTTTTTGTCTTTGTTTCATTGTGAACCGAGAGAACTCAACATGGCAAAGAGAGGAAATAATCCATATATGAACAAAAGGGAGAGCAACACCATTGTTCACCATTCCTGAGCTTGAAAAATATGTCTAGCATAAAAGTGTAATGTTTGGAACACAAAAGCTGCGCATCTCCTCGAGTATATTGCCACGAAATTTGTTCTTCTAGTACCTCTTCTCCCTGCTAATCACGCACACGTACATACAAGCACCATGCGTAGAGTGGAGATTCATCCCTGAGAAAATTAAAGAATCATCTCAGCACTGGTGCCTGCTGCAGGCTGCATGCACGCTTCGTAACTTGGCCCCCGTGCGGCCGTGCGTGTCTCGGTGATATCCCACTGCCGCGGCAGGGCGGTTGTCCAGGGCGGCATGCATGCATGTGTGCAGAGGTCTGCGTCCTCCAGTTCCCGTCTGCCTCGCCGGCTCACCGCAGCGTGCCTCCTGCGCAACGCCGCCGCCGCCCTCTCGATCGCGATGTCTTCGCATCTGCCGCCGTTCCGCAGTGTGTGGAAAACAGTGCGACGCACACAGACGATCGATCGGCGATTCGTCTCGGGGTGAAATGTTTGATCAGCTACGGTGTATATGTGCCGTGTCGTCGTGCATTGGCCGGGAAGGGAATCACGAGTAGGAGTAGCTAGTCGATCAACTGTTGAGCACGGGCTGGACGACCCATCCGTGGCGCTGCAAGATCAGCGACCGCCGGTAAAGCATAGACAGCCCTCGGCTCTGCATGCTCGGTAAGCTGCAAATTTTAATACTATGAAGGGATACGAGGCATTTCTGACACTCGTTGTCTGGGTGCCAATTTACTCTGCACAGGAAGTCAGGAACTAGTACAACTTGATTTCTGCCAATGGCACCAAAATGCAGTTCTTTCCTTCAGTCACTGGAAAAGACATGCGTGAACCCTAAAGCCTCTTATTGCGCTATCCCGAAATTGCATGTGTGCAACCCACTCAAGTTTTGGCGCCCGAATGAGCAAGTTGAATTGAATCATATACTTTCGAATTCTGAATAGAACTGTACTACATGTGCATATATTTAGCACTCTCTTTTTTTTTTACATGAACGTGTGTGGTACCTTTGATGAAGTACTAGAGGGAGGGGCCTTGGAATGTTGGAATAGTACCAGAATGGGGCCCAGTTGACAGTAGTAGTGGAGGCCCCCTTCTATTTATTCTCCATCTTTATCCAGTGACTTCCAGTGTGGGCTCTACGTGGGCCTCTTGGGCTCTTGGCCTGTCCCTCCCTTATCCTGGAGAAAAAAAAAATGCAACAGTCCATACTACTGAAAACTGGAGAGCTGACACTTTGACACTAGTGGAGGCCTGCTCTTATTACCCGGTCTTATTCGTTGTGGGCTCTACATGGGCCTCTTGGACTGTCCCCCCATATCCTGTGGATGATGCCACGAGCCCACGAATGGTGGTGGTGTACTGCGATGAGCTTTTGCCGCTGCTCTCGAGGGGGACCATCTGCAGGTGCAGCCTGTCGATGATGGAATCGCAGCAGGTATGGGACAGGAGGACATCAACCCAAGCGAAATCAATATATTTTTCTTTCTGGAAAAAATCAATAGCAGCAAGGTACAGGTAATGTTCTTAGCAACATTAACAGCGCTGCTGCTGCGACGAACAGCCACCGAGATCCTCCAATCGAGTGACTGGACTGCACATTTGTCTCTCTCTCTCGGGCGCTCTTGACTCCTCCATCCACTCACAGGCTCACTCACTCATGGCGGCCGTAGCCGCTGCGACGCAGCCAGTGATGGCCGCAGCGACCGCGCCGGTGAAGCAGCAGCGGGGTCGGGGTGGTGACGACACCTCATGATCTAGCTCATGATAGAGCCAGGCGCCACCTCTAAAACTAGGCGGAAACGGCCAATGGCATCGGACATTCTTGCGGTCTCGCGTCGCGCTGGCCTTTTAGACCGACCTACGCGGATGGGATTGGGGGAGCTATGGCTACTGCTGCAACGACCGACAGATGGGCTGCCGAGTGATCTCGCTTTCCAGGCGCAAGATCTGCCGAGATGACGATGGCGCATGCCACTTTAATTCATTCACTGGTCGCCAGAATGCCGATGAGATCTCGTTCGGTATGCACAGTTGCTGTTTCTTTTTATACTTCTCTACTACTCACTTTGTAGAGAAAAAGTTGACAGAGAGAGAAATCGTAGTCGTGTGGGAGGGATATATCTACTGGAATCGTCACGATGTGACACGTATAGTATTTTCTGTATTTAGTGGAGAAAGTTTTCAAAGATTGATTGCGTGCATTTTACAATGAGATCTACTTTGGATTTGTATTATGGGTGGCAAACAAGTGATGAAAGAAGGAATTATGGATGCCTACTTCTCCTACAGAGAAATTATATAAACAAGTTGCCAAGTAGTTGTAATTGTTTTGGATGAACAAATCTGCTGCAAGCATTTCGATGTGACATACGTAGTACATAATATTTTCTATATATGGTGGCGAAAGTTCCAGAGATTTGATTTAACGCTTTATGCATCATATTGTGTCTACTTCCTCCCTAGAGAGGAAAATTTGTAGCCTTCAAGTTTCTTCCGTCACGCGAAATGACGTGAATTATTACTTTTTTGCAAATAGATTTCCATGTCTACTTCTCCTAGAGAGGAATTATGGATATGAAAACAGTGACAAAAGTAGAATGAAAAGGGAAAGAATCGAAGGACATGAGAGGAGGAAAAGGTTGTAGAGGAGCAGGAGCAGTGCTTGATTGGGGAACGCATATACTACCTAGCAGCTGCAAGCCTGCAATGCAATGCATGCTGCCCCTCCCTAGCTCACTCTCGTCTTTCACCCTGCCGTGGCGCCTTTGTGCCATGGCCACCTTTCTTGCCGTCCATGATTAGGGCTTTAATCGATGAGGGTAGCAAACAAAAACAAAGAGGAGGGGACACATCACAATCGCCATCACTGAGCACCACAGAGACCACACTGCCTAGGTGGGCACAGGCCACATGGATCCGCCATGCTCAGCTACTGTATGCTCTCCTCCTTGCTTCCCTAATTCCTATACTCTTCTTGCTTCATCTTTAACATTTACTTTCTACCCTAGCGAGCCTAGAGCTTGGGTAGGGTATTAAGGTTATCATTTGCGAAAGCCTTATGATGGTTCATAGTTAACAAAAATAACCCCGTATACCATAATGCAGTTTGAGTGGAAATTATCACTTTTAGCAGAGAAAATAAAATTCAGTCAGCGCATACCCATGACAAATTAAAAAGTGCACAACACATGGCGTGCCACGAGAATATCTAACCATGGTGAATTGATAATTTGATATAAATACACAAACAATGGTATTTAGAAATGGAAACAGACATCAGGGGACCCATTTTCCCTGATACCCACTGCTGATCCATGTGTGCTCCTTTCTTGAGGCCCAATACCCATGCTGATAGCACAATCAGATGGTTATTCAGTGTGGGGGCAAAGCAAACAAGGCAGGCTTCAAATCAAAGGAACTGTTGCCCTCTTGCCTAGGGTTCTTACAAGTGGTATTAATTGCAAGACGCCAAGGTCAAGATTCTCATACAGATTGTGTCCTGTAGTGGATTGGTGCCTTTCTCTATTATTCACCTCACTCCAAATCCCTCCTGTTCAGGCCTTGCCCTACCAAACATAGTGTATTGTATTTGTTGCTTCCATAACTATTCACAGTATCTTTGTTCTAAATGGTGGGGACATTTGTGCTAATTTAGCTGTCAAACAAGAGGGAAAAGGTCCATGTCTAACATCTGCACATCCAAACAAGTCCTTAGTTGAAATTCATACACCGTGCAGATGGTAAGGTTTTTCAGGTTTCACTTTTTGCCTTGTTTCTGATCAAATATGCATCACTCGTCTCCTTGTTTTCTACCTTTTCTTCTGAGCTGATGTCACACTTTTTTCTTGGATATGTGATCTCATTCTTCAAATATATGGCCTTTTAGGTATTTGTCTCGTGATCTCATCTCATAGTCGGTACTGCTAATCATCCACTGCCATCACCTTAAATGAGCTGCTGATTATCCTATTTCAGGTACCCAAACTTCATGACCCCAAAGAATGAAGTGGCCATCTAATTTGGCTCTACCTTGCATCCAACTGAATGATAAGCTGACACGTATGAACCTGAGCCATTCCACCATTCCAGCCAAAAAAAAAGAGTAGCTTTGGCCTGTTTGGTGATGTGACTAAACTCAAATAAACGTCCATGTTTGTGCTCTAGTGGAGCACTTCTAGAAGCGACACATTCATCCGTATATCCACATCAAGAAGAGGAGTAGGATTAGTCTGCAAGCCTCCACTAACGAGTCAGCATAGTCTTTGGATTAATGCTTCGTTTATCTCTTGGATTTGGCCACCTCTCATTAAACAAATGCAGTGGAATGCCACACGTTCAAGGATGGATACGTTTAATTCCCGTTGCAGAGAAGGATGGATAGGTTAAAAAAAAGATTTGGTTTTGAGGCTTCCAAACTGTTAGTTGTTAAAAAAGAGTGTGAAATAGGACTTAAATTAATATATTTTGGCAGTTTAAAAGCTGACTGTTTTTTGTCCTGGGGCTTTTGGCTTTCTGACTGAAATGGAGAAGCAACAAACTTGGACCGGGGCTCGAGTAACACTGTTGTAGCTGTGAACTCCAGCACAGACAGTGCTCTCTGTATGGAACTTTTTCTAGTTTTTCCAGACCCTGTGTTCAGTCTGAATGGATATAGTGTGTACCAGTCTAGACTCTAGAACGCAGGAACATTTTCATGGAGATTTTTGTAGAAAATAAAATAATTCTCGAAGTACTCTTGCTTAATTCCGAAAATATATTGTCCCTTGGCCACGTTTATTTTCAACAGAGAGGATCATAATAGATAAATGAATAAATGAAGGTAAAAGATCCTTGGATTTATCAGTGTGGGAGAACAACTACAAGATCTCAAAATCAAACAGCTAATGCCAAATCATTCATTCAGAACGAAAAAGCCAAGATCAAACAACTGTGATATAATAGCATATCTTTCTAACAAAAAGCAGGGTCAGTCAGACTTCCATTCAAAAAACAACTAAGATCTCACAAAGCACCTCATTATGAAATGTCCCTGCAAAAAGATAGTAACAAAAAACAAAACAAGCTGCTAAGTGTACACATCTGATGCAGCCATGCCAACTGACAAAGGGTCCTAGTGCAGACAGAATATTGCAGCCCCACCCACCAGTGCCTGTTGGGATCAGGACATGTCCAACCATGAAAGTGAAAGAAGGTAGCAAGATTATTTTAGTATAACCATTTGCAGACAGTACTGCATTGCAGCTAACACAGCCTTTGGAAAATGTTTCAATTAGGCTAAGAGGACAGGCTCTGCCATCTGATTGTTTAGGCTCTGCCTTTTGCTCCCCCCCTGTAAAATTTTTTAATATGCTTGTTAATTTAGGATTACCCCACCACTCCCTCAAAAGAATACACGACCACATAATTGTACTCCATGCCCACCTTTTGAAGGCCCATATTGGCATGGCTGGTAATTGTCGCGCAACCTCGAGGGCATATCTGTAATTATGGAATAAATCTGGTACACGACATTCCATTTGTTGGATTACCTTACATTATCCTGTTTGTCTTCTTTAGAAGGGTTCAGAATATAGTACGCAAAGCTTTCAAAAGGAGTTGCTACTTGGCACGGTTTCGAAAACAAATGCTACTCGGCACAATGAGACGAAATGAAAGCTCTCTTATATTATTTGCTTGTAGTTCGGAGCAGAAGAGAATAAGAAGAACAATAAGTAAAGTTTTAAGCACTATCATGGTAATATACGTCACTAACCTTTGTACAATTTCCCTTATACTTTGGGTAAATAAAAGAATTTTGCATTGATAATTTTGCAAACTAGATTTCAAAGTCAACAATGTCCACTAAAACTTTTACAAACTGTCAAACTAGAGCTGAATTTAGCACTAGAAGTGAGAAAAATTCCACACTGCTAACGGGCCAATGGGGGCCTAAGCAAAAACGCCAAATTCCTCTCAGGCCATTTTCAGTGGAGGTTTTATCCTCAATAAATAATGTGCCACATAAGCAAGTATGGTGACATGGTATGAGAGTTATGAAGAGAGAAGAAATAAGTTTCATGGTGATGAAACTCTGCTTACATGATTACCAACGTGATGAAACTCTTCCATATACCCATTGAGAGCTAGAGTTTCATTTCATCATATCTCTTATCCAATTAGAAGTCTCCATGTCATTTATGAATTAAAGGGCTAGTATTGGAAACGGTGCAATGAAATCTTGTATTGTCGAGGTAGTTTCATCCATAATTTCATTCCACTTATGATGAATGTGGTAGTTTTAGGGGGTGTTTGGGAGGCATGTGCTAAATTTTAGCACATGTCACATCGGATGTTTAGACACTAATTAGGAGTATTAAACATAGCCTAATTACAAAACTAATTGCACAACCCCTAGGCTAAATCGCGAGACGAATCTATTAAGCCTAATTAGTCCATGATTTGACAATGTGGTGCTACAGTAACCATTCGTTAATGATGGATTAATTAGGCTTAATAGATTCGCTTCGCGATTTAGCCTAGGGGTTGTGCAATTAGTTTTGTAATTAGACTATGTTTAATACTCCTAATTAGTGTCCAAACATCCGATGTGACAGGTGCTAAAATTTAGCACTGCTATCCAAACACCCCCTTAGAAACTATGAGATAAAACTTATCACTGAGAATAGCGTCATCACATATAGCACACACATGATTGCAGCCTAAACATAGGACGAGCACACAATGCTAGTAGCATCAGCATCCCGATTTTGCCCCTCGTGGAGGGAATGATGCCTGCCTCGGTAGTCGCGAAGGAGGGAAAAAAAGAGAGAAAAGAAAGAATGCAAAAGGGCGAGCACAGCAAAGCAACAAGAAAGAGAAAGCCAAAACACACTAGACACCCAAGACCAAGAAGCCCGAGAGAGAGAAGTGAGAACCCAAAGAGGGGGAGGCCAAAGCCAAAGCGAGGAGGAAGACACACAAAGACATTGACGAGCCGCAGCAGCAGTAGCCAGCAGCCTCACCACCCAGCAGGCGACTCCACTCTTCCCTGCCTGAGCCCCAGCCCGGAGGTAGAGGTGCTCGCTCGCCGCCGCCGGCTACCCCGCCCCGTGAAGCGAAGCGGCCCCACTCTGACGCGGACGCTGAGGCCGGGACCCGCGCCTGCTGGGAGGCTGGGAGTGGGCCCGCCCCCCTGATGGGCGCCTGCGCGCCGGCGGCGAGGGGAAGCGTCAGGACGAGGAGGGCCGGCGGGCTCCGCGCGAAGCAGGCCGGGCGCGCCAGCTGCCGCGGCGCCTAGGGAGGCGGCGGCTCTGTTCGTCCGCCCGTCCGTCCTGTTCAGAGTCAGAGAGGCGCTGGAGGAGGCGGCGGCCTCCCGAGGAGCTAGGGTTCGTTAGGGGTTCTCTCTCGCTCTGCGTTGCGGGGATGGCGGTCGGGGACGCGCTGCGGCGGCTCTGCGAGGAGGTCGGCTGGTCCTACGCCGTCTTCTGGAAGGCCATCGGCGCCGCCGACCCTGTGTAAGCCTTTCCCCTCCCTCCTTTTTTTCTCTATATATTTCGATTTTTGTTTGGATCTTTAAGCTCCATCCTCCGAGAAATCCCATCTCATTTCTCGGGAACGTTCATATGCCACTTGTTATTCGCCGGGTTTGGACTCTGGAGTTTTGTTGCACATTCCATTTCCGCAAGATTTGCCTCCTAGACAAGCCAAGCGCGCGTGGGGGAAGATTCGGATGGGCATATTCCTAGGCATCCTTCCTAATAAGGGACTTCTGTCGTTCGAGAAACTAGTGTCTCAAACTTTTTGGCTGTGCTGCAAATTTACCAGAACGAACATGTACCCAAAGAGTTGGCGCGAATGTGTGTTAGTTCTTGGGGTATACAAGGGCGTGAATGCGCGAAATGCTCCCGCAATCTTGTGTAATGCTAATGTGCTGTGTGATTAGCTTCATGATATGCTTGGTGCACGAATTCAGCTTTCCCTTTGCTGATTTGAGTATTTGACTCTGATGTGCAGGCATTTGGTGTGGGAGGACGGCTTTTGTGGTCACGCGTCGTGCTCCGCTGGATCTGAGGCTGCTGAGGCTGGCTGTGAACCAGGCAGTGGCGTGTGCACGCTTGTTAGGAAGGTCATGGCATTGCAAATTCATGTTGTTGGCGAAGGGTAAGCAAGCATCGCATTTGCGTCTTACACTGTCTTAGCTAAGTGCTCTGTATTGACGGGCGTTGTTGGACAAGTTCAAGTTGTACTGACGTATGTCTGCTGTGTTTGTATTCGTCAGTACCATTGGCCGTGCTGCTTTTACCGGAAATCACCAATGGATCATCCATGATCCTGCCAATGAACACACTCTCAGATCCGAGGTACAATTCCTCCTTATCCCTTGTGAACTGATATTAATGTAGCCCAATTTCAGTTTTCCGTGGTCCATTTTGCTGCCACCTTATTTAAAGCGTGAGGCCAAGGGATTTATACCACTGCAGAAGTCCTTGTGGGGTTATTTTGTCCCAAGTATTTGTTCTACGTCTTCAAATTTTGGCATGTAGTAGATTTTGTCTATTATTCTGCGAGCTAGTGGTCATTGTGTAAGCTAGCTGCAAAAGCACACAAATAGACACGCGAAATAAGTGGAAACACCTTTTGAGGTTCTTGTTTGTATGGTTTGCCCTAGGGCTGAAGTCAACCATGTTGTTATTTCCCTTTTTTTCATGCACCCTCCACTCATTACCTTTGGTCTCTTACTGCCTAAGTAGAAATGCTTTGTTTGTCTGTTTTGGGGGTTTTGAATTGTAATATGAGCTTCTGTAATGGAACAGAAAACTTATTAATTTCTTCTCATGATGCTAGGTTTCTGCTGAGATGAATTATCAGTTTGTAGCTGGTATTCAGGTTAGTATGATCGTTGCCCGTGCAGGGTAGATTATTCACAGACACAATGTTTGCTTCTGAACGCTTAATAAGTTATTGTTGTGCAGACTATTGCAATTATTCCTGTGTTACCACGTGGTGTACTGCAGCTCGGCTCTACAAATGTGGTAAGATATCCAAAGCTTTGGCAGTTGGGATTACAATATATCATTCTACATGTCTTGAAGTTGTTCGCACCATTACTATATGGGCCATGACGTACTACTTTATGACTATGCTACATTGTTGACTGGTCAAATGTTCTGTTCCCTTGATATCTGTATAAACTATATTGTGGTGAGATCCCAGGAAGACAAAACCTTCTTGTGGACGGTAGTGTAAACCTGAAAAGAAGAACAACTTGTGGTGAATCTGCTCTATTTTAGCAATTGGGGTTGTTGTGATTTGTGTAAGAAATAAGAAAAAAGATTCTCAGAGGACTATCTAGGGGAATTTTATTATTATCTTACTATTATTTCTCATCATTATATAAACTCTGCTAAGCATTCTTTTGGCATGTTAGAGCTTACAAATGCTTACGTTCTGGCAGGTAGTGGAAGATACTAACCTTGTGCTCCAATATAAGAAGCTGTGTTCTCAGCTAAATAATCGATCAAGTGTGGCTTCATCGTCATCTGTTAAAAATGATTTGAACCAGAAGGTCCAGTCACGCCCTTTGAATGGCCCCCCAAGTATCTACCCTGCAGATGTACGCCCAAAAATTTTCAATGGATCCCCATTGACATATCAACAATGCTACGGCCTTGATGCCACAACTGTATCTAGTAGTACATTGGCAAACACAGGCAGTAATGCCTCAATGCTTATGGTTGCACAAAGAAATGGTCAAATGGTTAAAGAGCACATTCTGTATGCTCCTGACATGAGGTTCAGAACCCAAAACCCTTACTGTGACAGGACAGGTGAAAGTAACACCCAAAGTAGTGTTGTGAGCTCTGGTTTCGTCTCATCCATCTCAACATCAATGGAAAGGCATCCTTTGTTGATGACTAACACTAGACAGTTAGAGCAAGGAAACATGGGAGAGCTGTCAGATCCCAGAAATATTCTCTTGAAATCTCTTGCATACCGGAACCCTTTAGTTCATGAAAACACAAACATGACTCTGTTGCATGGCAGAAGCCAGGTGTCAGATTTTGTTAATGGTCATGGGGGTTTTGATTTTCTCCCAGAAGGTACTAGGGTAGTCAAGGGTAACCTGTATGCCAGCACAGCAAATCAAATTTTAGAACAAAGATGCAGTTCTACTTCTGGGGTGACAGGGCATAAAGCAACCATTTCATATAAAATGCCCCAATCTTCCCAATATGTTATGAAAATGGAGAGTCCCAAGGGAGAGGCCTTTCAAGCTTCTGCAGCTGTGTCGTCTGCCTCTCATCTTTCTAGTAGCTTGAAAACAGCCATTTCTCAAGGGAAGCAGATGAGTAGCTCGGATCTTGCTGGTCCAGGAAAGGCTAATGAAGTACAAAACCCTGCTGATGTAATTGTTCAAGCTGTCAAAAATATGGATCGGCGCAAGCTCCCAGACATCTCTAATGAGAGAGCACCGTCGCTCCTTATGGATCCTACTGCAGAAAGTGATTTGTTTGACATGTTTGGTTCTGAATTTCATCACTTGCGCTGCAATGTGGATAATGATCTTATCGGGAAAGCTGCAAAACCTGAGAGTTCAAATAGAGATGCACCTGAATCTTCCATTCATGTTGATACATCTCCAGCCTTTGATTCAGTGGATGATGAGTTCCCTTATTCTGGGATCTTCTCCCTAACTGATACTGACCAACTATTGGATGCGGTTATCTCCAATGTCAATCCTGGTGGTAAGCAGATCTCTGGTGACAGTGCCTCTTGCAAGACTTCAGTGACAGATATTCCTAGCAGTTCCTATTGTCGCTCAAAAGAGCCAAAGCGTTGTGAATCATCTGTTGCTCCTTCTTCGCTAATCAAGAATGAATTGGCTGTTTCAAATTTGGTTAAACAGCCATCTTTCCTAGAAAAGGCAGATGACGGCTGTCTTTCCCAAAATAATGGAATACACAAATCTCAGATACGCCTGTGGATTGAGAGTGGACAGAACATGAAATGTGAAAGTGCTTCAGCCTCAAACAGCAAGGGCGTTGATACATCAAGCAAGGCAAGTCGAAAGAGATCTCGACCAGGAGAGAATCCTAAGCCACGACCAAAGGACCGTCAGCTTATTCAGGATCGTATAAAGGAGCTCCGAGAACTCGTACCTAATGGGGCAAAGGTATCCTCTTTGCTGACTTGGCGCATTTTAAATGTCTATTATGTTTATTTAAGGTGTCAATTGCACTTGGTTCAAACTTTTCATATGCTTGTAGTGCAATCACTGTTATTCTCACGTTGTTTGTTGTCAACAGTGTAGCATCGATGCATTATTGGAGAAGACCATTAAGCACATGCTTTTCTTGCAAAGTGTGACAAAGCATGCGGACAACCTCAAGGACTCTAATGAATCTAAGGTACTGCATATACTTTGATCCTCTATGTGCAGCCTATTTGATAAGATAATACTTGCTGCCTAAAACTCATGAATTATTTGTGATGCTACTGTTAAACTCCAAACAGATACTTGGTGGTGAGAACGGTCCGCTTAAAGACTACTTCGAAGGTGGTGCAACTTGGGCCTTTGATGTTGGTAGTCAATCTATGACATGTCCGATCATTGTTGAGGATCTTGACCGGCCTCGTCAGATGCTTGTGGAGGTAAATGATCCTGCCATTGCAAGTTGTTTCTGTTCTGTTGTTCTCATTTGTTCTTTCCATTGCTGACTTTGGTGTCTCTGCAGATGCTTTGTGAGGATAGGGGTATCTTCTTGGAGATAGCTGACTTTATTAAAGGATTAGGATTAACCATCTTGAGGGGTGTGATGGAAGCGCGGAAAAATAAAATCTGGGCACGGTTCACTGTTGAGGTAAGTAGTTCAGTGTGTGAAGATCGCTAGGTTTTCTAAGAACTCTGAAGCCAAGAATAGCTCCCCCTCAGAGCATGTTGCATTATTTTCTTTTTTCATGGATTTAATTTCCTGCCGTTTCCTTTGCTGTCTGCCTTTCTGGTACTAGTACTTATTTTATCATGTTTATGCAGGCCAACAGGGACGTGACTAGGATGGAAATCTTCCTCTCCCTAATGCGCTTGCTGGAACCTAGCTGTGACGGCGGCGGAGCTGGAGAGAACCCTAACAACGTGAAAGTGCCTCTTGGAGTTGTGCAATATCCTGTTATCCCTGCGACAGGGCATCTTAGGTGAGCAAGGGAGCGAGTGCAAATGTCACCGGAGGCATCTTTGAAATGCTAAGAGCACGAGGTTAACCCACTTCTGCCATGACTAGCATTGTCAACCCACGACGAGCTGGAATCTCATGACATGCAGCGCATCGTCCCTGCAGTGTGCATTCGGAAAGCCTAACAGTAGACGACGTACGAGACAAGGATAGTTTGGTTCGGCAGATGATCATTAGGCGATCGATGTTTTGGTTGTACAATCTTAGTTCTGTTTCTCGCTAATGCTTTTGTTTTTTCTTCTGCATATTAGTGAATTTTGTGATGTTCTTCTAGTGAATGGAAATTCTGAGTTGATTTGTAGGCCTTGTTCTGGTAACCGACTCAGAGGTCGGAGCTCGTAGTTTCATGAGAGACTAGTTTTACTTCCTTACCAAATTATAAGGCTCTATTACATTGCCCTCCCAAACTCTCCTGTACCTATCTACATCAAGAGGTTCCTTGGGTTAAGATACAATTCTCTGGCACCACTGCTAAGGTTTGCTTGACCATCATATCATCCAAAATCATGAAATAAAGGGCTTGCGCAGTTATACCAGTTGGAAATAAAAACTAAAAAGGGAGCTACTCCTATATTCATCTCGTATTTGCATCAGAAGATGTGTATTTCCCCAATGACTGGGCCAAGCTATAATGTATAGAATCAAATTACCCAAAGCTGCCATTACTAAAAACTAAAAGACACCAGAGCCGCCACCCAGCTGCACTGCCACATCCTGTTGCAGAGGCATGCTCCCTTTATATTTTACCACAAATAACATTTTACCACAAACAATGCCATGCAACGTACCAGTCATCTTGCTTCATATTTTCGAACAGAAATTACAGGAAAAGAAAAGTCAATCACTTGTCCCATCCTACTACCTTTCTCTGCCCAGGGCGCAGACCACAGAGCTGCAGCTGCTCCCCTCCCCGAAGTTGAGGCCACTCTTAGGCCATTTGGATACTTAGGTTAACTTTAGTCCTTGTCACATTGGATATTTAATATTAATTAAGAGTATTAAATATAAATTAATTACAAAATTAATTGCACAGATGGAAGCGAACGAGATGAATCTATTAAGCCTAATTAGTTTATGATTTGACAATGTGGTGCTACAGTAATCATTTGTTAATGATGGATTAATTAGGTTTAATAGATTCGTCTCGTGAATTAGCCCAGTGCTCCTGCAATTAGTTTTATAATTAGCTCATGTTTAGTCCTTATAATTAGCATCCGAACATTCGATGTGACAAGGGCTATAGGATCCAAAAACGTCAACTTTCTCATTTATCAATTGCAACTCTGCCGCTCTTAAAATTGACCCAAGATTTGACATTTACAAACACGGAATGTCAATTATCTGACGGTCATTAGCCCCGTGACGCAAAATTCCTTCATTCAGTATTCGTTTGGTTAACGATTGTCTGCCTCACCATTTTCGTCTTAATACGATGATGTGCTACGGGGTTACAGGATTTCGTTTACTATTGTTTTCCTTGGATAATTAGTTTAGTTCCCTCTATTTGCTGCCTCTTCAGATCTTGTACGTGTAAATTCTTTAGGACATCAGCATAATCTCCGTCATAACGTTTTGACAAGCAATGGCCAGAAAAAATAGATAGTAATAATAATAGCCAAAGCTTAAAAAACTCTTGACTTTGCATAGACCTAGCTGGACTTTGTATTTGTGAAGAGAGGGGAAAAACATTCTACCACAAACAATGCCAATATTATTATTACTATCTTAACCATTTTTAAGGACTGATTTAAATCATGGCCACTTTGGCATAAGATAGCCACCTTGAAGCCTTCTTTGCAACAAGAAAAAAGATAGTAGTTTTGTAGGATTTGAATCTTACACACAAAAAAATCAGTTAGTCATCCTGGAACCAAGGATTACACCCTATGAAATTCCTATGGGACGCCTGAATGCATAGGAAATTGGAGTAAACTTCGGTTTTGTCTATCTGTCTCTTTGAAATCTTGTGTTTTCTTTTGTTGCATCCTAACATTGCTCGAAATTGTCATAAAATTCCAATTCCATGCTTTCCTTATTCCTACATTTTGTGTTTCGAAGTAGAACACCATATCTAGGATTAAGGAATTATGTGAAGACGAAAAATTAGATTTTCGCCACCCTTACTCCTGGTATTTTCTGCGTTTTTAACCTTTCAAAAAAAGCATGGCGTTAAAAGTCTCCTTTATATGGCGTTAAAAGTTTCCCTTTCAATGGGCCAAACCACGTCTCTGTGGGCTGTGGTGCAGCCGGCCGGCCTGGTTCACCGACCCATCTATGCAAAGCCACTCTCTCCCAACTCGAGCCCCTCCCGACCCAGCCCAGGCGCCAGGCGGCGTCGACCACCGACGGCAACCCGCTAGCCGCTAGGGCGTCGTCCGCCTCGGCGCCACCACCGGAAGGTAGGGAAGTCGCCAGCGGCGTGCGCGTGAGCAGCGGCCGAATCACTGCTGCCATCCGCTCCCGGCGGCCCGTCGTCGCCGGGTGCCGGTCCCTCCCGACGGCCCGACGCAGCAGCCAGGAGAAGCCCACCGGCGGCCTCCACTCCTCTCTCCCTCCTCGTGGTGTCGCTGCAGGCTGCAGCAGTTGGCCAGCCTGCCCCCGCTCCTCCACCTTCGCGCTCCTGCCGTCAGGCGGCCAGACTCCGGGTCGGCATCTCCTCGTTGTTCTGCCGTTACTGAGGCCTGAAGTGCTCGCGCACAGGTTTGCCAAATTTCTATTCTATTCGAGTTTCAGAGTAGCTGATGCTCGGGGTTTTTCGATTGCCGTTCTATTCGAGTCTCAAAATGACAAACTTTAGTGTGTATTCATAGGTTAATTGCAATTTGGCTATACTTTGGTATACTCATTTAGCTATAGTTTTAGTATCGAATTAGCATCGGGTTTACTCGATTTGTGGACTAACTACTCCTATACAAGCCTGATAATTCAAAACAATGGCAAGGTTGCAATTAGGTTTCATCTTCAAATAGTCGTGAGGGGGCCTCGCAAAAATTGCTTCTGATGCTAGTGTATCTGTTTCATTCGTTGCATCCATCGTGCTTTTGTATTCTTTGGTAGGCCTACTCTCATACTTTCTAGGCATTTGGACCAATACATTGCCTTTCATGATGCAGCGATGCAAGGTACTAGTATTGCTATTGAGATTGATGGCGAGGCCATCTGTCTTGACAGTGTCGGAGATGATGAACAAGAAGCTCAGGAGAATGGAGAGATGCAGCAAATAATTTACGGTGCTGAAAATGGGGAGCAAGTGGCCTTCGACAACCAAGAACAGGGAAGGGAGGAAGATCCTGCAGGAAATGAAGAGGATAGGGAACATACTTCTATAATCCCAAGCTGTGAGGAGTTGACTGAAGAATTGCGGAATAAAGTTGCATACAGTGAGGAAGAAGCTTACAGGCTGTATTGCGACTATGGGCACCGTATGGGCTTCAGTGTTCGAAAGGGAAAGCAGTACTACTTTACAGGAACCAAAACCATCCGTACAAAAGATTATTACTGCTCAAAAGAAGGTTTGAAGGATGATGAGCAGCTTACTGAGGCAAACTTTAATAAGCCAGAGACCAGAACTAATTGCAAAGCGATGGTCCGTTTTAGAGTTGATTCTGAAGGTCAATGGCGAGTTATTCAAATCATTCCTGAACATAATCATGAGTTGGTCAGGCCAGAAGAGATACACTTACTGAGATCAGTGAGGACCCTTTCAGTTCCGAAACCTGGTGTGCTTAATGCAATGGTGAATGCTGAAATCCAAGCAATGCATGACAGTTTGCATATAAATGAAGATGGTACGGAATGTCACAGCCAGCTTAGCATCCGTAGTTACACACTGCTTGAACCAGAGGACTGTGAGGCCCTTGTTGGATATTTCAAGCGCAGAACAAATGGACAAGGTATGTTCTATTGGGATGTAGAAGTAGATCAAGAAGGCAGAATGACTAATTTCTTTTGGAGGGATGGGAGAAGCCGGGTCGATTATGACAGTTTCGGAGATGTTGTGATGTTTGATGCATCACATCGTACCAACAAGTATAATATGATATGTGCCACATTTATTGGTGTGAACCACCACCGGCAAAATGTCATGTTTGGCTGCGCATTTTTGTCGGATGAATCACCAACGTCCTATGAATGGTTGTTCAAGTCATTCTTATTGTCAATGGGTGGTCGTCCTCCTAAAACAATCTTTACTGGCCAGAATGAATCAATCTCCAAGGCAATTGAAGATGTTCTTCCTGGGACACGTCATTGTCTTTGTCAACGGTTCATTGAAAAGAACCTGCAGTCCCATTTAGGCACTATCAATGATTCTGGAACATTTCATAGCATGCTTTCAAAGTGCATGAGAGAATGTGAGTCAGAAGCAGAATTCGATGAGGCATGGGCAATGATGCACCATGAATATAACATGCAAGAACACCAGTGGCTCAGCGATCTGTATCAGCAGAGGCATAAATGGTGCACAGCTCTTCATAAGGATGCATTTGATGGCGGGATTGAATCATTGGATAGGAGTGAGGGTTCAAATGATGTTCTGAGCAGTATTGATGATGAATCAACTTCACTTGCCACCTTTGTTCATGAGCTGGATAAAATTGTAGGGAGTTGGCGTGAAAATGAGTCTCTAGAGGACATTCAGTGCAACCAGGCTGCTCCGGAGTGTACAGTTGAGCATAGCAGTGTTTTGCAACATGCTGCTGAATTTTACACTCACAAGATCTATAAGTCTCTTGAAACAGATTTTCTAGATGGATGCGGTGCAACTTCATATCAGGAAGTTCAGTGTGATGAAACATTGTATAGGTTTGAGTTCATCCTGCAAAGAAGTGGTCCAAAAGTTTGGGTAGTTTTCCTTAACACCTCAACCATGGACTTGAGCTGTAGTTGCAAAAAATTTGAGACTATGGGTGTACTTTGTTCACATGCTCTAAATGCGCTTGGTCTCAAGAATGTTGATAGGATTCCTGAAAGGTATATTTTAAAGCGATGGACAAAATATGCCAGAAAAGGAACATATCCATTTCCAGTTGATGGATTTGCAGAACAAGATCGCAGCCATGCGCTTGTGTATCGTAACAGAGCTATGAGGTTTGTTTATGATCTATTGATGAAGAGCAAAAGTCATCAAAATACAAGAAAACTAATTCTGGATGTGCTTGAAAGCGGAGAAAAATCGCTGGAAAGTGTGTGTGAACTGAAAAGATTGCATATGCATCCCTTGGGAAAAGAGAAAGATGGAAGTAGGGTTGAAAAGAGAAAGAAAAAATCAACTAAGCAAGAGAAACATCCAAGTATATCCTCATTCACTTTGCATCCAATCTTGCTGCTTCAACGATTAAGTTTGATTTTATAAAATTGTTTCTATAGGAAATGTAAAGCAAGCGGTTTTGCCCCAGCCAGCTGGCTCGGTTTTCGTCGATCCACCAAATCAAGATCAATATTATGCAGCGGAAGATATTGCATCGAACTCATCTATTGGTAGACCTATCTTCTACCAGGTAGTGATCCTACCCTGTTTCTTTATGAATATTATTTTCTTAACTGCTTCCACTTTACTGAATCATTCACCTTTTATGATTTTTAGGGATATCCTGCTACTGGTGTTTCAACAAGTCAGATTCAGGGGCATACAAATATGCAGACAGTGCCTCAATGTGCATCACAGGTACTTAAATGGGATTTTTAGTCTATATCTTGTCATAATTGAGTGTCATATGTTAAGAAGTAGATACGATTGGAAGCTGGAAAGCATTCATGGTGAAATACAATTAACCCAACCATTTAACATTAAGCAAATGAATACATGTAATAAGCTAATCTTGCATATTAGTGTATTCTTTTCTTCTATTTTCAGACTTCCAAAACATTAAAAGAACCCGCTTCTAGATAGTTATCATGAAATAAGGTTGGACATATGGTAACAGGGGTATTTGTGGTGTTTCTGTAGGCTACCTTAGTTTAGTTTCTTTCTTTCTCAGTGTGAACATATCCTTGCTTCCTCACTTCAGTTGGGGGATTGACCTTTATTTCTATTCCTGTTTTGTACTGGTCTCACCATAGTTGCTTCTCAAACTTTTATTACTTTACTAAATTTAGTGTACTGTGAAATGTGACAGGAATATTCAGAATATGCCGCAGTTCAGCCGCCATCTCAATTTGGTGGTGAAAGAAATTTCTGAAGTTGCGTACCATTGATGTGTGAATATCTTGTTGTAATTCCTTCTACTGATTGTTGTATGTGAATGGTCTATTGAACCTCCTACCTAGGCAGTAGGCATCAACCTAGCAAACAGCAGAAATAGGTCTCTCTTCCTTTTTGTGGATTTGCTAATTTATGTACTAGATGTAGATCTGTTACTCGCTTGTATGGAATGGAAGCATCGTGTTATAGAAAACTAGACAGTTTTGTTTTTGGAGCGGGAAATAAGTACCATTGATGTGTAAGCTTCATTCATAAACGGCTCGGTGTGCAGTGTAATTGTCCACCACTTGCTACTGATCACACCAAATTCAACCAACAAGTTATTCACTTGAGGAGCTTAAGGGCTTGTTTGGAACGTAGTATTTTCAAAGGAAAAGTGTAGGAAACAAAACCGGAGGAAAGTTTTGAAGAGAAGGTGTTTGGAACAAATACTATTGCAGGCTTCTCATTTCAAAGGAAAAAAGAATCCAGTCTGAGCTCATGGTTTTTATTCCTTCACGATGTCTGAAAACAACCACACGCACAGCTTGCTGTTACCGTGTATGCGCTATTGCCAAAAGCACCAGGAGAGCAGCAGGGTAGCACCGAGCTTTGTTGGGTGGGCCGATGGAAGCCCCCTGCTCGCTCAACGGGCCCATGGTCATTTAGTGCGCCACAATTAAATTTCACTTTGAGAAATTACTAGCCCCGCACACCGCGAGTTGTACCACTGTCACCAGAGATCAAGTTTTCAGTGTAATGTGCTCCATCTAGTCAAGCAGTATGGTACTAAATAGAAAAGATGGTTATTTATCGGCCCAAAGTAGAGTTTTGCGAGAATGCGCCCTTTGGGTTTAGGCTGCCCATAGACTCGGCTAGGCGTTATTTATATATGTTTGGGCTGAGCCATCATACAGTAAGTGTCATCGGGCCTCTTTTGGTGGACGTTTTGTTGGGCCGGTTCAAGTCAATATAATACAATATCTGAAGAGCATAATGTATTCCCAATGCATATTGACTACAGGAAGGAAACCAATTACTCAGGAATGTTCATATTGCGGGAGCGGTGGTGTATTGTATTAAACCTTCCAAGGAGTGGATTCACACCTAGGGCTAAGGTTTTGATTTAAATGAGAACCTCATTACAACGTACCTAATCTCTCTGCATTCAGCGGTAAATATATTAATCCCAGTTCCAGCCTCCCAGGCTTGCAAAGAGCAGAAGGGTGAACAACGCAAACTCAATTAACTGTTCAGACAGTGAACCTCCTGGTCCGCTAGGCACAGCAGCTCTTTCAACTCGAACAGCATGGGAGAGTCAAGGTGGATGAAAATGAATGTGGAGACAAACGGGTGTTTGCAAGAAAATCCATAATTCTTAGGGGTGTTTGGATACTAGGTGCTCTAAACTTTAGCAGTGTCACATCGGATGTTCGGATGCTAATTAGGAGGACTAAACATGAGCTAATTATAAAACTAATTGCAGAACTGTGTGCTAATTCGTGAGACGAATCTATTAAGCCTAATTAATCCATCATTAGCAAATAGTTATTGTAGCACCACATTGTCAAGTCATGAACTAATTAGGCTTAATAGATTTATCTCGCGAATTAGACTCCATCTGTGCAATTAGTTTTGTAATTAACCTATATTTAATACTCCTAATTAGCATCCAAACATTCAATGTGATAGGCACTAAACTTTAGCAGGGTGTGTCCAAACATCCCTTTAGTAACCCTCAACTGCCCCTTTGGCTAGTCAATTCAAACCGCCGCTACTTGTTTCTCCATTCAGATATAGTGCAGTCTATCTCTAAACCTGTGCTTGTGTTCATATTCATATGGAAGCCACATACCACGCCAGCAGGTAGTCCTTTTCAAAAGACATTACCCGGCCCATTTTTCTAGAGAAAACCCAAGATGTTCAAAATATATATTATTTTAGCTAGGATTCCTGCTAACCAAAATTTTAGTTTTGACAACCAATATACATGAATGTAGAATGTTTATGTAGGATAGGAGGTCGGCGCGCCAGGAAGCCTCCATGTGGACGTGCTGGAGACAGAAACCGGCTTGGTACAGGGGATCACAGAAGCCTAGTACGTCCAGTCCTCCACACCACCGTGGTTGAGCCGGACACGACTGGTTGATACTAGATGCTAAATTTTATCAGTGTCAAATAGGATGTTCGGAAGCTAATTAGGAGCATTAAATATAAGCTAATTATAAAACTAATTGCAGAACCCTGTGCTAATTCACGAGACGAATCTATTAAACCTAATTAATCCATCATTAGCAAATAGTTACTGTAGCACCACATTGCCAAATCATGAACTAATTAGGACTCCATCTGTGCAATTAGTTTTGTAATTAACCTATATTTAATACTCTTAATTAGCATCAAACATCTGATGTGACAGGTGCTAAACTTTAGCGGGAGTATCACCCAAGAGGTGTGCCGTGTGCGGTGTGCGACGACGACCGCGACGCCTGCGGTCTTGTTGCCGCGCGGCTGCTCGACTCAACCAATCAGATGTCCGGTCAAAATCGGTAGCAGCATTGCCCGGTCAAAGAACGCGCACATCATTTAAACGGGTTGGTTGGTTTCGGTTCCCATGTCCCTTCAATGCGTCCACGTCACGATTTTGACACCAAAAGGATAACGCTGATCGTGAAACCAAAGCCGTGGCCGAGCGTGCATCTTCGAATTCGCTTCTGGACCTGATGAAACAGGCAGGAACAGGATGGAAATCGTGCTGCGAATGATCGGTTGGTTCATCTTACGACAGCGAGAGATTCCGATCAGGAGGGTTACAGGCGTCGCAATCTTGCACGTATGGTACGGAGGCTTCATTGCAGGTTTTGTGTGTGGACACGAGTACGGATTAACCGGCTGCTCAAGTGCATAGTTTCATTGTATAGTGAACTAGGTAACTGTACTAACTGAGTGTTATGGGAATAAAACTGCTCTCTCATCTGATGAAATTTTTCCTTTTAATTACTTGCTAAGTCAGTACTTTTGCTGATGTGTCATTAAATTTAATGTCATGAAACCGTCCATTAAAATTGGCCTTAAGGAAAAGTGACGCATGTGTTCCGTGCCTTAGTTGAGTGTTTAAAGAGAGTACGTCGTTGGAGTAAAAGCTTCAATATAATCTACTATGGGAAAACATTTTTATAGGCAAATACTCCACGACTTGAACTGTTTTTCGCTGCCTCGAACATCCATCTCCACGTGAAATTCAGGGAAAAAACGCTGGAAGTGCTCGGGTAGCTAGGATGATGTCCTGATCACATGGTACGTAGGACCCACGCACCCGATTTTAAGTTAAACTTTACAGATTTTGACTAAAATTATAGTTAAATTATATGCATGATCAATGTACAAAGGTTTCATAAATATATTAATATTTAAAATATTATTTAAGATGATGTTTATATTGTAGCAATTGATAATTCGACTAAAGAGAAACCAATAGTCAAAACCTAATTTTTATGACTTTGTCGATATAAAATATGCACTTACATTTCTGGACGGAGAGAGAGAGAATAATTATGATTACCTATGGATATCAACGAAGAAATTCGAAGCAGCATCATGATTCAGACAAATAGTATAGCCTAGCAACATTTTCTTCAGTTCTCCTGAAAAACAGTTGACTAGAAATCGTTTTCACTATACTCTGAAAAAATTTCGGCGGGTTACCCGTTTTCTTTTTCCATGCACAGTCGACTTAAAATCGTTTTCAGCACACTAGTATGACTGTAAAGTTATTCGGCGGCTACTGGATTTCGTTTTTTCACGGAAGGTCAAGTCAAACCCTGCTATGCACCGTTTCATCATATATAAAGCAACCCCATGGACATGGAGGAACCAGCCAGGCCCAAGCTCCTCATGTCTGTGTTCAGTTACAAGTCACGGCGGTGCTAGCTGGTGACAAATAATGGAGGACATGGGTGGCATGCGTCACCACTTGCTGTGCCCCATCTCGCTGCAGCCCATGCAGGACCCCGTCACGGCGCCAACCGGCATCACCTACGACCGCCGCGCCATCGAGCGCTGGCTCGCCGTCGGCCATGCCACCTGCCCCGTCACCGGCCAGCCGCTCGCCCTCGCCGACCTCACCCCCAACCACACGCTCCGGAGGCTCATCCAGTCCTGGCGCCCGCGTTCCACGACGCCGGCGGCGGGGTCAAATAAGCCTGTGGATGTAGGGCACCGGCCGGATGATGTCGCCGCCGACGTCGCCAAGAAGCTGCTGTACGCAGCGTGTTGCCCGCCGGTGGACGTGATCCGCGAGGCTGCTGATGTCGTGTCACAGAGCGACGTGGCGCGGCGGATCATGGTGGACGCCGGCGTGCTCCAGCGCGTGCTCCGCCTGGCCGTGTCGTGCGCCAAGACCAAGAGCTGTCGCGGTGATCAGGAGGGGAGCCTAGACGACATGCCCACGGTGGAGGCGTGCCTCGATCTCGTCCGCGCGCTCGCTGTCTCCGGCGACGAGCTCCGGCCCCTAGTCGCCGATAAGCACGTGCACGAACTCGTTGACGCGGTGACGGACGTGCTCGTAGCCCTCGAGCCCGGCCCCGGCAACGCCGCAAGAGCGAGCGCGGTGCATCTGCTGGATGCCGTGACGGAGGTGTGCGGCGCGCCGGTGCTGGAGCGTCTGCGGCCGGAGCTCTTCCGCGCCGTCACGGCGGTAGTGCGCGACCGTGTGTCCCCCGGTGCGACGCGGTCCGCGCTGCGGGCTCTCCTGCACGCGTGCCCCGTGGGCAGGAACCGCGCGCTGGTCGTGGACGCCGGCGCCGCGCACGAGGCTATCGAGCTGGAGCTCGACGCGTCGCCGCCGTCCGCGGGGTCCGCGGCGGGGGGCAGGAGGGCGGCGGAGCTGGCCATGGCGCTGCTGGCGGAGCTATGCGCGTGCGCGGACGGGCGCGCGGCGGTGGCAGCGCACCCGGCAGGCGTCGCCGTGGTGGCGCGGCGGCTGCTGCGCGTGTCCGCGGCCGCCGACGCCTGCGCGGTGCGCGTGCTGGCGGCCGTGGGCGGCCGGGCGGCGTCCCCGGAGGTGCTGCGGGAGATGGCGCGCGTGGGCGCCGTGGGGAAGCTCTGCTGCGTGCTGCAGGCGGACTGCGACGCCGCCGTCAAGGAGGCCGCCAGGGCCGTGCTGAGGCTGCACTCCGGCGTCTGGAGCGGGTCGCCCTGCGTCAGCGCATACCTGCTCTCTAGATACCTCTAGTCGTCGTTGCCATTAATGGCATGCGACCGTGCAAAACCATACAAGCAAGCATCTGCAGCCAAGCACTGCAATTCTTGCAGCTTCAGAGTAACCAACATATTGAATACTAGTGTAGTTGTAACTAGCTTGTAGGTCAGATTCATTGATTTTGTTGGTTGATCGATCAAAAGTTGTGTAATTTGTAAATGGTAATCCATCGATCCGTTACCATCGGATTTTGTACAAAGTTGAATTTGAGAGGAAGAGAGAATAAGCTGCGTGGGTAACGCTGAACATATCGATTGTTCGAGGAAAAGCACACTCCTGTACTCCGCAGGCAAACTGATGCTCTTGTTAAGAGACACTTAGAGTTTGAGAAACCATCAGACAGATTTGTCAGAACAGGGGTAAGCTTAGAAACCCACGATGCAATTTATTGGTTTTGAACATACACAAGCAAACTTGCAGAACTAGGGTAACTTGCATTATGTTACAGTTTTGATGCCATCTCTTTCACCCCGCTACGTATACATCCGGAAATGCTAGTTCCATGGTTTCACACACGTACGCCTCCCTACGAATTCAATAGCTTGATGAGCTAGTCAGTTTGCCAACTTAGAGCATATGCTTGAGCGCTCACAGTCATACGTGTCTTCAAATTTGGAGGACTTCAATTCCATTGAATCATGAGTCTCGAGCAGGAGATCCGATGACACGGGACACGTCTGCTTCCTTCTGTCCCCCTCCCCTAGCAAGAAATGTGGCCACACCAATCAATTCAGTCAGGGGCGGAGCTACAGCTGCTCGTTTGGGTTAGCTGACCCCAACGGATTTTGAAAAACTCAATGGAAATCACTATGCATGGCTGTTAATACTGCTTGATGACCCCATTGTCTGATAGACATGACCCCGGCGAGCTTCTGGTCTGGCTCCGCCACTGAATTCAGTATTCCAAGTCTACCAGCAAAGTTGGACATTATATTATAGACCGGCCTAGAGATTTCTTCTGGTTTGTATCATAGACTACGAGACTTGACTGTATAATCCATTCATAGTCTCCATAGAATAGAACATGAATGCTACGAACTATGGAGGCTGGAAAAAAGTGGGAGGCCACACGTGGTTGGTAGAACGCGGTTGCATACCGCCTCGTTCGGTTTGACAAAAAATTTCAGGTTTCTTCGTTCCATTACATTAGCCATGCGACCATGCATGATTGGCTCTTCAATTAGCTGTAAGCCGTCGCCATTTGAAATTTGATTGTAAACTATATAACAATATTTTTTCCCAGGCAATCCCTACTAGCAAATGCAACAATGCCTGATGAGCTATGACACATATGTGTCAATGTCAAGCAACATGTGGATATACTTGTGGCTTAAGGTTCCGGTGATTAGATTTAGCCGGGAAGCACGATCGAGGAGGTTTGTGTGAACGATAAGAGAGCAGAAGGGTGACGGTGGCGTTGTTCAGAGAAGATGGGCACGAAATTGACCAGGTGCCGATCATGTTCACATTGTCGCATGCATGAACGATCGAGGGGGTTATACAGCCCCCCTGCAAGCAACACGCGTTTTTTCAGCTTTCAGATGGAACTATTGAACACAAAGGACCACGAGTACATGCCATTCAAGGCCTTAACTTTGGCACGGTCTTCAAACTGATATTTGGCTCTTAATTTCTCCCATGCTACTGTTTGTAACAACAAAATCATAAGCATACGAAAGTACTATTAAATGTCAATGCAGTGATATTAATTTTGTAAAATAAATTTATGTTACATGAGGCTAATTGTTAGTCAAATATTGCAATGTTCAATTTGAATCTTCGAATCTTGAAATGTCTGGGACATATTATATTTGGGGACAGAAGCAAGTAATTTCGTGCATATACAGTTGGGAATGCGTTGATGTGATAACACAAAAAAATGTTGCAAACTATATGTGCGGGCTTATGCCTCGATGTGAACACTCGTATGTATCACATGCAGATTCTCATCATACTAACTATTTGTCCAGTCATGTAGAACAACAATTCCCTATGGATTTAATTTTGTTCTACACATTTGGATTTAAAAACAAATTATTTCAACGAATATGGTTTGGGCCAGCCATCTTATTGCATAGCCCAGCTGAATGCAAACAAACACCGGCCCATCATGGCCTCTCTCGACACTCTTCAACTTCAACTGCACTGCTAGTATAATTTCGACTTTCAACTCTAAATATCACCAAAATATAGCACCCAAACTATCAATAGAAGTGAAAGTTGCGAAATCTCCATCTTAATATCCTAGTAGGAAATTTGATTTTATACCCAATACTGTTGAAGTATTATTATGCTGTCTTGTGGTTAGTCCTAGGCAGGCTCATGGCGTGTTGCCACTGATGGCACATATTCTTTCAGATACAATGGATGTCAAATAGCAGCGCAGTAATAAAACTGTAAAAAGATGTAAGAGGTGAGCAAATGATACGAGGGATGCAAAACATTCAGAAAAATAACACACAAGCTGATGTGGAAACAGTATTTGCATCTTGGTCGAAGTAGAAACTAAACTTGGGACTAAACTACACTAAGCCTTTTTTACTAGCGTGAGATACAAACTCCTGGATCTGAACCCCAAATCCTTATTATCTTACCATCAGGACAAGCTAGGCAGCCTTCTGTTCATGCTGACGAAGGACACTGGCTGAAGTCAGATTCCATAGAGGACGAAAGTCATGCCCTGGCCCCTACTTTTGCACGGCAGTAGCCATGCTGCCTGGCCAAGATCCGGCACCTAAACTCTGATCCTCCATAGCAAATACCAACGCACCTTCACGTTTCATCTCTTGAATAAGTTGCTCGAGTTTTGGAGTCTGACGAACTACAAAACCCATGAGCCTGCCCAGGGGAAGTCCCATGCTTGGATCAATCTGTCCATAGTTTGCAGGCGATGCAGCAGCAGCAGTAGCAACCGGAGTAGCTTCAGCTTCTTCCTGTGTCCCTTCTTCAGGAGCATTAAGATCAGAGCTCATGTTGGGTGGCCTAGCTTCATCTTGAGTGTTTTAAGCAGGCAACCGATGGTTTATGGTGTTCGGTTCTTCCCTTTGTAAATTATCATCTTTCTGATCTGAGACATGCTGCTGTTTTTCCTTCTCTACCTCCTGTGCACAACGCCCTATAGCACTTAAGGGTTCTGCAACTACAGCACCTATATCTTCTCTAGGCTTGAATACTCCCCACAGGTAATGTTTTCTCTGAAATGCTGCACATATAAGAGAACATTGTGAGTGAATGAACCCTGGAGTAAATACTACAAGATACAAAGAAAGGCCATCTTAGCAAATTCCGGTTTCGAGGAATCAAATACGATTTATCAAGAACAGGATATCATAACTACTACTCCCTCCAGACCTGTTTGTAAGACATACACGCATATTAAGATTCATATTTTACAATCTTTGACCAACAATTTAGTCAACAATTTTTAACTTTTATAATGCAAACTTGAAATGGTTAGATTTGTAATCAAATATACTCTGCAATGATCATAAGTTTTATAATAAAAAACAATATAATATAATAAAAGATAAGATAAATAAATGGTCAAAAGTGTAACTTAGGAGACCACGGCAAGTCAGATCACGTCTTAAAACCGGTCCAGAGGGAGTAACTAGTTTCAATCCGATAGGTCCCAAAAGGACTTCATTATAGAAGAGATCACATTTTCGAAAAAAGAATGTGCTATACATACTTTTGTGATGATTAGGCAATAGAATAGATGGGAATATCAACATCTCAGCATCACCAATAATAGCCCGCAAAACCAAATCATTCTCCATGACTTCTTTAATTAGTTCATCTAGGTCTTTATCTTGCCTAGGAATTAAAAAAAATACAAGATTAGGCATCTATATCTTATGGAAATAAATGTTGGCTAAAAGTTATGCAAAAAAGGTTAAGTGAAACACCTCATAACATGAGGAAAAAAGTATATGCCAATGTTGTCGCCGCTTGGTTTTGATGCCTCCCATGCCTTAGGCCACACCTCTGATCTCGGAAGTCTTTTCAATTCAACTAGTGGAAGCAATTGTCTAGATAAACTCCATGCTTTCTCACATGATTTGGTTGACAAATGTCCAACCAATGATATATATTCCCCACCATCTATCTTAAAGATTCCGCTGACGACATAAGCAACCAAAACATTAGAACGTAAAGATGAAAGAATACAAGGATACTTCAAATTTATATTAGAGCATCCATTATACCTCCAATTAGGTTTGTCAATGGGCTTTGAGCAACAATGGTGTTGTTGCTCAACAAATGTCACCATGGAGACTTTGACATGACCATCTTTTGAAATATTATCTTGTGACAAAGATCTAGTGTTGTCATCTCCCACACCAATAGGATTATGATTACCACCACCTTCGTGTCCTTCCTCATCATCTTTACCTTTCACACATCTTTGTTTCTTCATCAGCCTACTAGCCGTATTATTCCCTTGTACATCTTTGTTACCATCATCCTCAATTGTTTTAGCCTTTTCTTCCAACAATGGTTCCTTCCTCTTCTTAGACATGTCATTATTGGTTCCGCCATCACATTTAGCAACTTGGCCCCTATTACTTGACTCAAAGTTTATCTCTATGAGCTCTCTTTGGTTATCATTCTTGGATAGTGCCTTCTCTAAATTTCTCTGAAGTTGTTGCATGTGTTGGATACCTTTCAATGACTTGGGACCTTCTTGCTTAGCACAAATGGCATGACTTGCTCTCGTATGGTATTTACCCTTTTCTTTGGTACTTACAATTCCATCAGGTCTTTCCTTGCCTTCATTTGAGCAATTGTTCTCAAGAACCAAGATTTTACTTGCCTTTGGGGCATTTGGTCCATTTGAAATTGAAAACTCTGTGCTCTTTGAGAAATCTTGTTGATCAAAATCTGGTCGCTCTTTTAATCTCTTGGTTTCCTTGTGAGCCAACTCTGACATAGCCTTCAAGCGAGTTGGAACATCTCGTTTTTTCTTCAAGGGAAATGGTTCATTCAATACAACATCCATATCTGGCCTTGGCCTCAAGTGATTTTTCAAACTCAAGGTACTATGTTGCTTCATATCCTTTGATGTAGGTTGAACTTGACTTGACTTGCTATCACTCTTTTTCGCAATTTTAGCTTCCAACTGACCAGGATATTGTTTACCGTGTTGTGGACCTGCTAGTCGCATATTTTCTTGGGTTTTCCGTAAGTCTTTAAGAGACATCTTCATGATTTTAGACTTCTGTCGATTTGGCACCCTCGCCTTTGGGTGAAAAGGCACATGTTTCCTTGGACTTACCATTTTTCTTATTGATTGACAATAAGAAGTAAATTTTTCTAACACCCACATGAAAAACAAAATCAAATTCATGCAAATGTGATTATTTTGCTACATTTTTTATTTTACTTGGGAATAATAAAGAAAAAAAATATGAACCAAAGAAAATGATTCATGTAATTCTTGCTTGACTCCTATTATATAGCCACGCTTGATATATAAGTCCTCTACACCATCAAATATCTAAGTGCTCATCATTCAGACCAACAATCGCATTTTGCGATATATAAATCCACTAGATATCTAAGTGCTCATCTCATTCAAACCAAACAATTCTATTTATAAAAAAAATATTTTGATTAGATATACTCTCTCCATCCTGGAATACAAGGGGTTGACATGATAAGGCATTCTAGACACATTTAAATCATTGTTCATGTAACTCTCCTTGGAGTTGACATGATAAGTTTAGATGATTGGTTAATTAGTTTAAGTCGGCTCCTTGTTATCTGAAACCAACATTAAAACAATATGGCAACACATGTCCCCATGGCATAATTCAGGGGTAGATGCATCTTTTGCCAATCCTTAGTCGGATGTGAAGGCACACTACAAATCTTATGGTTGTCTAATATGCGAACAAATTATGCTTGCAATATATCTATCCACTATCTTGACCAGTACCAATACTTAGGTCCGAAACCCAGTACTCAATGAACATGCTGAGCTGCATGAGCCTTGCTGTGCAAGCACATGGTCCATCCAATGTAGCATGCATAAAAAAATCAATCTACTATTAATCTCGATTATGCTTAACACTCCATCAGCTGAAGTCAGCTCCCAATGAATTGTAAGTAGCATGCACAAAAAAATCAATCTACTATTAATCTCGGTTATGCTTTACACTCCATCAGTTGATCTCAGCGGTTTTACTCTCCCCCAATCAATTGGTAAGTTTACTGCCCTGCCCCTGAATATCTATCTAGGAACACTCGATCTCCACTTGATTGAAACCACTGTGTCATCATGGATGGATGGATGATAAGTGATGCACACAGTGGGCAACTAACTCAACAAGTAATCAACCCGAGTAGCTGCCTAATCCGGCGCAAACAGTATAACAGATCCAAGTCTTAAGCTAAGCAAGTATCAACACAAGCACACCCACACAACATCAGCAAGATAAAGATCGTCTAGCTAGGTCTGGAAATTAAAGGAATACGAGACTAATAAAAGAGACAGATCAGATGGAGGCCGCGCATGCATACCTCTGCCGGCGTTCGCTCGCTCGTCTGTAGAAAACAGATGGCGAAGGATGATGAAAACCAACCCGAGAACTCACCGCAGCAAACGCCCCAACTCTCGGCTGGATTGGATGGCCAGCAGCGGAAACTCGGGCAGCAGCGATGGGCGAGAAGAAAACCGCTAGCGAGACGACAAAGGAGGGGACGAGACGAGACGAGATGGGGGGGGGGGGGGGGGGGGGGGGGGGGGGGGGGGGGGGGGGTATTGGGCGGGGGGGCGGGCGCTGCTATATTATACCGCCTTGAGGCGGTTGGGGGCCGGATCGTGCGGGACACGGAGCGCCGCGGCGGATTTGGAAACGGGGCCGGAGATAACGGGAAGCAAATGCAAGCGATCCGTCCGCCGAGGACTCCGCGGCTGAACGTTACTGCTCCGATCCACCCGCGCCCGTTTGGATTCCGATCGGGAGATGTGGCACGGCACGGTGCTCTCGTACATCGAAACCCTACCGTGTGCCGTGCTTAGCTGACTTGTCGTCGATCACGTGATCTTATTTGGTTGTGCCGTGAACCGTACCAAAAGATGATGCCACGGAGGACCAGCTCTACGTGAGGACTCTCCCACACATTACTTTGTTACACTACATGAATATCTGATGCCCTTACAGGTTGCATTATATTAGCACGTAGCAGTAGACATATGGACTCGGAATTATTGAAACTCCGCTCCGTGTGTATTCTGCCAGTGCCAAATCATCACGGGCACTGTACTCAGTGCATGGGCCGTACGTGCACGAGAGAGAGGTAAAGAGGCCTGGCCGATGTCTAGCCCACGTAATCAGTCAGCCCAAATATTATTATTACTTTCCGCTGCCTTAGCCTGCTTGCAAAATTGTCAGTTGTTTCACCACAGCTACTTCTCCGTGATCACTAGAAAAATGTATGCGTGCTTGCTAATTCTATTCTATTAACACAAAGTTTGGAGCTGATGAACAGATGATACACAACTTATCAGGAGAGGGCAGATTTTACTGTTTCTATTTTGCACAGATCGGAAGATGATATGTAAGCTCCCAGAGAGTACAACCTTTGCATCGGTCACCCATTCATTTGCGCATATAACAGACCCTAAAAAACTTCGTTAGGTGCAGACAAAGTATCCAAGTGGAAGCCTTCATTGCAATAATGTCCATACACAAAACAGCTAGCTACAAAGTCCTAATCACACATTGAAAATTAGGGGAGATAGAAAAGCAATGACGGGACATGTTTCATGGAATTGTTATTAAACTAGTTTCAAGAATGATGAGTTGACGACAAGAATTTGAGAGAAACACACATGCTAAAACTTGCAGTATACAAACTCGGAACCTTACAAGCAGCACGTTTCTTTGAGACACGCACGGAAGATGCAAATAAAACTTAATTGGTTCAGATTAAAGTACATTCCCTCGCCAAACCGGCCCTTTCAGCTACTTCTCTAAAGCAGCACAAGACGGGGATGATGCCAATAGTAGTAATTCTGCAGGCCTCTTCTCTTGATGACATGGACCTTGGCTGGTCATATTTGCGATGAGTAGCTAATACTGTGCGCATATTATTACCGCATGGCAATTGTAATGTTTCTTGCCCAACATCTAGCACCGACTTTTTTTAATTTTGGCCCTTTTCGCGAAATTTTTTCACAAATAGGCCCCTAGCGGAACCAATTCCAAAAATGGACCCTTAGCTTGGCGCCAGCCTCCATGGCGCCAAGGTCCCCGCCATGGCTGCTGACCGGGCATCTGATGTGGCGCCAAGGCTTGGCGCCATAGATCTTGGCGCCAGCCTCCCTGGCGCCAAGCCTCCTATATAAACCGCCGGCCCTTCTTCCTGCCCAAGACTTCCTCCTCATTCTTCTTCACTCTCTCGGGTTTTTACTCTCCCTACTTCGCCCTATACTACGAATTGATATTTTAGCTTAGGAAACTTTCATTTGATCCGTGGATCTTGAAGAGCAAGGTATCCTCTCTCCCTCGTAGGTTTTTTCACATCGATTCGCAATATATTTGTTGCATTTTTGAACTTAGGGTTTCATGCAAATGTAGGATGCCGAGGCGTGGAAAAGCTAAGAAACTAAGGTAACCCCAGCGCACGTAGTTATGTTATGTGCTCATTATTGTGGATCAAATGAAAAAAACTTAATTGTAGGTTTATTGTTAAGTGCGTTTGGTTCTTACAACGAAATAAACTAAATTGTAGTTATGGCGCCAAGATGACCGGAAATGCCTTCGATCCATTGCCTCTGCCTAGTGGTGTTCCAGTGCCTATGTGCTTTTGCGGCGATCCTTGCAAGGTAGCCAAGTCTGATGAACAAGCCACGTATAGGCAGAGGTATTGGATGTGTTCCAACTTTGCGTTTGAACCTACACTTCGTCGGCGCCGCATTAACATGCTGGTAAGGAATTGTTGTTGTCTTATAATTATTGACCCTATTTTTTTTGTTTTATAACAATTGCATTTGTTGTAGACCCCTCCACCGCTATGTGATTTTGAGCAGTGGATCGACACTGAGATCAATCCTGAAGACAAGGAGTTTTTGGAGTATATGTTGCGCTGGGATGTAGAGAGGAAGGAGATGTACGAGAAGAGGCTCAGAGAGGAGGCTACGGAAAAGGAGCACAAGGAAGAGGAGGAAAGGAGGCGTGTTGCTACGAATAGGAAGGAGAGGGAGAAGAAGCTTGAGCGTGCACGCCGAGCGAAAGCAGCGATTGAGGATAATCCCGATGCCTTGAGGAAGGGAAAGTGGCCTCATTGCACTCAGTAGTCATAATTAGTTTCAAGTTCTATGGTTTATTTATTAACAATATTTTCTACTGTGAGACTTTTATTATGTTGTCATGTAATGATGCACTTTAAGTATGGACATGCAAGTGGTAGACGACCTATGTTTATTTTGCGATGTAATGCTCTTCAAAGTTGTACTCTAGTGAAATTTCCACAGAAAATAAAAAGGGTACTTGTTAATGAAATTTCGACAGAATTTCCCCTATTTTTTGATGCAATCCATACAAAACTATGAGATGAATAGTGAACATAAATACAAACATACAAGCATATGACACATTCATAATAAAATCCACAATAATTCAGAATGAAAGTCCATATACACAAATAGTCCATATAACACAAAGTCCATATACCACATAGTTCGCAATAAGTACTCTCAGTACCTCCTAGTCTTACCCTTACCCTTGTGGCCAATGGCGTCGGTGGCTGGAGTGTAAGGAGAACGTGTGCGACGTAGTCTAGTGCCTACAACCTGTGTAGGCTGAGTCAAGGGAGCCTCATGGAGCTGAGACGGGCCAAGCTCCTCGGGCCTCTGCTCATCATCGTCGTCCTCATCCTTGGATGCAATTGCTTTCGAACCTGAGGGGCCTTGCCTAGACGTACCGACGCCTCCTTCGCGTGGGGATAGAACGTGCACGTCTCGCGTCATGGCAGTCCTGCAACCACAACGAGCAGCCGCACAGCAAAACCGACTTAACAGTCGCTGTTGTGAAAAAACTAGTTACACGAAAGAATGTAACGTATTAATAAAGTATTAGAAAGAATAATTTGAGTCTTACGTCTAGAAAGCTTCACGTCTCGGGGTCCGTAACTCTAGGACGGAAATGCTCAATATCTCTAACCGAGCTTTGGAGGGTACGGCCCTGCAACAATTTTTCAGAAGTCAGTAGTCACTAAAGTAATAAATGATTAAATCATTAACTTACTTACACACTAAGTCGAGGGAAGATACGCCTGAACATCTCAATATCACTCTCTGTCATCTCTCCAACAGGGCGATCATCATCAGAATCAAGATCCACTCTCATCTCGTATGCATCTTCATCATTGAAAATTTCAACACTATTGGAGCCACGCAATCCATCTCCACATTGCACTTGCGCAGCAGCTAGAGGCACATCCACATTTTCTAGAATATCTCCTGCGATATTAAGTACAAATGAGTAAAGAATAAATTGATGGAATGAATGGGGTTAGCTCCCAACAATAGAAACTGGTAAGACACTTACTCGGATCATTCTGAGTGAAAAGGAACTCATTAGGAGAGTCCGCCACATCATCAACAATCCGACAACCATGTCCAACTACTTCATTGGGGGCAGATTTAGCATCGGGAATCATAGGTGCAACATCCACGTCCATAACAGGTTCTGGGACGGGAGGATCGAAGTGTGCCCATTGACCCATTGGTCGGAAAATCGATGAGGATTTGGATCAACTCCCACCCGACGAACAACGACTTCAACACTTGGGGAATGACCATTCATAACCGTTCTCACATATTTTTCCCACTGACCTGCGCACCGAATTGGGACCATCTTCCTTTGAATGTTGAGAGGGGGACCTAGGTGAAGTATGCCCTCGACTGTGATTTCATCATCTGCATGACAATGTAGCTCCTCCCGAGCTCTTGCAAGCAACTCACTAAACGAGGGTTTCTCATCAAATATCACAATCTTGCACTGCATGGCAACAAACTTAACACATCCATATTCATCCCTTTCCATGGTGCCTCCGTGATATATGCTCACTACGTTCTCCATCTAGTACATCAATATAACGACACACAATTCATTTAGTCCATAATAAATGAAGCATTCTAAGTACAAGGTCTCTAGTATGAAATGAGATAGTATCAATTGACTACTAACTACTAAATACAACTAACTAACTATGTCATACAACTAGCTAACTATGTCACCTAATATGTACATATGTACTTAACTATACAACTACTTAACTAAATATCGTAATAAGTAGTTTACTATGTAACTATACATCTAACTACGTAAACGAAATTGCAAATCCACCTGGTTAAATAGTGTCATGAGTGTTCTCCATTCCTTCTATCATTGCAATTCATACAAAAAACCTACCAAATTATATTAGTTTTCATATCTAATAATTCTATCTATCTATCAATTTATCTATCTAACTATTTTATCTAACAATTCTACCTATCTATCTAAATTATACTATAACTCTTCTTAGAGTTTTACCTCACTGTTGCACACCGGCGGCAAGGGGTGGGAGCGGGCACAGGGCGGGTGTATCAACCTAGATTTAAATCGGCCGAGCTTAATCTTAAGACCAGCCCCTAATCTGGATGACCCAGTCTTCTTGAGCTTTATCGGCTAAAAGTCCGGTTTTCAGCCCAGCCTAGTGCCTTAGGGAGGGTTTATCTTTGGAAAGTTGAGCATGACGCCAAGAAAATCCTTTATGGAAGTTGGAGAACGAAGTCCCTGCTGCAACTTTGTTAGTTGGACCTTAATCCTTTTCATCTCCGAAGGTTCCCAAATCTGCAGTTCTAATCCGCCCTGACCCCTGAAACCCAACAAACCGTAGTTTTTCTCTAAGTCCCAAAACCAGCGATCCTCCAAAACTTTGGAGCTTTGGATCCCCAAATCCACTGCGTTTTTGGACTCGATCCAATTACAAGAGTTGGGCCTTGGCCTGAGTTCTATAACTTTTGTTAAGGCAACAGAAGTGGTGCAGTTCGGATAGTTGGAGAGCCAGAGACTGGAAGATGGACCCAGAAAAAGGATCCCATGGATCTATCGGGCCAAGCGCGCCAGAGAGCGTGTGCGCCCTGTTCAGAGCGCCGCCGCCGCGTGACGTAACCTCCCCGACGAGCCCCGTCTCGCCCAGTCGCCGGCCGCGACAAGATGGATCAGCGCGCCTTCTTTCCAATCGCGCGCAGAAGCGCCCTGCGGTCTCTCCGCCCCGTCTCGTCTCGCCCGAGATCCCGCCGGCCGTGCCAGGCGCCCTGCCGCCGCTGCGACCAAAGATTGGCCGCTGCCGTGCCAGTCCGCCTTGCCTCCCGCGCGCGTCTTCTCACCAGGATCCCCGACCGCGTGCCCCAACGCCTTCCGGCTTTTTCCGTCGCCCCTTAGTCACGCTGCCCACGCGCGCGTCCAGCGATGATACCGCCCTCGCCAACCACGGCGCCAGCAGTGACAACTCCTTTCCCCCGCCTCGCCAGTAGCATGCCACGGCAAAGCCGCTGGTTCTGTGCCTGCTAGCATCGTCGCTCGTCCTGTCACCTCACCTGCAGCGCCCTCGCCTGCAGTGCCCCTTCCCTCCTTCCTGCCGCACGCTAGCCGAGCCACCACACCCAATCCGGCGCTTGACGTGACCAGACACGTGCTCGACCTCGCCAATCCTTCCATCCGGCAAAACCGCGCCTGCATAACGCTGTCTTCAGTGCCCAATACCGTAAGATCCTGTCCCCGAAGCTCCGCTTCGTCGGCCAATGGAGGCATCGACCAATTGCCGCCACGGCAGAGCACTCCATCCTCTTCGACCTTATCCTCGCACTACCCAAACTCCTTCTCTTCCGCCCAGCTATAAAAGGGAGTACCAGAACCTCTACCGAAGTTCCCTTCGCCATCGTTGCCTTGCCGCACCTTCCTCTGTTTCGTGCTCAAGCGTTGCAACATAAGTTCCGTGAGGAACTCCCCTTTCCTCCTAACACCCCACCAGCCGTTTCGCCTTACTTCGCGCTGTGCTAGAGCTTACTTGTTGTCCACAAGAAGCACCGCCGCCGCCGGAGCACCGCCGGACCTCGCCACCGCCCAAGCCTTAGCGTCTTTCATCGTTCCGCCTGAGCTTGTTTCCTTCCGACCCCAAGTCTTCACCAGTAGGCCTAAAGGTAAGCTGCCGACCCTTGTCCGTCTCGCCCGACCCCTTTCCATTTCGCCCGACCCCTCTCCGTTTCGCCCGACCCCTTTCCGTCTCGCCTGATCTTGTCTGCTTCACCGACCCTTGTCCGCCTCGCCCGAGGGCTTGGTTGTATCCTTTTCTTTTGACCAAGGGTATCTGTGTAAGATTTTGGGGACCTCTCTGTGTTAAGTCTGAGGATCCCGGTACAGTCAATCCTTGGGTCTGAGGGTCAGCTCATAAGTTTTTCCCAATCCGACCCTTTTATCTTGTTCTCTATCAACAAAGGCTTGATAAATTTATCTTAAATTGAGGAAAAATCCGAAAAGTGTGAAATCACTTGGGTTGGACTCCTCTTCCTGAGTAGAATCCAATAAAATGGATTTCCACACCTTTCCTGTAGTTTTGCTATAAGTTTCTGGGCTAAAGCTTGCAAGTGTTGTTGAAATAACTGTCTAAGTGTTTTGACCCCTGCATTTGCATTTCCGTGTAGAGCTAAACCTCACCGACGGCACATATGAGCTGCACCCGGTGCCAGAAGACGGAGCTGTAGCCGAGCTGCCGCCTGCAGGAGCTGAAGCCAAGAGTGCCGAAGATCAGTTTGCCTCCGCTCCGATCGAAGGCAAGCCCTGGAGCATAACCTGACCTTTCTAAACTTGTGCATGCCTTCTTTTGTATGTATGTGCCTTTACGTTATATGAGTTGTTTGAAGCCATAGATGCATGACTTAGTTCCCTTGATCTAAACACTAGCATGATAGGCCGAGTAGTTGCAGTGCTTAACAGGACTCGGTAAAAGTCGAGTGATTTCTTATCACTCGCGAGTTATAGGAGTTGCTTGTTCTCTTTTTTGTTATAACTATAAGGACGGTGGACGGGGCAGGGCCTTGTGAACTATTTTGGTGGTCGGTGGATTGCTCCGTCTGGCTACTTGAAATTGGACTAAAGTCAAAATGTGATAGTGTTCGTGATCAAGTGTTTGAAATTACTAATCTCATACCTAGTATGGGATGGGGAAGCCTAGTACCTGATTGAACCAGGACGTGAGCGGTTCGATCCACTATCTCTGGAACGGAGTTTCCCTTGCGGCCGCATGTGGTGACAAGTATGGTCATAGAACGACAGAGGCCGCATGGAGTTTAGAGAAGAGGAGGTCTACTACTTTCAGCACCTGGGGGGATGAGACTGACGAGGACGCCGTGCCCGTGGAGCAGGAGACCGCATTGGCACTAGCACCTACTCCAGCCCCGATGCCCGTACCTGTCATCGACATATCGGACGATGAGCCCGAACCAGAAGAGCACCCAGAACCTGAGCCAGAAGAAGATTCAACACCAGGAGATGATCCCGAGCCCGAACCAGAAGCAGCCGCACAAGCTCTTGAGCCCGAAAGATGGATCAGATGGGTGAAGGAGGACTATGGACAAGGAGTACACATGGCTGACATGCTGAGATGGACTTGTCACCATTTGGGATATACCATGAGGCCTGTCTACAAGTGTGCACGGTATACACACCCTCGCTACCCTACATTCTGGGAGGTGAAGGTTACCCTTCGTGAGGAGCATGAAGGAGGATGAGAGGTAGTGGCTGTTCACCATGACGTGGCGATGAGGAGAACCATGGAGTCTGGCATAGCTGAGGCAGCTAGGAGAGCGCTTGAGGTCCTCTCTCACGAGGAATGTCCACAACTGCAGTATACATATCGCTAGTACCTTCCGTCCAGAGCCAGTGGTGAAGCAAGAACTTTCATAGCTACTCACGATGGAGTCGACATGGCCACGGACTACCTCCAAAAGTACCTATCTGCAACTCTCACCGCCTTGAATGAAGCCAACAACACCCTCTTTGCTACTCAACGGGAGCAGCATGAGGTTAGATGGGAGAGAGATGTACTAGTGGCTTCTGCAACAGGGCCGCCGCCGCCGCAAGAGGATGCAGACTAACCCGCTTCGTCGCCGTCACCCAAGCGCCCCTGCTACGACTCGCCCGGCGCCGCAGCAGAAGATCTTTAGGAATTAGGAGTGTTAAGTTTAAATTCTTGTAATCGTTAGTCTTCGCTCGAGTGTGTTTAGTTTAAAGTGTGCTTAGATGCTTGGTTTTGTGCTAAATGTGTGAGTTGGATCTTTGTGCTAAATGTGTGGTTTTGTGCTAGTTAAGCCTTAGCCATACCTTGATTGGCCTTACACTACACTATTCCCCATGACTTGTTGAGTACTAACCAGAAGTGTACTCACCCTTGCAAAACCGTTGTTCAGACCAAGATAATCCGATGGAGTACTTTGACGACTTTGAGGAGTTCTAGCCGTACGGTTCTTCAGTCACCTGCCTGTGGTGTCGTCGTCGTCTTCGGAGTCCGCTACGAAATAATTTAGGCTTGTGTTTTATTGAGACTTTTGGTCATGTAATAATGTTTAATACTCTCTCTATTCGCTTTAGCACTGTCTTTGTTATTCACTAATGTCATACATGTATGTAACTTGATCCTAGCGCACATGTATTGAATGCACTCGGTTTTGTCCTTAAAATCGAGTGTGACATGATCCACTTCAGGATGATGATTGGCTAAAAGCAGTGGAGAAAATACTCACCATCATACAGTGTAATGACAAGGAGAAGATCATGTATGTCTCAGAACGACTTGAGGGATCTGTTGCGCGTGGGAGCATGGTCGAGAGGATAGGAAGGGAAGGGAAGGTGGCAGAGCGGTGGGAGAGGCGACCTACATTGGAGATGTAGCAGCCATGGAGCCTGCCACCGTATCAAAGGAGATGGTACCTAGTGAAATCGAGGACACCTGAGTGATGAGTGAAGAGGAGGTTGCAATCAATTTTGCTAATCGGGATGGTGGTCGGCGGCGAGCACTCAACAGCGACAGCGATGCTGTCCTGCGAGGAGTGGAGCAGTAAGAGGAAGAGGGCAGGTGGTGGGCTGGTTGGGCTGAAAAACAGCTGGCCGATAGCCCATATCTTCTTAATTCCCTTCCCTTTTTTCTTTTACTTTTATCTCCTCTATTAAACCAGTGAATTTGTGCTGCATCTATTTGTGATCAGCCACATATATATTGATTTGGATAGTTAAACAATAATGAATGATTTGATAACAGAATGTTACATGAATTTTTATTTTTACTTATAAATTCATAAAATAGTATATATTATGGAAAAAATAATAAATTCACAAACGCTCAATTGAGTTCAATCTATGCTTACTCAGTCTACTTTGGACAAACCGGTGCTACTTGGTAATAACAACTAAATCCATTAACAACCCAACAACAATAAGAAACCCTAACTCTACACAAACAATCCCTACTAAAAAAATAGTTAAGCAGAAAGAATTCTTCGCAAACAATAACCAATGCCAACATCTAGGTTGAACAATATAATAGCCTAATTTACCAATGTTATTAAAATACAGTGGCTAGTTACATCAGATAAGGAGGAGCTATGCACACGTACCTTAGGAGCTGCTGACTTTCCAGAGAAGTGCAGATACGAAAGCCAAATATTATACCAGGCTGGTATATGTGATCAATGATCAATCTACAGCAACTCGGCAAGTCCTAGTCGTTGGAAACCAACTAGGCGAAACAGCAGAAAACCAGCAAAGCCGAAGCCGCCGGAAACCAATTTGGTGAAGCAGCAGAATACCAACAGCGAGTTGCGGCGGCGGGCGAACTAGAGAGGTAGAAGAGACGGGGGAGAGAGACGAAAAGGAAGATGCGAAGTCCTAATTAAGCCGAGGCAGAGGCGCTGTATTTATAGGCTCCTCTGAGGCGGTTGGGTACCGGGACGGGACTCACCGAGCCGTGCGGCGCACGAACGGAGATCGAGCCCAAGCGGATTTGGAAACGGATCGAGCGCAGAGATAACGGAAAGGCAAGCGATCTTTCCGGCCGCCTCGTCTCCGCGGCGCACGGCGATATGATTGGCGCCTACGGTGCCCCACTCGATCACGTCCGTTTCGCGATTCGATAGATCCCCCATGTTTTGAAGTACTACGAGGAATTCTGACCCTGGTTTTGCCAGAGCTTGCCAGGCCCAACTCGTATAGGGCCCTAGAAAAAAAATACAACTCGGATTGCTGGTCGCGAGGAACAGAGCAGAGAGGATGATCCTTCTCATTCTCAAGAAAAGGAACAAAGCCAGGAGAAGTAGCGCCTGACATGAATAGAGGGAGCGAGCACGTGCAGAGGCAGCGCCAGTGACAAGCCGACCACGTTGCCGCCTCGCCAAAACTGCTGCTGCATTAGCCATTACGGTGAGTTAAACCCTAAACAATACTACATCGATGAGTAACCTGAATCGTAATTGTTTGATGTTGGGGAAAAGCACGACAGTGCAGCTCCTGGATGTAGAGTCATTTGTCTGACCCCTGTAGATCTAGAAGCTGAGCTTGAGTGAGGTAAAAGAAGCTGAAAGCCTGAAACAAGGAAAGATGTCATTATGCAAGACATCTAACCAAAACTTCCAGAGTGATATTGCACGCGATACTACCCAGCGACAAACCAACTACAGGCGAACAACTTGCAGTTCGTAGCCTTCATCGATCAGGAACTTCTTAGCAAATCTGATGCTACACACAATGCAAGAGTGTAATTTCAAATAGCAGTCTAGTACTACACAAGAGCTGCAAGGCCAAACATGCAGATAGATTATCCAGACATCTTATTTAATTTCCATGCAGGTAGCTAGAACGCATTATTAAGAGACCAGAAACCAATCAGATACTGTGAAAGGACATGAATAATTCAGAAAACCAGTGCACTGACTTGCCATACATAGTAGAGATATTTAAGGCCAAACCTGCATTAAGCTACACTAGGCAACGCTAACAGCAGCGATACAAACACCTAAACTTTACAAGCAGAGATCCTTCAGACACGCACAGAAGGTGCATACATACAAGCTGACAAAAGTCCACTCCCTTATTTTACATCTCAAAAGTCTAGTACTTTTCCTGCTGCTACACCAGAAGCTCCTCAAGGCTGAGGTCATCACAATCATTTCTTGACCTGGTTCTTACATTATACCTCAGATTGCTGGTTTCAAACATGTTGCCTGTGCACGATGCCCAGTACCATTTAGCGGTTCTGCAAGTACATCACCTTTATCTTCCCTGGGATTGAACACTGCCCATAAGTAGTATTTGGCTTGAAACGCTGCAAGTATATATATGAGAGCATTGTGACTCAACTGAGAATTGAAAACGTACAAATGTAAAGAAAGCCCTAGTACTGATTTGGAATTATTAATAACATGATTTCTCAAGAATGGCATATTATGACCAGTGTTGTGCTTCGCTTGAAACGGAGGGTGCAACTGATGAAGGCAAACGTAAAGGAAGGTCTAGTAATGGTTTGGAAGAATAAAAAATGATTTCTCAAGAACAGTATACCATAAGCAGCGTTAAAGCTGTTGGTACGAGATAAAATTGCTGGAGCTCGGTGAAACAGCTGGTATGGCCAGTTATTGGAATTCTATTGAACATATGTTTGAGTTTTTGGATAAAGTTTGACTGAAACTTTCAGAGGAATATACCAAAATTTGACAAAAAAATATTTGTATAAACAATAAATGATCAATATGTCACTCATGTTTATCAACGATCGCCATTTTTTTTTACCGAAGTCAACAGGAAAACCCTTACCTATTTTTTTTTATAATTTTCTTTATTTTAGACCCGTCTAATTCGCTTCACTCCCACTGGTAGTCAAACCTGGGCCTGCTCAGTGCTACTCAGGTGCTAACCACTAGACTAGAGGCCCTTTCGCCAATTGGCCCATAGAAATAACACCAGACATAATTGGCTAGTCTTGAATTTGATTTAGACTGATGAAATCAGATGTAATGTAGATGTCTATTAGAAGTAACAGATTATATTTAAAAAAGAAAACAACATGCATACTCTGGTATCGTTTGGGCAGTAGAACAGAAGGAAATATAAGCATCTCAGCTTCATTGACAACAGCCCGCAAGAGCAAATCATTCTCCACGACTTCCTTAACAAGTTGATCTAGTTCTTCATCGTTCCTAGGATAGATTACAGTTAATTAGACATTTATTTCAAATGGGAATGAAAGTAAAAAGATATGAAAAAATAGAGGACTTTGAAAAGGCTACCTCATATTTTCATGGAGGAAATACAAGCCAATGTTGTCACTGCTAGGTTTTGATGCCTTCCATACACTAGGCCAAGCAACCAATCTCGAAACGCGTTCCACTTCAACCACCGGAGGCAATGATTTTGATAATTCCCACACCTTCTCGCATGATTTGGTTGATAAATGTCCCGCAAGTGATATGTATTCCTTACCATCTATCTTAAAGATTCCCCTGTTAACATAAACAAAACGATTGTAAGCATCTATAACAGTCCAACCTACATACAAAAATGTAAATATAAATATTAAAACATGAGACTTTACTTCCAAGAAGGTTCGCAGATAGGTTTCGAGCAATAATTGCATTGTTGCTTCTTCAAAAGAGCTTCTTGTGGTGTCAATCTAATGGTACTATCAACACCCATCAGATTCTTATTACAACCACCAACTTCATCTCCAACTTCGTTTGGTGCCATGCATCTCCTTCTCTTTATCGTCCCACAAGTCAAATTATCCTGTTGTACAACCCTTGTATAATCATCGTTGTCACATGTCGTAAGTTTTCCTTCTACCTTCTTCCTCTTTGAATTGACATCATTGTTTTTGCCAACATATCCAGATGGTTGATCCTTCTTATGCAAGCATGTTTTTGTAAACTCACTTTGGGCAACATCCTTGGAAGAAACTATTGCACAATTCTTATCTTTGCACGATGCCTTAAGGGTTTCACTTGCAAATGGGATATTTGATCCTCTTGAGACTCTTTTGCACTTTAAGGGTCTTGAGATTTCCTTGGAATCCTTTCTAACATTGCTTTCTTGTCCGCCATTTGACTTTGGACCCAAGGTATCATCATCACTGCTTGATGCATAGACATTCCTTGCTTGGTGAGTCGACTTGGCCATTAACTCCAAATCAACATTCCTTGCCTGGTGAGCTGACTTGGCCATTAACTCCAAATCAGCATTCCTTGCCTGGTGAGCCGACTTGGCCATTAACTCCACATCAACATGATGTGAAGTTCCAGAGTGAGATTGCTTCCGGAGTCCCAAATTGGTGTTTGATCCATCTTTCGTGGCGTTTGATCCATCTTTCGAGTGGAAGGGGGTTGGATTCTCCAATTCCTTCGAACGAATCGAAGGGAGTACATTCTCAACTCTCAATGGATGAGATGACTTGATATCCATCAAAGGAATCAAATCATTGTCTAACCTTGAGGTAGGAGATTGCCTTGCATTCTTTGAGATATGTGATAATGATTGCTTTGATTTGCTAGCACCATTCTTCAATGGCAACACATCGGAAGATTGTCCAGCTCTGCTATCCTTCTGAGGTAGTATATTGACTTCTGCTATCCTGTTGATACCATCTTGATCTTTCTTATCACTCCCACATGGTTTCTTGCCACTATGCATATGAGCATTATCTTTAACACCAACACCACTTCTAGCATTCATCTTTCTCATGTTAGGCATATAAGCCTTGCGTCTCTCCATGTCTTTGACGATATTGTTCATGCGCTTAGAATTAAACCTAGGCCTGCGTCTCATAGACCTGTTTGCCGCTTTTGATTTGGTTGACATGCGCAACTTTGGGCCAAAAGAGCCGCTAGGTTGCCTTTGATTCTCCATGTAGCTTTGGGTGATTTAAGTTTACCTGAATTACTTTTGATTGGTGTCAAAGGAAAACCATGGTTCAAAATGCTAGCATCCAAGGAATGTCTACAAAGATAAAAAGATCGTAATTATTTTATAAATTTTAAAAGAAGGCAACGAGGAATCTTTATTGCTCAGAGAAATATGGCATAGGTGATAAATGACCTAGGCAATGGTACATCGCCTGACTACCACCACACAACTCTTTTCCATGCTCAACGCCACCCAAGTTGTTGTAGTTTCGGCTATAGCTCATAAGCCAACCAACTAGGTGTATATATAACTCTGGCGGTGGTGCAACACTTTTGCCACATATAATGATGCAACCAACTAGGAGTAAGGCAATTGTGAGCATGATTGAAGGTCCACAACTATCACCATGTATATAGTTGGAGGCCCCAACGTAACAAGCTACGATGTTTAGACCACACTAATTAAGACCAGATCGAGCTGGTGATCTAACTGGAAAAAAAACTAGGAACCAAAGCCTCTGCAAGTTCGATCTGAAATTGAACCTTCATTGATCCATCCAAACCAAGTTGAACCATACCAGCAATGAGTAGAGAAGCGCACCAGGCATAAGGCTTGTAAACCGATGAGCTGACCAGTTGAACCACTCAAACCGTAAGCCGAGTGCTTTGTTGGTTCAATGTCTAATTCAGTTTCAATAACTATGATTTAGATAACGTGATGTGAGCTTGTCTAAAAGTGGTGACCTCACATCACCAATCAATGGGCCATGTTGGCACGAGACATATCTTGCACACATCATATAGCATTATATGAGGGAACAAGGCTACCATAAACACAACACAAACTGACCAAGATTCATGGCAATGGTTTATAAACCAAGAACAAGTATAGAAATCAGCAATTAACACATTAATCTCTCAAGTAAATAGCACAAGTACGGGTGCAAACAGGTCAAACATTATAATGGTTGATTGACCTAGGGGGTTGGATCAAAAGAATCGAATATCCGAACCAGATTCGAATATGTCCACATAGATAGTTGCATAGGATATCCATAGGATAGTTTGATTAATGCCCAAGAGAACAAATGAAGCATAATTCCTTTTTTTTCTAATATAAGTATTTGCTAGTCCGAATCACGAAAAAGGTTAAAATTCTACCTTCACAAAATATTCCAATAAATTCAAAACAACTCCAAAAAACGCAATGGAAGTTAATCAAACTTATTATTTTATAAAAGCTTCCAATTTGAGGAAGTTTGAAAGAGTTTGACTAACATTTCAACTAAAGGCTTTGAATTGGAGATAATTTTTAAGTGGAGAGAATTTATAGAAGTTTTGATTTTAGTGGTTGGCTTTATGTTGTTGTCAATCTATCGACTTTCTATGTATTGTAATAGAACATTGTGAGTGTTTGTAAGACACTATCTATTTGACTACGACTCCATGTGGCAGCTTGTGGTACATCATATCATATATTGCTAAATGCTAAGATGCTTGTTGGTTGGAGTTTGGATTAGTAAAATTGTCGAGTGATCATAACATATGTGATATATATGGTTGTTGCTTTCTCAAAAATCCAAGGGATGTGATCAATTGGCATCCAACTCGTCATGTATTCAATCCGTGTTAAGTCATATTTGATATAAAGTATCCACATATGCATCTATCAGTATACGATTTTTATTATGTTTAAGAAAAAATATATATAATCCATCTGTGTCAGATCTGACTAAGAGAGGAAAAAAATGTATCCATCCATGCTGATTCCATTGCACCCATAAGTACTAGATAGTACTAGATAGTACTCACAACTGATCTATAAATAGAGACTAAGTGACTGTTTAAACTTGTGTGTCAGGTTGCAGCAGCCATCTATGTCCAATTCATGAACATACCATAGAAGCCATCGGATGATCAGAATGAACCTCTTGAACTGGAACTGAATCAAGCAACCATCCTTTGGCACTTAATGCTGCAACGACTATGCTGGGCACTGGGCAGGGATGATCCATCCAGTAATCACCTCTCCTCTGCTCTCCATCCACCATTGCCACCCAAACTGCTTCTGGCCAAGAGGAACCACGATCCTAACAAGATCCAATCTTGCAACTAGCGTCTGATTGTTGACTACACAGAGCCCGAGCTGATCTATCCCAACGAGAAATAAACCCACGACTAATCGAGCCCAAATACCTTACGGCCGGCGTTCGTTCCTCTCCAGCACAGCTACAGAGAAGAAATCCGAAACAGAGACACCCAAGACGAACTCGCTTCAAAGATACCGATCGAAGGAAAGGGATTTTGCCGCAGCATAAGAGCCTAGAGGCGGCGGGGGCCGGAGGGAGAGGAAGTGAAGAAGAGAGGAGATGCCAAGCAGTTTATCGTGCGGGGGGCTAGCTAGGCGTGCAACCGCTGGACTTATGGAAACTACCCTGCGGAGTGGATACGGGAGGCGTTGCGTCCGGCGAGATTTCCGTGCGCCGTTCCCGCTCGCGCCCGTTTGGAGAGGACGCCATTCTTTTCCAAATTCAAATACGTTTATTACTCGCGATACGTGCGGTTACTGTTGGGGACGGGTTGGGACCGACCGGGGCGTGGTGCAATGGCTCTCTCGCCTCGCAGGACGCGAGGGCGAGATGGTTGAGGGAGGAGAAAACTGCAATTTCACGGGCGGGCGGGTCGATCGGTGCCGGTGCGCCATTGGCGGGCGGCGCGGTGGCGCCAGTAACTTTTGCTTATCCCCTCGGGACTCCACTACTCGAGATGAATGCAGCGTGAGGTGGTGCTGCGTTTTACTCCAACCTACAGGCTACAGCGCGGTAGATGGGCACGTCTCCATGCGAACATGCGCCGCGTGCACGCGTGTGCAGGGGCACCTCCAGCTTGTTCGCTGTTTCTCTTTTCTTACAGCGCCGTGCAGTGCTCAGTACGTTTTTGTTACTTGGGCGATCAGATTTAGGCAGGACTTTTAAAGAATGGGCGATCTTTTGTATAAGTACGATCAACAACAAGTTCTTGATTTCTTCACAAAGGGCGTACGGTAAGAGGCTCAACCCCATCGACCGAAAATAGAGATATCAACTTGAGGAAACACTTCTGAATAAAATGTCCTCCAAAACACTGCAATACAAAACTGATCGGAACAAAAGTTGGCGGTCAGTTCATTTGTTCAGATCCGAATAGGGTAAGAAAGTCAAGGTGAATCCGGCCCTTGCGTTGATTCTTCCTCGTCGATACAGACATTAAAACATCACTCAGTATCCACAAGATAAAAAGTAAGGGATTCTGGTACTGAATATTGCCAATTTTTAGAGTCCAAAAGAGTACTTGCCTGGCCTCTACAGATATAAAGGCTGAGCTAAGCTAAGTGAGGTAAAAGAAGCTGAAACAGAAAGACTGCAGCAGAAACATCACATAGACTCATCACCAGCTAAGAAACAAGCAGCTACGGCATTATAAAAAACCTCCATCTTCATCACAAACCTTTTAGCAAGAACGATCATCTTCAAGCAGCAGTTGCAAGCCAAACAAGCAGGCTAGTCAAACATCATATTTGCATTATGTGCAGGTTCAACGCAATATAAGAAACAAAATCACGAGAATGCAACCAGATGCTACGCAAACACACTGCAATTTAAAGCAAATGCCCATGGGAATGATGTACCTGCAGTTTTCTCCAAAGGAAATGACAAGCATTTAGAATGCGCTCATAGATGTCTTACACTTGCTAGAGAAATTACTCACATGACCTGCGTTAGACTAGCCTAACTGCACTACAAGCACCCGAACCTTACAAGCAGATGTCCTTTAAGTATGCAACTTGCATAAACTGAGCAAAAGCTAATATCCAAGAACTTGCAGTAACTAACACTTATAAGAAACACAACTTTATTACAACACAACAATATTACACAACAGAACTTTATTACAACACAAGAATATTACACAAGAGTGTACAACACCCTCTCTTTAGTGGCTAGCCTAGCACTCACCCTTTACTTCTACCATACTCCACTCATCTACCATGCTCATGGTTGAATGGCATGGCAAGGAAAGGGCCTCTATTTATAGGCCAAGGGAGTTCATAGGATAATGACATGTGTCCCCTTCTATAGTTTTCACTAGACAAATATCTATGTTCTACACTATTCTAATTTCTTCATGGCAACAACATCTAGTGCCTTCATGGAAAATATCATGGATCATGAGTTATGGGGAAGGCTCTAAAAGTTTGTATTGCTTTCCTTCAACACTCCCCCTCAATGCAAACTTCTCTCCAGAGTTATCTTACAGACCATGCCGAGTGCCTCCCAAAATTTCTCGAACTTTGTCTTGTTCAAGCCTTTTGTGAAGATGTCGGCAATCTACTCATCAGTCTTTGTAGGCACCATCTCAATCTCTCCTTCAAGGACCTTTTCTCTTATGTAGTGGTAATAAACTTTTATGTGCTTGGTCCTTACATGAAAAACTGGATTTCTTGCTAGGCGTATGGAGGATAAGTTGTCACAGAAAATTCTTACTCGGTAGTCCACAGGTTGATGAAGATCCTCCGTCAATTGCTTGAACCTCGCGTTCTCTTGTGCTGCCATTGCTGCTAATCGATACTCAGCTTTAGTACTAGATAATGCCACAGTAGATTGTCTCTTGCTGCACCACGATATAGCTCCTGATCCAATACTGAAGAAGTATCCTATGGTTGACCGTCACGTGCCATAATCTCCAGCGTAGTCGGCATCGCAGTATACCATCACCTGGCAATCCTTCGTCTTCTTGTATAGAATACCAAAATTGATGGTGCCCTTAACATACTTGAAGATACGTCTGACTGCATCAAGGTGAGGCTTCTTTGGATTGCTCATGTATCGACTAACCACTCCAACTTGATAAGAAATATCCGGCCGAGTTAACATGAGATAGATGAGGCTTCTGACCAGTTGTCAATACATAGTCATGTCCTCCAAGTCCTTCCCTTCATCTTCTTGTAGCCTCACATTAGGATCCATAGGAGTAGAGATAGGCTTGCAGTAAAGCATCCCATACCTTAGTAAAAGGTCCTTGGCATATTTCTGTTGACCCAGAAATAGCCCTTCCTTTGTGCGCTCCACCTCAAGTCCAAGGAAGTGATTCAATTCTCCAAGCTCCTTCATTTGAAATTGGACTAAGAGATTTTCTCTTGTCCTTTGTATCTGCTCAAGTAGTCTCCGGTGATGATCAAATCATCAACATAGACTAGGACTATTGCTAGTCTACCATCCTTGGCCTTCACGAATAAGCTAGAGTCTGATGGAGTGACTTTGAAACCACTTTGTACAAGAAACTCACCGATTTTCCCCGTACCATGCTCGTGGAGCTTGCTTCAAGCCATAGAGAGCCTTCTTTAATTATAAATGTACTCAGGGTGGATCTTACTCTCAAAGCCTCTTGGTTGCTCCATGTAAATATCCTTATCAAGCTCATCATGTACGAATGCATTCTTGACATCCATCTGCCACAACTTCCAAGACTTGCAAGCGGCTAATGCTAGCAAGACTCAAACATTTGTGATTTTTTCCACCGGACCGAATGTTTCTTCATAGTCTAGCCCATATTGCTGAGAGAAACCTCGAGTTACAAGCCGAGCCTTATACCTCTCAACTGAGCCATCAGGACGAGTCTTTATCTTGTAAACCCATTTGCAAGATATAGACTTTACTTCCTTCAGTCCTGGCACTAAATCCCATGTTTGATTCTCATTTAGTGCCTTGATTTCTTCCTCCATCGCCTTATGCCACTCGGGGCCTTTTGCTGCCTCTTCATACAAAGATGGCTCAATAGGTATAGACTCATCAACTAGGGCAGCATTAGCATACCTTGGATTAGGCTTGCTCTACATTGTTGTTCTCCTTAATCCTTGAACAGGCTCGGCAAGCTCCACTTGTGGTAGTTGGGGCTCCTCCGAGGTCATCTGATATACACCAGTCTTCCAAGGGCTCTTGGGTTTGTTTGGGGAACCCTCTTTATCTTCACTTGGGGTTGGTGGCTCCTCCTCCTCTTCTTGGATTTCTTTTGGAAACTCCTCAAAATCATGTGATTCTGGTAGCTCGACCTTCTCAGGTGACTACCATGCTGAGGCTTCATCAAATACTACATTTCTTGAGATGTGGCACTTTCCTGTGGTTGGATCGTAGCACCTCCAACCTTTCCGTGCATCATCATAGCAAACACAACCAAATACTTTGAGATGGCTGACCACCGGCTTCACCTTCCATAGTAGCTCATGTGGTGACTTGAATCCCATCTTGGGTCGAGGTAGCCTATTAATTACATAGGCTGTTGTCCTTATACACTCAGCCCAGAACCTTGCAGATACGTTCTTGGCATGGAGCATACTTCAACAAGTCTCCGCAAGATGGCGATTCTTGCACTCCGCTACTCCATTTTGTTGTGGAGTATTAGGACAAGTTAATTGCCTTCTTATTTTGTGCTCCTTAAGATAGACAGTGAACTCATTTGATAAATACTCTCTCCCATTATCAGTACGAAGGCACTTAATTCTCATGCTAAGTTCACCTTCTATCTTCTCCTTAAACTACTTGAACTTTGTGACAGTTTCAGACTTCTCTTTCATAAAGTAAACCCAAACGTACCTTGAGAAGTCGTCAATGAAAGTCACCATGTACCTCATCCCTCCAATAGATATTTGCTTAACTGGGCTGAAAATATCTGAGTGTATGAGCTCCAATGGCGTCTAGGACTGATGTTTTGATTCCTTGTATGGCAATTAATGAGCCTTGCTGTACTGACAACCAGCACAAACCATGTCTGTTCGGATGTCCACTTGAGGAAGCCCTTTTAGTACTTGCCTCTGGATCATCTCCTTTAGCTTACCGTAGTTAACATGTCCAAGACGTGCATGCCAAAGATCACCAGTCTCATTCCTCTAAGTTTAGTCCACATAAGCAGATTCAGCGGAGAGGACAAAGACCGATTATCTCCTACTTCCTTCCATGATGGGTGTGCAAATCACCTTCAATTTCCTAAAAATTGCCACACCTTCTGGTCAAAGGAGAACGTATTTTCCTTCTGCTGTCAACTGAAAAACTGACAGCAGATTCTTCTTCAAGCTAGGAACATGATAAACCTTATCGAGTTGGAGTTGCTAAGGACCATACCTTGGAACGACTGCCTTCCCAACATGAGAGATGGATAATCTCGAGTTGTCTGCCATAAGCACAACTCTCCTTCCCTTGTAGTCGGCTATTCCCTCCAACTTTTTGTCATTACTAGTCATGTGGTTGGAGCACCTAGAATCGATGATCCAATCCTCCTTGTAGTTAACTGTTGGATCAATTGTTGTTGCAAAAGCAGGTGCCTCCATGTCCTATTCCAACTCATCTTCTTCAACGTCCTGAGAAAACCCAGCTTTAACATCCCACTCTTCTTCACTAGTGTGTCTCCCCTTTTTCTCTCGTGTGGTGGTGGCCACATTCCCTTCAAAATATTTCTCATTCCCTTCGAAGCACCTCCTTGGAAATCGGTATTCTCGAGCAAAGTGACCCTTCTTACCACAATTGAAGCATCCATCCTTTCTTGGTTGTTGTTGCTGGTTTTCTCGTCCATGGGCTCCCCCATAAAGAGCTACTTTTCTCCTTTGGGTGATGCTTGCCACCTTCTATCCACCTTGCTTTCGGCTTTGCTTGCCCCCGAGGTGCTTTTTACTTGTGACGAGAGCCTCCTCTTCTTCCTTCACAGTAATGCCTCCCCCATCTTCTTAGCTAACTGCTCCTGATTAGCCAACCAATTTTCTAGCTCCACCAATGAAAGTTGAGTAGGCCATCCACTCACTGCGGTTATAAACACTTGATATTCAGATCTAAGACCATTAATGATGATTCTCCTCATACGAGACTCACCAACCTTCTCATCCGGTGCAAGTTTGAATATCTCTGGACAGATGGATTTTACTTTTGTGAAATATTAACTAATAGTCAAAGTTCCTTGAGAGATACTTGACAGCTCCTTTTATAAGAGTTGGAGGCGTGCTTCATTCTTCTTCGAGAATAATTTCCCCAGAGTCTCCCAAACTTCCTCTTCAATAGTTGTCTTTAGCACGAACATGGCCTTATCGGCTTTGATGCGTCATTTCCGCAAGGCATCGGCTCCATCCTTCTTCAAAGAACTATCGCCACTGTCCTTTGGTGGAGGCACTGTTTCGGCATCTGCAACAACCTCCCATAGGTCTTGGCCTTGTAGGTATCACTCCATGCAGGTCTTCCAATAGCCATAGTTATGGCTATTGAGCTTCTTAATCCCACCACTTGCGCTAGCAAGATCTGCCATGGTAATTGACGCCCGACTTCAAGTTAGCTTTCTTGGTCCCGGACCAATGAGCTTCATAGTCCCAGGTTGTGCACCGGTAGAGTCTCCTCTTAGCGCCTTGGTATTGCACCGAACATAGCAAACACTAGAGAGCCTCTTAGTATTGCACCGAACACAGCAAACACTAGAGAGCCTCCTCCAGACGGTCCCGGACCGCCAAGCTCTAATACCCATTGTTGGAAATTGAGGTGGCCCTAATACCCACTAATCTGAGGACCTACACCTAGGACACCAACTCACTCTAGAGTCGGTCAGCCCTTTTAATTTCTAGTTACATAGTACGACGGGTCCTTTCGACAGCAGAGCCACATTCTCACTTCCGAGTGGTAGAGCCTACCAACATATGAAGCTAACTTCCGGGTGGCAGAGCCAACCTACAGTGAAGTCCAGACCCTTGTGATCTCGGGTGATATAGCTAACCTTCGATGGATCACAACTTATGCACCTAGTACTTAGAAACTATATGGCCCAACCGGAAGACTAACATTTATAAGAAATATAACTTTATTACAACACAATAATATTACACAAGAGTGTACAACACCCTCTCTTTAGTGGCTAGCCTAGCAATTACACTTTACTTCTACCATACTCCACTTACCTACCATGCTCATGGTTGAATGGCATGGCAAGGAAGGGGGCCTCTATTTATAGACCAAGGGAGTTCATAAGATGATGACATGTGTCACCTTCTAGAGTTTTCACTAGACAAATATCTATGTTCTACACTATTCAAATTTCTTCACGGCAACAACATTTAGTACCTTCATGAAAAATATCATGGATCATAAGTTGTGGGGAAGGCTCTAGAAGTTTGTATTGCTTTCCTTCAACAGTTACTTTATTTCTCAAAAGGAAAAGAGAGCATCTCACGTATCTCCAAACAAGATCATCAGCAGATTCTGAATTTGATATCATTCTAGATTGCAGCAATGATCATTTGCCACAACCGTTTCTGATGCCAATTCAGTGCCATCATTTAGAGCACAGTTTGTGACATCATTCAGAACAAAATCAGAATTTGCAGCACCTACAACAGCCTCTTCATCTTTGTTTACACATGTATCTTCTTTGTTTCTTCACAGGTCTACCATTATTAGGACTTTGATTGCTGAAGTCTCCAGTCAGTACAGTTGCTTCCGCATAACATCCAGTGCCTACTCTATGCTTCGTCATTGGTCCATCATACTTAATAGACTGCGACTGACATTTTCCGGCTGCACATCTACAGCCTTATTTTCTTCATTGTCATCATCATCATCATCGTCATCATACGGTAGAATGAGTTTTCTGCACTTCTTTGGGTTGTTTTTGCCAAAGTTTTGAAGAGCATCGGAACTTTCCTCTTCTGTAGCACTGTCTGCAAGAATAAATTTTACCGGAGCCAATAGCTTTGATGGCCCGCTCTGATATTCCATTCGATTTTCAAATTCAATGTGCTCATATAGCATACAGTTGTTTTCCTTGGACAACATACCATTGGTTGATCGATGCGGCATGACTTTGTCCACAACACCATTTTGCAGACTGGAAGGCTGCGTTACATTTGCAGCAATGATTTTCTGCTGCAACTCAGTGCTAGCCCTACAATCCTGTTGGGATCTGACCTCTTCATCTTCTCTTTCCAGTGCCAAGTCATCTATGACATTGCCATTACCGCTGCTGCATGATACTTGCTTTGATGTGCACCAACTGAAGTTCTATTATCCTCTACAGGATTCACTTTTGTATTCTTGCATCCAACCTGAGCGGAGTGATTTATCAGATTGTCATGATCTCTGGGTTTGAAAGAAGAGTCTGCACCACTGTCCATGCAATTCAATTTGTCTCCACTTCTCATTAACTGAGTTCCCACGCCCAGATGTGGGACTTGTAGGCTCTACATTTGTTTCCATCACAACAAATCCTTTGAGTGGTGCTGTTACTGATTGGGAGGTTTTCTTCGATTTGCAATCTCTCCTCAATTTCGTGAGGTCAATATCTCCTAATTTATAACCCAAGCAATTGACAATCACAGGGCTTGGCTGCTCATTGTTCCTTGTGTGAACAGAGTTTTCATTGTTGACCTGCCAGTTCTCACCGTTGTTGCTCTTAGCTGTCTCTGTCCCAATTGTTTCACAAGAATGTAACACCTTCCCACTAGTACGTACAATGCTTGTAGCATTGCACCCATTTCTATTGGTGCAGTCGCTCATTGGTCCGACAGTTAACTTCTTTTTAGTGCACTTCTTTCGTGGAGAATTCTTTTCTGGAGAATAAAATTTTTTGAGAGATTTAAATTTTTTATACGGTTTCCTTTTTGCAATCCTCCCTGCCGCTGCATCATCCCTTGATGATCCACATCTTTTGGTAACTGGCTGGTTCACTGTAGAACCAAAATGAGCATCACATTGCTGCCTTTCACTAGACACCTTGTCTACAGGTCCGCTGCAAGGAACTTCACCATGCCTTTGTTGGCATTCATAACAGAACCAGCAGTCTACTGATGATGCATCAAAGAGAACTTTATCCAAACAGTACCTACACAATCACAAATCATAATAAGAAATGATAATTGCTACTTCTCTCTTGAAATCCATTTAAAGATAAACAAATTCGTACCAGCATAATTAAACTACCAAAGATACCGTACTTGATCTGATTTGTGATAAGAGTTTTCATAAGGAAAACAAATTTAGTTTGGGCGGTGCCCAATAACGAGCATAACAGACAGCTAGATATAACAAAGGTGTAGCCAATGTTTTTCTAGGCTAAATGATATAGCTTATAATTCAAAGAAATTCAAAAGCAGATAGACCTGGTAGCTGACTGTTCTATTTTTTGCCAACACATACTTAATACAGTAGCTTACCCCAACTTGCTTGGGACTGAAATGGTTTGATGTTGATGTTGATATTTAATACAATATGAAAGATCATTAGGGAGAAAAGAAAGCATACCGGTGTGTGGCAGATCCATTGCAGTCCCTGCAACATATCAAGAGGTGTTTAATTCCAATATCTCCGCACACTTCACATACAGTTCCCTGCATAAAATTGCAAAACGGTTTCTTATGAAAGTATCATCTAGAAAGTACTCCACGATACAGGTTTAGCTCGTATTGTTTCAGGCACTACCACCAAGAACCGTACAAGAAAAGAGAGGCAGGAATCCGCATGAGAGGAGAAGAGAGGGAAAGATTGAATGCATACCATGTTACTCCAGAATTGTGATGACGAGTGACGACGCCGACCAACTTCCGCTCCAAGAGAAACAAGAACCGCCTCGGCCTCAACGACGTACGACCAACTCCGGCGGAGGAACGCCTCACGCGATGAATGCCCGGCCCCTTTCTCTCACCAAGCAATAACGCGCACGGCGAGGCCACTCTTCTCGCCCTACTTTCGGCGGAGGCGAGGTCGCTGGAGACGGGAAACCACAGACAGTCAGCAATGGCTACCTGGAGTGGCGATTAAGCGGAGCCTTCAAGTCGGAACTCGGATGGCGGCGGGCAGGTATGCATGGTTAAGGCGGTGGAGGCGACAGCCTTGGGTTTTGGGTTCTCTGGAAACCGCACGCGCACGACTCGGCAGGAGGGGACCTTGGAGATCGTGGTTGGGCCAGATGGGCCTACCGTGATACCCGCGGTTTCTGCTCTATTTTTAGTTAATCGTACGTACGAAATTACGGGGCCATATCATCAGATATTACCGGGAATCAGACCCATCTTCGGAAGGTAGGAGAGCCTCCGACTTCCTGCACGCGTCCTGAGCCGTCCGATCGGCCTCCTTCATCATCTGCGCGACAGCTCCGAGGGTGCGAGCGTGCGTTGCATGCCGGCCGCCGCAATGGGCTGTTAGGGTTAGGGTTTCGAGGTTAGAGCTCTCCGATGGCCGGTCGATCTGACGGTGGAGACGGAAGAGACGGCAGCGGGTCGGCGCCCGAGGCAGCGGGAGACAACCGGATGGGTGGGGTCGGCGGTCGAGGCAACAAGCTGGGCGACAAGCGAATGGGATCTGGACGGGCTGGTCGGAGCTAGGAAGTGCGACGAGGTGGCTGGGATGCTGCTGGCCGCTGGTGGCGGAGGCTAACGGTAGGGGACTTACCCGCGGCTCAGCTCGCGTGGCAGGGGTGGCGGCGGCGAATTCGGCGGCAGGGGGATGGGAGCACTGGAGATGGAGAAGATGACAAAGAGTTCGCAGGCGGCAGCGGCGGTGCGTAGGGGAAGCGTGTGTGTGCTCCGCATGAGGCGGCGGCCGTGGCAAAGTAGTTGGCTGATATTGCTCTGCACCTTCCGTGCGATGCCGGCTATGTATCCCGCTAATAGAAAATATGTTCAAATTTGCCAGTACCATTATGAAGGTGGGTCTCTTTACTAAATCGCAACGTACCAATTAAAAAATGAATTTCTTTGATTCGAGGAGGGAGACAAGGTAGGTAATGTCCTTTTTGCCCTCCATAGAAGTGGGGTCGCATGTCAGGTTATCATCTTATCCTCTCCACGACTCCACCTCTTCTTCACGTGCTCCCGTCCACTAACACCGGTGATGGCACGGCAGTACCTAGCTAATTTATACGATTGCGATGTGAATTGGCATATTAGGTGTTATCGCGGTGTCTCACAGCAAATTTTGCTATACGGTAACGGTTCAGCCCTTTATGTGCGTGCCATTTTTTTCCTAACATTGCCATTAAATTTTTACTTATGGCTGAAATCACGATGTTGAGAAAATACACCGAAAGTAGTTCGAGAGAATCGACAGTTATTGTGACCGACGATAAGGCAAAATGGCCCATGTAATACTCACGACTGTCAATTAAGCCATGCCTGCCGGCAACTTCACATTGTCAAGAATTCTAAGCAAACTCCCTCCATACAAAGTTATCAAACCATTCGCTCAAAACCCTGCCCCCTATTGGCCAGCATTGTTAGACAACAAACAGAATCGACCTAATTACAGGCTCTGAATGCAAATGTACCAGCTCTTCAGGACTCCCCCTCTACATCAGTTTGGGATCTACGTCACCGGAAAACTAACTTCATTACAAGGAAAACTTCTAAAACTGCACTACAAAACTTACAGGCGCTGTCAGTAACTGGAGGAAGCAGCCAGCATTGGTAGACAACACAACACTACATTAGGGTTCTGAAAACAAAAGACAAGTCGTCCAGGAGTCCTGCACAGCCACAAACTCCGCAGCAAGCTTCAGAGCAGTGGCGGCAAGGAGGGCGCTCGAGACTGCTTGCCAAGGCTCAAGTCAAGGTCCACTTCCCTGCTAACATCTGCCTTGGGAGCCCATCCAATATGTTCCTGCCGCACCGGGAACAGCTCCAGGCAGGCTTCAGAATCTGCACCAGGCTCACAGTGGCCCATGGACACGAAGTCGAAGGCCTGAGGGGGCTCACTCAGATGCAGCCGTTCAGTGTCAGGGTTCATTTCAGAAGATACAACTCTAGTGCTGATGCCTGTGATGGAGCCAGTAGTCACAACCTCTTCTGGCACTGGGAACAGCAGCGCACCTTCACTAACCATCTCCTGGATGAGTTGCTGAGATCTCGGTGTTCTGGCAGTGACAAATCCAAACAGCTTTCTTGTCGATGGTTCTGAGCCTGAGTGGGGTTGTCCATGACCGTGCTCAACAGGTTTGATCAGCTTGGTACTGACTGCAGCAGGTCCAGAGTCACTTGATTGTTCAGTAATACTTGAGGCATTCGCGGGCAAAGAGGTGAAGTCTTCTTGCTGGTCCAAGTCTCCATGCGCGTCCAATTTACTATAATTTCTTGGCTCCACACAGCAGTTTGATCCAACTTTTGGAGAATTCATCTTAGCAGAGGACCAACTGCTGCCAGGTGAGGTAGTGCCTTCACTTGTGGCAGCTTTTGCAGCTTCCTTTTCTGCCTCGTGGTCGCACTCCACCAGCAGCTGGTTCTCAATATGCACGACATGCTTCACAGCACAAGTTTCTTGGTCTGATGACTCATATAATGCTTCATCCCGTTGGTTCAAAAGATCAGGTTCTTGTAGTTGCCCTTGCTCTGCAGCATTGTTCACTGAACCATCTTGCTCTTTGCCTAGAACAGTTTCATCAGCCATATCCTTCCTTCGCCTGAACACTCCCCACAGGTAGTGATTCCCCTGGAAAACTAAAGTTGAAGACAATTTAATCAGTGACTGGAAAAGTGGATATTACAATAAAATATAAGACAAGGTTATGCAAAGGCAATACTTTTTCTCAAACATGCAAGAGCTGTCTATCATTTAAGGGGGGAAAAGAGATGCATCACCAAGTCCACCCCCTGAACTACTCTTAGAACATACTCCCTCCGTCCCCCCAAAAAAATGTCATTCTAGGCTTGTCCTAAGTCAAAACTTTTTTAAGTTTGACCAAGTTTATATAAAAAACTACAAATGTTTATGGTACAAAACAAGTACCATTAGATTCATCACGAGATATATTTTCATACGGAGCTGCTAGCGCCCGGACGTCTGATCCAGGCGCTAGCGTTGGACGCTACGTCATCCATCTAATTAGAAAAGTGACTGTCGAATCGCAACCAAAAAATTACCGCCACAACAAAAGACTAATGTTGCACGCAACATGATCTGTTCCCAACCTCCTTTCTGCGTCATCCTCATCTGGGTGCACAAGCTCAAGAGTGAGCCATCCCCCAATGAATTCCTCCTCTGCAAGGCATGCTTTGGAGCAAAACTCAGTTGAAACATGTCCCATCAACACCAAAGAACCGAATTCACACCACCAAATCAACCATATACCCACCGCAACATTGAAAAGTGTCATATGCAACAACAGAATCAAACGCTTGAAACATTGAAAATGTGCGCTAGAAATAGTTCGCATCTGACTCCACGGGTGATCTCTACTCTTGGACCAATCTCAAAGGAAAAATGGCATGAAAATGGTTTGAAATCATACGAAATCTAGATTGCCCCCTCTAAATCACATCATTGGCCATAAACATAAGAAATTTGGGATTGCAACAATTCAAAATCCCAACTGCAACATGCTAAAACAGTAGGCGAAACATGAGCCGAAGCTAATCAAGAAAAATATCAAGTAGCAACATCTCAATTTCTCTGTTTCAACATCTCCAATCAGCTTTTGCAACATTTGACAAAGCACCAATTGTGACATCCAAATTAATATTTCAACATCGAGAAAATATCATCAGAACATCCTAAATAAACTACTGCAACATCAACAATCTGACGGCCCCAAAATCACCTTTGCAGCTTCAATGTTCCAGCTCCTCGCACCCCAAATCAATCCCCATCATTAGGATCAATCTCCTAGCTGCCTGAATTAATGATACAATAGGATCGAGTTTCACAGCACCTGGATCGACACTTGCTGCTGGAACGGATCTTCTAGCTACTCAAATCAGCACTCTGTGCTAGAAATCAAGTTGTTGGGCCACTGTCGTCCGCCAGAACCATTGGCGTGCGAGTTCAAGGGCTGAACCCATCGAGCATGGGTGCGCGAGGTCCTCACTAGTCACTACACCCTGAGCTGCTGGATGAATCGCTGGTAGAGGCCTCCGCACAAGGATGCGAAGGCATCATGGTCCAGGTGAAAGGATAGGATGAGTAGATAGGGTTGAGGAGACCAAAGGGATAAGCAGCTACGGTAAATAACAGGAGAGAGAAAGCTGTTGTTGGTGGGAGGCTGGACGGCAGTCACGTGTCGCACGTCCGTGTCCAATATTTTCATCTAGTGTCGGACGCCCTACCACTAGCATTTCCGATTTTCATAATATACCTATTTGATGTCATATCAATGATATTTTTCTGTACAAACTTGGTCAAAGTTAAGAAAGTATGACTTAGGACAAACCTAGAATGACTTGTTTTTTGGGACAGAGGGAGTACACTCCACACTAAAAAAAATAGAAACAACCAAAAGGACAACATATCCTACACTATCCTGCCAGCAAATTCTGGAGGTCCCTAGCTCCGGCACTGCCCGCACGCACAACCAAATACCAAAAGCAACACTGGTTCGCATGAAAAAAGTTTTAAAGTAGAAAAATAATAACAGCTGCACATAATCTGTTTCAGCATCCAAAGTAGGTGTATGCATTGTCCGGAACGGCAAGGAATCAGGGAAAAAGTAAATTCTCTAGCTGGAAACTTACAGTGGTATTGTTCCGGCAATAAAGAAGACGGGAAGATTAGTAGCTCTGCCATACCAACTGCAACTTTTAAGGCACCATCACTTTTGATAATGCCATTAACTAATCTGTTGGATACTTCATTTTGCCTGGGATGTCATGAGAAGATTAGTACATTGAATCACATCAAGCAGGAGAAGAGCAAGCAATAAGATACGCAAACACACCTCGAACTATTTGGGAAGAAAAACAACCCAATGTTGTCATCAGTAGGTCCGAAAGACTTCCAACTCTTTGGCCAGGCTTGTGACCGAGGGAGCTTCTTTACTTCAACTACTGATTGTAACGATGCTGACAATTCCCTCACTCTCTCACATGCTTTCGAGGACAAGTGGGCATCCAACATAAGCACTTCAGTGTCTATCTTAAAGACTCCGCTGTTGACAAAAGAAAAGATAGAATACACCATCTTATACAAAAGAAAATTCGTTTGGCACTTTGGCCCAAAGAAGAAAAATATCATCAAACATACCTCCAAACAGGTTCATCAAGGGGTTGCGAGTAAATGTAATATTCTTGATCATCGTATTCTGAATGAGATGGTCTAGATTGTTGGGAATGACCTGTTGCAACTAAAGTTTGTGGCACCATGTTTGCACCATCATTAAGAGACTGGTTCGTAGCATCATTCAGAGCACACTCAACATTATCAGAACCTACGATATCCTCTTCATCTTCATTTTCAGCTATGTATCTTCTCCTTCTCTTCACAAGCCTACCATTTATGAGATTTTGATCATTTAATTCTCCAGTCTGTACACTCTCTTCCACAAAATATTCAGTGTCTACCCTATGCTTCGTCATTGGTTCATCACACTTAGGAGGTTGAGGATTGACATTTTCCTTCTGCACATCTTCAGCCTTCTCTTCATCAACTTCATCGTCATCATCGAGAATGAGTCGCCGTCGCTTTCTCGGCTTGTCCTTGCCAAAGTTATCAACATCATCAGAAATTTCTACTTCTGTGGCACTAGCCATAAGAGCAATTGCTTCTGAAGAGATCTCTAAGGATGAACTTGAATTATCCTGATTCAATAGCTTTGATGGTCCACTGTGGTTTTCCTTCACATTATCATTTTCAATGCGCATAGATGGCAGACAGTTGTTTTCCTTTGGCAAAACACCCATGATGGATAAATCTGACATGGCTTTGTCAAAAGTACCATTTTGTGGAGTGAAAGGCTGTGGTCCATTGGCAGCTACCATGCTAACTTCATGATCAAGCATTTTTTTCTTCTCTCCTTTGAACATCAAGTCATCTAGGACATTGCTATTTTTATCACCATGTGTGTCAGGTTTGTCCTTATTTCTAGCACAATACATGTTTTGTGCACCGACCACAGTTCTATTATCCTTAACAAACTTATCTTCCATATTTTTGCAGATAACTGGAGCATTTGTTTGTTTGTCATGATCACTGTGTTTGGAAGACAAGATTGTGCCACTGCCATCTTTCAACCCTGATACCTGGTTTGCAGCCACTTTTCCAAAAGAAAATGAAATCTTTCTTATATTACTTTGGAGGTCACTCTGACCAGTTCGGTTGTGTTCAGGCGCTGAACCATGATTGAGACTTTCCTTTGCAATCAAAGAATCATGTTTCTTGTCAGAATAACAATGAGTAACATCGGCATCACCACTTAATGAGTTCTGAGGCGAAGCAATCATCAATTCCCCTCTTCTATCCTCAACTTGATGGCTCACCAAGGTTTCATCTGATGGTTTATTCCCTGCCTTTGAATCAACTTCACAAGTAAGAGAGCATTCATTCATATTAGACAGTTCTGATTCATTAGAATTATCCAATGCTTCAGCAAGAATTTTCCTTTCATCCATGTACTTTGATTTGTCTCCACTTTTTTCACGATCTGAGTTTCCTTCCTCAATTCTGGGATTTAATGACTCCTTGGATCCTGAAACCACCTTCTTTGTCTTCATAAAGAATCCTTTGAATGGTGCCGTTTGTGATTGTGGAGGTTCAGAACTTATATTATCATGTGGCTTCAGGTGATTGATTTGTTTTAATCCTGGTTTCAAATAATTTGAACCACGATCATTGTTCAAACTTTGAACAGATTTTTCATTGTCAACCTGTTCATTCCTATCCTTGTTCTTAGTTGTTTCTGTCCCAATGGTCTCACAAGAATGTAATGCATTCACACTTGTGCTGGCAATGCTAGCATCCCTGCATTGTCTTCTACTGATGCCCATACCTCCCATATTTGAATTCTTTCTAATGCACTTCTTTTGCAAATAATTCATCCTGGAAGAATATTTTTTCTTCACATACGCACTTTTTCGTTGTCCCCGTGGACTAAAAACTCTGGCTGACTCCAACCTCTTGGTAATTGGATGCTGTGATGTAGTGACAAAATGAATGTGACTAGACGGCCTTTCAATTGACACCTTCCCTAGAGACCTTATGTAAGAACCTTCACTATGCCTTTGATGGCATTCCTTGCAAAACCAGTCTACTGATGATGCATCATAGAGAATTTTGTCCAAACAGTATCTGCACCAATGATAAATTGTAATAAGAAAAGGCAGGTCATTACTTTTCTTAACATCAAAAAATGGAAAATTTAATATGCAGTATCAACATAGCTAAACTACAAAAAAAAATGCATTTGGTGTGATCTACTATTAAAAAAATTCAGAAGAGAGCAAATATACTGTGGGCTATATGCCTATTAACAAGCAAAGAATACAAATTGGATTCAACAAAATAGATTCACAGGAGCAGGAACAGCTTTTCTTGACCAGGTGACAATTGCATACTTAAAAAAAAAGGATGGACCAGGTGATCTGCAAGAAATCATTTTTTGATTGAAAAGAAGCATACTGGTGTGTGTGAGCTCCCTTGCAGTCACTGCAACTCAACAGAAGATGTTTGAAACCAGCATCTCCACACACTTCACAAACAATATTCTGCACAAATGTCAAGGGGTTACTTATATAAACCATAACTATAAAAGTGCTGCATGGTATAATCATAGACCTGCCTGATGATATTCTCATATTTTCTAAGGCGATATCAAAGTTTGTGGGCATTAAATCATTAGCTACTCAGATATTAAACTCACTACTAATAGTAACAGAAGGCTTAAATATAATTATTTGATATGGAAGGGCTTGGCATATATTTCTCTGAATATGTCATTTCATCACCTGCCTTGCTACTTGACCTCCTGTTTGATTTTCTTTCACTGCACCTCATCTAATAGCTAGTTCTACCCATACATTACTGCCAGCGTCCTTATCACTGCCAAATTGAATCCCTGCTGTACCATGCACCAGCAGAAGGTGCTCTTCCCTTACCTGAATACGTGATCATGGTGCACCCCAATCCATGATGTGCAAACAAAGCGAATTAAGTTAAGACACTTAAGAGTCCTGAACCAGTGAACAATAAAAGGTTATTGGCAGGTTTATGACCCATGCCAATGGTGTCTCCTTAGTCCTTAGCCCTCTCTACTTGTCACACACAAACTTCAATAGTCAAATTGTCATGGAATCCTGAACAGGATAAGCATTTGACTGCAAACTTTCAAATTTTGTCCAGTTACTTTCACCATTAGTCTAGAGCTCCGTTGTCTTGTAATTTATTTTGACCATGACCTATATAGGTAGATTAGACATTCTTTGTTCATTCCCACACCTCACTACAAATGAGTTAGCTTATCAAATTTACTCCTTTTGTTGCAAATGTGATGCCTCATGGTCCATTAGCCCAATGACCCATCTGTAGGCTAGTGCAATGGGGGACAGGGGAGGCATGGATAATACTCCGCTACACTACACATGGTTCAAATCTTAGTGCCCACTAGAGTGCATCGATGGGAAGTGAGTTCCAAGCCCAGTGAGGCCACGTGGCACGCTTGTGTTATAATCTAAAAAGCCAAGGGTTGGTAGGTAATCAATAAGCCCGGTGTGGCTATGCCCGTGGAGGTCAAATTGTGCAGCATTCAACCCAGAAGCCATTGAGCAGTCCCCACACTAGACAGGCTTGGATTTGGATTCTAGGCAAAGAAACCAGCTTAAGCTGTGGTCCTTCTCAATCAGCCCCAGCAAAAGAATATTCTGCCCGAGCAGTTGAACAGGATTGAACTTTCAGAGATGAATTTTGATCCGAATAGATGAATACAGCACGAAATCAAACGTATAGGGCACCACAATAATGATCTTCCCAACAGTAACAGCCCCCAACCCTGTTGAACAGTGGCCGTGGGAGACCATCTAGATCAAGGCCGGTACGAAGTTCAAAATACCCCCGTGTCCACGGGCCAAGAACTCATCTTCCTTGGCACATCGCCTACCAAATCCATTCCGTCCACACTTCTTGCGCGAAGAACCAATAAAGACAGGGGAAAAGTACCGCAAGGGAAGATATGGGAGACATACCATTTTACACTGACCAAGATTCTCCAAGAACCGCTCAGCCTCAGGCGCTCAAGACTGATACGAATTCTGGAATCTTCCAAGAAAAAGATCCGACGGACACCCAAGGAACCCAAGTCATAAAACCGTCTTCTCCCCCCAATCCTCCAGCCGACCCCTGTTCCTCCCCCAAGGCAGCAACAAAAAACCCTCTTCTCCCCAAACCTCCAACCAACCCCGACTTCTCCGCAAGGCAGTAACAAACAAAGCTCTTCTTGAACCCTCTCTCCCTCTCCCGCTCTCTCCGCAAGGCAGTAACAGGTAAGGGAGGGGAGTAGGGAGTGACGCCGTGACGGCCGAGCGGAGAGGCGAGAGGCAGACGAGACGATGGAGGAGGAGAGGAGCGGAAGGTAATGATGGCATCCCTGCCCCTGGATGTCGGTTTCATCGGGGGATTAGCGAAGGAGAAGGCGGCGAGAGAGAGAAGGTGGGGTTTCGGGTTGCGGGGCGCTGTTGGATTCGGCTGTGGACGGTGATTAGGGCGTGATCAGCGTTGGGTTTCCGTTTCGGGCCGTGGTGGGGCCCGCCACGATCAAAGCTGCCTGACGCGATCACTGGGGAGGAAAGCCGTCGGGTCAAAAAAACGGCCGAACGTAGGGTGGGGATGGTTTCCTCGTCCGCGCTTGAATTTGGTTCAATGCTTAGCACAAATTCTATAAAGCTTATGAGCGTTTGTTTATAAAAAGAGTTTTTAAACAAAGCAAGAAAAATGAACCTTGGTATAGATACGAGATATTCAGGTCATATCCACTTTTAGTGATAAAGCTTACGACGAAGGAGGTCAACATAGGTCATACTTATACCAAACCATACACAAAACACGCATTCAAGACTCCTATACTTACTAGGTGTATACTTACTGAGTGTTGAAGGATCAGGTACACATTTTCACTTAATGTATAGGTGTGTATTCCTAAAATTTATGGACCTCATCGTACAAAGTTTGGTGGATAGCAATTATACACTGTATAGTAAACTTATAATTTTGCATAATAGCAAAGTGCTAGATCATCTTAGGTTCATCCACGTTAGGCGAATATGTGACCACATGCGTATTCGTCACATATGAATTCCAATCTGGATGTTGGGATCCAGTAAACTTAGTTGGGATCCCAACTCTAAAATCTTAGACGCCGATTCCAATAGACACCCTAGGAGTCTACGGCATAAAACCCTCTTCTCCCCGAACCTCTAAGGCCGGATTTTGAAGGCACTAACCAATCTCGTATCTGCCTTTTGTACTCTAAAATCGATGCATGCCAATGCCGAGCCTATTGTATTCAGAATCTGCTGGAGAGCAGGCAGTCAGGCTCAGGCACCCCCTTTTCGGGAATGGTTAAGCTCTGTGGACCCCCACCGTCCAGATTGGGCAAACTCGCGACGGCACGTGAGCTTGTGCCTTTCTTGCTGCATGACCATGATCGGCCTCCGATCTTTTGACCAATCGGCCTGACCTTTCTGAATACCCCTTTCGCTTTTACGGACTTGTTGCGTGGCTTTTGGAGCTCATCTCCGGGCTCCGGCAAAGCAGCCTGTGGCTTTGTGCTCATGTGACCTGATCGATCTGTGCTAACCATCCGTTCCTCGAGTATATGCGTCCATCATCGAGCCCTATACCCTGGCTAAACTGTCAAACACCCTGGCTAAAACTTGCTAAAGTTGAGTTGCTAAAGTTTAGCACTTTAGCAAGTTTTTGGTTGCTAAAACTTGCTAAAAGGTGGGCTGGACAACCTATACCCCTCATTTATTGCTTGTCTCCCCCCTCCTGCGCACCTTTAATAAGGGTAGATAGGTCTTTTTACAGCTTATTAAATGTCTTTTAGCAAGAGTATCCAAACAACTTTTGCTAAAGTTTAGCAACTAAAGTTTAGCAAATTTTAGCTGCTAAACTTTAGTAAGAGTAACCAAACGGGGCCCTATAGTTCGGGATCATCAAAATATTCTCTTGTTCCTTGCGTGATAGCGTTCTCTTTATCTGTCCCTTGAGACATACGTATTCCTGTTTCACTTTCTTACGAGTCAATCTCTGTCCGTCTTGCTTTCTACTACTAGTTTTTTTAGGATAATCGCGTGGATTTGATATTTTCGCAAGTGCCCAAGGCTATTCTCTTTTAGTTTTAGCTTTGGAGAAGAACGGTCGCACATGGACTCAGTGGTACTAGTACTACGGGCTACAGGCACACTTGGAGAGTGATTGCTGGTCCAAAAACTCAAGGTATTTTAGGTACAGTCATCGCTACTCCGTACTAATGTTAACTTACAAATTTTCGTTTGCAACTCTAAACTACATGAAGTTCGATCTGTAGGGAAATTATTGGACGGTAGGTGGACCGTGCCGTACGTGTTGGTGGGTGCCATCCTGAAGATGAAATCATGAAAGTGAATTCCGATCCGATGCATTTGAAGCGGATACGGGAATCTTGTAGTATAAGTCGTCACGCCCACGTTCTACCCTTGCCAGAGTTGGACACCACCACCATCGTGCAGGCTAGCAAATCATCCACACCTAAACCGTGTCACGTACAACCTCACAGGTGCTATGGTGGCAATCACCCTAATTTTGCTTTAATTTCGAATGGTTCTGTTCCAACTAATTTGTGGTCACTATTCAGAATTGACCAAACATATGCTATCCTAGATTTCTGAAGGGGAAAAAAAAAGAAAAACAAAGATCATCGACTACAAGGCGGAATCAAACTTGCTCCAACTCAATGTTCTGTTCTTTCCTGACACTAAAAGATGGAATAAAATACAGTCCTTTGAATTTCGTCATCATCAACTGCAAAATGTCATGTTAAGCAGCACATCTTGAAGGCACTGACAAGTCTACACGCAGAAGAGGCTGAACATGGACTCCTATCCTATGTTCTACTAAATTAAGATAAAGATACAGTAACAGCGCTTGGGGGGAAGCAGTGCTGTATTATGGCGTTCTAACTCTGGATCTCCAATGACGAATCAGGATGAGCATGAATGCACCAATCAACTCCGTTATGATCTCTATGCCCCCTTGTGGCAGTTCAACCTGCTCAGCCATTTCCATGGCAATAGAAAGTCCAGTATCCTTAGCCACGTCCAAAGGGAACTGGACAGCTTTGGAACCACCTGAAAGAATTCCACGGGTCAGTACAACGCAAGAGCTAATTGATTGTTTTCTCATTGATGGAGGCTGTAATTACCGCATGGATCGGGAAACCTTAGCCACAGATGGACAGGGTTGGTAACTTCCATGTTTCCATTCAGCAGAAATTCTCCCTTCCGAAACACAAAACTGTCAAACTGATCACCATCTCTAGTTACATTCTCAATCTCAACCATGGAGACTGAAAATGGAGGTGATGAGAGCGAACTATCATTCTGGAGGAAAGAACTCCTCAAGAGCTCACTTGCAGAAAGTCTTTCAGCTGCTGGAGCTAAACAGTTCTCAATGAAGGATCTTACTTCTGAATCTTTAACCTTGTAGAGAGCAGCTGGTTTCTTACCCTATAATATCAATCGAAACATTATAATTAAAATTAATTATTGTTTTCTACGATAATAGAAAAGAGGTACTATGTAGAGCATAAAGCACTTACTTGAGAAACGTTCTTGAATATATGACCCATGCCTTGACATTCACTATAAGGATATTCACAAGTAACCAGTTCAAGCATGCACATCCCAAAAGCATACACATCCACGAGCTCATTGTAATTCCCAGTGTAGAGCTCTGGTGCCATAAATTCTAATGTGCCTGAATTTGATGGTATGACTAACTATTGTTAGTAATGGATCTAACTGAATAAAACATCTTTTAGAATAAGATATCTGCTCGACTTCAAACCTTTCAAAGAGTGTTGCATGGTGTGTCAAACTTTTAACTAAAAAAATGTACGTAGCCATTACAAAATCACTAGATATTGCAAGAAGATAACTGCAAAGAAGAGAGTTCTACCTTTTACACTTCTTGTTTTTTGTTGTTGCATGAATGTTGCCAAACCAAAATCACCAATCTTCACTTTCCCATAATTTCCATTTATGAATATATTATCACACTTTAAGTCTCTATGTATGATGGCCGGATTCTGGCTGTGTAAATATTCTAGCGCTGTTAGTATCTGTATTGCCCATCGTCTCATAGCCTTCATGTCCAATTTCTTATGTTTTGTGCGATACCTAATCATATGTTAAAATGAAAATGTTATTTCACAGTTCATATGGGAAAAAAAGAAAACAATATCCATTTTAGAAGTTCCAAAATAAAATAGAAAACTAAAATTGTAAGTTAAGTTTTTTTCTCTTTTTTTCCTTGAATGGAAGGATGAAATGAGTAAACTATATATAAAAGGTTAGCTTCTAGGTACTTCAAATTTTGTGAAGGACACTGATGAAGTTTATCTACTCTTTGCATATAACAGGTTAGGCAGCATTGATTCAACAAAAACATCAAGATGTTAACTGAAATAGTAATATGTATCCATAAGAAAAATAATCACATAGGTCTATGAATTTGCTACCTAAATTAATACAACAGACTGGTTTATTCAAGGACATGATTGTTGTGAACACTGAAAGTATAATGAAAGAAAAGAGGTATACTGTCTCAAGCTGCCAGATGTGAAGTATTCAGTAATAATGTTAACAATCCCCTTCTCCTCGTCAATCCAAGAGGCAAACAACTTCACAATGTTTTTGTGCCTTAGTGTCCTCAACAGTTGGATCTCCGTGTTCAGTTGCTCCATCTTTTGCGAGCAACCCATGACAGAATCATTAATTCGTGATTGGCTCCATGCAACCTCAACACCCTCCAACTTGTCGAAAGCTCTGTAGCTATTATCAAATCAGAATTAAGGAACACAGGAACAATAATGTTTCATCAGCATCACACAGCCAAGGGCTACAACACATAAGAGAGCTTCAAATATCTCAATTTAGCTAAAATTACTAAAAAAGATAGCTGGCATTACTTTAACTACAAATAATAAACAGGAAGATGAAATACTACAATTGATAGGTGAAATTAAAAGATAAATGAATAAACCTCGTCCAGTATGTGTTTCCAATGTCTTTTTTCCCCCCACAGATGTAACAATTATAGTAAATATTTTCAAGCTCATCAGTTGATAATCTACCTAGATGGAGTCGGTTTTCAAATGTCGTAGCTGTATAGATTATGTATCTGTCAAAAGCAAAACAAAATATCGGCACTAAACAGAACATCTAACCCCACCAGCAAACGAAAATTCAAAGTGTATTTAATCCACCTAAAAGGAAACGAGAGGAATCAGCAGATGAGATTGCTCGAAGGATACACAATTTTGACGGTCCCCGATCCCACGATCTCATCGTACTGCAGACACGGGACATCACAAAGGAAAAAAGAAACACACGTAAATCATACATTTATAATCAATGTAGCTCAATATCTGATCTGACTATCTGATCTGATTCCAGCAAAGCGATGAGCGAGGAAGAAGTCGTACACGGATGAAGCGCCCGGTAGGATCTCTCTCAGCGAATCCTTCTTCCTCCTCCTCGTCCGGGGGCTCCGTCTGCGCCTCCTCCGCCTCTACAGGATCCATCCGCACCAGCCAATACGATCGCGCGCGCAATTGCCTCCCACGGAGGAAAGGAGTTGCGCGCTGAGATTTACGGGGTCGTCGATCAGTTGGCGGCGGCGCGGCGGCCGTGTCGATCACAAGTCGACATCCAATCCATATCCTAGTGGTGGGCTGGGCCGCAGGCTTCGTGGTCTTGTCAAATCAACTGCGCGATGGGCCCATCCATCACCGCTAAATATTGACGGCTTGAAACGGTCTGAGCCGTCTGATCCGCATCATGTCCGGTTTCGGGCAGCAAATCCATCTAATTAGCTCGGGTACTCGAGAACTCACCATCAAGGCATGATACGAGCAACGTCCGAAAAATCAACAGGTGATCGGGAAAATAAATCACATGCCTACCCAATTTCTCAGTTTCTGACATTTTCATGCCAGCAGGTGCGACTTGTTAATTAAACAATATATTTGAAGAGCATTTTATAAACACATGATAAGAAATGGTTCGTACTGAAATCCTGGGTAGAATATACTCAGCGCACTCAAACTATACAAAAGAAAGAACCCTCAGAAGGACATTGCCACCACACAAAATATACATTTCCAAGGAAATAAAAACACACAAGTGCACCCCGCAGAATCTGTTCTGTTGTGCACTAGTCTTTGGGATCTCATGCATCCTCTACTTGAGAGTTGAATACAAAGCTTGGAAATGTTGTTGTAATATCCCTGTTAAAAATTAATCGATAATAAGGATCACTTATTTCAACAAATTATATTAATAACTGATCTAATATACACAGATTCAGCGGTAAAAAAGGGATTTAACTGCAACATCATTTTAACAGAAAGTGTTCTCTTTTTTCAGTTTCAAGTCAATCTTGAGCAGCATCACATGTATTTTTGGCCTAGTTTCAATTAGCAATCATGATGGTGCCCGATCAGCACAAAATACTGGCAATTTCATCAGATAAGGATCTGAAGGAGAAAAACAAGCAATCTGCAGCAAGCAAGGGTTGAATGAATATTCCCTCCATTTCACTATACTTCCGTGCCTCAGGAGTCAGGAGTATATGCTTCAATACATCTGTAGAAGGGTGGAAGTGATAGTGTTCTATTGTGATTTTTCCTGTTATAATCCTCATAATACTTCTGTTCTTTCCAACAAACTCTCAATGCACAGGGTGCTTCACTCTAGTCTAAACAAGAAGGCTATTTAACATCTCCCTTATCACGATTAACAGGACATTAAGCAGACTTTATTAAGCAGAGTAAAGCAAATGACACTATTTGCATTAAAGCTTGTTGGGAAAGCAACAGTATCCCGTGCACATCATGAAAAGCCACATTAAAACAGCATTTTTTTCACTCACTGAGGGACAATTAATTGAAACAGCATGTCCTGAGGCCATGGACAAGCATGACAAGCTGTTAAGAATCTAACATACCGAGTGAGCTTCACGTATATCCTTAGGGTGCAATTGGAAGTTTAGGAAGAAAACTCAAATAGTTAAGAAAAAGGCAAACTCATCAGGAGTACTGACCGGAGATATGGGAGGGTCATATTTTTCAACAAAGATGGATGCCTCAAGACAAGATTGCGCCATTCCTCCTTGTCAATTTTCCCGTCATGTTTTGTATCTGCTTCCTCAAATGTCTAGTAACATTGAAAATAAGGATTTGCTGAGGAAGCAACTAAGCATAAATTTGATAGATATTTACCCTATACAGAAATACATGTACCCATATATACCTTGTCAATAATGCCTTCAATAATATCATCTGAAAGATTCATTCCTGATTCAGCAAGTGTTGCGACCACCATTTGCTTGACCTGACAATCAAGAAGGTACACAACAACATTTTCACTTTTTCGCGACCACCATTTTTTTTTACAGGCAACGCCGCCAGTGCTGGAAGTGCCGGCCTCGCCCCCGGCTGCTGCCTCTGACTCAGCCGCGGTGAGAGAGAAGACACAAGCTTTCCTCTCCTCAGTGCGGCTTGCGCTGCAAACACCACTTGCGCGCCGGCCTACGCCGCAACCGGTGAACGCAGAACCTACGCACACGCCACGCCGCAGCACACGCCTCGCCACTCAGCTGTTGAACACAACAGTGAGGCCATCCAAGAAGGGGGAGATACTAGCAATGAAGAAGTTGGGTATAATTGCTAGAGAGGAAGAAGCTAATCGTGTGACAGAGGCAGACTTTGACAAGTTCCTCAAAACGACAATGCAACCACGGCATTTCGCTGCTCTTCGGGACATCTTCCCGGCGGCCAGTGTTCTATCAGATGCAGAGCTGCTGCAGATCAACAGTCAGGCGGATGGCGGCGCAGGTGCATGAACACCACCTCCTATCAGAGCGTCCCCGTCCCCCCCCCCCCCCCCCCAACAAAGTAGCTGTCTCTGAATCAATGGAACAAGTCCGCTGGTGTAAGGCAGGTGCAAGGGGCCTCTCGGCATTTAGATGGCCGGCATTAGGGAGATCAGCTAGTCATTGTTATCTCCTGTCTTCTTCTTTCTGGTTGTATATCAGTCATCATGTAGTCATGTTTTTATGCACCAAACCGTGTGCGAGTGCCCGGAAGGCCCGCGTTGTAACGTTCTAAGCGTTGTTTTCTTCTTAAGACAAAGATACGCAGCTCTCCTGCGTATTCACGAAAAAAAAAACATGTTCACTTTTTCAGTGATGCTGGCTGTATTTGATGTCAAATTGGGTATGCTTCTTCCACGCAAGTATTAGGACAATCCTCAAAAGGAGTTGTGAATGAGGGCCTCAGTTTAGACTCATAGATAGATGCTGACATCAGCAACTTAGTTCTGTTAAACTTGAGAAATAACCACTCTAAATTCCGCTGGCAGCAAATCATGTGCTAAAATCAGAACATGATTTGAGAGGATGAATAATGATCACATACAAGGTATTGTAGCACCTATAGGAAAAATACATGCAACATGGAACACGCAAACCAATCATATGCACTAACACATGCAGCTTGGAACAAATTATTAACTTATGAATAAGCAAATGGAAAGTACCTCCTGCTTTTCAATAAAACCTTGTTGTTTGAGATCATACAATTTAAAAGCAACTGCAAGTTGAGATGAAACAAGATCATGAGGATGAATGATTTAGTATCACAGAAGCATAATTTCTCAAAGTAGAATCAACTGAATTGGTTCACTACATAGTCATTATAAATTGTTCATCACAGAAAAGCTCAAACCTAAAGATTTTGTATGTTCTTGGAAACAAAGATGCAGGCCTTGCATAATATACTCTAAAGGCCTCCCCCTCCCTACACAGCCTCAGTAGGTAACCAAATCAAAAGGAACTATTTCTAGTTGCAACAAATAGAATTTAGTGGCAGTCCAATTGACTTCTGAAGGGGGGAATGAATGTCTTTCCAGTTTTTACAATGTTCAATCTTTAGGAAAACTGTAGAACATAACATGCATAGCACTTCTTCCAGGTGCCTATGATGTCCACATACACACCAAGGGATGTTACAATGAATCCAACAGCCAACTGCCTTTCATGGATATCTAGTAAGCAGTAATGACTCAACATCTTATCTTGAACTATTATCACATAAAACACTGTAACTGGATATTCAGTCAGTTATTTGGCATTATCAAAGATAAATATATGGATAAATAGAGGCAAGCATGAAAGGGCTCACAATCAATTTTTTCATCAATTGGTGCATTCGGATGGAACACAGAAAGAGCTCGAGCAAATTCCTCAAATTCAAGAATTCCATTATGCTTCGTGTCGAACAAGTCAAACACCTGGGTCAATGAATTGAAAACAGGGCACCTTAGTGCTGACTTTAGGTCAACCCAAAGGAAATGTAAATATGCATATTTTTTAAATCAAACAAATTTGTAACAAGAAAAATGGAGAGTTCACATTTAGCACTCCCGACAATTGCAGGTGGGTGATTACACATGCAGACACATTGAGATATGTGTCCACGCATGCCCACAGAAACATGTGTGTGAGCACATGATCGAAGCTTAAAAGCTCATGGTCCATGCTGTGTCCTACCACTGTTCTAGATAGCTTGGCATAATGTCAATGTTCATAATACATAGCGTACCATTGATCATTTTGTAACACACAACTTGAAAAAATAGTATGACCAAATAGCGCAGGACACAATAATAGGAAAGAACAGACTGAACACCAGGAACAGAGCAACAGTGAACCTTTTTTCCATGACAACAAAATTTTCACTGACAAAATTTTCACCGACTAAAGGTATAAGGATCCAGTGCACATACCCGATCAGCAAACATGCTATCCTTTCTGTTTGTCTTAAACAGGGCTAATTGGAATTCGTCCTGCAGATAAGATGGTCAAAGCCTCAATGCAAGATGAGGCATCATCGCTTCATGGGTGACAAAATTGCCACCATGGGTGACAGAACTGCCATTTACTGCCACTCCACAGTCAAAGAAATTAGCAGAATTTACAAACCTTATTGATCAAGCCATCATCAACCACGGCGCTGCTAATCTTCTTGAACAGCTCATACAGAGCCTCTATTTCGTTTACATTAACTGCAAGATACAGGATATTCGCTGCTGAATAAAAGGCAACAAATATGAAACAAGCATCTGACAAAGTAAGTGAGTAAAAGAGAACATACAAACTGTTTCCCTGGCCAGGCGTTCGGGGTCTTCAAGGCCCTTTGGCCGATTGGGTATGTCAAGATCACAGCACTTGAGCAAGCCAGCAGCGAGCCGCCGAAGAAAGTCCATTTCACACTCTTAACAACAGCGATCTAAATCAACGCGGTTCACAGCTGCAGAGACCAACAAGTGGGTTGGGTCAGGACTCATGACCACAGTGATGAGCAATTTCGGTGACAGGATGCCACCGCCGCATAATTCCCCCACCGATTTGAAAAAAAAAATAATGAAAACTGAAAATAACCACTTCCCCCGCTCAGTATCAGGATCACAGGAGCATAGCTCAATTGGAACCACGCGAATTGGAATCCCGAACCCCCAGTACCTCGGACATGAAATCAAGCCACAAAAGGATCCCGTCGCCGCACAAACAGCCTCACAAACATGCGCACCCCGCATTCTCTCCACCGCGGCGGCGTCTACCCGCGAGCGGCACGGCCATCCACCACATCAGAGTACGGGCCTGAGATGAACTGGGGCACGGAAAGAGATCGGTAGGGCAGTCTACCTCACCTCATCGGGATCCTCCCCGCGGCAGTAGGGGAAGTTTGCACCGGTGGTGGCTGCCGGCAGCGAGGAGGTACGGAGGCCGGGGGCCGGCGGCGAGGATGGACGGAGGGCGGGGGCCGGGCCGGGGGCGAGAGAGAAGCAGGGAGAGCGTCGCCGTCACGTGGAGAGGACCGCCGAATCGTCCGGAGAGGAGGTGCGCCACGTCAATGATCTCCGCGCTACTTGCCAGATCCCGGCAACATTCCTGGGCCGAGAGATAGGTGGGCTCTGGTGGCAGGGTGGTGGGCTGGCAACCTCGCTCGCAACAAGTGGGCCTTGATTTGTCTGTTATTAGCGAGTTTTGAACCGGATCAAATCAACGAACGTGTACTTCGCTATTTGCACGTACATAGTACATTTCCATCTTAAAACTGGACACCCATTACCTTTTGATTTCGTCCACCATTGCTTTATTAAAACCTCTCTTTTTTAACTATAAGTTTATTAAAACCCCTCTCCCACTCACTCCCAAGTCTTATAAAGGTTGATGACCAAAGTTAACACGACTTGCAGTTCTCTAAATGGGGAAGTCTCCAATCTCATCGAGGCGATCGGAATGAATTTAAGGTCATTTTAGAAATCTGCAACGAGAAAACCGAAGGTTCCGATTCTTGCTAGAAAAATGGGTTTGAGTCGATTTCAAACGTCCTTCCCTTCCGTAATGTATTTGGATTTTTATGGGGCAAAAAATCTTATAAATATGAAGGATGATAGAGCATAGACAATTAAGGATATCCAATCAAATATATGGAGCACTCTACCCTTTTTTACCATTCTCTTTGTCCTGATATTTTCCAACTTTCTCACGTCCCTATGGTGTGAGAGGGCGCGCTACCTACAAAGCCGAGTGTAGAGCACACGGTCAACGAGAAGTATCTTTTGCGGGATGCACTTTTAGTACTCATGCAAACGGCGCTTTTTTTTTTTTGCATCCAACACCTTTCGACATCGGTGTCTTGGACAGTTTTTCTTTTGACGTGAGATCAAGAAGAAAGGTGGGAGAGAAAGGGAATCTTCAGGGCTTCAGGATAGATCCAAAGATGGGGACTGAAGTAGCGACTGTTGTGGCCTGTTCTTTTCTTGGCGCCACATCGGCACCTGAATTACAAGGACAACAAAATCTCCTCCGATCGGAACCTTAATCGCATCAGCAAATGGCTTTTTCCCACAACCACAATAGGTGTATACTAGGAAATTTTGGTTCCTGCGGAGATTTGACTTTTGAGGATCTGAGGCCACTCGAGGTCAGGAATGCTCAGCGAGAGATCGATGGACCCAAGCCAACGGCCAACAGTCCAAGTGGCCAATAGCAAAAGATGTGTGTACAGTAGTGGATCCGGCACTGCCTCAACTGTTCATTAATTTTGCACCAGGCTATCTATCTGCAGTCAGTCCTCGTACGTTTTTTCAGACCTTTGACTAGCGAATCCGGCAGCTGCGTTCAGCAGGGTTCTGCTGCGAACAGCAATCTGCGATTAAGATATACATGTCTCGTTTGCGACACGGGGAGTTGTAAAATGTCAGGTGGTATTGTTTCAGGACCCGGTCCTAGCACCACGATCGCGCAAGCGCAGAGAATCCCAGCAAGGCAACCGACGTACGCGAATGGTCAGCATCCCGAGCAGCGTCAGACGATGCCTAAACCGAGGATTAGCACTAGCTTACGTAATGATCAAGGAGTTAATTACTAAATTTACTAATCGGGCGGCAATGGCGGTGGCGGTCGATCTCCCGAATCGGGAAGCCGGACGGATCGGATTCCCACAGCGCCAGCGCGCGCCGGGGCGGAGAAGATTCGCGACGGCAACGGCAACGCGTCGGCGGCGGCCCGGCGCGTCCCTGGATTCACGTGGGCTCGCGCGCGTCGCAGCCGTAGCCGCCGGCCTCCTCCCCTCTCCGCATCGCGCGCTTCGCTTGTCCGTGGGGTGTGGGGGCCCGCCCGGGGGTTGGCGTGGTGCGGACGCCGGACCCCGGAATCACGGGGGAGCCGAAGCCGACGGCCCGACGGGTGGTGCTGTGCTGCCCCGGCCGTCAACGTGGGCGGCGCGATGGGGACGCGCGGCCGGAGCATGCGCGCCACAGTAGCAAGCGGCCAATGCCATTCTGCGCACGCCTCAATAGGAGGATGGAAATATCCGTTGCCACGATAGGATGAAAATATCCAAAGTTACACACAGGTCATGTGTTTTCAGCACCTGGCTTTATCGAATTAGAATAGAATTGCCCAGTGAGAGACCAAATAAACCACTGGCTTTATCGCCGTTAACACTGGAACAGGGTTGGGAATCGTCCACTGGGAATACAGACGGTACTACCCATGACGCGGCCAGACTGAACCATACACATCCTTCTTTGTGTACCTCCGATCCCATGACCAAGGGACGTCTGCAAGTCAAAGAATAACGTTTTAGGACTTTTTACTATGATCAATCAAGATGCAACAACAATTAAGAGTGTGTTTGGTTGCATGCACCACAAGATCCTTCTAATTAGTATCCTCCTAATTAGTATCTAAACATTCGGTGTGATAGGGACTAAACTTTAGTCCATGGAACCAAACACTCTTAAGACAGCGGAAGGCTAACCTTCTGTGCCGTAAGGTTGTGGAGGGAGTTGATACGGCACAGGCAATCTGACGGTCTTCGTAGACGGTTCCTTTTCTTCGTCGCCTTTCCAGCAGAGCGTGACCAGCTTGGTCTTGATTGTCTTGCCAAGGGCGAGGCCATCCTGGATATGCATGTAAAAACAAGGCGTAATGACAGGAACGGATTCGTAGAGAGATAATTGCAGGGTATACTATTAGAAAGGAACGACTTGCTATTTACCCGGTTTGAAGCGTTCCTCTCCGTGCACGAGAATTGAGGTACAGATTGGAGTGTTTGGGGCAAGAATAATACACCTAGCTGAAAAGTGGTCAAACAACAAGGCATAAGTGGTGACTCCATGATGACCATGGATCATCCGCAACTTGTAGTAAAAAACTATTCCTAGCTAAGTCTTAAGAGCTGAATAGTGCTCCAAGTTGCAAAATCTGTAACCCTGAATCTCCAGAAAATATCATGAAAATGCAAGAAAGCGTACCTCATATGAGCGTATCATCAGCTGTGTGTTGTTCTTTTGCAGCGCACCCCAAGCAGCTTTGCTTAAATTTGATGACGTAAGCAGAAACCATCTGATGGGAACAGACAAGATTTCAGATGTGATCATCCAGAAAAATACTGGAGTTATTTAGTCCTGGAGTGGAATTAAGCTATACCAAAACTTACGCAATGTTTTGACCACTGTAACGAGTAAACGTTTTTATGTGAGGCATTGCCCGACTGGTACAGGGGGAAAAATCAAGGTCAGAATGTCCATGTCAACAGTAAGCACTATAGGAAGATTTAGAAAGCATGAGGAAATCTTTTGGAGGCCATTTACTCACTTGAATGGAACACTCGAAAAAATATACAATATCACAATCATTACCCACTAGTGCTATGAAGTGATGTACTGATGCTGCTTGGTTTAGAGAGAGAGATTATTCCCTGTCCTGTTAAGTAGAGCTAAATCTACCTGGCCTATGCTATCAAGCTATTGTTTAGTAGTAGACGTTTTATGTTAAGAACTATTATGCGTGCAGAAACATGGAGACCTGATCTGCTGCCTTCGGAAAATGGCAAAGAATGGCAGGGCCAGAAGCGTCGCCTTCATCCTTCCTAACCTCTTTTATTACTGATACTCCCCCATTGGCAACTAATAGGTAAAGAAATATTTATCTGGAGAAGTTATACTTGTGCAGGAGGTTTGAAGCCTTAGGCACTTAATTAAAGGTCCTGAAACGCCAGTCTTTCAATCATGGCTATGCAGAAGCTATTCTATAAGTGGTAAAAACATGGTGGTGCAGTGGTACATCATGATGGGCCAATAAATGCTCTAAGCATCCTGACGGTGTAACAGTCATGGAATTTCATTCAAATAACATCATAGTTCTTCAGGTAATTACAAGAAAAGTGAGCATACCAACGACCTACATGGTCCGCTTTCCACCTGGACCAATATTTCTTCAAGAAGTCTTTCTCAACATTCTTTTGAGGACTTGGAATGCAACTACCAGCTGCATAACCCTACATATGAATATGAAACACAGAGAATAGCACGAGAATAAGACAGGTGGTACTCAGGTAAATACGATAGAAAAATAGATACCATGGATCTTGCAAGCCAAGAATTCATCTGAATGGAAGATTAATCTTGAGGCCAGTACAGATCAATCTTGAAAAATATCAGAAGCTACTACATGTTTTCAACAAGTTAAGAATGCACAGACAGCAGGGAGACATCTTTTTTTTTACATTCACAAATTTAAGAAGAGCACTTGAAGATGCGACGAAAATTATCAGCCTTTCAGCTGTTTTTACCTCTATTGAGCAACGGACATCTTCCACTGTAGGCCAGACAATCAGTGGCTTCCCGATACCTAGCTGTGATCCATCATCTGATTTACCAGCTGACAGCGAGTATGCAAATTCACTCATCCATTTCTCATCAAGTGACCCCAAGGAAGAAAACTGCAGCCAAGAATAAACAAATGCTCAACATACTAAAAGTTCAACTTGGGCAGTGATAGATGATAATAAATACATTTAAAACTTTTGGAAAATTGGATTCATGACAATGAAATATCTCAATTTTAGAAATACTAGTCGGGGGTGCCCATGCATTGCGATGGACTTTAAAAAAATTTCTAAATTCTACTCGCTAAGATACTTAAAGTTTAATTGTCCCTATATCTAAAACTTACATACTCACCCAATAATTAAGCTACAAAGAAAGCACATGAATACAAACTCAGCACTGAAGATCCTCCATTCAAACACATCAAATGCAGAGAAGATCCTCGAGTGTAAAACCAACCACCACAAACAGCTCAGATTTTTTTCAAGTGGTAAAGATACAAGCAAACTTGGTCAGTACACTTAAATACCATCGAAAGATTTTACAACATTAAGTTATTAAAGATTAGGAATAAAATTTGGTACTATATCACTTTTATTTATTTATTTATTAATTCAAACATTTACATATTAAAGATCAAACGATTAGTTTTAACGCCATGTTTTGTAAAGTTGCATGCCCTAGAAAATGGAGAAATGGACAAAAGGTACCTGATAAATTAGAGGGGACTTGCAAAATTGTTTATCAAACATGCATTCCTCAAGAACATTCCGAAGCTTCATATGGCCCCACTTTCTAATATTGGGGCCCACGTGATAACCAGGAACTGATCCAATCAACCTGACCTGCAAATGATCACTTGAGATTAAATAATATATAGATAAGCCAAAAAGGATGGGTTAAATTGGCGTGGACGAGGAAAGTAGCAGGCCAAAATGGATAAAAACGCATAGTGTGTTTTTGTGAATCAACGTGAAAATTCTTCCAAGTAATGAACACTTTGTATGATAAGCAGCCAAACGACGATCAAAATGACAGAGTATGTAACTCCTTTGGCATGATATAAACCTTACTGGTCAAGCAGCCCATCAACAATGCACATAATATCCAAAGCCAACTATTACATGGTTAATAATTTGCCATTTTTCTGTTGTTTATCAAAGCTAAGCATTGAAACTTGCTATAACCCCAAATGACATTTAGACGGAAGTGCTAACATCATTGCATGTGCCAGTCTAGTTAAGAGAGAAACCAAAAAAATTAAACCGTTCAGCACTGCATGTAAGTTTGAAGCAACTTTGAGATCAAAGAATTGTACTAACCATTGAATTACTATAGTCAAATTTCCTAAAGAATGCTGCATTGATGTTGACATCACCAACCTCTGGGAGATTTACTCTGAACTCAGGCCACTGCATTTTCATGAAGTGAACAATTCACTTTACTACCTAAAATAAATAAGATGAGTTTAAACAAAACTGCAACTACAGGGGAAACAAACAGGTACAAGAAAAGTAGTAGCCAAAATCAACAAAATCAAAAAGGTACAAGAGTTTATATCCTCATGCTAGGATGGATTAGATAACAAGAATGGAACTTATTACAGAAGCACATCTTCCACAGAGAAGCCAGATTATATCTTGTGCTTCACAGAAACATTCTTCAACTTATTTAATGCATCTTCCAAGCATGCTTTACTGCTTATAACAATAGATATGACAAGGGATAAAAACATAACTTCTTGTGTCAATTGGAAATGCAAAAAAAAAAACATTTTCCATTTTTTCTTCTGATGTGATAAATAATCAGATGGTTTTAAAACTTCCAACGATACTTTTCAGAAAACTTGTCTAGGGGAGATTCCGTTTCTGTGATTTTCTATGTAGGACACTGGAATTTCCTGGCACTCTTTTTTGTCAGACAAGAAATTTTTTTAACAGTGTCCTACACAAAGGTCGGTTTTTTGTTAGTGTCATATAGTCAAATTGCTCTAATTTCAAGACATCAGCAGAAAAAAATACTGAAAATTTTAAACAATTAACAATGGCACGCAGAAAACACCCTGTTACCTTAAGTGCACTAAGATAATCAACTAGATCATTCTCAAATGGAGCTTTTTTATTCAGATCCTTTGTGTCTTTCCAGGGAAAATCTTGCATCCATAGCCCCTGGCTTTTGTAATTCCAGTCAACATGTATCAAATTTGCTGTGTGCACAACAATACGGATTCCTTGAGGATATACAAGCAACATGGCCTTAGAATGATGTGTTCCAAATGAAATTGGGAGTGGAGGTTTGTGAAGGATCCAATTTGCAGGCTTCAGTTTCTGTCACTCAAGCATGAAGATGAAGTAAGCAAAAGAATGCAAGAAACATAACATAGCAAACAGTTTGCACCATTTTGCAACCTTCATAAGCTCTACTGAAGCACCATCTTGTCCATGTAGGACTAGGACATGTGGAACTTTTCTCAAACTTGGACATGCTGCACAATGGTGCATCTAATTAGCATTACATTAAAAATGAATGATGTAAAAAATGGTGAAAAAAGAGAATATTGATATATTACTATGTAGCACAATAATCTGAGCACATTTGTAGGTTGCCTTTTGGATTGAATTTTCCAGAAGCACAATCCAACAATTGTTCAAGCAGCTAAAACGAGTGGGAATAGGTTTTGTGGCTTTTGCAGTTCGAACACAGGCAAATGCACTGTATTTGAAGGAAATAACCTACCTCCACTACACTAAAGGCAACCTTCATGAGAAAACATGCCACATCCTAAGTTCCTAACTACCCATGTCTCAAAGTCTCGTGTGGCAGTGCGAACGACCAGATTCAGAGACCTCCCCTCACTCCCTCAAGACTAGTAGCCCAGCACAACCTCCAAGGTCATCGGTACTAGCTCCAACACCAGCAAGGGTACTGCGACCACAGCTAATGAAGTTGGACTCAAAGTCAGCTTCATCCTCATCTGCACTCACTGACAACCAGTGGCCGAATTTCTCACCGCCCACTTTCTCAGCTTCGTTAGAGAAAGCCATGCATGAACTTTCACCAGTTTGCCACTTTCATCATCAAGCACAACCAAGAGGGTGCTAGACTTTTCCTCTGCTGCCATTCTGCCCTGTCTCCTACTGTCCAGACTCCAGATATGGACAGGGGCAGGCTACTTGACGGCTTGACTACATCCAGCTGACTTCTTGACTTCTAGTTGATTCTCTCTTTTCTTTTCTTTTCTTTTCTTTTCCAGATAGGTTTCTGTTGGTTCCTTACATCTAACAACTGCTAACGTCTCATTTCAAAACTGTTTTTAATTGGTTAAGATTCAAAGATCTGAATTATTGATTTTAACTGGTCAATCTTGATTTAGATTTAAGATCTTTGAATGATCACAGGTTTCAGGGTTTTCAATGATGGATGCTAAATGAGTGTAAGACAAGTGTTACCAATCGGTTCTTGAATACATCGGTTCTGTGTGAATGGAAGCCAAGATGCTCTAAAGGCTGGGATGGGATAATATTTCTTGTGAACTTTGCAAGCGCTTTAGTGCTGATAATTTAGTGGATTACTCTTAAGTTCCATAGATGCCTAGTTTGCACTTTCACCAGCTACATAGTTCACTAAAGGGCATGGTGACTATACATGACACATTGTCATAGCACATAGATGGTTTCACTGTTTAATGTTTGAAACCGTAGGCACACAATATTTTCTCTTTTACTTTGAAAAATAAACAACTAAAAATTTGATAAACATCAGCTAAGGCAATACAGAACATAGACACCCTTAGGTTTCTAACAAATTACTTACCAGAAAGCAACCAATCCATGTCCACCATGTAATTTGAGAGTACAGCAAGAAGCACTTCACCCTAAGAATCCAATCGGATGCAAGAATTAAGAACTACTATACTTCTAAGATGAATTAGGCAGAGTAGGCATATAGTGTGAAAACAATGAATAACATTTTTTCACGAGAAATGGTTGCGAAACATGGACAAAAGGCCCAGTACATTAGTCAAAATGTTTGTGCTATACATGGAGCTATGGAAGAAATGGGCAGTACACCAGTACATAAGTGAACATTGCAGTCCAGGAGTGCTCTTTTCTGTTTGCATTTGCATCATAGAGGTTACTCTTGAGCACAGTGGTGGCAACAAGCGCACAAAGAACAAAAGTTCTTTCATGCATTATTTAAGAGGTGAAGGAATTGGGTTCTTATGCAACGGTTATGTTACTAATAAACGTTTATCTTAACAGCACTGGCATGCCGAATGAAATGAATTGATCAAACACATTCCATCAAAGATGCAAGTCGGTTAAATGAGCAAAACCTGTATGACATCCTGAATGGTAACTGAAGAAGTGTTAGTCCATGATGGAAGACCTTGGACCCGCATGAGCCGGAAAGTTAATGAGAGCATATCTTTCAAAGGATCAACAGAGTGCATTCTTTCATTATGTTTTCCAGAAGAACCAGCACTATCAGGTGGACTTATTTTTTGGCCAGAAGTCATGCCGGAAACAGTTGTATTCTCTTCTGTGAAGCTTTCCTGTTTAGATAGAACACACATAATCAAATGTAAGATTGCAATGATATGTGCATAATTTAAGGGTGCACTGTGATTTTACATAAGTAGACAATATATAAGTGAACTCTGATACTCAGCGAGAGAAGGTGCACAAAGCACACATAGGTACAGAAAGGCATAGAAAGGAATCATATTATAAATTGCATTAAAATACAAGGATTTATGCTCATGTGCAGTGTGATGATTACGGTAGAAACAATTTTGATCAAATTTCTTTTCCAGCCTTCCTTCATTACCCCACTGTTCACTTTCATTTTTAGTTTATTAAGTGATGAAACATGGAAAACTGTTTGTGAAGAAAACAAAGGAAAAGGGAACAATCATATCATAGTTCAAAGTCACCTGTACATGCAGTCATGCTTCATTGAAATTTGAAGAGCATGAAAAATAACACATAAATCCTAGACTCACAAAAGTAGTTTGCAAAACTTATCAAGATATTTATCATTGAACTTAAACCTATAAGAATAATAACTCAAATACATCCATTATGACATGTTATTTCAGACAAATGAGATTAAGGCATAACTTTATTTTCTGTTAGCAACCAACAGTTTTGGCTTAATTGCTATAGTTTCTCAACAGAACATGGCAATTCTAAAAGTAAATAAGCATCAACAAGTCACTTATTTTTCAAGTCTGCTATATTGGTCACTAAGATCGGTTTTAGTGTTATAATACCTAAGTATTGCCCAAATTAAGCAGATCCTAGAATCGATTAAACTCAGCTATTGACAGTAGGAAAAACACTTCAACTTAAGCATCACATATATCATGGATTGGCCTGTTGTCAGTTATGCAAGCATGACTTGAATGGTTTTGCAACAAAAACAGAATATTAGCTAACCTGCAGTGTTCTTGCCAGAGCCTCATCTTCCATGATCTGTCGATTCCTCTTGACTGCTGCACTATCTTCCTCGCTATGCCTCCTTTCCTTCTTTATGCTACCCAAGTCCATTGGTACTGAACTTTTATGTTCATCACCAAGATTCACATACTTCATGAAATAATCACCAGGAATCAGTTCGAGGACATCATCATGTGCAATCCTGGCTTTCTCCAGAGCGCAAACCTTCCTCCTCTGCCCCTTGGATTGCACAACTATAGGGTTCGGTCCTTCCTGAAAATCCATTCACTTAGAACTAAAACTTATTTCCCGAATCAAAAGCCATCAGAACAAAATTGTGTGGGACCATTCACTTAGAACTACAACTTATTTCCCGAATTAAAAGCCATCAGAACATCTTATCATACTGACCACTGCGACTTCAATGGAACCGTCAGCAGAGGTCCGGAGGCTCAGATGTTTGCGGCTAATCCTCTTGTCGGCGACAACCAAATGATTCCTCCCGACGACATTGGACCCCTCGAAGATGGGAATGGTTGATATGGATCCATTTGATGAGCCAGCATTGTCCTTGGCAAGGGGAACTAGAGTGCCAACCCTCACCTGCAAAAACCAACGCGCCACAGATCACAATGGGTTGATCCCCCCGCGAAATCAGACCATTTAATGGGCTGGAGAAACCATGATTCGTAGACAAAGCGCTGCACTCAATTTCGCAGAGAGAGAGAGAGAGACTTACACGAGATGCAGACGCCATGAAGGAGACCGGAGAGAGGGGTCTTAGTCTAAACCCTAAACCCTGACCCCGAATCGCCTACCCATGCCCAGCCTGACGACGTGACACACTAGACGGAGAGAGCTCGTGGCCTCGTGCGGTGAAGAGATCCGGAAGACGAAGACGAAGGCTGCAATCCCACCGATTTCAAGTCGTTTGAGTCGAACCCTGTAAAATATCCTACGAAACACGGATACTCCACCTGGGGACCGTATCCCGTATCGGATACGTATCCGATACGGATACGCCCCGGATACATATCCGTGGTGTATCCACGTATACCCGATTAAATGGGCCGAAAATTTCGGATCGGAAACGTTTCCGCGCCTGGATTCGGCCCAGCCGGCCCAACATCACAGCACATCCCACCTCCTGCCCTACTCCCGTGACCCGTCGGGCGTCGGCTCTCCCACGCGCAGCCGCCTCACGCAGCGCATCGCCGCATTCTCCCGCTCGACCTGACGGCTGACGCAGCGCCTCCGCCTCTCGTCGGCCGCCGTCCGTGAGGCCGCCTCCTGCCAGCCGCCGTCCGCCTCCCGCGGCCACGGGCCGCGAGGCCGCCTCCCGCCGGCCGCAGGCTGCCTCCCGTCGGCCTCCGTTCGCCCGTGATTACTCCCGTCGGCCTCCGGCGTAAGGAGCCCCAGCCCCTGTTCAGGTGCGTGACTTCCTCTGATACTGGTAGTGCAGGCCTCCCGTGAACCGTGAGTTCCTCCCAGTAATGGTAGCATAGCATCCGTAAAGTGCATAGAGATTTACATTTTCTGTGTAGTGTATCCAGGCAATTTGGAAGTATAATCCATAGTCTACAGAATAAGGGCCCATGCAAGCATGGATGGTGGATTAAGTTCAGGGGCAGTGTGATCTTTATAATGTTGGCTATTGCACAGTTGTTGATTATCCTTTCTTTTCAATACTTAACCGGTTCAAAAACAATTGCTTGGAGAATAGTACCATATAGATTGCAAGTAGGAGGTAACGTGATGATAATTGGCCAATCTCCAGAATCTGGATATGAGTTTATATTGATTGATTGCAGTCCCAGGCTCCCATCCTCTCCTAAATTAGAACATGCTATCATGTTATTCTCAGTGTAATAGACCTTAAATGTCTCTATGTTGAATTTGAACATCTATTTTGCAATTTAATATGCATTGTTATTTATTTATTAAAAAAATAGTTAAAACGTATCCGCGTATCGGGTTGTTTAAGAAATTGCCGTATCCGCATATCCATATCCTTCCGATACCGATACGCGTATCCGTATCCGTGCTGCATAGAAAATATCTTATTTCAAAGTAACTTCAAGGAAATGAATCGAAGGACTTAGAAAGTAGTGATCAAGGATCTATATGTAATTACGCAATTCTTGTTGGAAACATTGTGAAAAGCCCAGCAAGCTGTCGGGAGGGAAACCGGAACCGGAAGTGGATTCAGGAAGGCACTTACCCCATCCGGAGGCGGGGGCAAGCAGCGCTTGGGGCGCGAGCGGCGCCGTCGTTGGAGCGGACGGCTTGGCTAGGGGAGGGGCACGAGCAGTGCGGCGGCTTCAGAGGTATCACGAAGAACTTGGCCTCCTTCTCTTAATCCCTAATCCCTAAGTTTACTCGATTCAATCCAAATTTCGAGCTGTAACTGCGACTCGGCGACTTGTGGCTTCCCAGTGATTAGAAGTTTTTGCTCGCTCATGAACTGAATATCCTGTGGGGTTGGTCTAATCCAAAGTAGATATTGTCGTAGTTCCACGCCTACGAAAATTGGGGAATCGACCTTTCCTTGTTGAGAGCTGTTTGAGGACTCACCATATGACAGAAAATTTGGGAATTTCACTCTGCTCGTTCGCAAACCGGAGGAACAGATTACACAAAACTAGAGAGTTATGGATGCTTGAACTTCGTTCGTGTGATGCCAGAGTGATAATGGCTTGCTGGTACATGTACCATCACTAATATCCTTTTGCATTTCCATAGTAATAATGAATCTGGTGTGTCCTGATTCCTGAAGTTCAACTCACAGTCTCTTGAAATTTTTTAATGAATCATTTGTACTTTTCCTTATGTCAAATGCTACAAATATAGGTGATATTTTTAGAGAAGACATTAATACACCAGCGGTTTCCATCTCTTACTTTACAGCACAATAGCTATTTCCCCCCTGTGGTATGTATTCATTGAACTTATTATTCTCAACCTTTTGTTTGTCAATGAAGGAGGCTTTTTGGAATCACGATTTTTGAAGAACTGTCTGCTGTATAGCAAAATTAGGTTCCTGATCACATTATGGACCAGCAACCTCAAAGTGATGCTGATTTTCTTGAGCCATCAGTACTATTAGACGAGACACATTACCAGGAGGGCTACAAAAATGGTTATCATGATGGCCTATCATCAGGGAAGGAAGAGGGCAGGCAGGTTGGTTTAAAGATGGGTTTCCAGGTCGGTGAAGAGCTGGGTTTCTATCAGGGTTGTCTGGATGTGTGGGCCTCCGCAACTCGCATTGATCAGAACGTGTTCTCAGCTAGGGTCAGGAAGAACATTGAGCAACTAGCTGCACTGGTGAGCAGCTATCCGCTGTCTGATCCGGAGAATGAACAAGTTCAAGATGTGATGGAGAAGATAAGGCTGAAATTCAGGGTTATCACTGCAACCTTAGGGGCGAAGTTGGAGTATGAAGGTCGCCCGGCATCATCGAAACAGGACGTTGAGGATCTGTGAGGGCGATAGAAATTTTGGTCTCTCTGTCTTTGTCATCTTGAGTTCTCCAAATCCTGTCTTCAGCTCGTTGGTATCATGAAGAATTTGGCGTGAGGAAACAATTGTCGAAGCATGAATCAGTAATACAATTTTAGCTGTCTTCAGCTTTGTCTTACCCGCGTTATCCGATATGTTGTCCATGATCAGTCTCTAAGATTTCACCAGAGATCCACAAGTACTTGCTTAATTGTGGAATATTTCCCTTTCACAAGTCAAAAACATCCCTTATAAATAGGTTCAAGCCTTCCTTACCTCTTTTTTTAAGAGCATCGTGTTATCCTATGTTACGGACTACTCCCTCTGTTCCAAATTGAAGTTCTTTTTAGATTGTCTAGATTTCCAGATTTTGTTATGTATCTATCTATATATATATATATATCTAGATCCATTGGAAAACTATGTATCTAGAAAACGGGGGAGTACAAACCAACACCCTCGTCTCATCTTCGGAAGCTGGCCTTATAATTTCGACGGTTAATCAATAATCACTTACTCTATTCTGTAGGCTACAATGCATACCGCATTATACATCTAGCCTCACGTCTATACATACTTCGACGAGCCCTATTGATCTCTCGTCTACACATAGGGGGGAAGTCTGTTTGAGAGCTTCTGATAATCTATTCGACAAAAGAAGAGAAGCTTCTGATCACCAATTCGCCATGAGAAAAAGCCAATAAAAGCTTCCCGGCAGAGGCATGTAGCAGGGGATGCAAGTCCCAAGGGGATGCAAGTCCGCGGGACCTTCCACCGCCCTGGCTTTCCCAACTGCGCTGCCGGCGTAGTGGCCGGTCGGCCTCCTCGCCACACTTTACAGCAGGGCCCAGGCACGCGGTGGCCCCACATTCTCCAAACCGCAAGACCCAACCGCCATCCAACTGACACGACACGGGGCCGGGGGGGACCGCCCCCTCACGGAGCACTCACTGGCATGTGGGTCCACGCGAAGCGGGACCTACGTGTCATTGGGCGGCAAAGGAAGCCACCGGCAAACAGTCGCCCGGGCCCGCGTCGGCTGCGGCACGCTGTTGCCTGATAGGAACAACGCGGCATGGCATCCTTCCCTGCGGAAATGACTCTTTTGCCCCCCACTTGCTCCTTGACTTGCCTAGACCTAGACCACGCGCCGTTGCGGAAATGACAGTATCTTTCCGAGGTCCCAAGCCGCCGCGACCCATACACCGAGTCCATCCGAACTCCCTCAGACACCTCGCGTCCACACCATTTACTCCACGCTAAGATTCCCCACGCTCCCTGCACCCTCCGCACCAACCCAGGCCCGCTTCCACCGTCCGTCGACCTCGAGATCCGTGTCGGAGCTCGCCACCTCCGTGAACCGGGACCACGCGGTGGCCAGCGGCAGCAACCCCGCGTCCTCCGCCCTTCTACTCCTCACACGTACGCCACGCCCACCAACCCGACCCACTGCTCTCACTCTTCTCTCTCTACCCCCACAAGAGACCACGCGCCGGACAGCCGCGAGCCCGCCGCCGCCTCCGCCGCCACAGGGTGCGAGAGCTAGCCGACGACCTCGCCGCCGTCGCCGACCCACATGGACCCGCGCTTCCCGCTGCCGGCCGCGCCGGCGCCGTCATCGGGCGGCGGCGGCGCCGCCCCCCGGGGGCACCACCGGCGTGCCCACTCGGAGTCGTTCCTCCGCTTCTCCGACGCGGACCTCCTCCTCGACCCGGACGGCGACTTCTCCTTCTCCGACCTCGACTTCCCCTCGCTCTCCGACGACTCCCCGGCCGCCTCCGACCCCACCCCGCCTCCGCCGCCGCCGCAGGCGGCCCCCGCGCCCGCGCCCCGCCCGCCTGGAGGGTCCCACACGCGGAGCCTCTCCCTCGATGCAGCTTTCTTCGAGGGACTCGCCTTGCAGGGCGCGGGAAGCAGCGGCGGAGGTGGGGCTGGGCACAAGAGGAGCGGGTCCATGGATGGGGCCAGCTCGCCGTTCGAGGGAGAGTCGGCGCTCTCGACTGGGCTGCCGGACTACGCCAAGAAGGCCATGCCCGCCGAGAGGATCGCCGAGCTCGCGCTCATCGACCCCAAGCGCGCAAAGAGGTGGCGGAAAAACTTAGCCTGCTTCCCTTTTTTTTCTTATCCCCCATCAATTGATATTTGATGCTTCCCAGATCCGGATGGTTTTTTCTTATCCAATATTGTAATTCGGAGCGCGAAGTCTGCACGTTAGGGTCCTCAAAGTTTAGTAGTGCTATCTGCTAGTGTTAGTGTGCTATCTGCTACGGAATCTGAGCTATCTGCATCGTTTTATTCCCAATAATTGCGAGTTTTTAGGGTTGGAGGTATCCTGGAGTTGTAGATTGCCAATTTATGTCAAGTTTTTGGTGATGCTGTTGTGCAGGATTCTGGCGAACAGGCAGTCGGCAGCGAGGTCCAAGGAGAGGAAGATCAAGTATACAAGCGAACTGGAGAGGAAGGTCCAGACTCTGCAGACCGAGGCCACTACGTTATCAGCGCAGCTCACACTCCTCCAGGTATAGGGTTATATTTGCTAAAATCAGTTAAATTCGTTGATGAATTGGTGTCCTCTGTGAAAAGTTACATCCAATCAGATTCATCTTTTTTGTTGTGCACCTGGGTAATAACAGGTTCCTGTTTTCTGTTCCGTAGCTTGGTTCGTGTTTGTTTTGGACTACAGCTATTTATTGCTGTGTTGAGTCGATTAGTTGGTTTATGCTATAGGATAACTGCATTTTTAGAATTATTAAATGCATATTCTGCTGAATGACTTTTTCATCAGACAATCACTTTGGAGTAGCTTTATTGTTGCCACTTTTGTCAGAACCCAGAAGTTTATGAGGAATTTAGCATGCGATGTAACATGTATTGATACTGGGATAGTGCAGCTGGTACTTTTCTGGATAACAGCCTTGTCAGTATGCATATGGTGCTCTTAGCTGTAGAACACTAGGGGGTGAGATTTTTCAAACTGAAAAATGAACAGTTCTGAATACCCCCTCCGTTTCAAATTGTAGGTCGTTTTAGCTTTTTTAGGTTCATAGATATTATTATGCATCTAGATATAGTGTATGTCTAGATATTATTATGCATCTAGATATAGTGTATGTCTAGGTGCATAATAAAATCTATGAACCTAGAAAAGTCAAAACGACCTACAATTTGGAATGGAGGGAGTACCTAATTACTAACCATTTAGAAATGGTTGCACAAGCCAATAAGGATGCATACAGTCACACGCTGGAAAAAGTACTTCCTCTATACGGCGAAAGGCTAATGTTTATGTATATACATGTGCACCTAGCATTTGAATGTACCGTATTGTGAGGCATTGTTTGTGACAAAGGGATTTTACATATTCGGGACAGTTCAGTCGGTGGGAATCTGTTCCAATGGTAGATATACTTACAAAATAAAAATCATAACATGAGTATGCACTGGCATTAAATATGTCCATGTCAAGTTAGAAAGACAAGGTAAATTTGTTTTCTATTAATATTCTCAAATCTTTTCTGGAATCATTATGGCTAGTTGCACGGTGTTTTAGGGTCGGGTGCATGGGGGCAGCTTTGGGTATATATTGATATTTAAAATCTATAACCAGAGCTTAAGGATTTACTTCTTTTAGTCAATACTGTTCTGCTTATGGAGTTGTAACTGGCATGGGGAAAGGAGTTGGGTAGGATTGAATGTGCCTAGTAGTTTTAGAGGTAAAGCGAATGTTTGGGGCCCGATAGGTCACAACCCACCATAAAATGGGCCGGTGGTGCTCCATTGCAGAGTATGATTTGAATGAAGTGGATAGAATGAGATGTTTAGGGTTTTGCTGAAGATTAAGTGGTCACAGATAGAAGACATTTCACTATCAAGAAAAACTTGGCTAGTAATCTACATTTAGTTAACAAGGACAGGGAACCCACAGTCTAGGAGGTACACTATGCTCTGAAGGAAGAAACAAGTGGATTGATGATGAGATGGCTGGGTTTAATTCATGTTGGTAATTGGCAATTGTCCACTTAAAACTTCTAAACAAGTTTTTATTGCTAGTTTGCTACTGGTAGGACCTCTGTGATAATAGATACATTTTCACAGTAATGGAAGTTATCTTGGTTATCTTAATCAACTATGTGAACTGTATTAATACTGATTGTTGTTAAATACACCACTTTTCGTCCAATAAAGTCAGTAAGTGTTTAAGCGTTAAATACACCACTTTTCGTCCAATAAAGTCAGTAAGTGTTTAAGCGTATACTTTTGCAGGATTTGTATTCTCAGTTTAGTAATTTTTCCTGTGTGCAGCACTCCAGTAATGTTTCCCATACTTACCTTTTATTGATGTTTGAACCTTGCTACCGCACGACATATGCTTTTTATATGCGAGAATATTTGATAGGGGATCATTATTGAAAGAGTTTAAACTACCATATATTTTCCTTGTTCACTCTTCTGTGAATAATGTTGTTTAACATTTTATGGTGCTACAATTTCTTTTGTTTCTCACATATATAATATCCTCATATCTGATGTGTTGCGATTTGCTTCAAACCCAGAGGGATACAACTGGTTTAACTGCTGAGAACAGAGAGCTCAAACTTCGATTGCAGTCCATGGAAGAGCAAGCTAAACTGCGGGATGGTATGCTCTGATCTTTGAAATTATTTCAGATCTCCTAATCATCATGTGTTCTTAAACACAAACTCTCACCGCCACAAGATCTCTGATTTTACTGATGAATTGATTGATCTGTTGGTGAAACGAAACAGAACAATTCTAGTTGCCTACTTATTTTAGGAATCAGCACATTGAAATGTTCCATTTTCTACCTCTACAGCTTTGAATGAAGCCTTGAGAGAAGAAGTCCAGCGACTTAAGATATCTGCAGGGCAAGCTGTTAACATGAACGGGAACATCTTCAATGGTGGAGTCCAGCAGCAGATGCCATCCTATTTCATGCAGCAGCAGCAGCAGCTGCAACAACAGCAGCAGCAGCAGATGTCATACTTTGGTGGCCACCAGGCTCAGCATCACAATCAAAACCATCATCACCAGAGTCCATCCAACGGGGGGCAGTCACTGAGTGGTCAGTCCCTAAACGACTCCATGGATTTCATTTGAGGACAATGTCCGGGCCAAAGTTGTCACATACCAACTGCAGTTCAGCATTGTAAAGATAGCTAATGTACAATGTATGCATATGCCTCATTGGTAGGGTAGTTAGCTCTTGTATCATTAATCAGCAAGTAATTCCTGTATGACATAATATTCATCTTCTTTTTTTTATCTTTGTTGGTTTCTGAAGTAATTTGTTAGACTAGTTAACTACCCTTTTAACAGTTGCTGTACATGTTAAGTTTTTTTAACCGGTGGAAGCCTCCAGTTATCTAATACTCGCTGTTCCAAAATACTATTCGAGATATATATTTTTTCTATGTATCTAGGTATGGTAAATGTCTATTTGATAAATGTCTATTTGGGGTGGAGCTAAAATGAATAGTAATTTATTCATTTAGGACGGAGGAGTATCTGTCAGTTGTTTTGTTCCATTCTGTGTCCTTTCACTGCCTTGGGTTTCTAAACATGATGCTACTTTGTGCAACGGATATGGAATACGGTTGGTTAGCAAGGCATCAGTGGGAATCAAGTTAGAGCTAGCATGTCAGGTCTAAATCAAATAATAGTGGCAAAAAGACACGATCGCTAGAATATGACGGCCCGGAGGCCACCAATAATTGCTCCACGATTTTTTTTAAAAAAAATGCGTTTTCGACATGTATGTTACTTTCAAAACCGCATGTTGTATTGTAATTGATAAATTTTCATCTGGGGCTACTCCATATGGATTATTTCTCCATTCTAACTTCTTTTTAATTATGTATAACTAGAGTTAGAATGGTTTGAGCATTCTAAGATATCACATAATCTTTACCCAAGGCTATATATTAGTCCAATAGCAAGAAAACAAACCTACTTTCTTCTGAGATTTACTAACTCTCCTTGAAGGCTAGAACATGCTTGGCCTGGACCTCACCGGGCAGACACAGGCAGGTGGTCGGTCTCTCTCAAGTCATTTGACAAATCAGAAACATCATATTGGAGGTGCATCGGATGTGGCGATGCACCCTTCAATATCTCACCTTTCCTCCCCTTTGACACTTCCATCCAAATGATAGTAGACCTTTAATCTTTTATTTGGACAAAAATATCCACTTTCACAAGATTGGACAGGGGAACCTGTTTTTTCTTTATATAAAAAGGACCCGGTTGTATCACCTTTTTTTTAAAAAAAGTGAGGCCTGCCCAAAGGGCCAAATTATGTTGGTTCTTCTGTTGCTGTCCGTTACCATATATTTTTTTGCTCATCCTACTTAACATGCCTATATAATATAACTGGTGTCTACGAAACAAAAACCAAAAGGTGCCTGGAATAAGGTTATTATAGGAAAAAAAATATTGGAGTATAGGATTACCACCCCCATCTAAAAATTCTAAACGTTTGCTGCAGGTATGCACGTGTTTAAGGCTTTTGCTGGCTTGCTGCATGCATTGCCTAAATGCCCAGCTTGAGGAATTAACATCAGACCTTTTGATGCCTGCTAGTTTTGAGGCGAAAAGTATATCATTGCCACTTGACCAGTCTTTGATGGTTTTGCATAAAGTTTCATAGTAAAATTTTAAGAGGAAAGTGTGGAACTTGTTGCTTGTGCTATCATAGCTAGAAACTGACCCACAACCCTAGTAGCATTCAGGTATATAGCACTAGCACTAACAACAAGGCCTAAATTTTCTCCTGTGTTAGTGTTGGGCAGTAACCAATTTAGCATGATCCGAAATTTCACCAAACATTCATGTGCCTCTGAGGAACAACAGACTCCCTCTATTAATAATGTACTTTCACTATTGATGCTGGATGGCACGCTCTTAAGAAGGATAATTATTTTTGAAGTCCAGATGAAAAACCCAAAGCAATAGGAAACAAAAGTGCATGCTTTCTCTAAGAATGCTTTTCATATGTGTTAGCTGACCAGCATGGGTACTCTGAACCTCAACAGCCGATGTTCATTTGTAAGCTTGTTAGATCTACCTGGCAAGTGAACAACTGAACATGAAGATCAATAAACACGTGGATCACATTTTAGGCAGGATCAAGGTCATATGTCGTATTTTATGACAACACATTCACCACATCATTTGTAACGGATTAGTGATATGCATATGTTACAGTGGTAGATTGGGCTTCGGATCCCCCTTCAAAAAGATTGGGCTTCAGATATTTGGTTTCGGGCTTCCTTGTTTTGAAAATTGACAGTCTGTGGCACTCACTCAACAAGGACTCAAAGAGACAGGCACCAAGCTGGTCCTAGAACTCAAACCCAGGTGTGTGTTGACACTTGACAGACACTCTAGCACTCTCAGAGGAAGGAGATGAGCACCGTAGCCATATCTTGGGCTCAAAGCCGTGCCCGGCTATATCAAATAGATAACAACAGGTTACTATGGTGTCAACTCCTTTTTCCCTCCTGTTGCTAGTTCGCTACAAGGCGCATCCTACCATCCTACCTTTCCCTCAAGAACTAAATGTTTGTTACTGAATATTTTCTGCCAATCACATTTTGAAAAGTTTTTGAATGTCGGCTAGATTCTTTATTATTTGATTCCACGATCATCATGTTGACGCTGCGTGAACAAAACAACTAAGGTTTGTATATCATATAAAATTGTCACAATACACTGATTCCATGACTTTCAACCAGAATCATTGGTCTGATGAAATCATTGATCCACCGCTGCATTTGTGATTTGTTCTATTCTCTAATGTAATGTTTCGCTTCTTTCTCTGGTACGATTAGGATGACACCAAGGTCTCCATCGGCCGGCCTTGACTCATTTGATGTCATTGTTGGTGGAGTATTTCATAAGCATGGCAAACAGTCAAACCCATACTATGTGGACTATGCAGTCATTTCCTTTCTTGGCTTCAAAATAATTGCTATTAAACTCTCTATATGATGGCACCATGTAAGTCTGAGTTATGGCTTTTAGTTTCCGTCACTTGTATCATGCATAGATTTCGTCCTGGTTAGGCTCATGGTTGCGAACTTATGATGATCACGGTAAGCTTCTTACTACCCTCTTCACTGACAAAACGAACTACGAATTCATGTGCGCAGCCAAGAATCTTTTGTTGTAAAAGAATAAATACTTCACTTTCCAACTGTGCGAGCTCTTGTTTTATTGTACTTTGATGTCCCTTTTGTTTTGGTTAATCATGACAAGGAAATTAACACTTGCGATAAACAATGCATGGGAGTACTGAGACTGGGCTAATCACAAGACACCCCTGATTAGCGTGGACACCCCTGATTAGCGTGTGGATGGTGACATCTAAGCTTGTCCTCTAATACCATCCGTTTATGCGCCGCTTTGCAAGTGAGCAAGAAATTTGTCTCTTCATTTGTTCCGCTTTATAGTTGTTGCTGCTTATTGCTTAAAGCTTATCAAAGTATAACATTTGTGGGGATCTTTTACATCTGAGCTTCTTTATTCAAGATCTTGCGTCGATAGCAGCTCACGATCTCAACATGTAATATTATGTTGCAGATTTCAACCATGTTGTAGATAACTGTAATTCAAAATTACCACAGAGAAGAGTTTCAGTACAAGTTGAGATGGAAAACAAGGGGTAGATTGGAACCAAGAATATCTCAGTGGCCCACATTTGTTCTGTATGAGTACCCTTTGTGCATCAACTCTACGCCTTCAGACAAGCACCATTGTCCTCTTCCAGTTACATTCTATAGGCTACCTCTCCTGCATCTCTTAAAAATTGATGTGGTGTTAGAATCAATGCTGTACCAGCTACATTATGAAACTGCAAAGAGTTTAATATTAATTTGCAACATCAGTACTGTATGGCTGGTAATAGGCTTGCACATAAAAGAATTGGGCATGGCAGCTTGTCCGTGTCTTAAGCTTATTGGTCAATATAATCAGTATAAAATTGGACACACAGAGCCACAGAGGCATAAGAAATTAATTATACTTGGCCTGGTCTTAAGTAATTTTTTCTTCAAGATTTGATCTTAAGTAAATTTGCTGTCTCCCAACATTAATTCTGGAGCTTGACTGAAGAATATGTAATTAGCCAGAAGAGACATGGATTACTGTCTTGTGAAGAGAATTACTCCTATGCCATTGCAAATTAGGGATACAAATTGATGCCCCTAACAATATTCATCACCCCCATTTAATTCAACGAATAATACTGGGTTTTCAAAAATGAGCCCGCGTCCCAATTGCAAATCTACCCAATCCCGGACTCCCATGTCATAGACACAAGTCATGGCAAATTCGGGACTGGAAAAATTTTCAATGGCATGAGAGGATTTTAATTACCTAGATCACAACTCTCTTCTTATGATTGCAACTTTGTTTGCTTCGTGCAATCATCAACATACATTGTGCACATGGATGTTGCAAGATGCATGGAATACATTGTGCACATGATTCAGAACCTGACCACATGCTGCCACCTAGCTAGAAGCATTCTAGGAATATGCTCTGCCATGCTCTCACCTTTTTCTGTCAACTCTGATTGTACAGGAAAATGACACAGTGACACATCATTTATATCCTCTGAAGTTGGTAGAGAACTGTACAAAAACGATACATCTTCTGCTAGATCAGTGCCAAATTGTGGCTCCAAGGAAAGACAATTTAGCTTACACAATCCATGAAGGTCCACATATAAAATTCCATCCTCTTGTGAAATGGTCCTAACCCTCCTGCCTCCTGATTGTGTACATAAGCTGTATGAAACCACAGGTTCCAGCAATCAGTTCTTTCTCTCTGAGGACATCAGCCAGATGGAGACCATGTCATATCCTTGCTCCCCTCTCATCTCCTTCCCCACACAGCATGAAGAGAGCAGCTACCTCCTGTGGTCTCCTCAAGTACTGATCCCCCTTTCCCTTGAGAATGGCGATGGCGATGCCGATCCTTCCTCTGATCATCATCAGCAGCAAGATCATGAGGTCATGGACATGCTGATCCAAGAAGCCAATCGCTTGCCGCTTCAAGATGAGCTCTCCAACGGCGATCCATTATTCACCGGTTTTGATCAGAGGAGGGAAGGGCAAGAAAATGGCAGCCTGTTGGCAGTCCAAGAGGAGTTCATGGCGGAGAGCAGTTTAAGCGACCTCCTCGTCGCCGGCGCCAGGGCAGTTGCGTCCCAGGACTCGATAAGCGCCTCGGCCATCTTGTCGAGGCTCGACGACCTCATCCCCGGCGTGCCTTACAGAAGCTGTCACCACGCAGCGGCCAGCCCATCCGACCATCTGGCCTGTTACTTCGCCAGAGGCCTGCGGTCCCGGATCTCCGGCGCGCGCACCGAACGCCATGCGGCTGCTGCGCCGGCACCGGAGAACCGGATGCCGGCGTACCGGATGCTGCAAGAGCTCTCGCCGTTCATCAAGTTCGCCCACTTCACCGCCAACCAGGCCATCCTGGAAGCCACCGCGGACGACCCCGGCGTCCACGTCGTCGACCTCAACGTCGGCGAGGGCGTCCAGTGGGCGTCACTCATGTCAGACCTCGCCCGCCACGGCGGCAAGCCGTTCCACCTCACGGCCGTCGTCACGGCCGCCGGCGCGGAATCCGACACCGCCGGCGCGCACCCCATGGCGGCACGGTGGCTCTCGGAGTTCGCGGAGTCGCTGAACCTCCCCTTCCGGTACAGCTCCCTCCACCTGCGCGGCGAAGAGGACCTGCATGGCTTCACTGCTAGTGGCAACGGCGGCGGCTCAGTGATCGTCTCATGCGACACGACGGATAAATCTTACAGCTCCCTGATCAGGTTGCAGATGCAGCTTCTCGGCAGTGTCAAGATCCTACACCCCAAGTTGGTGATCCTAATCGAACAAGAGCTCTTCAGGATCGGCCGAAGTCCCGCTCCATTCGCGGAGTTCTTCTGCGAAGTGCTGCAGCACTTCGCTGCCATGCTGGAGTCCTTGGAGAGCTGCTTCTGCGACGGTGGCTACGGCGCGTGCCTGGGGCTCGTGGAGAAGGAGACGCTGGGCCCAATGGTAGAGGACGCCGTGGGGCAGTATGGATCTCTGACAGGTGGGGCTGTTGCTGAGCTGGAGGGTTTTAGGACTTGTGAGCTCAGCAGCTTCAACGTTGTTCAGGGCAAGATGTTGGCTGGGCTCTTCGGTAGAGGGTTTGGGGTTGTCCAAGAGGAGGGCAGGCTTGCATTGTGCTGGAACTCTAGGCCCTTGACCTCAGTCTCTGTTTGGAGGCCCGTGTGAGTAGGAAAGATAGGAGTTGTGGTCAGTGGTCACTTGTTCAATGTGTCCTTTGTTCTTCGATTGCATTCTTGTTACAAAAATTTTGCTTTGCTAGCCATTTTTCAATTTGGTTGCGGAGACTAGAAGAAACAAACATTTGAATACAGACCAGTTTCAGTTTCCTGAAATATTTTAGCAAAACAGACAGCTGGTTTTCACTTTTACTTCGCGGTAACCATTGTATATATGTCTTTCCTGTTTGAAAAGGATTGTGCAGTAACAAACTTTAAGGCGTATAGATTAGTAGTGAAACTTTGCTTCCCTGTCCATGACTGGGCATCCATTGTAACTTTCTTCAGGTGTCAATTTCACCTGAGAAAGTTTCATGCATGGATGCATAGACTCGATCAACCACAGTCCACAGCCGGCTGATTACATGCGTGAGGCTGGATGATTTTTTATTTATTTTTTGCGAGTAGAGGCTGGATGATTTTACCGCAGCACTAGTCGAGATTTATATTGGTGTTTGTTTTCCTCTGACTGAGCCACTTGTCGTTCTGTCAGCCTCTGTTGAAACGAGGCGCCGGTTGATGATGCAGAAGTTTCTTGAAGCCAAGCTACGGTTTTTCAGGTGATTCCAATGCGACTTGGAGCTCTTGTTTTTGGTCCCTTTGATGGATCTGGTTTTTTGGGCTCTTTATTTTCCCCTGCAAGTGCGATGTGACGTTCAGGTGGCATGAACAGGTCAGGTGAGAAGAGAACAGGTCTTCCTCCCCACTCTACATGAGAGCATACAAGGAAACGACACGAGCGATACCGAAAAGGCAACCCCTCTTGGCTGCTGCTGGCATACTCTTTTCCTGCACATGTAGCTGCTGACCTGTAATGGAATTGTACTGACCTGATTATATATGATATGTCGATTATGTACGATCTGTCGACTGATGCGTTGCAACTTGCAAGTGGTGCCACCCATGAACGCAGGATTGCAGGAGGAAGGTTTCTGACAAGATCATGGCATAATGCTGCATCATGAGTTCATGACTCGTGCAAAATCGACGCATTGCTATGGTTATACATTTTTTTAAAAATAAATCATCTTTGCAGAATTTGTTTGTTAGAAAAAAGTCATGGAGGGCAAAAATTATAACATATCCCAAATTATGGTATTCCGATGCACATGATGTTTTTGTTCGTTTCTAGTTTCCTTTCTTTATTTTTTTTGTCTTGTTATAGGAGAAAACAAATTAACACAAACAGCAGAGTGAGCAGTACTCTTGAGGGAGCCCCCACCAAAAAAAAAAGACTATTTGTCGGCCCATATGCAAACCGAACCAAACCCGCCCGGGTGTAACTAACGGCCCAGTAATTTTCTCGCGCCAGACCATATTTTGGGCCCAGACTGCTGATGCTTCCAGGATCTCTCTCTTGAGAGAGACTGAAAGAGTTAGTCGTACAATCTCTGCCTTCAAAAAATTGTTTCCATATTCTCAAGTTTTCAACCGTCTCTGACTTGATGCATCACCGACTCAGCTTTCTCTGTAATCTGTATGACAATCTCTTCACCACAGGTGCGTTTATTTCTTATTATTAGATTAGATGGCAATCACGGCGTGACTCTGCTTTCTGTGTGATGCCTATTTCAGTTCCAGCTTGTTGAATCTTGTTTTTCATGAATAATTCTAGTAGAGCCACGAGAGAAACAAGGTTCCTCCAGGTCGATGCTCAATAGTGTGGTATCTCTCTCTCAGTTCCTCCAGCTGAAGATTCATGATGGATGATCATTTTTTACAACGAGAGTTGATTTCTCAAACCAAACTCCTCCCGTGCTGTGCTCCGCCTTGGCCAGCTTCAAACATTTCTAGACATAGACATAGACATGGTCACATGGATGGATTATAGCACGTGAAAATGACCCTATTTTTAGGTCAAATGTGGTTGTGGTCTACTAACAAACCTAACCTATTGGTGATTGGTGGTTCAGCTGCAACAACCCACAAAACCACAAAAAAAAACCCCACAAAACCATATGGCTTCCTCCTCTTGTAGACTGATCAATTAGGTATGCATATGGATAAGAAAGAAGCTGCATGTCCTTCCTATAATATGTATGATCCTATCCACCATGCATGCTATTCGCATGTGCACAATCCTAACCAGAGTTAGGACAGGCAGAGCTGAATGGGAAGCGTACGATCACAATTATTTTTCTCGATCACACGGATTCATAACCAAGTTTGTACGATCTTGATTATCTTTTGCAGAAAGGAGTGTTAATTGGGGCCAACCAAGATTAGACAAACAAACATGGAGGGTAGAGAACTAGAAAAGGCTGCACATGATTGTGCAAGTTGACTGCAGAGCAGCAGGCCTCTCTCACACACACCCCTCAACCTTTGGAAAGCTACTTCCATGAGAACCCTTCCAAATTCCAATCTTCCCCAACTCCCAACCTATTATAAGCTGCACAAATGGATAACTATGGATGGCACTCACACTGCTCTATATATTTCTTTGCATATATACTATACTATATGTTAAGCTGTGACCTGGGTAGGACCAGCACTCCACTAGTAGATTGAAAATGTACCAGCAGCACTTGTTGCCTCACTCAACAAGACCACATGCTTGAAGCTTTTACCTTTACCAATGAAAGGGAAAGGTTTGGAAAAGACTTTTGTAGCATTCGGCAGCTTTCGTGCATAGCTTCTCACATCGCAAGTGCCTTGCAGCCACGGCAAGGCAATGATGTCTGAACTTCTTGTTGTTCCTTTGATGATTGCTCAGAAGACCCTAGTGTAGTTGGCATTCCTACACCTTGTGGATAAGGTTAATACTATAATACTGTATGCGCGCGCGCGCGTATTGACTATGGTAGTGCTACTTCTTGATCTTTTTGTAAGGTGTAATTGATGTTTCACTTTTTTTTTTCAAACCAATCAAATTTATGCATATCTGATGAGGAAACAAATTATTTCCTTCTTTCTATAGATTTTTTAAGCTAATAAAGTGGTTCTTCATGGTGCAAGAGATACCCTTTTGCCCATATTCGCATTTATTAGTTGATACATTATCATTTGTTTTTCATTCCACTGATGTCCACTTCCACATTCGAGAAATACACAACAGAACTAATTGTTCTACATCCCTAATAGTAATACCCCCGTGATATATGAGGTCACTTCTCCAAGAAAATGGCTGCCCCTCAAGTGCACACCAAGAAGGGTGGCATCCCTTTTTGCCCAATCGGCTAAAAGGAAGGAACAGGAACGGATGAATCAACTAATGGCCGACAGCAGTGCCCCTTGAGTTCCAGGCTTACGTAGCCTACTACCCAGCCATCAACCTCGCGATAGAGCTTTCTTTTTTTGAGCAAATTCTCGTCGGCAACGTGATGTGCGTCTATCCAGTCCATCGCTGCAGCCGTAAGCCTGACCCAGCGTTGCGTTGCACGCTGCAAATATATGCTTCACTTCACCAGTCAAAAGATAAAGTGAGTACTTTTTTATTTCATTATGTGTATTAACTTCCGATCATAACTTTTCTTTTTAATATAAAGATATGCAGCATCCTAGGAAAAAAAACATCGCATGCTCACATATACATAAAGTGGCAGCTTACTTAAATGAAAAATATATACTTAGCCAATTATGAGATAGAAATATAGAAGCTGCAAGCATTCAATTCGTTAAAAAGGTTTAACTTGATAAGAGGAGGCTATACAATACACAAAAAGTTCAAAATGTGGAAAACAAATGGTTTTTAATCAGTATCCTACTCCATCTATTTTGAAATATATGTTAAACTAATTAGCTTGTCCTAAACATCATATATTAAAGCACCAACTCATCAAAAGGTTGAGCTAACCAAAAAAAACGTTGGGCAATATATACTTCATCGCAAGTTCGTATATACAGATGCAACGAGAGCTACAAATTATACCTCTCTTGCCTGCGATCAGTATTTTGTGTCATAATTACTACTCTCCACTTTGTGCTTATATATGTTGTGCTTGTGCAAGAGATAACCACGAACATTAGAATTGCCTTTTTTAATTAGTTGATCGTTGCACATTGAACTGCAATCATCACTTTCGGTAATGGACTAAAGTATCTTGCTTTGATGCGATTTGTCAAAACGAGATCTTGCTTTGGTGCTAAGAGTATATATGCTTGATGATGTCACCGCATACAATATAATGAAACATCATTAGGACTAATGAGCGAGTAGATAGCCTGCACGCGTACATGCTGCATCGATGCTAATCATACTACGCTGCTCACTCGAGTCCCTTATTAGGCATTGTTTAGATACATGGTAGTCACCTTGAATCCATACTTTTTAAGAGAGGGATTAATGAAGAAATTAGTTTATTTTCCATACTAATTCATGCGCATTGGAAGATAATGGTGTCATCCAAACAGACCCTTAAAAGTACTCCCTATGTCCATAAATATATGACGTTTAGGATAAGCTAGTATGTTAAAAAATGAATTGTCCTAAACATCATATGTTTATGGACAGAGGATATATTAATGCTCCTTTGTCCTTAAAAAAACAGATCGTGTTGCAAAACGCAAACATTATGAATATTTTTTTGCATCTGGAAATAAATACGGGTTTACAAATTCTAATTCCTGGTCACGAAATCTAGACAACGAACTTCTCTCAAATTGGTTGAACCGAGATAGTCTTTGACACCCTGTCTAAGTGGGATGTTTTCGCTGCAGAACAAACCATACAAAGCATAACTGAAAGATCAACTGCTATCTCTAAAATTATAAACAACCTACCTTTCAGTGACAATAAGTAGATTTTTATAATCGTTGAAAATGTTGGAACAAGATTATCTGTGGAATCATTGGAGCTTGTGCAAATCTTTGTGCACTTACGGTGACGAACGCAACAGGGGATGCGACATGCTTGCATGAGAATAAGCATGGACCCCAAAGTGAGATCCATCAGCTCAGGTTCTCCCCTTCCCTCCCACTTTAAGTAGATTCCATCCAGCACTACTATGGCCTGGTTCTAATCCACATTTTGGATAAAGGCAAAGAACAAGGTTTAGAGCCATCAACATCAAGGGCATCTTTGTCATTTCCTTGCAAAATTCACATCGACCAACTAAAGGACTTCTCCTTCGTCTAAGGACTCCTCCTTTGTTTAGTCCTTTCGGCTGAACAATTTCACGTCGTGAGTGATGTAGGAAGCATGAGAAAATGGAATATACTAGGTCTCAATGCAACTAAGCTAATGCTGGGATCTGGTGCGAGAAATTTCAGCTGTACCAATTCCTAGAAGCACTTTGTCTTTGAGATGGGGTCGGTGATTATGGGAATTAATTAAACAATCCCAATCAAACCCTGTCCACTCCTCTTTGTCGATCCCAATTGTTGTCATTATTGACCTATTGTACGACTATTACAAGCTCAACTTGAGGATCAAAGAATGTGCTTAGGATCAACCTCGAGGAATACATGCAATTTCTTAGTTTTAGTGAGGTGGTCGATACCCGTCTTATACTCCCAAATTAATGTGCAAATATTTATCCGACAATAGCCGCGAAAGACAAAAATAATAATAACAATGTAATAGGACTAATAATTACATAAAATTCACAAACACTATTGTTATGGTACAACTATTGCGATAGTAAATCGCTGAATGATTGGATCAAATAATGATGCTTAGGATCATCTTCCACGAGGAACTAGCATCTTCCAACTTCTGATGAGATGTTGATGTTTGGCTGAACCATTCAACAAAATGATTTGACAGCCTGATACCCATAAACCAAAAACTCAACCATAATAACAACTAGTAATAAGAGGTTGAGTAATAATCTCACATCAATAATGTATTACTTATTTGCAACTAGTACGATGACGGTTTGACCAAGTTATTTTACTTAGGCTACTTTAGGACATATTTCGTTAGGATGTTGGTTGCCCAAATCTAGATTCAGTGTCGGTGATCGTATGAGTAGGTTTCACGATCAACTTATTCATACACAGAAAGCCGGTTTCCTTGCTAATTAAAGGTAAATGTTTATATCAAATACAATGTACCTCATTTTTGGTTATGTTAGGCACTAATTTATTGATACCACGGCTCATAGTGTTCTTGCAGTATGATAAATGATATAGTATGTCGACAAACCTTGGTTATAATAAATAGGCTATGAAAATGACTTCACTTAGTCTAACACCGGCGCTCTTGGAGATTGTCACTTGATCTACTTGCTGCTAAAATATTACTGGTACCAGTAGAGTGCCAGCACTGCTTAATGATCCATTCAGACGACGTTCTTATCCCATCTCATCATACTAAATGCACGGGCCCACCTGTCACCTGTGCAAAATCTGCGAGAGACCTTCGTGGAGTGCACGTAGCACACACCCGTTCGAAAACCACATTTCCACGTTCACGCAACCTGCCCACTCCATACACCACGTTCACCATTCTCCTCCCACTGACATCCGGACCCACACAATCTCCTAGGCAAGGACCAAGCCCACGGCCCACAAAGTAATCCTGCCACGCGGCCGCGCATTTCGCAACAAGGCCCCCGTGGTCCAGGACATCCTCGGCCCGCAGCGATCTACGAAAAGACGCTTTTGCCCCTCTAGCGCCCACGTATTCTCTTCCTCATACCTCGCGCCTGTCTTAAGAGCTCTCTGTCCTCGTCTTCTCGCACTCCTATCCTTCTCGCCTTCGACTGCCCAGCGACCCCACCGCCGCGAACCTTCTGGAACACGCGAGCGAGCTGGCGGGCGGGCGAGACTTCCGTCGGCGAGGCGAGGCTAAGGAGGAGGGAGGGGCGGCGATGCGGGGCAGGTGACGTGCTGCGCGGCGGGGGAGGCGGGGATGGTGGCTGCGGCGGCGGCGGCGGAGGGTGGGCTCGGCGGGGGCGTGGAGGAGGGCGTCGGGGAGAGCTCGTCCCCGCCGCGCGACGCGGCCCCTGTGCCCGCCGGCTCCGGCGGGAGCGGAGGTGGGGGAGGCGCCCGCGACATCTGCGGCCAGGTGCTCGACCGGCTCGTCGCCGACGGCCACGCGGAGGCGTCCGACCCCGAGTTCCGCGACAAGCTTGTCGCCCATTTCGGGCGGCTTCCGCACAGGTGATCCATTAGCTCGGCCTGCTTTCAGCTGCCACATCTTAGGTTTGCTGTGGTTTAGAGCTCGTGGTTGTGGAAATCCGTGCCCATTGTTTCGATCAAGGAAGGTAGCGTGGTCGTTTGGGCTTGGGCTTTTATGTGGGCATCGCGAAGCTTAGCGGTGAGCTTCGTCGTTAATTTGTAGCATGTTTGACCAATTGACCTTTGAGTTAGCTCCTACTGGTGCTCGATAAGCTAAGGGAGTGTTGTTTGACTCGGCCATGGAATTGGAGTTGACTCGGTACTGTTTGCTTGGGGACTGGATGGAATTGCACTACTTTTATGTCGGATGGTGCCTAGCAGCTGTGTCTTGTTCAATTTTGATCTAGTGTGTTCTGGGATTAAGCTAAGGTTGGAAATGAATGGAGTGAACAGGTTTATTAATTTCACTAGCAGGGTGGGCTCATTCTGTTCCAAAAAGGAAAGCTTTGATCCTTTGCCTGAATTAGTGTTTCACTTGCTGCTTGCTGATTTTGATTGAATGATTGTTCTTCTGGGAATCTGGGTGTCTTTTTTTTTAAGAAAAAGAAAATTTTGGATTGAGTTGAGGCATAATTGGCTGAGTTTTGTGCTAGTTGAAAGCATCTATTTTAGATCTATGGAAGCAAAACGTTCTGGAATTAGCAAATATTCTTAAAATGGCTAGATTCCAGAGAGCAGCATGGCACTACAATTGCAAACTAGCCTTTAGTCTTGTTGTTTACCTTTGTATTGAGCACAGTATTCAGAAACTGGTCCCTTAGTCTTGTAGTTTACCTTGTATTCTTCGCTTGTGGGGTACTTCACTTTTATGATAGTCATATCTGCAAAGGAAGCTGGTAGCTGCAGTCACTATTTTTGGATTAGCATTGCTAGGCCAATCAATTAATTCTTTCATTGTCTTATTTGTATAATCCTAAACTAACATTGTCTCTTCTTTTGTTTTCTCATGCTGCAGCTATCAGCTGGATATCAATGTTGACAAAGCAGCTGATGTATTGGTCCACCAGAACGTCTTAGCAGAAGCAAAGGATCCTGACAGGCGCCCCGCGTTCTATGTCCGTTTCTTGAGGGTAAAGCTCTTTCTTATGCTGGTTGAGAGTTTGGACAGTTCTACAAGCAACTATATGTGCTATATAACAGTTTTGCCTACTTTTAGTGGCTAGTGGTTGCAAATTTATTTTATTGCTGCCGAAGTTAGTTGGGAAAAAACTAGTAGCGCCAGTTATTGGTTACCATATTTCTCACTCTAGACGAACAGTCAACACCTTACCCTTTGTAGCAGCCATTTTCTGCCAAATGAATACATGCTTGGCAGTAACTATAACTCAGCCTGTGTGGTACAACTGGTTTGTGGAATAGAAAGTTCAATGTGTATTCATGTTGTTGTTTTCTTTTTTTGCATAGAGCAAAAGGGTGTTTGATATTTTGAAGTATGAAGGATAGTGGATTTAAAATGCAATACTTAACAGTGGTAAGTTATATATGGATGATTTTGTGGAAATTTAACTACAGTTAGATAGTTAATATGTAAATGAGTAGATTCGCTTGTTTTGTTGGTGCTAAACTGCTAATTTATATTTACAGTACACTTAATAACTTGCTTGCAAAATGTGAACAACGTAGGGAATGACTGGTTTTGACTAATATTCATACAGGCTAACAGGCCCAAAACCTACCTTGAGCTGAGCCCAGCCTGATACTTTTTTGTTCATGTGATTTTAGCTTATATATTAAGAATCTTCACAACCTAGTATATTAGGGATTTGGAAGAGAGGTCTGTTAGCTTGCGATTTTATCTTTCCCTTCATCTCTTATCGAGGCTAAGTGTTTTCCAGTGCATTAATGATTGCTTGTCTTTAGTATCACCAATAGAAATTGGAGTTGTCAAATTGACTCTAAACTTTGATCAAAGATTGAAGATGCGGATCAAGCATATGACTCCGATGCATCTGAAGAAGGGGATGATGATGGTGATGATCTCTCTGTAAGGTAGATGCCTATGATATGTGCTGCTTCGATAGATTTTAAGGATCCCCAAGTTGGATGCTACGTGACTAGTAACATGTGGTTCATTGCTTTTGTAATCTGCACTAAACAAATGTCTTGCATTGTCTTCACTAAGCTTATGATTCTTCCACATGCTGGTTGAGTAGTTGTACATCTTATGGAATATCTTTACATCCTTGGGTAATTGTAATGCATTGTATTATTGAGTAACAATTATGTGCTTCACAAAAATGAAAATCAGAAGACATGCTAAAGAATTGATGAAAAAAAGTGTAAAGTGTATATAATAATAGGTGGTGGAAATAAGAAATTTCCTTATATGTTAGGCTCCATGTTTGCAGTGAATTTGGTGTTCCAAGTCTTGGAGGATCAGAAGCCCTTTTTGTCTTTTTTTGGGTCTGTGCATAGAAAAAAGTAGCTTTTAGTTAATTTGGTCTGATCAAAGCTCTGTATGAAGGTACAACTCAAAAACCCTTGCATAACAGTTAACTTGGTCTGATGAGCAATGAGCAGCCTTTGTATCACATAGTTGCCTGTTTCCTCTGCCTTCCTTCTAAATATTGCATTGCATCTTAAGGGTCGCGGCCCTTTAAATACAAATGCATTAACATTATAGTTGTCTTTGCTTTGACTGTATGTTGGAGTCACACAGAGGGATGTTGGCCTTTGTACAAAGTGCACATTTACTTCTGTAGACCCCCCCCCCCCCCCCCCACCACCACCACCAAAAAAAAAATACAACTACTCATGCATTTTCAATTGCATGAACAACTATGACATGCCCAAGATGTATTTAACAGAAAACTTTATTTTTGAATGTACTAATCTTTACTGTCTATATTTCACAGGCAGGACACAGAATATACTCACATTCATGAGATTGTTTTCTCCACAATTGACAAGCCTAAGCTACTTAGTCAGGTCAGCAGTATTATGTGCCTTTTAAAACTATCCTCAACTCTGTAATACATTTTTACAAGTAATAGCATTTTTCAATAAATCTACAAAGCTTTACCACTGATTATTTCATGCTCAAGTTGTTTGATAATTGATATCTAGAATCTAGTTGGAGTACTTCTGGTTATATTATATCCATGAATCCATGCTTACAGCCTTACACCCAAGATATCTTATTGAAGGACTTTTTTTGGCATTCAACCATGTATTACTGTACAAAATATGATATTAATAATTGGTCATTTTGCTCACAGTATAGCATCTAACGAAACATGTTTTGCAGCTGTCTGCGTTGCTATCTGACATTGGACTGAACATCAGAGAAGCACATGTTTTCTCAACCCATGATGGCTATTCTCTTGATGTTTTTGTGGTTGATGGTTGGCCTATTGAGGTGATATGTTATGTCCTTATCATGGCATTGGTTGAATTGCTGAGGGTTGAGGGATTGATGCATTGGGATTTGGGAGTTGTTCCTGGACTTAGCCCCCATCTTGCTTGAGGCTAGAAGGATCTGTTGTTCTTGTTAGCACTGTGACACTGTCCACTGCCAGTAATAAGATTCATCTTGAGCTATGGCAGCCTTAGCAAATAGCAATGTTCACTGGTGCACATTTAACTGGGATATAGTTTATTCTGAATAGTTATATCTGCTACTAAGTTATCACTTTGTGAAGTAACAAGCCTCATGAAATTTCCAGTTAGACCTTTGCAATTACTTCCTGAGGCATTAGTCCTTCTCGACATCCAACTTCTAAATTTGGTAGAAATTTTCTGAGGCCTACAGTGCCTCTATGTGCATATAGAAGCAACTCAACATCCATGTTAAGTACTGTTGCACTAGATGCAAGGGTTTGATCAGAAATCTGCTTCCATAGCTCATGGTGTACACGTAGTTTGTAAATAAATAAAACTAGGATTAGTCAAGGGGTCATCCCAACCCAATCTACTAGCATCCCTTATTGCTTGGACATACTTAATGTAAGATTACCTCATTGAGTTGTTTTGTACTAGGTGTACAAAACTTTGCCAAAATATAGTGATTTGTCATCAACTCTGTTTGAGATTGTTTTCCTAGTTAAATATGAATCTATCTGTTGCCTCCCAACACCAGGGGGGTTCTGGCTTATGTCAATCGATTAGCTAAGGCATTCTGGTGCTCTATTACTCTTGTTTTCACAATATAAACCCGAACCCATCATACGTGTATACCAGGGAGGCTCCAAGTCTTCGAAAGTTTGATGGGAAATGACCACAAATACCTCTATTAGCTACAATTATCAGTGCTCTTTCACACTGTTAAAATAGGGTTAATGAGTGGCAAGGTAGCACTAACTGCAGCCATGTTTTCTTCCCTGGACTTATGTTTTGAAACAGCAACTCCTGGTAATATGACTTGTATTGTGAAACGAAGGGAGTATCTGTACTTCTCAAATTTCCCTCCAATGATGCTTACTTCATAATTTTATGATCAGGATACTGATGGCTTGCACAAAGCACTGGAAGCATCCATTTTAAGAAATGAGGTGATTTCTGAATAATTCATGTAAATATGCAATTTATGATTGGCAAAGTATTAGGCAGGCAGGCCCTGCCTTGCTTGTGGTTGGTGTGGGAGTCAGTATGTATTGTTCCTTTGTCCAAAAGACCAAAACTAACAACACATTTGCTGGTTCTTTCTGCACACAGGGTTCATGGTCTGGTGGTTCATCTCATTCCTCGGCAGCTGAAAGAACACTGCCCTTCCAAGTTAAAGGTGGTGAATGGGAAATCGACAAACGACTTCTTAAGATGGGAGGGATGATTGCTTCTGGTTCTTGTGGAGACTTGTGAGTCAAGTTTATACTAATAACAACTTAGTTGCTGTATTCAGTGGTGCTTTCTTTTTACTGTCTTATGCCTATGTGAAGGTATCATGGGACTTACCTTGGTGAGGATGTAGCTATTAAAGTTCTAAGGGCTGAGCATTTGAATAAGAATGTTTGGAATGAGTTTACGCAGGAAGTATATATTCTAAGGTATCTAACATATTGTTGGATCACTTATGACTTATGTGATGTACTTAATATCTTATGTCCTACTAAAATTTTTTGTTGAAATGATTTAATGATGTATGGCATGGCTTCACCTTCCACACTTTTCAGAGAAGTTCAACATACAAATGTCGTGCGATTCATTGGTGCGTGCACAAAACCACCGCAGTTTTGCATAATTACAGGTGAGATTTATGTAGCATCTACTGGATGTAATAGGAACCTACATTGTTTGTCGTACAGAAAATCTGACCTGAATATGTGCAATGCAATGCCCTACTTTTCATAGCATTGGCCTAGTATAACTTGCAGCTTTCAAGGATTGCTAGTTACTTGCTGAAACCAGATTTTCCCCTCACTTCATAACTGATGCCCTTGTAGGTTTTGGCATTTTAGTAATACTAACAGTTTCTTAATTACCTTGCAGAATACATGTCTGGAGGAAGCCTGTATGACTTTGTGCACAAGCATCATAATGTCCTAAACCTCACAACTCTCTTGAAGTTCGCAGTTGATGTATGCCGAGGGATGTGCTACTTGCATGAAAGGGGCATCATCCATAGAGATTTAAAGACTGCCAACCTTTTAATGGACAAAGATCATGTATGTAGCATTGAACTATTTACTTTTGCATTTGTGATGGAGTTGTTTAGGGGAGAAAAACGGGGTAAAAAGAATACTGGTAGCGAAAATTTTGGATTTGTTGATGTGCATTGTCTTTAGCTGTGTATCATCTGTATTATGGGGCTTAAGGCTATGCATCATACAAATATTGTAAGTTTGTGACAGAGACTAAAGACTACTCTGACTGATGAATGATTTTGTTGCTTGTTTCTCTAGGTTGTGAAAGTGGCTGATTTTGGTGTAGCTCGGTTCCAGGATCAAGGAGGTATCATGACAGCTGAAACTGGAACGTACAGATGGATGGCACCTGAGGTACAGCTCTATTTGCTGGAGTAGTGTGGTTGCATATTACAACTTACCTGACATAGAAATTCAGATCTTTTGAATCTTGGCGTTCTAAAAGTTTCAGAGCAAGCTGCTGATAGAAGCTTTTCATCTCAAAATACACTATGTTGCTTAGTTTGAGATATCTATTGTTCATACTGCTTTAAGTTGAGAATTCATATTGCTGATAGAAGCTTCCCAAATGATTAGATGTTTAGACTCTTGTTCAACAGTTTATCTTGACTAGTAAAGTGATGAAAATGTTGAATTCCTATCTGATAAATCTTTGGTGCTACGTGCTTAGGTTATAAATCATCAACCCTATGATAATAAAGCAGATGTGTTCAGCTTTGCTATTGTTCTTTGGGAGCTGATAACGTCTAAGGTAAAGTTGTGCTTATTTCTGTGACTAGTTATAGTTGCCTTTCACAAATGATGCAGTTATCACTGCAATTGCTGAATCTTGTTAATTTTTTTTTATTTCTGGTGTTCCCAGATCCCATATGATACCATGACCCCACTCCAGGCGGCTGTAGGTGTTAGACAGGTGGGTAAAAAAAAAGATTACTTGTTATGGCATACTATTTGCTTTGTGAAATGCGCTAAATGTACTGTCATACCAGGGACTGCGCCCAGGACTCCCAAAGAAAGCACATCCAAAGCTGTTGGACTTAATGAAGAGATGCTGGGAAGCTGATCCATCGAACCGGCCTGTTTTCCCAGACATCCTAGCCGAGCTAGAGGATCTTCTGGCACATGTTCAGGTATGTCGAGAAGCAATCACATTTGTTTCTCCTTAGAGAGAGGAACCCTAGCCAAACCCTGTCCATTTCTCTCATGTAACACTGTAATGTTTTCCACCTCTTGGACTTGGACAGGGAGCTTCAGGAAAGACGGTCCAAGATCCAGCAAATAACTTGAGCACGAAAGATTGACTCCCCATGCACATACCTGACATTTTTCTCAATTCGGTGATTTGGCATATTTAGGATTCGGGTCACTAATTATGAGGAATGTAGCATATCTTTTTTTTGTTGGTTTTGCTTTGTTGTACATTTGAACAAGCATCTTGGGGCCTAATTTTTTTGGTCCCCTTTCTCATTGTTCTTACATAGAGGAAATTGGATCGGCCTATCAGTTTACCTTGCCTACCTATGACTGATAATTTACCTCATATAATGAGGGTCAATGTTTGACCTTGAGCCATTTGCCATTTCCAAGAATGCATAATGTGCTATTCACGTTAGTTTGCAGCTTTGGAATGAAAAAAAGGCATGGGAACTACTGTTGGATGGGAGAATCGTTGGTCAAAAGTTTACCATGTTGTTCAAATGTCGGAATTTTTGGGGATTAGAATGTTCATCTGAAGTCCATCCTCGGGCAACTGACAATAGACGATATAGTTGCTGCAAGACTTATCTAACCTTTTGGCGGCGTCACTCGTCTATCTGATGCATGCACAAGCATACACAAATATTATCACAAGATGACAAGATACTGAAGCAACGCGTTTCAAGTTTCAGAATTGGTGCCATAATCTGCTACTGTAAAATTGAATTGAATTGCTCGTATTCATTTCAATTTTACCAAGTCGCAGAAGCTCCAACTCAAGCAGATGTTTATGCTACATTTCTTCCTATAATAACCGAACGTGCAATGTCAATTGATTTGTTTGGCTAGAGTTTCATAAACCGGTTATAAATGACCATTTCCACCGTTACTCTGAATGGTAACAGGCTTGAAATCCAATGAGTAAATGCTTTTAGCTACCAATGCCCTTAAGGAAACGAGTCTAGCAATATTTGAGAAAACAGAGGAACGTGATTCCTCTTGTACATGTAAACGCCTGCACGAATTAGATGATAAGACCCGTTTAAATTCAAGCACCCATCCGTGTTTGCTGTGCTGCTCGAAGAGTTAGACAAAATAAGGCATCCTGTTACAGGGTCGGCAAATAAAAGCAGAGGCACGACAAACAGGTCAATTTATTTAAGTTCATGAGAACTGAAATGGGGGAGTGCGAGTGTCCAACGAAGTCACACGTCAAATGTAGTAGCATGCCATCATCACTTGAGCTTGTCAAGGAGCTTTGGTGCCACCTGTAACACAAATCACAACATGAGTTGCCGACAGACTGATCAAAAGTCAAGAATGTTAATTTGTAACCATTCAACGAGCAGGCGATACTTACACACTTGTCAACGCATGACCAGTAGTCGAAATATTGGCCGGTGCAGTGCTTCTGCCCACTTCCATCGTTCTCGACTCTCTTGACACACCTCTGCGCACAAGAAGGCTAGCATTAACACCAAGCACACGAGCTTAGCAAGTAAACATACTTCACAGGAAAAGCCTCAAGATCACGCTTGCCAACACTAACATAAAACAACACAGTGGTTCAAAATTCTAGCACCGTGTTTTGGCTATAGAAGACTGGAAGATGAAAACCAAACTGGTATATGGTAACCACATCCTATCTTCTTTCATGATTCAAATAGCATGTTTGTATGATTATACCATCCGGAATTCAATCTTGCACCATTTGACTCGGAACATATTATTGACAACATAATAACAGAAACTCCTAATTAGTCTGCTACAGGATGACTAGACAACTGAAGTGGACTCTGGGAATGCAAAAAGAATGCCAGGAAATGTAGATGGTAAAAGGATATGTATGCACACTTTATAGCATACTAAGTTATAGACTTAAAAACTTGTAGCTTCTAGCAATATTTTAAGTAAAGCTTTGTCATGAACTGATGCGCAAGAACAATGCCAAACTTAGCGCTCGCTCTGTGGTTGGAATTATTGAATTGGCCTTCTAAGTTCTCTAAGACAAATATATACACACCTCATACTCATACAATGATTTTACACATAGTGGCTTGCAACGTTCCTCGAGTTTATTCTTCTGATCAACAGGCTCAGCGTCCGCCCTGGAAGAACATAAACCAAGCTGTTACAAAACCACATGGAGAAGGAAAAGATTGTTTTTCAAGCATTTCAAGCATAATCCAAGACATTGTGCAATATGATTCAGAAACTACAGACTACATTTAATCAGCAACAGGTGCAATTTGAAATTCCAAAGACATTAAAATTTGGTTCCGTCCCCTTCCTCTTTTTTCTTGTAAAACAAAATGTCAAATTGTAAATGAAACGATATATCTAAACTGAAAACATCGTCAGATAAAATTCCCTTCCCAAGATTGAGAACAATAGATACACTGATCACATGAAAACGTTACAAACACAAAAAAAACCTACATCAACAATTTGCATTTACATATAAAAATTCCAATTTGTTGAACCTTCCGAAGGTAGCTTATCTGAAGTTCTGAACCCAAAGAACAAAGCATTTGCATAATTTGCCTCCTTTGGATTGGAGGAATTTTGGAGGAAAAATGGAGGGTTCCATTTCCTATAGGATTGAGCACTGTTCATGCCTTTGGAATGAAGGATTGGAGCATAGGAAAACTGAAGGAAAGTTTCCTATGCTGCTCATTTCATCAGAAAACAACAGGAAAAAAACATCCAGTCAGACATCTTTTTTTCTTTCCCCTTCACGTGGGAATGAGGCAAATGACCTTGGCTGCTGCTGATAAAGTCTCTGAGCAGCACCCATTAAGGTTTCCATTCTATTAGCTTAGCTACTGCTATTGGGGATTATACACTTCATAAGATTTCCATTCCTGTGAATTTCCCATGCCCATCCAAACACCTATCTTAGGAAAAACTCCTACATTTTCCAATCCTACGTTTTGTAGTTGCATTCCTATAGAACTCCTACGTTTTTCCTATTCCTATGTTTTTGCAATCCTATGTTCCAAAGGGGGAGTAAAATCTAGTAGCAACATCAGCAAGCCCGTTACACATGGCACACTAAATTTATGCCGTGACTTGTGGCAGATGTTCACTGAGTAAGCGGTCACACACTTAACTGACTTTATTCATCTCAGTAGGTCACAGTTGGTGGAACAAAATTATCCCTATCTCAATTTACGAAAAAAACAAGAGAGTTGAGAGTACGGCTAACATGAACACTGACCAGGCACAGATACCACCACCAAGTCCAGAAACTGAATCAGTTCAGAGACATCTTGAGAAGGAAGGAATGTTGAAATGGCACTCGTAAGATCTTGATTGGATTTTGTGGGCTAGAACACTACAGAAGAAAACGTCCAGTAATTCTAGATTTGCTGCTGACACACACAGCGCAGACCGTGGGGATCGAGGTTTGAACCAATCAGGACACGCTCCGAGGGGATGAATCCGCTCGCGGGGATACAACATCTATACGAAAGCACAAATTTCTCTATCCAGCTTCACGAATGAATAGAAATGCCAGCTGAAGCTGAACATACTCTCTCCCTAACACGATCACGGATCACACACACTGATACGCAACCAATCTGTACAGGGAGGAACAATACCGACATGGCACTCGTAGGATCGCGAGGGAATCCCTGGTCTCGTGCGCCCAGAGATGCTGAGACCCGATCCGGTGGGTGGGTGGGGGTGGATTGTCTAGGGTTACGAGAGGGAGGAGGAGACGCCGAGGAGGAAGAACTGGGAGAGGGGAGAAGGACGACGACGCAGGAAAGGGTTGGTCGTTTAGCTGGGCCTGTCTTGAGGAACTTGGGCCAAATATTGGGCAGACCGGATCATCCCGGCCCAAATGAGGGAATTGAGCCCGTATGATCCCTAAGGTTTCACAATTTTTTAGGCGAAATGGATGGTTTTGTCGTCTCAATCATGATTCTCATCCCGAAGGTTCTAGCTGCTGCATTGTTACTGCTCCCTTGACACCTCTGTCAAGAAAAGAGTATAATTCTAGCTATAATAAGTGTTATATATATATAGATCTATTTATCTATATATAATCAGAAATGCATTTTTTAGGATGGAAAAGTAGGTTGGAATCCTCGCGTGGTGAGCGTGAAGCATCAATAGTGAAGAAGCACTTCACCAACGCACAATAATCCGTGAATTAACATGAGCACGAGGGAATCGATCGAGTGGACGGCGTACTCATTAAAATGCACGCAGATCGGCTAAAGATGGGCGTGGTTCACCCGTGAAGCGAACCGGATGCGATCCGTCGATCCATTATATTAATTTGGAGGCACCTATGTTTGATACTAGTTGCTAAACTTTAGTAGTATCACATCGGATGTTAGATGCTAATGAGAAAGATTAAATATGAACTAATTATAAAACTAATTGCAAAACCCATGTGCTAATTTGCGAGACGAATCTATTAAACCTAATTAATCCATCATTAGCAATGGTTACTGTAGCACCATATTGTCAAATCATGGACTAATTAGGCTTAATAGATTCGTCTCGCGAATTAAACTCCATCCGTGCTATTAGTTTTATAATTAATCTATATTTAATACTCCTAATTAACATTCAAACATTCAATGTGACAGGTGATAACTTTAGTCGGAAGTATCCAACCGCACCTAAGACCCTGTTTCGATACCTCGTGCTACAACTACTCCCACCCCCGCCACTGCTGACGCGAGCTGTCTTGACCGGCGGCGGTGATTTCTTTCCTTTTCTCTCGATCTCCTCCCGTGCTTGCACGAACCTTAGACTGCTACGATCGATCGATCGGGGGTGAGCGAGAGAGGAAGGTTCCAGTCCTTCGCCGCACCATGCCCATCTTTAATTAAGATCAAGCAAACTATTTTCGATCTGATCTGATCGACCGATCAGATCAGTCGCAAGCTCTCTAGCAAGCAGGCTAGCAGCTTTCTTTCATGCGTGATAATGCCGGCCGTAAAGCAAAGCATCGGTCGTTCTGCTGCATACTTGCATGCGTGCATATGGGACCTACTACATTACCTAGCAGGGCCTTGCAATGCGTGATCCCACGATGGTGAAGATATCGTTCCAAAGGAAAAGGAAAAGGATAGAAGATTTAGTTTGGGTTCTGTAACGACCTCTTGTATCTCACAAGAAAATAACGACCATTCATCGTGACGGAGAATTTTTATTTAGGAATTTATTTATCATTTTTAACAACAACGCATAGTACATGGCAGTCTCAACTCTCAACGCTTCTTCTCACTGTGGAGTCATTGCATATGAAGGCGGATCAAGATGTGAGTTGGTTCTCCCGTTCGGTTTTTCTCACTTCTCAACTCTGTATTTTGCATTCTTGCCAACACCAAGCCTGTTCGCTTCAGCTTATAAGCCGGCTGAAAAGTCGAAACGGCTGATTTGTTGTGAGAGGAAAATACTGTTTGGTGGCTGATAAGCCGTCTGAATAAGCTGAAACGAACAGGCTCACCGTCTTGACGCCTGGCTTGCAGGACAAGAGGTGACGAGCCATGGGATCTCTCTCGGACACTGTGTTTGTGCCGTGGGGCAGGGCATGGACGTGCTGTCTGAACTTGCTACGCACAGGATCCATGGGACGCGAGTCCTGCCACGTGCACGCGCGTGCGGCTTTGTCGATCGAACGAACATGGCACGCACTACTCGCCACAGTACGCAAGAGACCAAGAATGAAAAAGGCGGTGGTGTCGTGACCCCCAACTCCCCTGGCAACGCACGCACGGACGCAGATGTCTTTTTTTTTTTGCGACGTGGAGTATCCGGGATCTGCCTGGTTTTATTTGTAGCTACTCCGTAGGCGAGAACATGCTCGTCAAATTTTGTAAGAAAAGAAACAAGCATCGTCAAATTCGCTGGCTTAGTGCCATCCATCGTGCAGGAGACTTCATCATCAACCCATTGCAGAACAGCTGTGCCATACCCGAGTGGCCATTATATAAATGTAAACTTGATTGACGAAATAATTCAGGCACAAGCTGGAAAAATATTATTTAAATTTTTTTTCGATCAATCAGGGCATCAGGTACAAAAGCTGGACAGTGTGATCGAAAAGGCAACACCTGGAATGGGGTGTTCGTTCGGTTGGGTGAGCGCAGCAGGCCCAAAAGCCGACCCAAGCAACATCCAGCGAAGAACCAGTTGGACTTGGACCGACCGATTGGCGGGCGCGCACGTACTGATGCTGCGGGGCCCACTAGGCAGATCGGACGGCGGGTGCGTCCTCCGCGTCGCCCATCGTGCGGTCCAGGTTGTCTCAGCATCTCCAGCTCATTCCAGCCTCAGGCGGCTCTTTGGGGGGCCTCTATTTATTTTCTCTCTCCTTTTTTCGACTCGCTCTCATTTTTCTCCATTTCTTTTTCTTTGGTCCCGGACCACAGGTACTTCCAGTGGAAGGAATATAATTGTAGTTTTCTATTGTGTAAATAGCATTGTCTCTGATACACAATAGACATGAAATACCTTGGTGCCAGGGTTCTCACTCTTCTGGTTATGTTGTTTGATTCTTGATCCAAACTCAAGATGCTGAACTGAAATCATAAAATTTCATCCTTTACAAATTACCCTAAAGGAGTTGTTTTCATTTTGCCTTCAATTAAAGTTCTTCGCCTTCAACGGTGTGGTTTGTTGGAAGTTAGAAGCATTGGCTTCGTGGCATGGACCTACTTGCAAATAATTTCCTCCCAATTAAAAGTTTTTTTTTGCAAATAATGCCTCTTTTGATGCCATCGCCTTTTCTAGCCCGTGACAACCGGAGTTCAGGAGATGCATAACTGTCTTTGAGATCCCCTTTTATTTATTTTTATTTGATTGCAAACTAATTTTAGTTGGCACTAGCCAGGATGGGCTAAATAATTCTTGAGATGTTGGCCTAAATAATTTTCAGAAATGAAGTGTCCTCCACGTCTCCATGACAAAAAAAAAATACTCCATGTTGGACTACAGTCTAAAAAAAGAACAGAGCTGTAACATGATGATTAAAAAAAAGAAGAACATTTGAGACCTCTGTTTCATGCTGAAATTATACCTTGTTTTTTTCCATTCTTGTTACCGTGGTCAAAAGGAAATGTTAGATACTAACTGATAACTGAAAAATAGATGCATATCCTTAAAAAAGATCTCCATTTGGAAAAAATATGATAAACACGAAATTCGTAGACGCCGAACATCTGAAATATTATTCAATTTTTTGGGGGAAAAAAATACACGCCTCGTATTTCAAACCGTATCTGTGTCACGGACCACGCATCAATCGAGTCCACGTACCACCCATCCCTTCCCCTCCCCTTCCCCCCCGCTCTTGTATAAACTCCACCACCCCAGTCCTCGGGGACGAGCGCGCCGCCATCCAGATCCAGCCGCCGGAACTCCGCCCCCTCCGCCGTCGGCCCCGTCGCTCCGACCGGTCGGCTTCTCCCTTGCTGGTAAGGAAGCCCTACCTTTCTATGGTTGTTTTTTTTATTTCATTCTGTTCTGCGGTGGATGGATCTCCTGTTCGCTGCGAATGAGCGCTCCAATCCGAATCCTTGTTGTTGCTGGTATGGGTGCTCCGATTCGTCTATCTCGTGGCGGATTTATTCGCTGCGCGGCGGAGTAGTAGTTGGATCAGTTTGTTTCCCAGTTTTTTTGTTAGGATTATGAAGAAAGGTTTATGGGGAACGGAAGGTTTACGTGCCACAATAAACTGCAGCAAGCAGCCTCACTGGAAGTGGTAGCTTGCCTGCAGAATTTATTTGATAGGATTACCTTTCACGGGCTAAATAAGCAGATTCTGATTAGTAGGAGTACCCTTCTTATGCTTGAATCTGTTGATGCAACAGAACAACTGACCAGATGGCTGACGGCGAGGACATCCAGCCCCTTGTCTGCGACAATGGCACCGGCATGGTCAAGGTTTGTGCTGCTGCTCCTCATCGGTTCATACAAATCTGTGGTCGGGCATTCACAGTACTGACCGTAAAGTGACGCCTGTGTTCTTGGTAGGCCGGTTTCGCAGGGGATGATGCGCCGAGGGCTGTCTTCCCGAGTATTGTTGGACGCCCGCGCCACACCGGCGTGATGGTGGGAATGGGGCAGAAGGACGCCTATGTTGGCGATGAGGCCCAGTCCAAGAGGGGTATCCTCACCCTGAAGTACCCGATCGAGCACGGTATCGTCAGCAACTGGGACGACATGGAGAAGATTTGGCATCACACCTTCTACAACGAGCTCCGTGTCGCGCCCGAGGAGCACCCAGTGCTGCTGACCGAGGCCCCCCTGAACCCCAAGGCTAACAGGGAGAAGATGACCCAGATCATGTTTGAGACATTCAATGTGCCGGCCATGTATGTCGCCATTCAGGCTGTGCTTTCCCTCTACGCCAGTGGACGCACAACAGGTGTGCAAGTGATTATCCATTTTCATGAAAGTGCATTTTGAAATGTATAAGGTTCTTCCATCTCAGCTGGTAGTATGTTGTTGTTCCTGCAGGTATCGTGTTGGACTCTGGTGATGGTGTGAGCCATACCGTGCCAATCTATGAAGGTTATGCCCTTCCGCACGCCATTCTCCGTCTTGACCTTGCTGGACGTGATCTCACTGACAGTCTGATGAAGATTCTTACTGAGAGGGGTTACTCCTTCACCACCACTGCCGAGCGGGAAATTGTAAGGGACATCAAGGAGAAGCTCGCCTATGTGGCACTTGACTATGAGCAGGAGCTTGAGACTGCTAAGACCAGCTCCTCTGTGGAGAAGAGCTATGAGCTGCCTGATGGGCAGGTGATCACCATCGGGGCAGAGAGGTTCAGATGCCCTGAGGTCCTTTTCCAGCCTTCATTCATTGGTATGGAGTCGCCTGGAATCCATGAGACCACCTACAACTCTATCATGAAGTGTGATGTGGATATTAGGAAGGACCTCTATGGTAACATTGTGCTCAGCGGTGGCTCAACCATGTTCCCTGGTATTGCTGACCGCATGAGCAAGGAGATCACTGCCCTTGCACCAAGCAGTATGAAGATTAAGGTGGTGGCACCACCTGAGAGGAAATACAGTGTCTGGATTGGAGGGTCCATCCTTGCCTCCCTTAGCACCTTCCAACAGGTCAAGATTTACACTTCTCTGTTGCTCAACTATCAGATTTTCCTATGTTGCAGTAGTTGCACTATGCTTTATTTTTGTCAGTATACTAACAGTATGCTCTGATGTTTATATGGCAGATGTGGATCTCGAAGGGTGAGTATGATGAGTCAGGCCCAGCAATTGTTCACCGGAAGTGCTTCTAAGCCCTGGATTCACCGTCTTTCTGCTTTATTGGGGCTGTTCTTTTGTCGAGTCCTTGCCATGTAAGCTACTGTGTTTGAGATTTCTGGGGTTCCATTGAGCTATATTGCCGGATTTGTTGGTTGGGTCAAAACCATGTACCTTTTAGACTCTGTTCAGTGGCTGCTATATTCAACCAGTGCTGAATCATACATTGTGTGTTCAAGTATCGCTTTGATGGCAAATTTGGTGCCAATGTTAAAGAGTATTGAACTATCTACTAGCATGTTCTGTAATAGTTTTTGAATGACTCATTATCATTTCTCTTGTACATTCATTCTGGTTATGACCTAGCGGTGGTGTCGCCCAGTTAGTGTTGCCCAGTTAATTCATGATTTCTGATGTGGTTTTCCATGTGTTTTGGAGTTATATTAACAGTGACCCCATTGATGCTGTGGCTCCTAGAATAGACTCATTGGTGTTTCATTACTTTTGAGCATAGACAGATGCATGGAAATGATTCCTATCATTGGTTCATCTGCCTGTTTGGCTATTTGCTGTTTGTAATCAGTGTGCTAGATTTGCTGCAGATTTCTGAGTGCACATTCTGCTGCTTTGTTCATCTGGTACCGAAAAACATGGCATGTTGGTGCCACTGATTTCTGAATGCACATTCTGCTGGTTTGATTCGTCTGGTGGTACCGAAAACGTGGCGTGTTAGCGCCACTGATTTTCTGAACGCATCAAAGGCAGGAACATGCGCCTGTACTTGGAGAACATGGGGTGTTGCTTTGTGAAGAGTTGCTGGCTGTAACTTTTTCATGTGCAACCATTGATTGCATCATGTGGGTTGTGACTTTTGTTCAGATCTGTAGCAGTGTAGCCTTTGATCTGCTTATATGTAGGAGTTGCCCCCTCTTTTCCAGTTCATGTGAATTGTGATTTGTGATGAGTCATTTTCAGCTCTCCTTTCCGTGTCTTCTTTTCGACTGTTTTTCGTGGATGGTACGAGTTCAAGGGGCTTTGGTTGCTATTGCTTGATATTTGTGGTGCAAGTTTACTTGAAGTTGCACACCACAAAAGCAAGTGGAAAGCATGGATATGTGTGGATTGGCTCATGCCAGAACTTGTAACGAATACGTAGCCTGTCACTGTTAGGTGTACGGTTTGTGTGGCTTGGCTCGCTATCTTTTATCGATCAGCCAGCAATGTGTGGCTGAAAAGGTGAACCGTATTTGCTTTCTTCTCCAAATCGGAAACGTGAGGTCTAGTTTGGATTGCACCCTAGCCAATTCAAATAACAAACTCAGTCCCTTTAGAAATTCAGATTTTTGTCCCCCTTTATCCTAAATCCAACGCAATAAAACTCCTACCAAATTCTTGCACCCCAAAAGCAGCTCACCATAACTTATGCTGTTTAAAACTTTGAATCTGATGTTACCGGGAAATAAGAAACGAATACGAATGAAACAAGGCAAACGGTATTCGAGAAATTATTTAAAAATTTAGAAGGTCGTGATCATTACCCCAAATGGGCCAAACTGTAGCAGTCTCACTTGTATGTAACGGGCTCTTATCTCGCGGGCCTAAACAACGAGGCCCAAACTCTTCAAAATTGAACCCGGTACGCGTAACAATCAACTGTGCCAGTGCGAGTGTCTTTCTTTTCGGCGCCGCCATGGCTGTTGCCTGTTGCTCACCGGCGGGCGGCGGCGGCCGCGCTCACGGCAAATACCTTGCAACTAGGCTCGCTCGGAGCAACTTCAACAGATCCCTTTCCCCTTCAACAGATCCCTTTCCCCTTCCCACTTTTCAGCTATAAGAGCGTCTTTAGAAGCATAGGGTTGATTAGGTTAGGGAAGAAATACTCCTCCAAGGATTTTTCTTGATTTTCAAATCTCTTCCACCAGACGGTTTTTCTAACCCCTCTCCCCCGTCACTATTTGGAAGTTCTATCCCGGTCGCTCCTTGTATAAAAAACCCTGCCACTGCAGCTGCTGAATAACACACGTGTTACCCGTCACTGGTGAAATTTAGCAGCATAGCAACACATTTTCCAACAAACCCGATCGCTCATTGCTGCTACAACCAACACGCTAAACAGTAAAAAGAAATCTCTTTGCAAAGCAAGGTATGTACAAAATTGGTACATAGCAATCTGGTATAAAATATCCCTTTGCGGCCAGTGCGATCTGACACGTAACAAGGTACATAGCAAGGTACGTAACACAGGTTATCGACACATAACACAAGTTTTTTTTTTAAGCAAATGAAGCCAAGGACCTTCCCCCAATCATTCTCTTTGTGCTTCTTGGTTCTCTTCAACATTAGATTTAGAAAGCTGCAGCACTGGAGTTAGGAAGCTGGAGAAAAAAATGTAAAATCAATTACACCAGTAGGGAACAAAATTTTATATTTTATATATGCAAATAGAGGATTCAACCGATACTTGAGCAGGGTACAAAACTGAGAAAGGGAACATATCCGAGCAATCTTTTTCTTCAACCAAATTAGCCGGACACTTGATTTTTGGCTCCCACCAATATTTTTCTGATCGTTTCACTTTGGAAAACTTCATTTGCATCAACCTTTTGTTCATCCGATAGCCTTTCCATGGCATTCACAATGTCAATACATTTCTCGATTGAGTAGTCTTCTTCACGTCTCTTCTAATTTTCTAGAATTTTTTCAATCTGATCCTTTCTAAAGTCAATGTAATCCCAAGTTTTGTTGCCATCTAACTTTGTTTGCATTTCTTTCCACCTGTAACATCTTGGTCCTCTGAATTACGACTAGCTGGAGCACATTGAACTTCTATGCTTTCTACACCACCAAGACCAAAATTGAGTGGATTTCTATCTATATAAGCCATGATATGATTGCTTTGCTCTGAGATACTTCTTTGTGGAGTGGGTTCAGCTCGCAACTCACTTCTTTGTGAATTGGATTCAGCTCGCAGCTCAGTTCTTTGTGGAGTGGGTTTAGTTCTTTGTGGAGTGGGTTCAATTGATGTAAAATTTAAATCCCATGTGGTCGCACTTCCTATTAAATAAAAAATCAAGGTAACAATATCAACATCTTAGCATCTACAATAGCGAGAGTTGAAACTAGGAACATGATCTTATAGGATAGCAACTTCATCGGGTTAGCATCAACAGGTTATAATTAAATTCAGAAAACAGTTGTGCATTACCTAATAAGCAACATAGTCTTATAGGATATTATTTGTTTCGACCACTTAAGTTGAAAAACAACAAAATCAGTTTTGACTCGATATTATTTGTCACAGTCTTGACCTTGACAACTGCAACATTAGAATTGTAAGGCCTTAACTCAATGCTAATAGTCTAACAAACTTGACCAAATTAGCCTAAGTTAGCTGACAGACTGAAAGCATATGATTAGATGAAAGCATTACCTTCATATGATTAGACTGACAGCTTAATCACTACTTTATCAGAGGACATTTAGAAAAAAAATCAGTTCTAATTTCACGGCAATGAAAGCATTACCTTCATACAATAATTCCAAGCTATTATATAAAGGAAATGACTTCTTGTGGAACTTGACAACTTTATGGTTATCCTATTGAAGTACAACAATAACATATAATTAGACGGTTTGTATAAAGGTTAGCTGTTATATAAAGGGGTTGATTCTCCATTTAAGAGATCTAACCTTAATCAATTTTTCCCAACCTTTTGGTTCTGCAATGATCATACCCAAGGTATCGTTCTAGCTAACACCACTTTTCCTCACTTCTTTTATTATTTTATAGTTTCCTTTTAGCTCTTTCTCCTTTTCTTGCACTTGCTACTTCGTGAAATATGCCATTGGAAATATATCATTGAATTTGTTTGTGATATTCCTCCAACCTTCTGCTGTCTACCCATTCCTCCAACTTTCTTTTGTCTACCCATTCTATCTCTTAAATATTGGGATGTTGACAAGCTCTTTCAGAATATCCACAAGTCCCTTCTCATACGCGTAGCTCCATGTAGCCCTTTCCGTTGACATGGCTGGCTCCACGTAGCCCTTTCCGTTGACATGGCTACAAGAAATAAACAAGATTAGATAAAGGTTGTCATGAAAACAATACAGAAATAAGCAATGAAGAAAAAAAATAATACAGGCTGTCATGAAAATATTTATGCTTCACCTATTTATTACGGGTAGCCCACATCTGAAGAGCAATTTGGTCTCGTAGGGTGGTTCCTTCATTTGATTGCAGTTCATTTGGGTAGTTGTTATCCCCCTCTGGCAACTCAACATAATCAGATGGGTTGATATTATTTGGTTGGTGATAAGATTGTGAAAGACTGCAGCTGCTGCTGGAATTTTAATTTGATTCTCTATTGGATGAAATGTCCCAACTTTCAGAATTGGAAACCGCTTTTTTAGCATGCCAAAGGTCCTTTCAATATGATTGCGTAGCTGCGCATGCCGATGGTTGAACAATTCTTTGTAATTTGCATACCAATTTCCATGTCTTCTAAACTCACTAAGTTGATACTTAACTCCTCGGTATGGAGCAATGAATGAGGAAGTATTTGCGTATCCACCATTTATAAGGTAGAACTACCTCACAGACACATGAAAACCCTTCGTATGTGAAGACCGTAGGACCCCTGCATCAGATGCAGATCCTTCCCAACCACATGAGATGAAAGTAAAATTTAAATCAAAGCCACATGCACACATCACGTTATGTGACAAGGTTCCTTTCCTATTTCTGTAGGGAGCAGCTCTTTCTTGTGCAATGGTGATAGGAACATGAGTGCCATCAATGGCCCCAATGCAGTTCTAGAAGAAAGACATAAAGCGAGGGTCTGATGCAATCTTCACATGTGTATGGTTCACATTTGGGAGCTTCAAGAATCTATGAGTCAGTGCTGGAATTATATCGAAGAACTCTGCTATTTTCCTATGAATTGTTTCACCACTGTGTTGGAATTCTTTTTTTAGCCTATCGGTGCTTGCATCATGAGAGAGCATAAATATAAACATTCCCAGCTGCTTCTCAACTCTAACATCACGGGTATCACGTAACAAGTTTTCCATTCTAAGATAATTTGTTATAACTCTAAATATCTCAGGCTCCATCTTGAACTTCAGTTTGCACGAATTCTCGTGACCTTCCAAGATTTATCTGACCTTTTCAGCACCAGGCAGAGTTGAGGTGTGCTCCGACCGTTTCTCCTCATATAGACACTGCTGAAGTGCGGGGACCGTAACTAGGAATAGCTCGTCATCCTCTTCTTCCTTCTCTAGCATGAATCTTCTAACTTTATCCTCCCACGATTCCATTATCTATATGTATGTATATGGTAAGGAAAGTAAACTATGTCACATGAGATGAAAGTGAAAATTAAATCAAAGTTACATCTCACATGCAACCTAAAAGTGTTTCTCTGCCAATATCTATCAGATTTCTAGTTCTTGTTATTATCAATAGAGTGATCACACTACAAAGGAGCCATTAAAATTATCTAAAGAAAGTTAAATGGCAAAGAAAACTAAACGCCAACAGAAATCAGATGTAAATATTGAGCTAAAACCTGAAAGTTCAGAGAAATAGGACTTTGCAATTATATTCTACTGATCAGCCATGAAGCCATATCCCAAATGTGTCAGAGAACGGGTTATGATAGATTTTTCGATACATTGTACAACAGTTTCACCAAACAACTAAACATCAGCTTCCACAGAACACTGGAATATAATCCTAAAGAGGTTCTTTTTTTAGAAAGAGAAAAGAGTATTCGAATTTATAGTTATAGGAGCAAAGTTTAAAATACATGTTTAGTTACTCGGAAATCTATGATGAAATCGCAGAGGAAAATAACAAACATAACCAGGCAACAGATCATCATATAAATTGTCTTCAGAGATATACCAAATGATCTATCATTAATGAACTAATCAGAGTGCAGTTTGGCCTATTTACGGAACAGTCAGTACAATAAAGAAATGATAGCTTATTTTGTCTACGAATCTCATGACTAGTTTGAGCTACTATGCGAACATTAATTACATTAAATTGAAATAGTAATACATGCTAGTGCATTGGTACTTGTTATGAGTAATGTGACCACTAGTTTAAAAATATCACCATCACTGCTTATGAGTTTAAGAATATCAACATCACTGCTTATGAGTAATGGTTGAGCTTTCAATGTAACTCTAGTGCACCAAACAACATCCCAGACCAACATATTTACACAAAAAAATCTAGTTAAAGTTCAATCAGGAAATGGTTGATTGAATTTGCAGTTGTACCTCAAGTCATGATGGTGGTGTCACCACAGTAGTAACATCACTCTAGGTATGGCTTGTTCTTGTGGTAGAACTTAGCAGATCCTGTTAAAAAAAATCCTTATTTAGTTACTACATTTCAAAATCTAGTAGAAACAATACAGTCCATGACTTAAGTCCATATAGAAACAATACAATCATGAATGGAACTATGAAAAATGACAGGCTTATAGAGTTTGACATGCATTTCAAATGATCACAGATTCAGAATAACCACCCTAAAAAGTAGAATAGTAAAGTTTCCAAAACAATCTGGGAAGCAAGCCTTATTATGATAGCAAATAGAAAGCTTATGAACATACCATCCTGACCCAAGCAAATCAGCACTGACACGGGCACTCTACACAACTACTAGCTAGCGAGGATTCTTCAGAACATGCCACACGAATTGTACTGTACTGCTATAAACCTGCCCCTTATGATTTATTTCTATGACAACCACTAATGCTTACTGTACGTTGGAGAATCATACTAGCCAACACAAGATTGGCCCCAAGAGAGCATATAAAACAGAAATTCAAGGGACAACACTGAACTCGCAATTCAAGTGACCACACTAAACTGAACCCGTGAGGTGCCATGGATCACACGATTACGACAGAATACTTCAATCAATTAGTAAAGAGACATTTCACGCAAGTACAAACTGCACTACTAGCATACTAGATGCACGGAGAGACTTACCTAGATCAGGAATGTCCAGTGAAGAGACGAACGGATCTTGGGTCTAGCAGCTTTGAGGTCACCAAGATCTACAATAATTCAAATCAGCAAGAGGAGTATAATCTCTATTAAATAGAGGAGGAGGAGAACTCACAGGCTGAGGAGAAAGACGTATGACACCACCATGGTGGATGCGGAGGTGGTGGCCGAGGTGGAGGCGTCGCTGCAAATCGGAGGTGGAGAGGCGGCGCCTGGACAAGGAGACGGAGCAGCCGCGACGGCGGCGACGCCTGGTCAGGGAAAGCGGAGGGGCGGTGCTTGGACGCGGAGGGGTGACGCTTGGATACGGAGGGGCGACGCGCCTGGACGAAGGCAGGGGCGGCGGCGCCTGTATGGAGGCAGGACGAGAGGGAGATGATGCAGCGCTCGGAAAATACCGTCCGAACCTTTAAGGTGGGGAGGAGCCGACCCGTGGGAAGGGAAGGGATCTGGTGGTCGAGCTCCCCCGGCGGATGGATATTCAAAAGGCACGGTTGATTGGCCCCTTTCCTCTCCCTTTCTTCCCTTCTCTCCTCCAGCTCCTCTCCCGCGCGCGCCCGACGCCTCCTCTCCCGCGCGCCCGTCGCCTCCCGTCCCGACTCCGGCCGTGCACCGCCGGTTCTTGCACTCGTGCGCGGCCGGGGCCGCCACCGTTCCGTGCGCCGCCGGGGCCGTCGCCCGTTTCGGCCGCCTTCCGGGCCTCCGCGGCTGGACGGCGCGCGCCACCGGGGCCGCCGCGGCTGGCACGCCGCGCGTGGCCGGTTCCTCCGCAGCTGGGAAACCGCTGGCCTCCGGGGCTGGACACCGCGTGCCGCTCGGGGCGCCACGGCTGTGCGCCGTAGCTTGGGAAGAAAGCCAGCAAAGTTGAGGGACTTCTATGCATGACGCAGCCATAACAACCCATCCCCATGGCAGCGCCCTCATCCTCAACTGCCACGCTCACGCCGGTGCTGATCCACCTCCTGCGCGGCGCCTCCGACCTCGCGTCCGTCGCCGCCACCCACGCCAAGCTCTTCAAGGCCGGATTCTCGTCCACGCTCGCCTCCTCCAACCACCTCCTCGCTGCTTACTGCCGCTGCGGCGCGATGAGCCGCGCCCGCGACCTGTTCGACGGAATGCGGGACCGGGATGTCGTCTCCTGGACGACGCTCATGTCGGGGTACGCCGCCTCCAGCAGGCCCCGGGAGGCCATCTCCCTCCTCCGTGGCATGCAGTTTAGCGGCGTGCAGCCTAACGTGGTCACCCTATCGACGGCCACCAGCGTGTGCGCGCGCCTCGCGGATGAAGGGCTAGGCAGGCAGGTGCACGCCCGCGCAGAGGTCGCCGGGTGCGCGCGCGACGCCGTCGTCGCCACCGCACTCGTCGACATGTATGGCAAGGCCGGCCGCGTTGAGGACTCGCGCGCGGTGTTCGATGGCATGGCGGCGCCGGCGAGGAACGCCGTGTCGTGGGGCGCGATGCTGGCTGTGTACGCGCAGAATGCGCTCGGGAACGAGGCGATCCAGCTCTTCGCCGAGCTCAGGATAAATGGCAGTGGTCTGGCGCCCAACCACTTCATGCTGTCCAGCGTCGTGAGCGCGTGCGCCAGTGTGGTACGTCTCAGCATTGGCAAGTGCGTCCATGGTGCAGTTCTCCGGCTTGGGCATGGAAACAACGAAGTGATTGCGGTGGCTCTGGTTGACATGTACTCCAAGTGTGGGTGCTATGAATACTCAAGGAAGGTGTTCGACAGGATTGAGCAGCCATCCCTCATCCCGTACACCTCCATCATCGTCGCAGTAGCAAAGTACGGCCTTGGGAGGTGTGCACTTGCTTTGTTGGGTGAGATGGTCGATCGAGGTGTGCAGCCAAATGATGTCACTCTGCTTGGCGTCATGCATGCTTGCAGCCACTCTGGTCTCGTTGACACTGGCCTCCAGCTCCTCCACTCCATGCAGAGCAAATACGGCATTGCTCCGTGCCCCAGCCACTACACATGTGCGGTTGACATGCTCGGTAGGGCAGGGCGGTTCGAGGAGGCATTTGAGCTGGCCAAGGAGGCTCAAGTTGCAGGCAATGAAGCCCTCCTTCTGTGGAACTCCTTGCTTTCAGCTTGCCGGACACATAAGCGCTTGGACCTAGCAACCTTGGCTGGCCAGAGGGTGTCAGAGTTCAACCAAGATGTAGCAGGTGGACTGGTAGTGATGTCAAATGCATACGCTTCAGCTGGTCAGACTGACAACGCTGCTGCTGTCCGGTCAAGCATGAGGCGACGCGGCATACGGAAGGATCCCGGGTGCAGCTGGATTGAAGTAAAGGATATCCCCTATGTGTTCTATGCTGGCGCAATATCATGTGCTGGTGCAAGGGCAGATGAAGTGCTGATGTTGCTAGATGAGTTGGAGTGTAAGATGAGCGAGAAGGGTTACAAAGGGAAATTAGGGAGTGCTAGAGTATCAGATGCCCATGAAGATGATGGGGATGAAGGGAAAGGTGTAATGGTTGGAGTGCATAGCGAGATTTTGGCTTTAGGATTTGGTTTGCTGGTTGTCCCAAAGGGGATGCCCATCAGAGTGATGAAGAACCTGAGGATGTGCTGTGACTGCCATGAGGCGTTCAAGCTCATCAGTGGCATTGTTGAGAGGGAGTTTGTGGTCAGGGATCTGAATAGGTTCCACCATTTCGAGATGGGTTCATGTTCTTGCAACGACTACTGGTGATTGAAGTTTGCAATTGAAATGGTTCCGATCTTTCTGGTAGGAAAGGAGAACGACATTAACAGATTATCTTGGTGATTATCGTTTGAGGGAGAGGAGTTTGAATTGATGTAAATCCAAATTACGCGTAGGCATCATGCGGCGGGATGAACAGTAGTTGCCGGATGTAAATCCAAACCCATCACAATATTACATTAAAGATGTTGCACATTATTGCCGGTGCTGTATCACGCACCAATCAAGGACAAAAATCATTCTGGGGCAACAATAATAATCCCAAAGACAACCGCGAAAACAAAAAAGCCTCGCTACATAATGTTTCGGAAACAAAATGGTGAAGACAGGAAGAACGCCGCAACACGAAACGACGATGAACGAAATCCATGTAGTAGCTAGAACGAGAGTGGAAGCCTCTGCAGACATGGAAACAGAGGCGCAGCAACGTCAGTACCAACCTGAAGGAGCCTGATGGAGACGGCCACTCCCAGAAATAGAACCCAGTTTTATTTGTCTCAACTGAAAGGGGAAAAGGAGACGAATAAACACGGTAAGCAAGCAAAACATTTTAAGGGCAGCTGAAACAATGGAAACGCTGATCTCCAGCCTGCATTTGGAAGGCACGTTGGCTGCTTTTGTGACGGCAGCCACGGCGGCCTCCACGTCTGGATCCGCAACGCCCTCGAGGTCCATCTTGACATGGACCTGCTTCAGGCTGCCGAGGTTTCCGAGGCCAAGCTCCGGACCTGCAAGTGCAGCTCCCAGTCCCAACGCGTTGTACTTGCACCGAAGACGGAGCTTCCGGAGCTTCGGCATGGCCCTCTCCTTGAATGACAGGCCGGTGACGGTGATGGCTCCGTCACGGCGCTCTAACCAGAACAGCTCCAGGAGCGGGAACCCAGCTTGGCCACCGATGACGACCCTTTGCTTGTCGCTGTCTCCGGAACGTAGCTTGAGGATGATCAGGGCACGTAGGCCCCCGAGGATGTCCAAATCCTCGTTGCTTACCGTGGCCATCCCAATCTCCAAGTAGGTGAGCCTGGGGAGTTCTGCTCTCGCCATCGTCTTCGGGACATGGGGAAAGTAGTAGTGTGAGCAGGCCAGCTTGAACTCCCGAAGTTTCGATGACGGGCACCAGGACTCCACCAGGAAATCGAGGGAGCAGTCCTTGTCAGCATCGAGGCACAGATGCTGAAGCGTGAGCTTGTTCAGAGCATCGACCAGGTTCTGCTCGCAAGCTGCGCAGTCCTTGTCACCCTTCTTTAGGCTCCACTTGAGCCCAAGGATCCTTAGCTTCAGCAGCTCGCCGAGTTCCTGAACTGCTGCTGCGTTGCTCTTGCTTACGTCCACCATCGACAGTTCCTGCAGGTTCTTCATCTTGCCCACGCCGCTCGGCAGCTCGACGCCTGTCACCAGGAGATGCGCCAGCCTCTGGAAATCACCATCATCCACCGCCAATTGCCGGACCCTCGTCGGCCTTATATCCAGGGTCTCCAAATTCTCCAGTTCCTCAATCTGTTTCGGGAGCGCAGGTACCCCTCCTCCAAGCCCCAGGTACTTGAGCTGGAACAGCTTGTGTATGCCCTGGAGCTGGTGTTTCTCCAACGGGTCAGCGTAGTACGTCTTCCAGATCCAGCACCCGCAGAACGCGGAAGTTGCCAGGATCATGTTTCTCTTCATCGCGCCCAAAGACGGTCAGAGATCGGACGTTTGAGAGGATGCCACTGCTTGGCGTTGTGGGTTTCACTTATAACTGGTCGTCGTACTGGAGAGACAGCCGCCGAATCTTGTCATGTGGCGCGACGCCGACCAACTGAGACGACAGGGTCACAAAGTTCTCCTTGGCCAACAGTGAGATGATGAGCTCACGGACGGAGTCGTGGACAATGTAGCATCTCTCCCCATTGTCTTGGACAGGCAACGGCTGGATCAAGCTGCTGAGATGCTTCATTTCGTGGACATAGCTAGAATCCATGCAAGATGAAGCGACTGTCTCTTCCTTGAGAGTTGTTACGATTACCCGGCTCCCTTTGTTGTCATCAGGGAATGCACATTTGATGACCTGCCATCTGTCTTGAATCACATCATCAATTACAATCAAGTACCTGCATCAATGACACGAGAACACGGGTTAGCATGGGCCAGGAGGTTGTGTACATATAGCCATTTAATTACGGGGCCCTTGCCTCAACAAACGCATACAGCCGCCCGAACCCTACTTCTTAGTGTGTGTGATCTTTGGAACACAGAAGGAGAAACAAAACAATACCAAGGTTCAATTTCTAAAAACAAATCCTAGAGTTCTTTGAAAAAGAACATGACATGCCTCCAAAATATATCTATATATCTGTATATTATCTTAATAAGGGAGTTTTGAAATATTCCGATAGCAACAAAAAAATCTTCATTTTTTCTATGAAATAAGCCAACATGTTCACCGAGAGGAACTATAAATCATCATTAATCAAAAAAAGAAAAATGAGCATATACACCACTAGATTTTATGATGATCTAATGGTCTATATTAAACCAAAGAAACCATGCCTAATACAATTAATAAATAATAAATTCATATGGAAAAAATAACATTTCAATTTTCATTTGAAATTTAAAGTAAAGTACCTAAATAAAGTGTCCATGTAAAACACAATTAGCGTAGCCCAAAATTTGAAGTAAAAAGGTATTAATTTTATATCCATACAAATTGGGAAGGAAAATACCTCTATCATGTCAATGTTTAAAAATAAAAATCGCCATCAACCAAAATAAAGAAAATAAGGAAAATGAAGTGAGAGTGATGGACTCGGCCATCATCTATGGGAGAGATAACGGGCTGGGCTTTCCACGTGGGTTGATATAGAAGGAAGAGGAGGTTTCGGCCCATGATGAGATTTGATCGAGAAATGATTTGTGAATTTGGAAATTAACATAGTGAATACGGTAAGTGAACTGAATACGTGAGTGACACGTCATATTTTGATTTGAATGGTTTTGGAAAGAATATAAAGATTTGATTAAAAAAGATCAAAGAATTGAGTCTGACTCGACGACAACCCTATCGAAAGACGGGTTAAGAATACACTAAATGATTGGAGGCTATATTATATGAGAGTTACACTAATCTTTGTCCATAGCAATGCACCAGTATATTTCCTACTTATAAACCTACAAATTGAGAATCAAATCAATAATTTAGTAGATACTTAAATGCAATTGGAAGCAACGGTGAATGTAGAAACTTACCTTTCGTCAATCATAACTACTATGATTTTCATTTCAAAGAAAAATACTTGCAGTGGATTATTATAATCTTGTTCATGATTTCTTTGTGAATAGCAACGCTACCACAAAAATGGATCTATATCAACAGAACATTACAAATAGTGAGCCAAAACACGTAGTAACAATACTGCAAACGGCTAACATTCTGACTGTTAGATATAAATGCTCCAAATTCACTGCTTGGGCAAGCACCGTATATTATTTTTTTATAGGCGAACAAACTATAAATACAATGCAAAAAAAAAAGTTAGTACTAAAAATAAAATATAAAGAAAAGAAAAGAAAAATCAGTATCACCAAAAATAAAAAGAAAAGAAAAGGAAAAAGAGAGGAAAAATTAGAAATAAAAATAAAAGCAAAAGATAAAATAGGAAGGGAAGAAATAGATATAAAAATAAAATAAAAGGATAAGGAAAGAAAGGAAAAACGAAAAACGAAAAAAAAAACTACCAGGTGCTCGTCTCCGCTGCTCTTGGGCCTGCCGGTAAGTGATGGTCCAAACCGAGCCGACCCACGTACACTCATTTTGTCTTGGGGGCGACAAAATGACGACAGGCTAGGTGCGGCACCTTCGCGATTGGTTTGATGCCGGGTTTTGGCAAGCCAAAAGTTGGGTAAAAAATTGTCAATATTTTAGGAGAATAAATGGAAGATGTGGCAAATTTGTGTACCATCAAGTAGTGGCCAAAATGTTGGTTTGCCAAAATTTTAGCATGCCAACATTTTGGTAGCAAACCAAGGAGGCCCATAATTTTTGTCCGCAGCGCGATTAATTTTTTCAACTGGTTCGCCTTCTGCATCTCACTCCCTTAGATCGTGCAAATCACCGCCTGACCCGCCTAGTCATCACTCACGCGATGTATGCTGGCTTGGTGCATTCTTCAATTCGTATAGTACATGCAACGAGATTTTTGTTTACTTTTCTTTTCCTTATTTGCTCGCCTTCTTTTTGAAATAATCTTTGCTTGCCTTCATCGACGCGTGATTCAAGCCATCCTTCAGCACATGTTCATTCTGTACTGCTCTTCCTGCATCCATCAACGTGATTTCCCACTTCGTCCCTTGGAAAAAAAAAGGGAACAGCTGGCCGCCGGGATCTATATATGATCGGCTCCCGGCCGGATTGTAAAGCCGCCGACAAGATCTATATATGATCTATATATATTTTAAAAGCCTGCAAAGTATCCTGTGGACAAACCTTTTGTTGTTATTCACTTGTTACTTTTGTGCAAGCAAGTACATAACTCTGATTATTGATCGCTTCTTATCTCAAAGCCTTTGATAAAACTCATGTTTTTTTCTTAGCTATGCCAAGGATATATGCAAGCTATATATAAGTGAAGTGAACTTGGAGCCAAACTGCCAATTAGAAATTACAAATACTAGAACGATACTCTTTTCATCTTTGTTTAATATTCAGCAGGCACTGAAGCTTCATACTATTTGGTCAAGGCTTTGGTAGCTTCTCATTGTATTATGCGTCAAAAAGTCCAAAATGGAATACATCCAGTCATGCAAATGTCAGCTTTAGTAAAATGTCTCTCGCTTAGCTAGATTATTCACCTTGGGTGCCTTGAGACGGCCACGATCACTTCGGGCACCATTCATATGTTACAATTGAGAGCATCAATTTTTTGTACACTATGATCCTCAAAACATAAGGTTGCTTTCTTATATTCAGACAATTTCTTTGTTGTTGGAACTGCACTATACTCTGCTATCATAAATTTATGGGTGATGTGAGATTCATGAGCTACAACCACAAAGTCCAGAAACTTAACCCTGGTCATTTTGAGAATCGATCTATGTCTTGTCCAGAGAAAGTTTAATACATTCTAATCATCATATCTATTGGACTGTGGATTTCAATTTTAAGTGTAAAGCTGAGTGATGCTTTGAAGAAGTTTGAGAAGAATGTTGCAACTAGAGATTCCATACCATTTTCCTCTTCATTTCTTAAAGTTCACTAATCATTTCCATAACTTTATATGGAAGCTATAGTGTATCGAATTTGAACGTCCATTTCCAACCTTGCTTTTAATTTTCCTTGTATGGTTTATGGGCCGAAAACGTCCTTCTTGATATGTAGAGTAGGTACTGCAATTATGCAAATATGTAGTATTACAAATTTAGGTAAATCTAGTGGAAAAAAAAGAAAAGAGCAACAAGCTAGGCGGGCCTTCCTCACGCGTTGGGCCAAACTAGGCCTGCTTTGCTTTGCTGCCTGCTTCCGTCTAGCTGGCTCTTTCTTCTCTTCCTCTCCACACGCAGCCCCCCCCCCCCCCCCCCTCTCTCGGCCTTCCTTTCCTAGTGGTGACGGCAGGACGAGTAGCGCCACCCTTGGTCAATTCATCGTCAGGTGGTTCGCCGCTGACGAGCATTTGACACAGGTATAGTGGTGGATGCAGAATTTTATAAACATGTGTACATAAATATTCATATTTTATTCCTAAATACATATAGTTCACTATGTGATTTTACAAGCGAAATGTCTTTATTTTAAAATAAAAATAAATCTTTATTAACTGCTCACTAAGAAACTAACAAACGTATTGAAGCACACATGCTTTATATGCTTTGAGAGCACATGTTCAGTGGTTTTGTTGAGCTGTCTCATATGGGTTACAAGTCATGACACATCTAAACAATTCTCCAAATATTAATAATTGATCATAATATAATTGTGCTAACCAAAATACAAAGTATGCTATTGCTCCCATATGACCTTATTTATTTTGAAAATATACACATCCATTTTTATATAGAAATATCAATATCTTTTCTTTATAAAATCTGTTATCTAGAAGCATCTTTACAAGTAATAAGCTTTACATGATTTCTATATTATTTTTAAAGAATTGTATATCTATTTAATTTCAAAAATATTCTAGAAGTATTCTTTGCGAGGTAAAGATTTGACAATCGGCATGTTATGTAAAAATTCTAAATATTTTTATCAAATAAGGAAGGATTACCGTTTATAATTTCCATTGGAACAAATGATGTGTACATATGCTGAAATATTCTATAACTTTACCGGTGTAACATACAATGATACATGGGCAAATCATTTTTAATGAAGTTTAATTTTATGATTGCTTCTCTTAGGTATTGGTACATGTGTAGTCAGTCTCCATCTTTTGCAGATCAAGGTGCTAAGATCATCCAATAGCTGCACGATCAATGGTGTTATTCGCGTAGGCACCTATAGAGCAACCGATAAGGTATATACTTATGGTGTTATGGAGACTCACGGTGTTGATGAATGACAACATTAGGGTACCCGGCTGCCCGGCTCCATGATGGAACATGGAAAGATAAATAACGTTACATTAGGGTCATACAAATAAGGAAATATAAGAGCATGAATGAATGAATTTATGTGAAATGAATCTTGTGTAATCTACACTGCTTCTTGCACCCTCGTGTGGTGACAAAATCCATCTCATCTCAAAATTGGATGAAAGAAAATTGAACACCGGCGGTGTGCAATGATAGGACATGTTTCCAAATTTTTTTTTGAAAAATCCTCTACCAAGAAAATTTGCCAAATTTCTTAAAACCCCAAATCCCAAAGTTGATGGGTTAAGACTGTGGGGATCAATTACCTTTAGGGTCTTGATGCTATCGTTGTTGTTGATGTGTGCATTATGGCTCCACAACCACAACTCTACTCGACGAGCTCTCTCGTATACATGTTCTTTGTGATTAACCTTGCTACTATGTGGCATGCTCCATTGCACGACAACCTTGTGTGCACTTCCGGTAGACTTTAGGTTATCATCGTTGCATATGGATTGCATCCAATCTCATTCATTCACTGCCATCCGGCAGCTTCCATCGCTCATACACATAGTAAGAATGGATAAGAATTCTAAACCCTAACAAACTTTCCTCTTCCTCCGATCCATTTGGCTCCCTGACATTTGCCAACATCGCAGATGCATGCATACTCCTTTGATGGGATCTCTTGTGGCACCAAAATGTACATACACATGCATAATTTGATTTTTGGGTCCAATGGTTTTGAATTTTGAGAATTTCTTAAGTTATAAGGTTTTACGGTTCCTTGAGTTCGTGTATGTATTGATCTTCATGGTTTCTTTTGAAAAGTTCTAGAAATTTAATACATTTTCTAAATACAAATTGCTTCAATTTGGTGTTCTGTTATGTGCTTGCCTTGTGTGTGGCTCGCGAGGTAAATGAGATGACCTGAGCTGCTAACAATCTGAGCTGAGATAGATTTTTTTTCTTATATTATTAACAAGCCAAGCCGAGCCGGTTGTAAGTCTAACCGCGAAGCACTAATTACGTCTTTGCTGGAAGACACTGAGGGCTAGTTTGGCAGAATTCTGATTGTGGCTAAAACAGCTCCAATTGTGACCTCTCTAGTGAAGCCAAAGTCATTTTGAAAAACGTTTGGTAGAATGACCTCTCCTATTTTCCGTTTATAGATATAAAATGTTAAATATCCAATATACCCTTACATATTCGATACAAATGAGTTTTATTTTTTTTCTTAATCTATAATGCAATTTCATATGTAATAAAAAGATTAGTAAATAGAATGATGAATATATTATATAATCCTTTGTTTCCTTGATTCCATTTACGTATGATACCTTTTTATGTTTTTTCTTTTTTTTGACGCTCCGTTTTGACGTTCCATTCTATTTATGTATGCTACCTACCCCTGACTTGACTCCCATCGGCTGAATCATAGTTATTAGAACTAGATTGGACCAACCAGTAAAAGATCGAATCAGGCGGTTTGGTTCGCTTAAAAGACCGTCTATGCAATCGGACCGGTACAAAACGGTTGAACCAGCCTGTTTTTAACTAACCGACAAACCGGGTGGTTCTGTACGAACCTGACGGCTTTTGCTTCCTCTCCAGATTAGTGTCCCTTTGGTTGGGCTTTTGAAAGTGCTTTGGCTTCCAAAAAAGACAAAAGCTAACTAAAGGGGTCGGTTGCGAACCACCGGCTTCAACAAAAGCAGCTTCTCTTTAGTTCAATTCTCACAGCACTTGAGCCCCTGCTTCCACCGGTTGTGGCATCCAAGTTTTCCTCAAAATTACCCACTGTCATCAGTTATGAGCGTACCGATTCGTCCTCCTTCTCCCTGCGACAGAACACACACGCGCGCGCGGGGATGGATCGCGGGTTCACCGCCCCACCGCCAGCCGCCCTCCCCACCGCTGCCCTACCGCCGGCTGCCCTCCTCACCGGCGGCGCCCTCTCTGACCTCTTCCTCTCCTCCCAGCGGCGATTCCAGGCGGCGGCGGCAGCCCTCCCCACGCTGCCCCACCGTTGGCCGCCCTCCCCACCGGCGGCGCCCCTCTCCGGTCGGTTCGTCTCCTCCCGGCGGCGATTCCAGGCGACGACGGCCCTCTCCGACTCCCTCCTCTCCTGGTGGCGGCGCAAAAGAGGGTCCGCGGTGGTGCTACCTACTCCCGATGATTGGTCAACGACAGCTGTCCTCCCCACTTTGGTTTGCGGCCGCCGCTTGTGAGGTCGCTCCCTGATTCGCTCCGCCGCCACTCGCGATTTGCTCCTGATTCGCTCCGCCACCGCTCGCGAGGTCGCCCCGCCGCCGCCGTGGTCTCTGCCCCGGCCGTTGCGCCCACAAGGAGGCATCGCGCCTAGGCCGGCGAGGGCCGACCGATGCGCCCAGGCCGGTGAGACCCCGGCCATCGCTGCTCCTTCACGCCTGGGCCAGGGAGAGGAAGAAGAAGGGACTGACGAGCGAGGTCAGCTCGTCAGTGAGAGAGGGAGAGAGTTGAGTGAGGAGAACTTAACAATTTCTCAAAAGCCACAGCTGCTCAATCAAACGACTCTCGGATTTCTTACGATCCACATCTCACCACAGCTTTTCTACAATCCACAGCTCACAACTATATTTTTCGAAAGAAACGGCTCAACCAGACACATCCTTGTCCCTCCCACGTCGGCCCAACCAAAGGCCCAGGCGTCCAGCCAAGCACCCTTCGGCTCCTAAAGTCCGCTCCGCTCCGCTCAGGTGCCGCAGAAAAGCGCCGCCGCCGCCGCAGTCCGTCTTCTCCAACCCCGACCTGCCGAGCCGCCCTCCCCCTCCTCCCTAGCGCCTCGCAGCTGAGCCCCCTCCTCCCCGCGCCTGGACTCCGGCTTTCGTTTCCCAGCGGCCAGTTTTCCCTTTCCTTTCCCTTTCTCCGCTCCACCCTCTCGGCCTTATTTCCTAGCGGCGACGACAAGGCGAGCAGCAACTGCCAGGTCTTTTGTCGCCCGACCATCTGACCTTCGTTGGGCGCCGGCGACGAACATCCGACAGGTACGCCCACCTATTCCCTTCCTGCGGTGCGGAATCGAACCTCCAAACCCTGATGTATGCTATTTATATTTGGATCTGACCATGTATTCTTCAAAACTTCGATTTTTTTTCAAGCAATTATCGGGTGTACACATGTACACCCATGTCCTAAACTGGGTCCGCCCCTGCAGAGGTATGCCTTCCCATCCCCTTTCCTTCTGCTGTGCGGAATCGAACACCCAAACCCCATGCTATTTGTATTCGGATCTGACCATGTATTTGCTTACTACCCAAACCCCATGCTATTTGTATTCGGATCTGACCATGTATTTGCTTACTGACTTAAGATTTTTTTTGCAAAAATTACTGGGTGCACATGCGTTGGTACCCATTTCCCATGTCCTATACTGGCCCCGCCACTTTCGTAGGACTTGTTGGTACCCAATTAAGGCGCGCGCGCAGCTTATTTTGCCTGTAGGGTTCAGCTGAATTCTGTTGAATCTTTTGCTAGTGCAAGTAGCTTTAGCTCCTCTGTTAAGTGTTGCTTAATTTGATTCTATTGAATCTCTTGAAAGTTTTTAAGGAAGTCTCGCTGTATTTCAATATGGTACAAAAAGTAATTCACTAATTAGTAGGCGGCTGTGTGTTTGCTAATGGTCTGCTGAGTGAGCCCATGATTTCTTAACTGATGCAGAGATGGAATTGTGCTGTATGTGTCCATTGCTTATACCTTAAATAAGTGGCTCTAATAGATTAATGAACCATTTAACTCTTGAAGCATAAGCAGATGATTTTGATTACAATGATCTCTAGGTTCATAGAGTTATTTGTGACCTTTGTGGTCTTGTTGGAGTATTCATGTAGTCATATCTCGTACGTGTATTTTGCTCAACACTTCACCTCAATTATTTTCTCAGGTGGGGCTGCAAGACCAATAAGGAGGTGCTTGCGCCAATCTCTTTGCTTGTATATGGTAATAGAAGGGAGTATTAATGACTGCATGTTCCTTTGGTCAAAATGGAAGGAAATAACCTACCCTCTGGAAGCTTGATGCAAGGAACAAATTATGGTAGTTTAGACTTGCATCACAACCACATGCAAATGCATGCTCCAAACTCTGGAAACCAGGGCTTCAACCACTCTCAGATGCCCAGCAATTTCCCCATTCATCTGAATCAGGTTACAGATTCTGATCAGCTGTCTGAATTTCAATTTGGAGAACATGGCAAGGCCAACCACCATCACCAACACCACAACCAGCAGCACACAAAGAATAGCATGAGCGATGATGAGGAACATGGTGTCAATGAGGATGCCACTGATAGCCAGACCGGCAAGGGCAAGAAGGGCTCGGCATGGCATCGGATGAAGTGGACTGATTCAATGGTTAAGCTTTTAATTACTGCAGCATCTTACACCGGGGAGGATCCAGGAGCTGATTCAGGAGGTAGGAGGAACTGTGCAATGATGCAGAAGAAAGGCAAGTGGAAGGCCATATCAAAAGTCATGGGTCAGCGAGGTTGTCTTGTATCGCCACAGCAGTGTGAGGATAAGTTCAATGACCTCAATAAGAGGTATAAGAGGCTTACAGATCTCCTTGGTCGGGGTACTACTTGCAGAATTGTGGCGAATCCAGAACTTCTGGATAGCATGGCTAATCTCTCAGATAAGACAAAAGATGATGCGAGGAAGATATTGAGCTCTAAGCACTTGTTCTATGAGGAGATGTGCTCCTACCACAACAATAACCGGTTTAGTTTACCTGAAGATCCTGCACTTCAGCGCTCATTGCAGCTTGCTCTGAAGTGTAAAGATGAGCATGATACAAGGAGGAGAGCGAGTGGAGATGCTGATGAAGATGATCAAAGTGCGGACACTGATTATGAGGAAGAGAATGATGATGAGCATCCCGTGGTGCATGTCAATAAAGGGACCCTGCCTGTGCATAAAAGAATGCGGTACATGGCGGATCAGGAGGATGTAGGTTTTGGCAACTCTTCCAGCTCACATGACTGTAGCAGGAGATCCGATCCCCTTAGCATTACAGTGGATATTAACAAAGTTTTCCCGGATGGAACTAACTTAGCTTTGGTGCAAAAAGACTTGGCTACACAGTCTGCGGAGATTGAGAAACAGCGCATGGAAATTGAAGCTGAGGCACTGGAGCTTGCAAAGCAACGCCACAAGTGGGAGAGGTTTAGTAAGAAGAAGGACAGAGAACTAGAAAAGATGAGGTTGGAGAATGAACAAATGAAGATTGAGAATAGACGTTTGGAGCTGGAGGTAAGACACAAGGAGCTGGAGCTTGAACTCAGGCTAAAAGGGAATCGCAGTCAGGCGTGGCACGATAACATCTAAAAATTGCAAAGGCTGACTTGCAATACGGTAAGCTCAACCTCTCGTAAATTGCAAAGGCTGCTAGGTGTTATTTGGTATCACACACTTCACTCATCTTTATATTTTTTTTAGTTTACTGTATATGTTATGTTACAGAGCAAGTTCAACGAGAACTTGAAACAGCAATGCACGCATAGGGATCCATGCTGTCCTAGTGTCCTTGAGATATCTTGGCTGATGTACGCTAAGAGTTATAATGGCTTTAGTGATTGATTTTCGTTATGCTTCTTAATAGCCATGCAAGCCTTTGTATATTCACAGTTTCCAGAGATTTCCATAGACTGGGTCTTTGATTTTTTATGTTGTGGTCATTTACATCCTCAATAAAGGCAGAAAAGCACAGTAGAATCTCAACATGTGTTGCAAGTAAACACTTTACTGATCAGTTGGAGACGTTTGCTTCCAAATCAAAATGGCTGGGAATTGCCAAAAGCACCTTACTATGTTCCTTCTGCCTGTCTTCAAGGAAGGCAGAGCCTGTGCTAGTGTTATTAAAAAAAAGAAATAATTCTTTTTTCCCCCTGTTTTTCCCCTTGTTTCAACATTCTATCACTTTAGTAATGCACACTAATTTGAATTGCTGGAATCTTTGATGAAATATATAATCTACATTGCAGACTCCCAACAAAACTTAATTTTGATATATCCTTTTTGTCCTAGACATATTTGCACTTGCTAATCTGGTAAACAATATATCAGAAGTTGGAGTTTCTCAAGTATTCCCAATCCTTGTCAACCTATGTGCCGCATATAATTTGCATAAAGATGGAGGAAAAATTTACTCGAGTAACTAAGAACAAAGTCATACTACCCAACTGAAAATGATATATATCCTACACAAAGAGAATACAGGATCAATCATCAGTATTATGAGAAATGGCCCATTCTCCTGTTGTATTTGAAAACCTATACTGAAGCACTGTAATGTAGCATGTGAATCTGCTGAATGTATATGGAAGCTATACTTTTTTTTTTCCTTACTGTGATTTATGTGGTGGGGAATAAAAATGCTGGCTAAATTTTGTGTTGGGGTTTCCATAGCGCTGTCCATAAGATATGTCCTATGACTCTATGAGTATCATCCTGGTACAGTGCAGAAGTAAAACTTTCTAGCATCAGAGGCATTTCACGTGTAATTTGTCTCTGTTCAGTTTGCCTGAGGCAGCCAGGTTGCTTCATGTGCTGATACTTTGATAATGGTGTTATGAAATACCTTACTTCCACATTCAGGACAACTGAAGTCTACCGACGGCAAAGAATATGCTATGGTCCACACAACCTTACTTGTCGATTGTCATGAAGCTATACTGTCGTCTGATGCCATATTATTTTCGGAAATGCAAGCATACACTGTTAAAGTTTTTCCCTAATGTTCTTATCCTGTTGGCCCTTTCAGGTTGCTTATGGCATTGATGTTAGAGTAGAATACTGCAAGAAAGTTGACAAGGATAGCGTGGAGCCGCTCACATGCGCTTTTTCTAGGGGTTGCAGTGGAAAAGAAAGGATTTTATGATTATAACGATGGTTCCATCCAAATTTTGCTTCTTCCTTGCATTATCCTTTGTATATTGCAGCGGCCGATTTGTACCGTAGTAGCTCCGAATTCTATATGCGTGCTACGCTGTTATTTTGTCGTAAATTTCCACGTACAGCTCTAACTGTAACATGGTCAGATTGTTCATGCAGAATTTCAACAGCCATTCAGTCCAGCCCGGTTTCCTTGTATTCAGTGTGTAGTTCCTTGATGGAGGTCAACTGCTTCTTTAGTGTTAAAAAACCGGCCTGACGTCTCCTAGGCTGTGAATTTAATTCCCATCATATTTCTGTTTCATGCCTATAGTCTATTACTCCCTCCATTCTCATTTGACAGGACTATTTCATCCTGACACAATGTTATCATCTACATTATGTCACTATGTACTTCTTGTTATCATATATGTGTATCATATATATGTACCTCGATATCAATGTTACCATATATATGCACCAATTATTTTTTAGGTGAGTTACTCTGCACGGAAATCAAACAGTCATCTGTGTCCGAGGTGGCAACTCAATAGAACTATCGAAAGAGAAAATTTTAAATTTTGCAAATAGTCATATTAAAATAATTTTGCAAACAGTCATATTAAAAGAGAATGGAGGGAGTACAACAAAAGGAACATATCTAATATAAATAATAAAATAGAGAAAAAATAAAGAGAATAGAGTGTCCTTGTTCTCCTATGTCCTATCAAATTCGATTAGATTAGAGCCATTATGGAAAACAAAAATTTGTATCCTTTCTTGGCTACCATACAGGCTACAGCACGAATCTTCTCAAGCCACAAAGACAAGAAGTTTGAGCGAAACCTTCAAATTTGTTTTCCCCCGCTGTTATTTCTTTTTTTGGCAAAATAGATATTCTGCCCTTGACTTAAGGATAAGTTCGTCCTTCAATTTTCAGATCGGCCAATCTAGTCTCTCAACATTTTAAGATCAAACTCATCCTTAATTAATGTGGCGCTTCATGTTGGCATGATATTATTGTAAAATGTCTTTTTTGCCATTGACTCTCCTTCTTCCCCTCTTTAATTTCCGTCGCATGGTCTCAGCTATACATGAGAAACTGGTCGGTGCCATTGTTGCACGGTGTACATGTGCTTAGGTTGCTGCGCTGACACATCCGAGATCATGGTTGCAGATTCAGTACATCGAATGTTTAGTATATGATTAGATACTAATCAGCCATATTAAATATGGGTTAATTACAAAATCAATTGCATAAATGAATGCTAATTCGCGAGACGAATCTATTAAAGCTAATTAGTCCATGATTTGATCATGTGTTATTGCAGTAAATATGTTCCAATCATGAATTAATTAGGCTTAATAGATTCATCTCACGAATTAGCCATGGTTTATGCAATTAGTTTTTATAATTAGTTCACATTTAGTCCTTCTAATCGGTATCAAACATCCGATGTGACTCGAATTAAAAATTAGTCCATGGATTCAAACACCCCCTTACTTACAACCATGCCAGCGGGTAGAGTAGAGTAGATAGATGTAGATGATTCCCTTACTTACAACCATGCTAGTGGGTAGAGTAGAGTAGATGGATGTAGATGTAGGCTGTAGGGTGAGTTGGAGTGGTACCGGCAATATATTTATACATGAACTCGCGTGGTGTCCAGCTAGCGTTCTAGGCTGTGACTGTGGTCGGGTGGTCGGCGGTAACATCAGCTATTTAGCTGGAAGTTGACGACGGAGAGGTATGCACGGGCATGCGGTAAAAATGATGCATGTTATGCCGAAACAAAAACTCAAATTGAGCAGTAACGAACGCGTAGCACTTGCAGCATGTCCATTCACTCGTTACACTGCGTCATGCACGATTTAGTTGAGGGAGAAAGAGGCAGGGTAAATAGTATTTTTCACATTAATCTCGTATTAATATGGAGTGCTACCATCAGTACAGGTACGAGTTTGATCTAAAAATGAAAAAGTTGAGGAATTAGATTGAGTTTGACTAAAAATGAAAAAGTTAGGAATTAGATTGGATGATTTGAAAACCTAAGCGACCTAATTTTTTTTTTCACGCAACACACAAGTTTCGCGGAAAACGCCCTCACAGGCTGGTGTTGTTTTGCGCATGTCGCACGTGACGTCGCGTCGCCCCCCGCAACACTTGTCCAGCCACCACCACTTGTTCTTTCCTTCGCCTCCTCTTCCTCCTCCCGTCGTCTCCTCCTCTTCCTCCCCCTTTCCTTTCCCCCGTTCCCCTCCCAACGCCGCACCCCCCCCCCCCCCCCCCCCCCCCCCCCCCGGGCGCGGCCTCCCGTAGGCGCGGCTCCGTCCCGGCCCTGCGCCCGCCGCGCCGCTCGTCCCCCGTCCCAGGTGCGTGTCGCGCGGATCCGTGCTCCTTCCCCGCTGGATGCGTTTCGGTGGTTCGTGGCGGATTCGTGCTGTCGGAGCGGGGATTGGGTTTGTGAGAGGTGGGAACGAGGGTTGTCTAGCTGGGACGAGGTGTTTTACCTTGTATTTTAGCGGAATTCGGGCGGGATTTGGTGGAATGTCCGCCGCTTTCGCTGTGATTTGGGCTCAGATATAGCTGGATTTGGGCGTGGATAGGTGGTTCATGTCGAATAGTTTGCGGGGTTAGTCTTAGCTGCATCAGCTGAAATGCAACGGGTAATTGTTATGCGTGGGTATGCATATGCAAATCTTTCTATTGTGGCTAAGTTTTGTGTAGACTGTTGAGATTGCTAGAAATCAGAAAGTAGACGTCTCAATTCAATGTATGTTGAAGTATTAGATTGCAACTAATTTGAGCCCGTGGTTTTGATGGTCAATAGTGCACCGAAGACCTAGAACTATGGCTATCACTTTCTCCAATCTCTACTGTTGTTTTAAATCTATATTGGATTATTGGCGATGTTACTGTAGCTTTGATCGAACAAATTAATTGATATGTGCATTGCTCGTTCTGGTGTGTTCATTCCTACCCCCGTTTTTCTTTCTAATGGAAATCATCACACAGCCTTCTTTGAGCTACCATCATTTCCATTCCAGCTGCACTTATCTGTTGCATATGGTGGACATGGCATAATGTTGGACGAGTGACCCATTCCAATATTACTTTTGTGATGATTGCTATATTGTGTTGGCGCAAAAAGATGCAAAAGGAGGATAGGTTCTCCCATGTTTGAAGTGACTGATTGTACCAATTGATTTGAGAAATTGTACTGTGATGAGCTTCAATATTATAGTCTTATACTCTTATAGAAGGTGTTTTCTCAGAGTTTTGCCTCTGGGTTGTTGCTTCTTTTTTTGGTAATTTGAATTAAGCTTCTAGACATATCATTGTTCTTACCTGAGAGGCAAAGGCTAATACTAGCTTTTTCTTCTTCTTTTTTGTCTGGCAGGCTCATCTGTTTAGTTCATCTGGACTGTCATTACTTGGCATCTTGTTTATACAATCATCGGAGGAAGTTTTGATGTTTCAGAACAATTGCGTTTGGTGTGATTAACCTTTAATAGATGTCCTTCCGCAGCATTGTGCGTGATGTAAGGGATGGACTTGGGAGCTTGTCTCGAAGAGGGTTTGAGGTGAAACTTCTGGGCCACCGCAGAGGGAAATCTCATGGTGCTGTCCATGAGTTGCATGATCCAGCTCCGGTGATCCAGAGCAGTTGCTGGGCTAATTTGCCCCCTGAGTTGCTTCGAGATGTAATCGAGAGGTTGGAGGCCAGTGAAGCCACATGGCCTAATAGGAAGAATGTTGTTTCTTGTGCGGCTGTTTGTCGAACCTGGAGAGAGATGTGCAAAGAGATTGTTAAGAATCCAGAGTTTTCTGGAAAAATCACTTTTCCTGTGTCCCTCAAGCAGGTGATGATGCTCTCTTTGATCCCTACATGTTTTATTTTTCTTCCCTTTTTTTGATAATTTTAGCATATTTTTATATATTTTTGTATCCTTACTGTAACTTGTGTTTGGGAAGTAGTACTATTAAAATAAAGGAAACAAGGAATAAAATAAACCACACTTTTCCTATTCACTAATATTGTTTTGTTTGTTATATTCAGCCTGGGCCTCGAGATGCAACCATCCAGTGCTTCATCAAAAGGGATAAATCTACCCAAACGTACTACCTATATCTGTGTCTTAGCACAGGTAAGCCTTTTTAAAGTATTGTGATTGTTTGTACTTACTGTAATTCCTTACACCACATCATAGCCATCAGTCCTTGTGAGATGCTTGTGGACATTTTAAATAATGCAAGATAAATGACCATCTTTCTAGCTATGCTTGAATTGCTGAAGGTACCATTTTACCCTAGATCCACATATGCTTAGACCTTTGGTACCAGCATAGTAGTTCAGTAGTTGTCTTGTTATTAGATTATTATTTACGTAACACCGTACTACTCATGCTGTCTTTTGTGCATGCTTGTGCACGTTTTTCATGTTCGGCGTGACTGGCATTCTTGACTGCCTATCTCAGGAATTTAGAGAACCAGTCCCTCTATGTTGCTCTTGCAGAACATGCACTCTGTTTTCTTTCCAGAAGCAGTAATGGCAGCTGATCTGTAAATAAAGTAAGAATAGCAATTGTTTCTGTCATGTCTGCTAAATCTGCATTTTCCCCACTAACCAACCCCAATGAGGTGCCCCGTGCCCGTCTGCGGGGATTGGAGACTTTAAATGAATGTGTCAACATGGTCAACCTATATTTCATCTGGATTTAAGCATTATTGAATCCATCTTCATAGCAGTTTAGTTGTTGGAATCCAATGAATTTAAACCTTTACACTTGCCCAGTTGGTATTCTATCACTCACTCAAGGCTGAAACAGAATACCAGTTACCAATACTAGGAATTGGTGCTGGCATGCTGCTATCAGATGTCAACCATTGTCTGTTTCCAATTCATTCCTTATTCTTAGCAGGCGTGCTTGTTGGTACCCTTTATTTTTTTTGCCAATCTGCTGCTATTAACATGGTCTAGCATATTTTTCTACAGCTGTGCTTGTTGAAAGTGGCAAGTTCCTCTTATGCGCAAAACGAACCTCCCGGCCAACCTGTACAGAATATACGATATTTATGAACTCTGAAAATATATCTAGATCAAGCAAAATGTACATCGGAAAGCTGAGGTACTAACTCATATAGACCAAGGTGTTTTTAGAAGTTACGTAATCATTTTCTAATCTGTACATATCACTAATATATCTATGGCATTGTGCATTTAGGTCAAATCTCCTCGGCACAAAGTTTGCAATATATGATACCCAGCCTCCATGCAATGCAGCACAACCAGGGAAAACAAGCCGTAGGTTCTACTCCAGGAAGGTGTCGCCAAAGGTCTCTTCCAGCACCTATAACATAGCACAGGTTTCATATGAGCTGAATGTCTTGGGTACTCGGGGCCCTAGGCGGATGAACTGTGTTATGCATTCCATCCCTGCCTCATCCCTTGAGGCTGGTGGCACTGTTCCATGCCAGCCAGACAGTGTCCTCACCCGCCCCCTTGATGAGTCATTTGGCAGCATTTCCTTCTCCAAGTCATCTGTTATGGATCATTCCATGCGTTTCAGCAGCACAAGATTCTCCGAAGTCTCCATGGGCAGCCACCGGATTGGAGACATGGCATTGGGTGACAATGATGAGTGCAATGAGAGGCCATTGATTCTCCGCAACAAGGCCCCAAGATGGCACGAGCAGTTGCAATGCTGGTGCCTCAATTTTAGGGGCAGAGTAACAGTCGCATCTGTCAAGAACTTCCAGCTTGTAGCCGCAACACAGCCCTCTGCTGGGGCCCCAACCCCGTCACAGGCTGCCCCAGCACCGCCACCAGAGCATGAAAAGGTGATCCTACAATTTGGGAAGGTGGCCAAGGATATGTTCACAATGGACTACCGTTATCCACTCTCAGCCTTCCAGGCCTTTGCAATCTGCCTGAGCAGCTTTGACACCAAGCTGGCCTGCGAATAAAGCCATCGTGGCCGAAGAATCTATTTCATGAAGACGGCGGCCCCGAATTTTGCTGGGCCGCCATTCTGTTGTATGTTGTTGATGCCTTCTTAACTTCCCTAGAAAGCTGTGTTTTAGCCATTTCCACCTGATCTACAGCTGCTGCTGTGCTGTCCTGATTGTTTTGTTTTCAATAGCTTTATTCTGTGGAGTAGCATCTTGGCCTGCCCTTAACTAGTCGGCAGATTTAAATTGGTTTTCCATACTGTTGTATTAACTGAGTGTGACATTTTCGTTGTGCCTAAACTCTGACTGTCTGCCTGTGGTGGTGGCATGCAACTGTGCATCTTGTAAAATTCTGAAACGCTTTGTCATAAATCATAGCAATAAAAGAGTTAGCTTTCATTTTATTCCAAAACTTTGGCTCGTTCTAAATGTATTTCTTGAAGTAAACTTGTATCCTCTGCCCCATGTATGCTGCAGATCCACGTATGTTGTGCATCTGATCTAGTAAAAGCTTGCCTGGATTGAACATGCTCTTAGGTGAGGAACAGAATTCCCTGAAACTGCATTGCGTAAGTTGATTTTTTTTTCGAGTTAATTTCACAAAATTATAACTATACATGTCTAATCTAGCTACCACGGAAGTGTAACTTTTAGGTTCACAAAATAATTATAGATTTGTGAAGCTATTTTTTTAAAAAAGAGAATTTATCGGGCGATTCCTTGTACAACCAATAAAGTTTATTTTGACAAATTTGGAGAAAAAAATAATCGCAAATTTAATATCAAAATTTGAAATGTAGATGAACATACATGGAAGATCCATCATTCATTCCCCGTAGAAAAATCAAGGAGCCTCTGAGGCCCGTCTGAAATGGGCCCAGTTTACCTGAGGCCTCTGGCCCATCAGGTTTCATGGCGGCTCCTCTCTTGATCTCTTCTGGTCCAGGTGATTCCATTTCGTACCCTCGTGGCAAAAGCGGAAAGCCGGAAAGGGTTTTTCCCAAAACCCTGCAACAAATCGCAACCGCCGGCGTCGATCGGCGCAGCCGCCGCGGATCCTTTCCCGCCGCCATGTCCCAGATCCTCCTCCGACGCCTCTCTGCACACTCCCACGTCATCCGCGGCCACGGGTGCCGCGGCCTCAGCTCCGCAGTCTACGGCGGCGGCGGCGAGAGGCGGCGGGCCTCGGCTCTGCCGCCGCAGGATGAGGAGAACCGGGCGGTGCGGGTGTCGGTGTGGTGGGACTTCGAGAACTGCAACATCCCCACCGGCGTCAACGTCTGCCGCGTCGCCCCGCGCGTGTCCGCCGCCCTCCGCGCCGCGGGCATCCGCGGGCCGCTCTCCATCACCGCCTTCGGCGACGTGCTGCAGCTCGCGCGGTCCTCGCAGGAGGCGCTCGCCGCTACGGGGGTCTCCATCTCCCACGTCCCACGCAGTTGCGTGCTCGCACCCGCTCCCCTACCCCTTTATTTGTGCTCCGTTCCGTTTCATTCCCTTCTTTTTGTGATTTCTGGAAGGCCCTTTCTGGAACGTCTACCAGAAATTCCTTACCACAGGCTTGTATTTCATATATTTCGCATCCATTGGCCTGTTGATTCCAAACTTTTGTTCACAAAGTTTGATGCCAAATTTAGTTGCCTACCAATCGCAGGGATGTCAATCGTCCTGTTGTAGGTTAGAATTGGAAGAAAAAAAACACTTTCTAGAACCGGTTGGATAGATGATGGTTGTGAGTCATATCACCATTTTGTTATAAAAGTAGAGTATTTCTGTTGGTACTGGAACTTTCTTTCCTTGTACATTTCAAATCCGATGATTTATTGTACTCACTTTACCTGGAGTTTATGTTCTCTGTTGCAAGAATTAAAACTTAAGATTATTATTAGATGAAATTAGCATTCCTTTTTTAAGGAACTATGGAAATTTGTTGCTCCTACTGACCACAAGAAATATTTTTTTGGGTGTAGTATGAAAAAGCATATTATTGTTTGATATGGACTCAGATTTGTGATGAAGGTGTCTCGTGTCTTCGTTAGGCAACACTACTTTTTCATTGATATTGGTAACACTTCATTCTGCATGGATAGTATATTGCCTATAGAATATTGTATGTAGGGGTCCTATCGTTTTTTATAACAAGAATTCTTGTTATTGTTTTTTCTAATATGCTTTTAGTACTGGAAAATTGGGGATGGTTTGGATATTATGCATGCCATATCAGTTGGTACCTGGTACCAGTTATACCTATCATTTGTTGAGTTCAATACGGTGTAGGCATCTCCATGTGATTACTTTGATGACATTAGGTACAATTTTAAGTTACAGAAGTTGCATTGGTACCCTCAAAATATTACAAAGTTGGCATTGCGTATTTTCTTTTTTTTCATTTTTTTTCTTATGTAGTGTTCTGGTTATTTATTAGTATGTACTAACAGTATTATTTCGATAATGTAGGTGGGAAGAATAGTTCTGACCGTTCCTTTATGGCTGATCTTGTCTACTGGATTGCTCAGAACCCTCCACCAGTTCATTTTTTCCTTATATCTGGGGATAGAGATTTTGCAAACCTCTTGCATCGTTTGCGAATGAGCAACTACAATGTACTGCTTGCTTGTCCTAGTTGCGCTACCAGTAGTGTACTGTGCAGTGCAGCAACAGTTATGTGGCCTTGGGATGCCTTAGTTAAAGGGGAGGATTTCTTACCAAAACGTTTTAATCACCCACCGGATGGTTTACATGGATCTTGGTATGGTCACTACAAAGGAGCCCTGGATGATCCCTTCCTGGAGAAGGAATCAAAGGAACCCATCAAGGTACCATCTGATTCCGAGCATTGTTCAGTACGATCTGATACCAAGCATGGCTCAATCCCCAAATATGTAACCAATGCAATTCTGGAGGCACTACACCCATATCCTCAAGGGACAAGCCTCTCACATCTCCGAGATCTTCTTCTGAGGAACAGCATTCTTACAGGTACAGATTTCTTTGGCCACAAGAAATTCTCTTACCTTCTTCAATCAATGCCAGATATTGTTGAATTGGTAGATCCTCCGCCTGGTGAAAACCAGCCGCGTGTAATTTTGGTCAACAAAAGAGTGCTGAAGCCTGGTGATGGAAGTTGTAAGACCCTTAGCTCAGCTCAATGTAATGTCAGGGACAATAACCTCACCCGAACACCACAAAATGATAAGAAGCATCCATCTTTGATGTCAACCCCTGAAGTAAATTCTAAGCCACTAAGTTCTTCTCAAAGTATTGACAGGACCAGAAGCTTCACAGAGAATGTAAATGAAAATCCACCTACATTTTCTGTCTCATCTTCCCCATTGGTTGTGCTATCTGAGGACAAAAAGAAGTACCAAACGGCTGATGCGAGTGCACAGACAGAGTCACCAACAAAGCACACGGAAGTTGATGAAAGGGTTACCCCTGGAACTCCCTCTTCCTCAGAGGCGGCAAATGCTGTTAACAAAGATGGACTCCTTAAAAGGATCTGGATACTGTGGAATGGCCCCGAGAATGCCAAGTCTGAGGTTTCTCAAAATTGTGAAAGCGCTTCTGCTGAAGTGGTTGATGATTTGCGAATGCCTCTGCAAGAGCATAATGCTGATAACTGTATAGAAACTTCGAGGAGGATCCATAAGACCTCTTCCAAAGATGACCTCTCAAATGGCACCAATAGTACTGCAGCAGTAAGTGCTAATTTGTCAATTTCATCTGGCGATGACAATTCTGAAAAAATAAAGAGAGATCCATCAATTCTTGAAAATCCAGAACCATGCAGTAGACCTGCATCTGTTTCCACAGGTAAAGCTGGAGAGAAGGATTCTTCTGAAAAGAATAAGGGCATCTTTAGCTGGGCTTCGAGGTGGTGGACATTTGGAAAATCAGGTGCAGATAATAGTAGAACCGACAGAAATGTTGCTGATGAACCAACTGACTCAATTGAAGAATTTGAATCTTCAAATGCTTCAACTTGTGGAAGAGAGCAACAGGTGGTTAATGAAGTATTTGCAAAGGCTCACTTGTGGGATGTTTTGGAGCAACAGTTATCAAAACCTCTTGGGTCTGAGGTTGTTTTGAAAGCGAAGACAAGGTAAATCTTTTCCCCCTTTAGATTTTAACTAATGCCTTCAGGTTACATGTGAGCTTATATGTATGTAAGAAAAGCTGTTGGGGATTAGATCTGGAATTCGAACTTATGCAAATTTGAAGCCGGACTCATGGTCAGCACAATATACATATGTTGTTTCCTTTTTAATGTTAGAAGGAATAAATAGATCTAGTAAGCAGAAATAACTCTCAACTCTGGCACATTTGTGCTAGTAATGCCAATCGTTTCTATCATTCTATGGATTGCTTGCTAGTGGTTTTGTAGACTGATACGGGCAAGGCACAGTTATTCAATTTGTCTTTGATTGCCTAAAAACTGTGGTTTGTACTGTAGTTTTCTAGAGCAAGTTATTAGCATGATGAATTATATGCTGTTCCTCAAGTCTATTTCAGGGAAAACAATAATCCTCTTCTGCAATTACCTTGTAAGCTGTAGGAAGAGAAGAGTATAAGATGAGGTGCATGTGATGATTTCATTATGTGCCATTAAAACTCAGCATCACCTCACGTTTTGAAACCTTATTATCTTTTCTTACTTGAGAGCATACATCAATCCTTATATATTTTTCCTTTTCAAGTAGAAAAGGATTTGTGAGATGATGTGCAAAATTATGTTTGGCTTATTTAAGGGAAAGTAGTTCTTATATGATGACTTTTCTTGTTCAGGGAGGAACTGGCACAAGGATTGCAGAAGCTAGGTTGTTGGCCTTTGAAAGGCCTCTTTGAGAAAGATCTGCATCATCTGGTACATTTGTTAATTTCGGAAAAGAAATGGATTGAAGAAACTACTTCAAGAATTTTCCCTTTCCGTCTTACCCTCCCTCACAGGAGAACATGTGTTCCATCGAATTCCAGCAAGTCCGCTGCTCTTAGTTCCATTTTTATCAAGGGGAGGCCCCAGAAGGGCAAATATGTGGATGATAACAGTAAGAAAAGCAAGCCTCTTACTAGGGAGGAGATACTGTCAGACTGTCACAAGGTGTTGAAGGAGCTTGTGTCGCAGCATAAATACGGATTCAACATCAGCATTTTCAAGCTTCGCTTTGCTCAGAAGCATGGATATGAGCTTGATCATCATAAGCTTGGGTATCCGGACCTTGCATCACTGTTGCAGATTATGCCTGGTGCAAGGATAAAATTCCCAAGGGTTCTACCTGCGGAAAATGGGAATGGCCTGCCTGGCAGCAAGGGAAGTGGAAACAAAAACAATGGCGATGACTTGACCTGGGAGGAGCTTGGTCCTGTATCTGCCACTACTGAAACTGCTGCTGCGGAGGTCGATAAGGAAATGTGCTACCGTCCTCCCACTCCTTCAGATGATGAATTCTCAGATAGCGACAATCAAACAGACCAACATCCTAGAACAAATGCTGAGCAGAGCTCGCTTCTCCAAATCATTGATTCGTGGAATAGTAGCAAGGATGATGTTTGTTGCAAGAGACCTCAAGACATTGACGGGCTTGTGGACTGTTCTAAGAGCAACCCGGATCATCTTGACAATCTGGCGGCAGGGAACGAGCAAAGGTCTACAAGGCTATCACGGAAGCAGTACTCTTTCGTGTCGGACTCTGAAGAAGATAAAGAGAAGGATAAGCTGGTTGAGAGTGTCCTGGGCAGTCTGCAAAAGGCGCAGGGTTCAAAGTTGCGAAATTGAAGTTTTGTTATATGCAAAAATGGTGATTTGCTTCTTTTGGCACCCAATTGCAGCTGTTGGCCTGACATCATTCTGAAACCTGTCATGGTCCTTGGTCGTTTCTGAAACAAAGGTTCACCGTTTGTGGTCACACTCTCAGCAAGCAGCAGGTTATGTTCAGAAGCTATAGTTTGACAGGAGTTATCTAACATTCTTTTTCCCAATTCAAGGGAACATGTTTATCATCTCGCGGTTGACTGTAATCGAGACGACCCCGAGCTTCGGTTAGCGAAACTGTTGGACCAAGCTTGTCATTTCGTCCGCCTAGATCTTAATAGTACTGTGAAATAAACAGGAGCAGCGCAATTCTTCCATGAAGTTTCATTGATGATTGGTAGGGTACTATTGTGTACCACAAACATCTGGCTAGAGAGCATGACTAGCTCCTGCTTTCTTTTTCTGCGTTGTGTTTGTAGCTGATAACACGCGGTTGTGATGCTTGCATGTGTTGGTATCCCACGACCAAGATTTATTGCTGCGCGTGAATTCTTTCTTACTAATTTTAGTAGTATAATAATGGCACAATCTGGTGTCTTGAGGATACTTTTCTGAAATCCTATCCAATCTATCCTAACCTGTGCCACGTTGAATGTTCATTGTGGCTGTATCGTAGTCGTATTGATAGTTTATTGATTTCTTTGACTGGTCGTGCTTTCTGCCCGGAGTACCATACGATGTTTTTTTTTTTTCACTCTGTTCGTTTGTTTTCTTTGGAGCCTGTCATGCCAGAGGAATCCATGGGGGCCAGAATGCCAGATATAACAAGGCAACCTGGCGCTGTCACAGACACCAGGTGGATGCCATTTGATGAGCCCTTGACCAGCTTTTCATCAACTTTAATCTTGCCAATAATAATAATAATAATAATATGCTCTAATGACCCAGCGCGCCGCAGTTGGCTCGTCGTCGGATCCAGGATGCATGCATGCGAGTAGCGTTGGCAATTGGATTTGGATCATCCAAAGGATGCATGCATGCATCGGCGTCGCTCAACCCGTCAAAGTCATAGGTGATGCGTCAGCACGGGCAGGGTGGCCAATGGGCGTCTTCCGCGTGGAGCCTAGCCGGCGCTCCTCTGGTTCAATTCGATTAACCTGGCAGCCTACGTCACCAGGGTCCACTTCCAGGATTTGTTGCGGTGGTGGTGGTGGCTGTAGTGCTAGTGCAGCTGTGCAGGGCAGTGCTGCTGCTCCATTTGACCGGGAAAACGAAAGGAAAGCGAGGCCGTTGATCAGCGAATCAGCGTCATCAGCACACCTACCTGATTGCTTATGGCATCGATCAACGGATACATCCACACGCAATGAATTTGAGTTGGGTAATAACGATTGCCAAGCCCACAAGACGAGCGGCCATCTAAGCATGTGTCAAAAGTTCTACGGTCCAACGTTTGTTTGGTGTCATGCTCCCTAATAAAAAACAATTGCCTAGATGCTGTCATGCATGAACTATTACGAGATGTTAGCGTGTTAATTCTTGCTTTCAGCTATCATCATCATATGGCTATGCAAGGCCCTATTCACCATGACTTTTGCTTGTGTGGAATCTACTTTACGGTAGGTGCATGATGGTGCAAGGCAATAAGCTCATTCGCGTATTTCATTTCCTCGTGATCCGAAAAGATGCATTAAATTGATCACAAGCTGCTACCAAGAAACTGCCACATGAATTCAAAAGAGGTTTTACTTGCAAACGCAAGCACACCTGAATTCTCAGCTTACCACAATACCGTTCAGATGATGTCAGAAATTATCGTGTCAGTCGCGTAATCAACCTTCTGATGACCAGAGGTAACTATCAGAGAAAACGATCAACTGCTTGTTCCTTTCCGCTGCTCTGCCACTTGCTGCTGACAGATACGAAAACGATGGATTAGAATACGACTTGTCTGCCAGCCCAGCATAATAGTAATAAAAAACAAATATCATGCCCTGACAGCCACTAGCATGTGGGACCTACCAGCCAACCACCGTCCGTACTCGCACGCAACCGCCACGTGCCCCCACCCACCGGCCGCGACAGTTTCAACTGACATAACTGCCCCACCTTCCCCTCCCCTCGCGTGGGTCCCGCAGCGGTCAAGCCCGCCCGCCGATCGCCGTGGACCTGCGCCGCGACCGCGTCCTCTCCCGGAACTGCCCCTGGCGTGCGGCGCACCTGCCGGCGCGCGGGTCAGGGGTAGATCCGTAAACCTTCCGGTCCCAAGCGTAGGCTTGCTTCTTCGGGTCTTCTGGAAGGGAAAGGTGGAAGCGTTCCCGTGAGCGGTGGGACCACGCCCTTGCGGAGGACCTGGTCCGCGGGCCCACGCGTCAGGCGGCAGCGCGTCCACGGCGCGTCGCGGGCGCGTGCGTGCGGTGTGCCCGCGTCGCGTTAAACTCGGTTTTGTACTGCCTGCAGCCTGCCCTCGCAAAAGGAACTCGGTTTCTAGTACTAATCATAACCGCGCTTTTAGTCTCGTTAATTGCGCTTTCTAGTACTAATCCTTTTTTTAGTGAGTCGGACTCGCGGTAGCTGAAACTGAAATGTGAAATGTGCATGGAGAGATTTTCAAACGCCACAAGAAATTTGAACGGAAAGGATGCGTGTGTTTACATGTGCGGCATTTTCATGACTTTTTTCTCAAAGAAAAAAAAATGCATGCTTCGTGGTACTTGTCTGTATTTGTATAATTTAGTTTAAGCACGCTATGTGAATTATCATTGATTTTAAGGGATACGAGGCTTGGAGTTCTTGGGAGCAAATAATTCGTTATTATTACTATGGGTGGAGATATAGGATCTCTTTTGACCAATGGGGGATTGGAATCAAGCACAACGCCCATGTTGTCAACGACATGGGACCAACTAATAGTTGGACACAACACAACCCACATGACAGTCCTTTAGGGGGAAACATGTCTGATGGCTGACACCAAAGATAATGCAAAATAAGTGACTAGCAATAATACAGTACCGCATTGTACAATGACCTTTCATAAGGACTGAAGTGCAAAACAACCACCCAAAAACGTGAAGAGTAGCCAAATGCATCCCCAGGGAAACATTCCAGGCACGGAAGAATTTCGCAGGCTATAAATAAACCAAGTCTCCTCCCCTTCCATTTGCATCCATTTGCATCATGCCCATCTCTCCTATAATTAACTACGATTTAATTGCCTTAATTTAACTAATCGCCCCCTAATCTCGCGGCCTCGTATAAATCCGGCCCACACCCCCCGCTCCTCCTCGAGGTCACCCATCCCCATCGCGGAGCTCCCGTTCCCCGCGAGCCTCGCCACGCCACCACCACCACCACCACCACCGGGCGCGCACCCGCCAACCCGCTAAGCCCGCCCGCCCAGACGAGATCCGCTCGGGCCCGGCGGCGAGAGGGATCGCCGGAGGCCAGGCCATGCCGGTGACGGACTACCAGGGCTCATCCTCCTCGCCCTTCTCCTTCGGCCGCTCGCTGCTCTCACTCCGCAGGGACACCACCGCCATGCCGTCGGGCGAGGAGGCCGACCTCGAGGCGTTCCAGCGCCACGTCGCTGTCACCCTCGCGGAGCTGGTTCCCGGGGGAGAGGCGGGAGGGGACGCCGCAGCAGCAACCGCCGGGGGCGAGGAGTTCCTCTCCGTCGCGTGGATCCGGCGCCTGCTCGAGGGCTTCGTCATCTGCCAGGAGGAGTTCCGGGTCGTGGTGGCCCAGGCGCGCCGCCGCGGGGCGCTGCCCGCCGCGGCCGAGAAGATGGTGGCCGAGTTCCACGAGCGCGCCGTCAAGGCGCTCGACGTCTGCAACGCGGCGCGTGACGGCGTCGACCAGGTGCGCCGCTGGGAGCGCCTCGCCGACATCGCCGCCTCCGTCCTCCGGGCGCCAGGGGAGATCCACGAGGGCCAGCTCCGCCGCGCGCGCAAGGCGCTCTCCGACCTCTCCGTGCTCCTCGTCGACGACACCGCGGCGTCCGGCAGCGGCGGCGTCGCGTCCTTCCTGGCCTCCCACCGCAACCGCTCCTTCGGCCGCGCGCGCGCGTCCCCGTCCCGCTCCGCGGTCTCCAGCGCCACATCGTCGGCCTCATCCTCCCACTTCCGCTCCCTCTCGTGGAGCGTGTCCCGCACTTGGTCCGCCGCGCGGCAGCTGCAGGCCATCGGCGCCGGCCTGGCCGCGCCGCGCGCGCACGAGGCGGGCCTCGCGGCGCCGGTCTACTCCATGGGCTGCGTGCTCCACCTCGCCGCGTGGGCGCTCGTCGCCGCCGTCCCGTGCCCGGACCGTGCCACAGCGCTCCAGGCGCACCACCTGCCCGCCGCGCCGCCGCGCGCCGCGTTCCCCTGGGCGCCGCCTCTCCTCACGCTGCAAGAACGCCTAGCAGAGGAGGGGAAGCGCAAGGACAGGCGCCATTCTTGCGGTCTGCTCAAGGAGATCCATTCGCTCGAGAAGTCCACGCAGAAGCTCGCCGAAGCAATCGACGCAGCCCCCATCCCGCTCTTCGGTGACAGGGAGACAGATGTGCGGGAGGCTGCCGCAGAGCTCGCCGCTGTGTGTGAAGCCATGAGGGATGGTCTGGAGCCACTGGAAAGGCAGGTGCGCGAGGTGTTCCACCGCATTGTCCGCAGCCGTGTCGATGGTCTCGATTCGTCCATGCACAATGCCGATTGATTCGCCAATCAAAATTCTGCCTTCAATTGGGCAATGTGGCGATCGTAGGTAGCTTTTCTTGCTCTTGGTTTGCTTGTTTATGTTCTGGTCGTATTAAGTATAAATGTGTATCTTCTTGTAAAGAAGGGATTTGAATGCGGCCATCATGATGTACAGATGGCTGCTTATTTCCCATGTTTTTGATGCTGCATTTGGTATATATTTCGTCAAATTTTGTTTGATCCGTGTGTTGTCAGCGGTGACTAAATTCACATTAACTTTTCCAGAGTTCTCCACGATCACTTAAGGAATGTGATCTTCTTATGCTCCAGAGTTCTCCAAGATTCATTTCAGAGATGATCTTTCTTAAGAAAATGTGGAAATGAGATTTTCTTGAGTTTGCAATTGTCTGTGCGTACCTTATATCATGATCAGTTCTGTACAATCTTGTTTCTGCTACGTTTGATTATGATAAGTAGCTGAAACACAAGAGAGAACATTGCTTTTCTTTTGCTTTTGTTGCAAAACAAATTCGGTTATTGTCTTGTTCATCGCCATCTTCCATGGTCTGCACATTAGGAGAAATAGAAGCTTTGATAGGGTTAAGGAAATGAGGAAACGGAACTTTCTTCTATAACTTAACTTGCCGGTTACAATTTGGTATTATTCGGATATTTTACACACGTCTGATGCCATTAAATTGGAAAGTTGTGATAAGAACATTTAGAAAATATGCCATGTTTTCGGTTTTCCCTCTAGCATACTTACCATGTCTTTCAATTGCTTTGGTGATATAATCCAGTTGGTTCATTCTATTGTTCATGGAGGCTTCATCTGGTCGAACGAACTATCTTTGTTTGGATTCACAATGAATCAATCTTGTTTTGTTCTGTGTGTTCTACCAGCACAATCCGTTTCTCGCTACTTAAAAGCAATTACCATTTTCTTTGGGAATGTGGGAATGCTCAATTGCGATTGCTAATTGTAATCGTTTATGTCCTGCTGGTCTCTGCTAGATTGGATCTGATCAATAGGTAACCGAAACTGTGAGGAAAGGCAGTCTTCCTTCTTGAAATGCAGCTGAATTCCACCATCATCTACTGATTACTTGTCTGCCACATTTCGGATACTTCACCCGGCAGTGTGGTCATGCAGAATGGATGATCAGGACGAGGATGGAGTCATGGAGAGAATGGCATGGGAGAAGGTTCTGTTTTGTTTGGGCACCAGCCAATTCAGCGTCCAGATGTGTTGGTAGCGCTGTAATGTAAACCTGTGATACCCGTCAGTGCCGTGAGCTGTCGGGGCCCTTGCCGAATTGTTCTTGGTCAGAGCTGTTTCAGCAGTGGTAGGCTCGCGCAGCTGGTGCCGCAGCAACAGCAACAGGCCGTCCCTCTCCCCCCGTGGTCCCCCCCTACCGTCGGTCGCCGTCCCTGGCGTCACGTTCGCGTCGGCGGCGACAAATGGGCCCCTTCCGCCCGGCGCGCGCTCCTCTCACATCACCGGAGGTCGGCACGACGACCGGGCTCGGCTGCGGCGGACCCTCGCAGTCGCAGCGTTCGTCCCCTTGACCCGGTGCTGAAAGGACCAACCACCTCTGCTTTTCAACAGTCAAACTGCTTACCGGCTTACCGCAATTGATATTCTGCCTGTTCTGGACAAGGGTTCAGACGTGCAGGCAACATCACAACCAGTGACCAGATCATGGTGGTCTCCGCTGCCACCGGGAAAGCCAGCATGTCACGGACATACGCAACACTGACCCGAGCACCGCACGGGAAAAGGACGGCACGACAAGCAGTTTTGTAGAAGCAGATCCAGTCATGGCAACATGCCAGAACAAATACAGTAGCTTCTCCAGAGAGAAACAGCACCCTGGGCGGCTGGACCATCCAGATCCATCAGGATTGCATGATACTCGTCGGCATGTTACAGGTCTCAGTGACGAAAAATCAAAACGTAAAACGCTTATTTGGGCATAATAAGCTCACTGATTGTTAGCACATCCTAAACTGCAGTGTTAAATACACCAGGCAACAAGGATTATGAATTCACAGCAAAGGTGACCATCTACAGCACTATGAATGGAACTGAAAAAGAATAAGCTATTTATACAAATCGAATCTAGCAAGCTGGAAAACAATTGCTGCTAGGATCTTTACAGCGGTACCCGTCTCGGTGTTGGATTCTGGTGGAGCATTTATGCTATGCAAGCTTAATTTTCCTTGCTTGGTCAGTACTCAGTAGTGTGCACTATTGGTTTGGTATGTGGCAGTATCACAGAGATGAGCAGCAGTCATCATCGGAACAGATCAGGGAAGGACCACATGATGAACTTGGCGTAGAGGTCAGTCTCCAGGAACTCGATGTGGGCTGCTCTGCCAATCATGGTGTTTAGGCTTCGACCTTGGTTGGACTGGTCGAAATTCACATCACAGCGCATGAATATCCGGGTGTCGGATGACGGCGCACGGATCTGATCTAAGCAGTTGTTGAGCATTTCTGTGAAGACTTGGCCCTTCCTTGAGGTGTCAGATGATGCAGCTGGGCAGAGCTCGATTCTCGCAGAATGATATGGTACATAACCATCCTGGAAGAAAGATATATGAGTCATTACTCACACAACATGCGATAAGTACAACAGATGCTAAATGAATTAGTGCAGCAATTTATCACTCCACCCCGCAAGTTAATTGAAACACTATTGGACACAAGAAAAAGGAATCACCTGTGGTGAGGACAGCAATATGATATTTTTGAAGTTCTCCAAAGTTTTTAACTGTATCAAGGACAATGGCAACAATAATAGTTAGAGGTAAAATTCATCTTGATGTAAATAAAATCTGACATACGTTGTAACAGATTGAATGGCCAAAGTTACTCAAAAGCGAAGTAGGCTGACACCATACCTTGCAAAGCTTATAAAAGTACGTATTCTGGGGGTCTTGATCATCGCTAAAAGTCAGTTGATGGATGCATTGCGCTCCCTTGAGCTTTTTCAGCAGCCAGAGTCCAGAATTGAACAAAGAATTTGAACTGTACCAGTAACCCAAGTGAGGTCCGGATATCGACATGTAAGTGTGGAGGTTTTTCAAGTATGGTTGTAATGCAGGTTCTGTTAAAATGGACAAAAGAAATAATCAGCAACATATATATCAGTTGTTTCAAAGGATTTCTTAGGAAAGTTGGAAAAGACCTGCCAGGGCACTTCTAATGATTATGTTCCCAATGGAATGACCGACAAAGCTTAACTTCAGCTCTTTGCAGCCTCCATATCTTGAAAGCTTATCCACTTTCTTTTTCAGGAAGGCAACTACTTCCCCAGCCAACCTGCTACCCATTTCTTTGAAATCCCCAGATGTTTTATCTTCATTAGCCTCAGACATTAGGCAATCAGCTCCAGGATCCAATAGAAGCCATTGATTTCTAACGAGACGTAAATCCAAATGGTGACCCTGTTTATTTAAATCAGAGTAAGGTTCAGATAACTACTACTTTTAACTCGGATCAAACTTAAAACAGATGAATGGAGCTTGCCTGAAAACCATGCACAAAAATGACAGCTCGCAAGATGCGTCCACTTTTTTTACCAGCACTACTTTTGGCTGCCAAAGAGTCTCCTTGTAGTTTAGGTAGCACAATGGTATCCTTTTGTTCAGAAGCATTCAGAGCCAGATCCTTGCCGGAACCATGTTGTGGAACAACCATGACATGTTGTTCTATAAGAACAACAGGAACACGTGATGGATCAGCATATATATGCATATCTTGAACAGACTGTGTATTGATCTGCAAAATGCTTCAAATCAGTAACATGGTTCAAAGGCAAGTTTTGTGCTTGTAACTATTCTCTAAAGAACAGGGCAGTGCCAAACCTTCATTTGTGCTATGCTTTTCCTGTGTAGTTCAGCCCGTGAAGCAGAGTTTTGTACAGGCTGCACATATGTATAGACTGTTCAGTAGAGATAAGAGTGATAAATACTAGTTATGGATAGAACTAAAATGTCTGAAAGTCTACTGTAGACATTCAAGAGAGAGAAATTACATCATCATGGAACTTCCTTGAACCAGAAACTCTAAGAAGCGAATGACGGTGAGATGAGTCATCATTCATACTCCGCAAATAGCGATGAGGGATCTCAATTTTTGAGTGAACAGTCCATATTGACCATTCTGCCTTCCTGTCAATAGCCCAAACATCATGCAAGTAGTCCAATATCTTTGTTTTGTTTGCCCTGAATAGATCAAGAAAGCGTTGTCGGACATGGCAATACACAGCCACTAAAACACTGCAAATACAGGATAAACTCAATTGAACACTTGCCTATGAAATTTCAAGAATGCATTCCATAGAAGTGAAAGTTGACCGCTCACAGTTAGAAACAGCTCTAACAGCTCTTCCTTGGGAAGAGCATACAGCATAGAATCTTCTGTCCCATTAACCACATCATTGGGTCTCTGCAGAAGCCGAGAGTAACACATTTTAAATCCACAACTTTCTTATTGTTTAAGATAATCCTAGATCATCATAAGCAGAAAATGAAGCATACCTCCAAAAAGTCATGTAAAATTCCAGCCAACTGTCCAACACCCTTGCCAGTTGCAGGGAACACTTTACTAGAATTAGGTAGCCCGGAATTTGACGGATTAACTGGCTCATATTTGCCAAGATTCAAGTCAGCACCATCTAAATCATCTATTCTCTTCCCAATAGCATCACTGATTTTCTTCAGTTCTTCAAGCAACATTTTCCTAGATGTTAATAATGCCTTTACAATGTGATACGACACAGGACCTAAACCTTCGTCTGGCACCTGCAAATAAAATGCAACTTTACTTAAACGTTCAACCAAAGAGAATAAAAACATAATAATCAATCATATTAATTAAGGCTGCTGGATCCAATTATTGGGAAATAATGCGGAACATTTCAGCATATAAAAATGATAGCACTTAAATGATTATTGATGCATCATAAAATATCTACTCTAGCAGAGAATAAAGGTTCTGACTGATGATCCTCCCTGGACCCCTAAATTAGGAAGTTAATTGGACCTGCAGAGTTTGATCTGAGACATTTGTTTCAAACCCAACACCTGGGGATCGCAAAATTTTCAAGAAATCCTCTTCCCATCCGAACTTCTGCAGGTTCCCCATTTTCATCTCTGCAGTCGGTATAGGTTTCAACCCCATCCCACAAGAGTCATGATGGGAGTGTGCAATAATTATTTCTTTATTTGTGGATTCAAACTCCAAGTGCTTAGATCCGGAATACCACTATATTTGAGCTAAGCATCATAATGTGCAGTTTTATACAGTCATTACAGAAGTAATTCACAGTACCCAGGTTGTTAGGTAGTTAGAACGTCAAATAAGTATGGCATTGGACCGCCATTTTCAAAAAACATTAAAGCTAAAGCTTCACAAACCTGTGTACCTTCAATGATGGTTTAGTTGCACCAGCTTTCAGGTACACTATATGTAATGTCAGATCAACAAGCACAGAGTGGAATGCATCAAAGTGAACTGGACAGTAGGAGTGTAGACCCAGGAGTGCTCTGCGTGGGATCCGAAATTCATGCACAGCTGCTGAAGATGTGACACTAGAAGCTTGAAGCTCAGACCTAGTGCTCAGAAAGGCAAAAGCATAATCAGTATTGCTAAAAAAAATTGTAAATACAAGTGCACTTTAAGTATACGCAAAATCTTGGAAGAGACATCCCAGGTGGTAAAATGTCTACTCACCCATTGTCAAGTGTTGGGGCATATATCAGCTCAAACTTCAACATCACAGCCGAAGCTGCTGGACCCTAAAAATAAAGCAAACACCCTAATAAGGCTACAGTACATGAATGTGATTCAGGTACAATAGAGATTAGTGAAAATGCCAACCTCCTCTTCGCTGTTGAATATGTTGAAAGACACCATAACCGAGAGATAGATATCCTGTCTAGCATACTTGATCCGAAACGGCTGTGTGTAGAAGCTATTATCGACATCATCTATTTTCCAAATGCCTAATGCATCATCCGCACCAACATCAGAAGCTGCACAATCCACCTACCATGTCATTATCTATTAGCTAAAAGATTGACAACTGCAGAGAACTTACAAAAGAATCTTACGATCAACAGCAACCAAAATCCCGTGAGATACTGCTTTAGTTTACAACAAAGCAAGATATAGAAACACATCAGGAGATAGCAAAAAGATAAACACTACAAAATTATCATACAAGATCATACAAGTTGAAGAGATGATCCAGGACAAATGTGTTCACATTCTTGATAAGCACTCTAGCAAAAGGTTTGACAGGAGCACAATCATGGTCATCCTTTGGCTGTGTTTTCAGTAGTTCATCATCATTTTAACACCAAAAGTGTACGAGAAAATTTTAACACAAGGAAGTGCATTCCTGAGCTAGCACAATTTGACTATAAGTTAATACAGAAATGAGCATAAGCATTTACATGTCAATTGTTAGATATGCTCTGAGTGGCACGTGGCAACTATAGAAGCAAACGGATATTATTTATGACACAATAGTACAGTTATGTTCCATATCCAGCTACATGACAAAAAAATTTACGTTATCAGAGTAGAATTAGATGGAAATAAAGATGGTTTGGTAGTTTCTTAACATAGGGTAGCTCTGAAAAATCACAATTAATACTCCCTTGTAAATAGCAAGTTTCTATTCTCAGCATCATACACTAGGGATAGTATCAGGCACTACTACCGACAACAACCAAACAGTTACCAACTGCATGCTAGCATAGTACCAGTTTAAGCATTCAATTCTACTGCAAGCATCTTGAATGTGAAAGATATCAGACCAGACAATCAAATCACACCATTCAGTGCCCATAGAGAGATGCACACCTTCATATTGTACGACCCTGGCAGGTGAAGCTGGTGTTTTGTTGCCACCTTCCTCCCACATTGCACTAATTTTCATCTGATACCATCTGCATAATCCAAAGTTCATCTCATGAGAACATTATCTAAAAAATCTCATGAGAAAGAAAAATCAATGCTAAAGGTTTACACTATACAGACAAGTGACAAGTGCTTCACATGAGGTATCAAGTGAGAATTGTCTGCACATTACTCAAGGACAAAGTTTGCAGTGAGGGGAACAAAATTGTGGGCAAAATCAGAATTCGTCAGTTGCGAGAAGAAGTGTCCGAAACAACCGACCAAATGAGAAAGCTAACAAAAGAAATGCAGAAATGCTCGCGAAAATCCAAACATGTAGCCTAGAAATACGTAATGGTCGTACCCTTTACCTCAAAGCACAAGGAACTTTTCGTGCTCTCCCTAAAAGGAAATAAAGAACCTAAACCCGAGAAAACTTTGACGAGAAAAATAAAGACGAAAAGCCATAATTCTCACCCTTGCTGGAACAGATCGAGGTTGTGGAAGCGGTGGATGTAAATGGCCACCTCGTGCACCGTCTCCATCACGTCCGGCGGCCTGAAGCAGATCACCGGCCCCTTGCCCCCAGCTACCGCGGCTGCTTCGGCTGCGGCGGTGTCCGACCGCCACGACGCCGGCGAGACCCTCTTGGCCGCAGAGCGCGGGCTGTCCTGGACGCCGCCGCCGACTAGGCACCTCATGCGGCCGAACATCCGCGCCGCGCCCGCCGCCCCGATCCGCGCATCCCTCCCTCGATCCCCGCGGACGGCGAGCGCAAGGATCCCTCCTTTCACTGCCCAACCCTAGGGTACAGAGCTTCCGGAGACTGGCAGTAGCAGAGCGCGGCGGCGGCGGCGGAGGAGCACGGCAGAGTTAACCACTTGAACTGCGACGGCGTGACGATGAGACGTGGGGCCTGCGCGGCGGCGGCGGCGGCGGCAGCGCTGGGGTTCTGCTGCGGCAGGACAGGCCCCACTCCTGAGCGGGGAATTGCTAGTTTGCAGATCGGGAGGCGAAGCCGGCGGCGATGGAAGGACGGGGGCACCTAATGACAGCGGGGCGTGCAACCTTGGAGGCGGCGGCGGAGCCTGACTGGCTGGCTGGCTGGGCGGTGGGCCCCGCTCGCCGGCGCGTGCGGAGATCGGAGGCGGAGCGGGAAAGCGGTGTGGTGGTGGAGCAGGCGAGAAGAGGAGGAAGGAGACAGGTGGGTGCGGTGATTTTAATGGCCGGATCCTTCCACTGACAAGTGGCTCCCCACAGGCGCTGAGGCCCAGCAGCAGCAGCTCGAGGCATGGCCGGGGCCCACTCGTCAGTGGGTCGAGCTCATCGGGCAGCACGTGCAGCCGAGGGAGTGGACGGGAATTAATAGGGCCGCGATGATGGCCGTAGCTGTACAGGTTCAGGTAGGTGGATTAGGACGGGTACGCGGGCCCACCTGTAAGCGACCGTAAAATGGCAGCCGAGCTCCTCCTTCCTGGAAAGCTTCCTCTTCACGGCCTCACGGGCGGGTGCGCGGCGGCGGAACGGTATCCAGTATCCTCCACCTGAAAGCGGGTTCTCGTAGGAAAACGCTTTCGCTTTCCGAGCCCGGGGGTGGGCCCCGGCACGGCGGTCACTGGTCCAAGGTCCCCGGCTGGCAGCGTTGCCGGAGTCTCCGCCGTGGGCGCCCCCGCGGCCGCAGAGAGACGAGCGGGCCTGACGTGGCTGGTCCCGAGGTGATGGCACCCTAGTAGCTCTACGATGCGAGGACAGAAGTCAGAGAGAGGAAAAAGAGCAGATAAAAACAAAGCAGAGAAAGGGATTTCTTTCTTTGTTGGAATTTGGGAGGATAACCCTCGACATGTCACTGTCTTGCTATCTCATGGAATTTGAGGGCGTGTTTGATCTTAGTCTAAAGTTTAGCACTTGTTACATCGAATGCTAATCAGAAGAATTAAATATGAGTTAATTATAAAACTAATCGCAGAAATCCTGAGCTAATTCGCGAGACGAATCTAATAAATAGTTACTGTAACACCACATTGTCAAATCATAGATTAATTAAGTTTAATAGATTCGTCTCGTGAAATAGCCTTCATCTGTACAATAATTAGTCTATATTTAATACTTCTAAATAGTATCAAACATGTGTCACGATTTTTAATTCACATAGTATAGCACGCAAACGTACACCAGCTACACGTACGGTGGTCTAGAAAAAACCCCTGCAGGTACGGTGTCTCATGACCGCCGTGCGCCGTCGCTGGCCCCACGTGCCAGCGAGACGCATGGAAAGGGCGCGACACGCTTGGTCGGGGGCCGCGCCGATCGAGCCAGCCCAGGCTGCCGCGGCGAGATCCGGACGCGGCCGGTCGGACGTCGGAGGGAGAGGGAGGGATCCAGATTCCGGAGGTGGGGCGCGGTGATGATCGCGGCCGGTTAGTGGTGGCTGGCGCTTTACCGGACACCGCCTCGGGGCCCGGCGCCGCGTGCGGCACATGACGAGAACATGCTCCGTGTCGCGGGGCGGGAGCGGGAGCGGGAGCGAACGGGACGGGACGGGCGGATCCGATGGGAATTCGCGACGGATAGCGGAGGGTGCGGGATGCCGGCGTGCCGCCGTACTGTGCCTGATTGATCTGACGGGGAAGATGCCAGCCGGTGGGAATAGCGAGTGATCCGCTGCCGGTAGCTGCAGCGCCCGGCACGGCAAGTCAAGTCTCCGACCGTGGCGAGTTGATAAGAGCATATCTGCAAGAGTACCCAATATATTTACTCCCAATAGTTCTAGATCGGGCACTTCCAAAAAGAATTTGGGCACAGAAAACAGCCCATTCTCCAACATTGTTTCTATTTTTAACTCCCAAAATCTTCAAAATATGCCATGTCATTCTAGGTGGGGCCTCTTACCCTTGAGACGAAGCCCACATCGACCTTTTTCTTCTTTGTCATGGCAAATGCTAAACAAGAAATCCTGCCATGTTCATGAAAAAGAACAGAAATACGTTGAAAGCCTATTGTTATTGCCATTTGCAAAGTTAATAACGAAAGGAGCTACATCGATCAAATCCATTTGTCTACTGCAATAAAGAAAGGAGCACAAAGAAACTGAAAGGATGGGCGGCGAGCACCGGCAACTGTAGGACCCATGTAGGCAGGCGACACCGCGACAGAAACCAGGCGATGACCGACGATGGAGACAGGACCAGAGGCAGGGGTGCCGATGGGAGCATAGGCCGTGTAGCCGATGGGAGCGCAGCAGTGCACCAGCACGGCGCCGGCGGCAGGAGCGATGCGGCCGCGGGTTCGGCGCAGTGGAGGACTCGATTTAGGAACTGGATCGCCGTGAAATCGGCGATTGGGAGTGCCGAGGACGGGCGCAAATTTGGCTCCAGATGCCGCGCGTTTTGGGTAGGAGTAAATATTAGGAGTTGGTTTTGGAAACTGTTGGAGTCCGATTTTCGTAGCCAAGTCCAAAATCAAGTTATTGGAAGTAATTTTTGAGATGCTCTAAAGAGAAGCGCGCGAGGGTCCTTATTTGCTCTCGAGTACCCTGCGCGACGTTCTGAACAACTTCGGACGACGAGAATGGCGAGAAACGACAAGGAGATGGATGTAAAGTTGGGTGTGCTTCCTCTGTGGAGAGAGGTGCTGGCCTAACGGCAATCAGGATGACAACAGGAGAAAGCTACATGATTTATGATACCTCACCTATTCACTGTTTCCATCTCACCCTCTAACCTAAATGTTGGTCCAATTTAATCCCTCTACCTATCAATACTGGGTTAAATTAACCCTAAGCAGGTTTGTATCCTGTTTTGATCGGAGTCAATCTGACGTGGAAGCTAACTTAAGCGGCCGGTTTACGTGGACGCTAACTTAGGGCGTGTTTGGGACTGTTCCGCTCCAGAAAAAATAGCTCCACTCCACCAACTCCACAAAACTTCCCGCCAAACACGTCCAGCTCCACAAACTCCAGCTCCAGAAAAAACGTGGTTTGGCAGGAAGTGGTGCTCAAGGGGTGCTCCAAAAATAGTGGTTTCAGATGTCCTCATAGAGCTGTAGTGTATTTACCCACCATACCACTGATTACATAAGATACCGGTTCGCAAAACAAAACAATTACTTCCGCTCCTCCCGTCGCCCCCTTCCTTTCTCCCCTGTTCACCGCGGCCGCGCCACCCTGCCATCCGCGGTCGGGTCGTCGTCACCGAACGGGTCGCGCTGCCATCACCTCCTCCGCTGGCTGTCGGGGCACCGCTGCCGAAGCTTGCCGGGGCGCTCCATCGGAGCCCGCGGAGTCGCTCCTCCGCCGGCCGTCGAGGACCCGCGGTCTCTGGCGCTCGCCAGGCCGCTCCGCCGCGGCGTCGAGGCTGCTCCTCCACCCCCTCGAGCACCACCGCCAACGCGTCCTGCGGAGGCCACGCACACCATTGCCACTTGTGGGGCCACGCCACCGCAGGCCAGGCTAGGCGCCGCCGCGATGTTGCCTGTGGGGCCGCAATGCTGGCCACGGGAGCGGCGCACTAGTGGTGGAGAAACCCGGCACTCCCTCTCCCTTCTCGTGGGCTCCGATCGAAGAACTCCTCCAATGTACACTGACGCGTGGGTCCCATAATACAGGGGTATAATAGACAATGCACGTAAAAATATCATGTTCCTAGAGCTGGAGTCCTCTCATTTGCCAAACAAGTGCCACGGCTCCATGTTTCGGTAAATTTAGTGGAGTGGAGCTGAAGGAAGGTGGAGTTGATGAAATGAAGCTGTTTTTTCTGAAGCGGAATAGTTCCAAACATGCCCTTAATTAATCGAGCTTGCGTGGACTGCAGGAGGCAAGCTACCAAAGTGAGCCGAGCCTCCTGTCTCTAAACGCCGCATGCGTCGGCGCCCATCCATCCACTGCTGCGCACAGTTGGGCACGCTCAAGGCATGAATTTTGTCACCTACCCACGATCTGAGCCTGATCGCTTATGACCGCTCCTCATGCATGTGTTTTTGGTTTATTCGACTTCCAGTCTTCCACGATAGAAGACAAATGAACCAAGCCACAGGACGAGCAGGATGTTGCAACAGGGAAGATGATGACTAAAGGCTAGTAGCACAGATAGCAAGGAGGGACCATCGGAATGAGCAGCAGCAACCTCAGTTCTATATATTTTTATGATCAGCACGTACTCCTTGATCTGCTTCAATTTGTATACAAAGTTAAAACATGCTGTGGCGCCTTGACCTATCTTTGGCGAACAAACATTCGGTGGCATGTGAGGCCCCTCTGCCTTAATGAAATGAACGACATCCCAATGTTTTTTGAACATTATTGAAACTTCAAATCGAATAGGCCATCGAAAAATATCACCAAACACAAGAGTTTGATGCCCAGCCGATCCAAGAGGAATACTCTAGAAGTGTCAATTTTGCAAGCCATTTTACATCCATCACTTATCACAAGAATAATACTGTCGTAAGCATCTCTAGACAGGTTCATGGTCACAGGAGATCTATCTTCCAAATCATCAGCTACTAATTATGCCTTGGCCCTTGGCGTATAAAGAATTCCTGACGCTTACTGACATGCGGTGTACACCAGAGCTTTAATTTACTAAGCCCTTGTTTACTTCGCAAGTTGTGAGGTGCTAAATTGGCATTTTGCCATAAATACGACACTGTAGCGTTTCGTTTGTATTTGTGAATTATTGTCCAAATATTGACTAATTAGGCTCAAAAGATTCGTCTCGCAAAGTACAACAAAACTGTGCAATTAGTTTTTGATTTCGTCTACATTTAGTACTCCATGCATGTACCGCAAGTTTGATGTGATGAGGAATCTTCTTTTTGCATAGTGTCAAAGTTGGAAGTTTGGAGGGAAGTAAATAAGGGCTAAATTACTTGCATTTGTGACGCGAAAAAGAGTTGCAGGGTGGGGACGAACGATTATGCCAAACTTACGTTTCGCGCCAGCTTCTTATGGACGCCGCTCGGCTCGAGTGGAGCGGGTCCGCTCTGGACCTCTGGTGGCATGAGGCGCTGCGGCTCGGCATGGACTCTCTCTGGTTCCACGTCATCCGTCAAAATAATTTTACTCCAGTCAAACTTGTGTCCACATCAGCAAAACAGGGTACAAAACCACTTGGGGGTTAATTTAACCTAGTATTAATAGGTGGAGTTAGGGGGTGGGATAAACAAAATGAATAGGTGAAGGAAGTAAAATGGACTTTTTCCTTTACAATTAGGGTACAATATTACAATTCCTTCAAAAAAAATTTTGCAACTATCTAGATAGGGACAATGCAGACTCAAAATTACAGATAATGCAAAAACGAAAAACCCACAATCGTGCCATATGCATGCCTCCTATTCTTGAACGGTTTCAAGTTGCACATCTAAACAGCAGATCGCCACAAGATCTCCGAGACAGCAGCATTTTAAATAAGTCACTTCAAGCTGGCATAACAAGAACAGCACATATGAAACCACCACGGGCACAGGCGTATCACTCTACATCAATATTGGGGAAAAAAACAATTTTATTGTTACCGAACTTTGTTCACCTCTTTCTCTGGTTCGATCCAAATAGGTCCAAGAGGAATGAACAGGGTGAAATCAATAATCGATGGCAAAACGCCACACCATCTGAGATGAGCATCCGCATTTCTTACAAACCATATATGTAAAAAAAAAACCCTAAAAAACCATATCCATTTAATCTTTATTAAGCACCCAGTCTCTACATTTACAAGCTCGGTGGCCAGCAGAGAACCTTATACCTGTGCTATGATACATCTTACTAGCAGGGCAAGATCAGGAACTTTACAAAGAAGTCACGTTTTCAGGAACAGCTAAGGCATAATATTTCCGTAAGATGATAGTTTCCTCTCTAAGCCATGGGCATCTTCAACACCACCAAAATAACACCACCCACTGTGCAAACATGCTGAACGCTTCTGGAGAACAAAGTGAGCATGTACATCTGGAGCTGCGATCATCTCGACTGCACCACTCTATAATGAAGAATTAAGTCTTCCGGCTTCTTCCAAATATATGTTCTCACTGTAGCCAAACTCATCTCTGGCGATAGAACCTGCTTCATACAGTACACTTTAGCGCAACAGCACAAAACAGACTGTGCAGCAAATTTCTTTGGAACAAAGCCACAAATATAAATCAAAACATCACTCTACCCCATCAGTTGCAGAGAACCTATCATTACAACACCTTTATGTAGGTAGAACAGGAAGGGAGAACATGAATTTTTGAAGATAAGGTAAAATTGGCTGCAAATAAATTTTTACATTGCCTATCATATATGATATGCAAGAAGAAAATTCCAGGAAGATCTCTATGATTTATGAGGTCAAACTGGAAAGATGTTTTTTATGAGTATGTAGCAGAATTTACTGAAAAACTAAGGATTTTGACAAGTGCGTGATGTGGATTCTGCTCAAAGGTGCATCTGTATACAGGGTTAAAAACATGGGAAGCTAAAAGCCTAAAAGTAATACCATAATCATAGGAATCTATTAATGGGGAGAGTGAAGAAAACTGGAAAATATCTTGGGCTATTGTCCAAAACATTCATGGAAATCCTCTACAGGTGACAAAACAATCTTGTTAAATATTTTGTGCAATATCTTTCTGCAGAAACAGGTCTCCCATTTGTTCTTAATGTAGGTAAAACGGACATCTAAATATAGAATGCAATGACTATATTTAGAAAAAACTTGCCTGGTTATTGCACAATATCTCTACACATGGCTTTAGTTTTTGCCATGCCTTTAGTCCAATCCGCGAAGAACTATCTAGCGCTGAGAGCTGCGATTGACCAGAACTCAATCCCATAGCAAATGTGCTGTCAGAGCCTCCGTCCAATGGTTTTTCAAGAACGAGTTTCTCGACCACATAATTAGCTACCTGTACCACGAAAGGGAATATACTGTAAACTTTGAGAGTAACAAGGTAGCTTATAAAATGGTGAAAAATATTTCATAATGATAATAATAAATTACTCCATAAATACAGGGTCCTGAAGTATTTGAATGATTCAAATATTGCTATTTCAAGGTTGCATGCAAATGTATACAGTTAGCTGTTTTAACAGAAACATGCAAACATGGTAGTAAGCTATTTTGACATCGCAAATGCATGCATGCAAAACATATTGGACTATTGACACACAATGGACTCTCCACACACAGAGCTGATTCTTCCATTCACCGCCAACAACAGCCTCTATTGTTCATCGTGTATTGGGGGATTCACCATTTTACAACATCTTGCATTTGCTGTGGATCAATGATGTTGAGAACATCTTACTTTGTGAATCCGCAATATCCGTGGAGCACTCAGCTTGCCTTGAGTTATGTTCGGTGCTGGTGATCCCTCAGCAGGATGCAAATAAAAGCCGCATCTGCATTGAACAAAGGAAAGAAACATCAGGAACAAAATAACACCATGAAAGCCATAGTAACCTAGGGTGCACCCTCTATCACATTAACATAGCAGAGAGCATCATCCAAAAATCTTCATTTGCTCATATCTTCCTCCTTTTTTTAAAGCATATCTTCCTCCTTTCCAGTAAGAAATAAATAAGACCCATGGATGCTAATGCATGTGTGTGTGCAAACATCTCAGTAGCTCCCCGTAAATAACACATAGTCACAGCATGGAAATACTATGAAAGCACCCCACAAGTGGAATTGTTCCAAAGACATCGTACCATAAAGGACTTTAGAATCACGGCAACTTAAATTTAGAAAGGGAAGGTGCTATTATATTCCAAGTTAATCTATCTCCAGCGGAAAACAAGGTTTCAGATATATCAGGGGGTGTATCATCTGAGGATAAGAGGGAATTGAAATGAGCACTTACTTTGTATTCTCCTTTGGATAACGATTGTGCGTGACACAGTCAACACACCACCATGGGAGATCACCCTCAGTTCCATCCAAATCAGTAATTCTCTTTCTCCAGGGCCCTCCACTAGAACCTTCCGTGATAATTGACGGAGGCGAAACCGTGGAAAACTCAAATGACGGAAGCACATGAGTTGCATGGTTTTCGGTCCCATCATCCACCTCGGATCTTGACCGCGGTGAGTCTTTTGAAGGAAGATCCTTCCCTGATGAACTATCACCATTCGACAAGCTATGTGAACCAGACTTCTGTTTTCTTTTACTCCAATGAACTAGCAAACCACGAAGGGTCTCCTGAGCCAAATTAATCTGCACAATTTAGGGGGAAGAATTCAGAAGATGAGTTTGGTGACTTTGGTCTAGTCAGTATCTCACTTCACTCGACAGCAGGTAGCAGCAATCAGATTTTGCAAAAAAATGCACTCTATGGATGTGTCCAGGATACTTTTCAGCAACAAGAATGAAAAATTCATCACTATAGGTAAGGATCTTTCCAACACATTTAACAACAGAAACTGCACTATTAGCTCAGCAATATTCTAAAGATTGAAGTGTGAAAACAAATGTAACCAGTACACATAATATATGTTGCTGTACAAACCTTAAGGTCTTCTTGCGCTCCAGAAACATTTAGGTCAACCGCATATATTTCTGCAGAAAAGCATTGTGGAGTATCCAGGTGTACAGACAAGCATCCCAATCGAGCATCCATGGTGAACCAGGCAGGTATGCTTACCTAATAATCATTTAGCAAAAATTACACAGTAATAGGTGGCTAATTTTAGCATAATATAGAAATCATGGCATTCCAGTAATACCATCTCAAACAACTCTTTTTTCTTATCTTCAAAAGAAACCTGCATAATCAAAATGAAGGAGTTAAATATTCTAATAAAATCCCATCAGTTCAGAAGGCATCAAGTAAGAAATGGTGCGCTTACAAAACGGGATACAAATAGGCAATGCTAATAACTAACATGCATGTATAGATCTTTGAGGGAACAATCATCCAAGAAATTAAGAAGAAACAAAAACCTTGCCAAAGTCTTCAATAACAGCTCCCCGGGTAATCTCCCACAGCTTGACAGAACCAGCAGTATCCTGCAGAAAAGGAAATGGGTGCATACACCATGATGCCACTCCTTGCAGTTGAATTAACAACAGGACACGTAAAAGAAATTTTGAAATCACCTTTGTCAGTACATGCCTCCTATTATTCATTATCTCATGCTGAATTATTGCTGGAACTCCTGGGATAACCAAAGATGGTTCTTTGTATACAGGCACCTGAAGTAGAACAGACCACGAGTATTTAGTAATTACCATCAGTTAACAATTTGCTGGCAGGAAAGAATTGAATGGGTAAAACAGCTGTTCATCAGGCAGTAAAATATTAAATAAAGGGATAGCAGAATGAAGGGATTGAAATAGTTTTGGCAGCATCTGGCAGAATGTATGGACAGTATCCATGTAGGGAAAGAAGACTAAAAATAAAACTGTTAAATCACCAGAATACTACACCCAAAAAAAAGGAGACTTAGTGGGCCACTTGGGAAAGATCTTAAGCTTAAGCTTATTACGTTTCTCCTACAGAACTTATTAGATCATACTCAATTAAGACTTCCAAAATTTAGCTTAAAAAACAAGTTAACTTCTATGTTTGTAATTATGGTGTCAACTATGCGCAAAAGAAACCAAAATTCTGAATATTCCCTAACTATTAAACAAAGCTACTTTACAATGTCCCAGCAGAAACACAAAATGCTTGTGATGCGGTGTCTTCAAATAAGAAATATAATTTGACAAAAGAAGACAACTCTCATGCTTACAGGTGCTGATCCCTCTAAAGAAGCTCTTGCCCTTGAGAATGACAAATTCCCAGCTAAGAATGAGCCACCCTTTTCGAAGACCTTTTGGGGTGTGTGTCCTTCAGCTGGCCATCCATAAACAGAAGAATCGGTTGTTGCAACCCATATCGTGTCATCTTGCAGAGACAGCTGTAGAATAGGGTATTCATTTGTGCAGAGTAAGACACTCTCTCTTGTTGACAAATCTGTCAGGTATACCTGCAATACAATGAATACATGAAAGTTCAGATCAAAGAAGCAAAGTGGCTATTCAATACATGCAAGATAATTAACTCACAGATTGGTCTCTTCCACCACTGTAGACATGACCAAATGAAGGAGTGCTTGCAAGTGCCCAAACTGAATCAGTATGCACAGCATAAGAATGGACACAACGCTGCTGTCCTAGATCCCATAGTCTGCAAAGCATATAGAATACCTAAGATGTCAAAACTAAACACAGAATTTATGTCAAGCACATGACAGGGGGGATGGATGGGGTGTTGGAGCTGTGTATTTACCTTATCATCGAATCAGATGATCCTGATAGACAATACCTGAAAAAATTGTTAGAAAAAAAGATTAATTGGTCATTTAATGAAAGCAGACATGACGTAACAGCTCTCAAAATCCCCAGGCCAAAATGAGAGACAAATCCATATTACGACCTTTTTTGGTAGTCATAGCCGAAATCAGCAATTTGACCATCGAAAAAAAAACACATTCAGGTTAAATGTTTAGGCAGCTGTCTCCCGGTCAACCATCGCCATCACGGCCATAATGTGTCACATAAGTCATTCCCACATCAAGCCATTTACGATAACATGAAAATAGATTACATGGCACATTACTCCACTTGGATGGTTAACTGATGCATTGACTCTGCAAACTAATGTCACTATTGGCATTAGTTTGTTGATCTAAACATTTAAGTTCCTCATTTGAACTGATTAATGAAATTATATAGTTGGTGCTTGAGTGCTGACTGACACAAAAGAATGTTTCTGGAGTAAACATTATCTGATTCAGACAACACCATTGCTCATAGTAACTATATGAAATCAATGTCAAATGTGAAAGGGGTAAATGATACATTGACGTATAAATCTAAACCATTGTAGGGAAAGGTATGTATAATTCAGTTTCAGCATATCTAACACCACAATAGAAGCTCATTTGCACTATATGCATTCCACAATAAAATTGCTGACCAGGCACACATTTTTTAAAAAAAAAGAATAATAGCACCATGCCATGCCATCATCAATAATCTGCTCTTTCATGCACATAATGTAATAGAACCAGTGAACAGTTAACAAAGCAATCCAAGTATTAGCATAGCAAACAACCAGGAAACACAAATGTCTTGGCATTACAACAGATGCAAACTCATACGCACTTATCGCGGGAACTCAAACGTCACTGATGCATTATCATGCATAACATTTAGGATGGAGATGGAATTAAGATGAAAGAGGGTGCGTAAAGAAATGTGAAGTTCAATTTTTAAGTGATGATGTCAACAGCATAGCCTAGATGAATTTAGAAGAGCTCATTTGATAATGCTAGGCACAAACCTTCCTGTAGAATCAAGAAGCAAGGTCCTGATATTGTCTGTGTGCCCCCTCAATTTCATCTTTTTTGAACCTGTCCTGGGATCCCACACTCGAACAACCTGCATAAATTAAAAATATAAGGATTTTAGATGAGGTCTTTTAGAAAATAGTCTACAGATACTGAAAGTTGACTGGTCTCCTAATCACAAAGAAAAATTACATACTTGTTCCCAAAGATGAGGAGTGCAATACCTTTTCAGTGCCACCAGAGACAAGAAGGGTTCCTGTATCATTCATAGCCAGTGCATAAACTGAATCTTTGTGACCTTTGGCGGCAATTGGACTGTACCCATGTGATTGTCCATTAGAGGAAGCAATGTTACTACTAGAATTTACATTGCACAGAGTTGTCAAAGCAGGTCCGGAGTTTCCATTAGGAACTTCATCCTCTTTTGCATCCGCAGATTTGGCTACAGGAGCAAGAGCAGCATCAAGGTCCCAAATGAAGACCTCACCACCAAGACCACCAGAGGCAACAATGTTACTCTACAATACAGAGGCGCACAAAAAAAACTGTAAAAACAAAAACAACAAGAAGCTAAAAGTCCCATAGAAAAGAATAAGCATGGATTACATTCTTCTCAGCAGCAGCAAGACAAATCACATAATCAGAATGCTGGCGGAGAGTCCTGGTACAGGCACCATCAGAGAAGCAATTCCACACCTGTGAAGATGGAAATTAGAAGACATGCACACCCAGCATACAGAATTTAAGAAGAAAAGTATTACACAACAAACCTTCAGGGTGGTGTCTGAGGAACAGGAAACAAGCTTCTCACCAACTATGATAGCATCATTAACCTGCACAATAATGAATGGCTTAAAACAACATAAAACACTGAACAGTACTACCATTCCGCTTTACAAACAGAAATTAAGTGTTATAGTTTTAAACTTCTCAAGCACATATATCTACATCCACTGCCACCATTCCCAAACTTCTAGGCATATGTCGACATAGAGAATTAATAATTCTAAAACATATAACCACTCTTCTTTCCAGCTAATGTTGTTTTTTTCCCCAAAAAAAGCAACAAAGGACCTAGCAAATATGCCAAATATAACAGAATTTAGGTCATCCTTTGACATTAGACTCTGTGTCAGCTTTTCTCCAATATAACCGCCCAATGTTTACAAACCGCACAAGAATGTTCCAATTTAAACACTACAGTTCACAAAAAAGAAAAAAGGCAGAAGAAGTGACAGAAAATGACGGAAACCAACTTGAATGTATCAATTTAACTGTTTCTTAATAAAACGTACTTGAAATGCAAATCATAATGGTCCAAATAGTAAGAATCGATTCATGTTAAAATTTATGGATACTAGAACGAATGTACTAGCCTTAAAATGTATAGGCATAAGAATTGATGTAATACATCTAATTCACAGGGATCATTTGAATTTTTTTTAAGCAACATAACTAAGAACTATAAACATAATGGTAATTTCTAAAAGGAAAAACAGCTTGAATAAAAAAAGTAAAAAGGCATACCCAATCGACATGTGACTCAAAAGTTGCTGAGAAACTTGCATCCCCATTATTTAATTCCCATCGTTTCAAGGTACCATCTCGACTCCCACTAAAAAGATAATCACTTGTACTATTTGCAGAACCATTTAGATAAGCCAAGCAGTTAATCCCTGCACAATGCTGAAAAGCAGAATGAAATGTATCAGCAGGACCTAGTAGTGGAACATGGATTGTTCCAAGTCTATGGATCTGAAGAAACAAAATCAAAATATCTGCCATCAATGGCTATTTTTATGTACAGCATACCTTTTTAGCATCAGCATCATTTAGCACATACGTGAAGCGCTTCTCCTTTCTCGGTCGAGTCGAGCCGGCCGTGTTACCAGCACTCCCAACACGATGCATTGAAGGAAGCTATCCAAACTAGGGGCAACTAAACCTACAAACTAGAGATAAACATTTCATAAGGGCACTGAGATCACAAAATAGACAGTATGCTAGTAACGTTCAAACCAGCACAAGCAGAAATAACTTTTTTCAAGTATCTGTTTGGCAAAATTGTGCCTGGAAAAGGTCCGACATCTAGTAGGATCACACCTGTTAAACCGCCCCTCCCGTGGAACAAGGGCAATTCGGAAATCAAAATAACGGATGCGAACCACTCCAGACCTCCAATATCAATAAAGACACTTGATGCAGAAATGGAATGTTTCCTAAAGTCGATCAACTGAAAACTTAAAATATGACGCATGTAGCCAAACAAACCAGAAAAACCTATGGAAAGGGCACAATCTGTTCAATAAACGGTTCAATGCAAAAGGTCAAAATCTAAGTCTGCGCCCAAATACTGCCACTTACAACAAGAATCAGGGCAAAATAGAACGATGGCTGCACCGCTAGCTCCCACTTCCGCCCAATTAGCGAGCCCAACACTATCGAATCAACCTCGGCACCAATCAACTCATTAATCAGTACTGCAGCGGTTCAAAACAGTGGAGATAGACCCGATCAGCTGTTAGGTCCGCTGAGGCTACTGCGAGACGGGGGCAAGGTTGGACTAAGTAGCGTGACCACGGCATGCACTACGCAGCAAGCAATCGATCGTCACCTGGGATCGGGCGACGGGCGGCGATCGGCGGCGCGCCGGCGTCGGGATGCGTCCGCGGCCAGTGTGGAGCGGGGGGCGCAGATCTAGGGTTTAAGGCGCCGCGGCGCGGCCGTGGCGCCCGGAGGAAAGCAGCGGGAGAGGCGTAGTGGACGGCAGCAAAGCCGGCGGGCGCGTGAGGTTGGTGAAGTGAGGCGGCTGCAGCGGCGGCAGACGCGGTGGGAGTTGCCGCGGCGAGGGGCGGACGCGACGGGGCAGAGGATGACCGGGGAGGAGGAGGAGCCGAGGAAGGCAGGTGGGTGTCGTGTAGTTGGCTATGACGGGGTGGGCCGGGCCGAACCGGGTCTCAGGACGTTGAGTGACGTCACTTCACGGTCCTGGCTGAAATTGAGCTTATCTGGGCTGGGCTGAGCTGAATGGATTGGACGCTTGCGCTTACGGCATGGGCTGCAAATTGCAGCCTGCAATTCGCGCAGGAAATCGCAGAATCGAGTGGCGATTTGCTTTTTTCGCTCATCTCCACTCCACTGATCCCACTATGAACACTCAAGTTAACAAATACACATGTACTGGGGGGTCAAAACAAAAAAATACAAATAGACGTATCAACTGAAAGCAATCACATGAAAAATTATTTTCCAGTGATATGATCGTATCTGTTGACTGAATTAACACGTCAGCAGCAATTGCCTCAAGCCGATCTGTTTCCAGTTACTCCCTCTATTTCAAAATACTATTCGTTTTGACTTTTCTATATTCATAGTTTTTGCTATGCACCTAGATATATATTATATCTAGATACGTAGTAAAAGTCATATAACTAGAAAAATCAAAACGAATAGTGCTCATGGAAGGGTATGATTGTGTGCGTGTATTTGTAGGTGTGAGTGTGGTGCGTGTATGTAAGCATTTGCGTCCGGTATTGTATCGTGTGATTCCCCTCTCTACTTTTTCCTACCATTGCTCCCCTCTCTCTCTCCTCCGCTGCAAGCTGCAATTTAAGAGGAGTAAAGGAGGGACAATGTTATCAGTTCCCACTAAAAGTGTTAAACTTTAGCACAGTATCCAAACAGCTCAGAGTGCTAAACTTTAATGTCGACAAACTTGCTCAACGTCATAAAGGTCCGTGCACAGTTTACATGCACGTCCCCCCACCCCACCCTATTATTATACTTGCTCGTGTGGTAGAGAATGCTAAGAAGATGATGTTGTCACGAGTAAAATGTACCGGCGGTACATGAACTGGACAGCTAGTATTATACAGGTCCCCAAACTCCTAAAATGCACATTGAAATTCCTATACTTGCTAATTGGTTCACCTGATTATCCAGGTCCCCAAACTCCTAGTTTGATCAGTGACGTCAATGGTCCGCTGTATATGGTAGCTACAGGCTGCAGCAGTGCTTGAACAGTTTGGAACAGTTCATGTTAGTCCGACACCGAGGGCAACACGATGGTGGATCATCAGGGGAACGGAACCGAGGCCTTTCCCTTTTTTTTTAATTTCCTTCCCCGTTGTTTTCGCGAGGTTTGGATCGTCTATCAATCTCGACACCCGTGATGTCGCCGGCAAACATCGGCGGGAAACGCACGCTGGCGCGGCGGGTCTTGAATGTCCCGAGCAAGAGGAGCAAGCACGACAGCCCCGTGATCGCGCCTTCTGCCGCCGCCGCCGCATCCGCCTCCGAGGTCGATGCCGCCGCGTCGTCGTCGTCCCCCTGGGCTTCGTTGCACGAGGACCTCGTCCGCCTCGTGGAGTGGCGCGTGCTGGCCGGCGACTTCGTGGACTACGTCCGCCTCCGCGCGGCGTGCCAGCACTGGCGGTCCAGCACGGCGTGCCCTCGCGGCCGCGGCGTGCTCGACCGGCGCTTCCACCCGGGGCACTGGATGCTGCTGCCGGAGGGCTTCCGCCTGTACCCGGGCCACACGAGGCTGCGCGGGCGGGTCCGCTTCTTCAACCTCCGCACGGGCGCCTTCGCCAGCGTCGCCGTCCCGATCTTCAAGGACCACTACGCCATGGACTCGGTCGACGGGCTCCTCCTGCTGCAGCGGGACCACGACATGGCCGTCCGCCTCCTCCACCCCTTCACCGGCGACGTCGTCGAGCTCCCGTCGCTCGCCACGCTCCTGGCGCAGCTGAGAGCGCTCTTCCACCCCGTCGAGGTGGCCCTCATGAAAGAGAAAGAATGCTTGTTATGCATCCTCAGGAAAGTCTGCGCCGCCATCAGTTTGAGCCCCGACGACGACGGAGTGGTCACCGTCATGCTCGCTCTTACTAACCCCATGGCGCCGCGCGTGGCCTTTCGCTACCTCCGAGGACCAGCAGTGGACTCTCGCAAGCTGGGCAGCACGGCAACGGAGAGTGGGAATCTTGTCACTGCAAGGCAAGCTATACTTCCTCACAACTCGGTTGCATTTTCTGGTGGTCGAACCACCCCAGCATGTGGGGAAGAAAGGGAAGCCCTCATCTGAGCCATCTTCTCCGACGCCGTCGTCGTCTCCGCCGCCGCCGAAGTTGATTGCCGCCTGCCCACTGGACAAGATCCGACCCCCAGTGTTTCTGGCAGAATGTGACTCGGAGATCCTGTTGGTTGGCCGCACTGGTAAAACAAGGAAGCATATTCTGATGTACCGGCTCGCTGACATTATCCAGGGGAGGTTCGTCCCGGTGAAATCCATAGGAGGCGCATCCAACCATTGCCCCCGACTCTGTTGTTTGCCTGCATCGCTCGTTCAAGTATCTTGGTCAGTACCATCTCAGAAGTGGGACATGGTCGGTAGCTACCGATGGCCCTTTCTTGCGTGGGCCCGTACCGTCTCCATTCACCCTCATCCACCATATCTACACCTGTCGCGATCGTTACTACTGGTGAGTGTCCTAACACTGTGTTTTCCTACTGTATGTAGTGTGGTTTAATTATATGTTCCCTGGTAACATTTTGGTAACTTAGTGGTAAATGACTTGGTTTATGGCTTCATCATAGGAACAAAGGCCAAATGTACTGCCCAGGATCGAATCCCAAGTGGGGGGGCAAGTCCAGGTGGCGTTTCGGTGTGAGTCTTACAATATCTCGTTTATCTTCTTGTATGCCTTGGGCTCAGCCTAACATATTACTCTCTCATGTTCTTGATTTCCAAATCGATGATCATAGCTTTGTAGCAATTGATTTTAAACAGTAGAGAGAGGCTCTTTGTTTTCTCTCCTTATTTTTTTTTAAAAAAAAGATACTCGCTTATGCGATTTTTCTTGTTATCTTGAGTGAAAATTATTGCAGATTGAAAAGATAATTGGCCCTTTCTATTTAGACGCTACTACTCGCTAATTGCTATCACATTCTTCCTTAGTATGTTGCCTGCCATTGCATTGCTGCTTGTATAGCCAGCTTTCTTCTAAATTATTGTTCTACAGCTTTCTTCTGAACTATCGTTCTACTTATTCCTTCACTAGGGCTGAACGCTGAAGGACTGTGGATGTGGATTTCCTCTGCATCTTTCACCAGAATGAACAGAATTCAACTACGATGTCTTCATTTATGTACTGAACTTTATCTTGCTGTCATCTTGTGCAGTATTATGCTACTGTGATATACCTATGTTTGTGTCTCGGTTTCTTGAATAAACTTTTGTTCTTCCAAAAAATTAACTTCTGTTTCCTGACTTTCTGTCATCGGTTCTTACTCGCCTATGGTGCTTCTTTCACCTGAGAAAGAACATAACTATCGTCACAGAAAGATTATTATTCTCGGCTTCATTGTGTTTTATTACTGGGGTTTGTTATTACGTTAACGATGTGCGAGATGAGTACATCATGCAGGATGTGGATTGCCGTGGGTGGTGTCTGGTATTGACTTTGAAACTGAGCTTTGGCGCGTCTTTTTTTTTATTATTTTCAAGTTTCAAAAGAAAAACAAGACCAAAGTACAGAATCGAGTTGTCCGAACATAAGTTTTAACCTTTGCTTGGTGCCTACCAGGCAGCAACCTCCCAGTGAGTATGCTGGAATGTTCCGAATCTTTAGGAAAAAAAGGGGAACTGAATTTGACACTGGCAATCGATGCCCAATGTGCTACAGAGTTACAGACTAGATGAGCATGGTGACGATCGTACCTCCTTGTTCATGTATGCAATAGCTACTTGGCAGTAACTGCTAAGAGCAAATCAGACCAGCGCGTTGTCTGTGGCAGCACTGCAACCACGAAAGGAAGTGGCATGCCGCATTGTAAATGAATTGGCAATTAGGCCGGTGACAACTTCACGGATGATTTGTATGGTGTTCGTGCAGGCGAATCCGCAAAACCTGCAAGTGCCAGAGGAGGCTTTCTTTCATGTTCAGAAAACGGAACACAAGCTGCTGAATTTCTTGACTTGTTTCGGAAGATTAGAGAGGCGAAGGTTCAAGGCCCGGCAAAGAAATGGCAGCGATGAAGCGAAGGGAACCATGGAAAACAGCGTGGATGGTGCTCACCAGGAACACACGAGTTGAGCTGGAGCGTGGAGATCTGAACAGATGCTTGCAGTCTGAAAATCAGCTGTACGTGCTATATATGCAGCAAACTAGTAGCAATCACACGAAAATTCCGTTTCATACTAGACACCAGGCGTCAGTTACTGACTGAAGGGGCACACACCACACGGCTACACTACTCCACACAACACCACGTCGAGGAGCCGGCCGGCGGCTCACCCGCGTTGCTGCTGCTGCCGCCGCCTCCTCGCCGCGGCCACCGCGAGCGCGAGCAGGATCAGCGCGGGGGCGACCACCATTCCCAGCCCGAGGCCTCGGCGCCTCCCTCGCCGCGGTCGCCGCCCTCCTCTCCTGCCACGCCTCCTCCTGCCGTCCTCAGCACCTCCAGGGTCGTCCTTGTCAGAATTGCCATCCTCGCTGCCTGAAGGAGATTCTGGTGGGGTCGCTGGTTTTGGTGGCTCGACCGGCGGCTCTGGCGCCGGTTCTTCCACTGGCTCTTGGACCGGCGTCTCTTCCACTGCGGGTTCTTCCACTGGCTCTTGGACCGGCGTCTCTTCCACTGCGGGTTCTTCCACTGGCTCTTGGACCGGCGTCTCGTCTGCGGGTTCTTCCACTGGCTCTTGGACCGGCGTCTCGTCCTCTGCGGGTTCTTCCACTGGCTCTTGGACCGGCGTCTCTTCCACTGCGGGTTCTTCGGCAGGCGGCTTCGGCACCGGTTCTTCGGCAGGCGGCTCAACCTGCGCCGGCTCTTCGGCCGGCGGCTCTTGCACAGGTTCCTCGGCGGGTGGCTTTGGCTCCTCGGGTTCCAGCTCAGCGGGCGGCTCGGGCTTGGTCTCCACGTCGCACTGGATGTCCACCGGCGGGTTCGGCACGTCGGCCGGCGGCTCCGGCTCGCGGTGCGGCGGCCCGAGCACTTCGATCGGCGTCTCCACCAGCGGCTCCGGCTCCGCCTGCTCGAACACGACGTCGCACTCGATGTCCACCACGCGCGGCTCGGCCTCGACCTCGACCGGCGTCTCCACGGGCACGTCGCGATCCTCCTCCACCTCCACCGGCGTCTCCACTGGAACGTCGCGATCCTCCTCCACCTCAACAGGAGTCTCCACCGGAACGTTGCGGTCCTCCTCTACCTCCACGGACGTCTCCACCGCCACGTCCGTGACCACCGGCACCGGAGTCTCCACCGCCACATCAGTCACCACCGGCACCTCCGTAACCACCGGCACGTCGCGCGGCGGCTCCGGCTCTTCCTCCTCCGACTCGACGTCGACCCAATCCTCATGCTCCAAATCGAGGCTGGACGCCTCATCGCCGAGCTCCAGCTCCATCTCGACGTCGACATCACTGTCGCTTTCCGCGCTGGGCGACGACGACTCGCACTCGCAGCCGTCGCTCTCCACGTGGAGCCGCGCCTCCTCGTCCTCGTCCCCGCCGCCATCCGTCGGATCCGGCCACAGCTTGGGCATGATGATGACGAGCAGCCCGTCGTCCTCCTCGAAGCCGACGGTGATCCGGCCCACGTCCACGCCCGGCGGCACGTCGAACGCGCGGCGGAACCCGTCGACCACCTGCCGGTGCGCCACCCGCACCCTCGCCGCCGCCGCCTCCACCGAGAACGCATCCTTCCTCGCGCACGCGACGGCGACCTCCGTGCCGCCCGTTCCGACGCGGACCTCGACCTCATCCTTGGCGTAGCCTGCACTCGCACGCAACAACCGCCCGTTCACTCTCTTCACTGCTAGCGCACGCCGATGGAAACGGGTGGAGAGATCGATCCGTGCGTACCAGGGAGGTGGGCGAGGACGAGGAAGGCGGCGTCGGTCTCGGAGGTGGCGAAGGCGAAGTCCTCGCCGGGTGCGGGCGGGCAGGTGACTTGCACACCGAGGTCGAGGTCCATGTCCATGGCGCCCGCCTGGCCTGCAGCGGCACGAACGATCTGCCATGCGTGTGGGTGGATTCTTGTGGGTTAAACCTCTCGTGTCGTGTCCGGGGACCAAGATGTGAGCGCCGCGTCTTGAGCGTGGATGTGGGCGGCGGGCGGGGTTGCCTTTGGTAGCACGGATGCATTCCTCTCCGGGGTGGGTTTGGAAGAGATGCTTCGGCCGGCGGCGGAAAGGAGATTGAGGAGATCAGGAGAAGGCAGACTTCATCCGCACGCACATGGAAAGGGTTCATATTTGAATTGAGTCATAACAAAATACATCTGCTCATTTCTTGATTTTGATCAGGTTCAGTTCCATGCTTCAAATTGGTCATAGCGAACATGCATGGAGGCAAAAATCAACATAACAACTTATACAAAATATGAGGGTTCAAAATTAAATTCCATTCGATTATGGTATTGGATGCTCAAATAATGTTACCTATGATGTTGTGTAATGGTAAGTACTACTATAGTACTATGTTCGCAATCATATAGTCTTCCTCCAGAAGAGAGGTTGACAAATGGCCCCTCCTGCTGCAAAATGACGAGCTCTACTATGCAAGTGTGTGTAATCCAGCTCGTGCAAATTGTTTTACGTCTCAGTTAATCAAGAGCTGATATAGAATCTTGGGGTTTGGTAGACGCGTTTCTTCTCTGCGAAGATGCATAAGCGCAGAAGCTTCAAGAATGACAGAGCAAGACCGGAGAGAATATCTCTGACTGGTGCTGTGGTTCATGGAGAATCTGGAGATCAGAGGAGCAAGCTGGATGGCTAAGCTGAGACGTCCAAGGATTCCAATTTGCTTATCTTCAGTAAGCTAGCTGGACTTTCTCGTTTCTCCTGATCGTCGCCGGTCTGATTTCAGCTCGCTCCACGGCCACACAAAGGGCCTTTTTTATCTTTTGTTGCGTTGGTAGTGCTAGTCGGCCCACGGGCCACAACTTTTCTCTATTCATGCATTTCTTTCTTTCTTTCTTTCTTTCATTATTACGACTTGGCTTTTAATTTATGCATCTCATTTTCTAAAAATCCAAAAAAAAATCTGAAAACGCACACCATAATTGGTCATGGAAGGAAATTTTGTAGCATCCTTTGCATGAACAAAAAAGGTTGAAAGTTACATACTTAAAAAAGCAAATGCGCACTCCCCTCTGCGTGCTTTCGCATAGCAGCGACGCACCGATCAAGCAATGTTCAACAAATCATAGCCGATGCAGAGCAGAGCCTCGGCAGAGGACGCGTTGCCAGTCGACAGGAATATGCCACAGGTCAGGGGCTCCAGCCGGCAGTTGTGCGAGGTCGAGTTTGCGCGGCAGCACTCGATGGAGAGTGGAGATGATTTTCGGTGGGTGGGAGTAATCCGCCTTAACTTTCTGGTCCTAATGCAAATGCTACGTTTTGTGACATGTCACAAGGAATCAGGTTGAGTATATTTACATGAACACACAGCACGCCAAGACGCCAGCAACGACTGACAGAGCACGTAACGCACACAGCGCATGCTGGACGAGCCGCCTGCCTCACTGCGCCTGCCGCCGGCTCCTGGCGGCGGCCACGAGCAGGATCACCACAGGGACAGCCACCATGCCCAGCGGGAAGCCGTGGCGCCTCCCTCGCCGAGGTGGCCGCCGCCGCGCTCTCCGGTCACGCCTCCTCCTGGCACCGTCGCCCGTGTTCCAGTCGTCTCCGGTGCCACCCGATGACCCACCGTCAGATTCGTAGTGTGGAGGATCCTCTTGTGCGAGTGCGAGTGCGACTGTCGGTGTCGGAGCAGGCGGCGGCGGCGGTGCCGGCGGAGCGACCTGCGGGGGCGCTGGTTCTGGAACTGATGGCTCAACCGGTGGCGTCTCTTGCACCGGTTCTTGGCTGGGTGGTTCTTCAGCTGGCGGCTCAACCGGTGGCGTCTCTTGCACTCGTTCTTCGGCGGGTAGTTCTTGCACAGGTTCGTCAGCTGGTGGATCAACCTGTGGCGGCTCTTGCACGTGATCAATCACCGGCGGGTTCGGCTCTTCGTGTTCTTGCGTGATGGCCGCCGGAGCCGCCTCGACCGGCGGGTCATGGCGCTGGGGCACCAACTCCATGTCGCACACACAGAGAATCGCTGTCGACATCATGTCTTGTGTTCACTATATAGGTAGCTAGCTGCTTGCCTTTGTCTGCACGGATGTGCATTTGTCTCCGCGGTGGGTTTGCAAGAGATGCTCCTATGATTCTATGAATAAGTATCATAGACAGTGGGGCTCGTTACATATACATTACATGGCACCCAAGAAAAATTGTGTAATGCTTCCTTTAGATAATATAAGTTCGGATTCGTGTATACTGCTCAAAGTTTTGCAGTTCAACTACATGTATCCTTCTAGTTCAAATTTCGCTACTAAGTTTATCCGAACCAACTAGTATACAAGGTTTAGCCTAACGCTTTTTAATTTAAAAAATCGGAGGGGGACAGTAGAACCGGCATGCTGAAAATCAGACAAAAAAACCAAATCAAGTTTTCCAAAAAAGGGGAATTTTGACTGAACAATTATTTTTACTGATATGCATCTTTAATGTGGGCAACCGATAAAACCATAAGTCCATAACATGTAAAGATGTATATCAGTAAAATTTGTAAACACTGGCACGTGTGTCATTTCAAATTGCAATGGAAAACATAACATGAAACTCTAAAGACACACAATTACCAAGAGGAAAACAATAGAAAACTTAAGAAACAAAAATGAATGGAAAGGTACCAAGAGGTTAGCATGAAAGCTATTTATAATTGATGCCTCGTGTATCTAATTTTGGTGCCTAAAGTAAACTCAACTTATAATTTTTGAACATTTACAAAGACCGTAACAGAAGGCAGGTTTTGCTTGCCTGCTAGGAAAATAGATCGGTTTCTAGGTCACATAGTGTTTTAGTGAGACATCAACCTATGTAAACATGCAATGTGTGTTCTTGAAAACAAATATGTAAAAAATCCTCAAACTTCTTCTACTCAACCTGTTACATTTATCCGGTATGATTGTGATATATCTGACGGACATAATTAACCAAATAGATGAACATGACAGGTCACGAGAAAATAGTCAAATATGTTTGAGGAATAGAATATATCATATGAAGTTTTATGCCGCGACTTGGGGACTTTCTCATTTGTCACGGCTTGGCAGCAAAACAACAAATCTTTTGCAGGCGGCAGTTGAACGGACAAAAGGAACTAGCAAACATCTTTGCAGGCTACTCTGAATATTCAGAAACTGCCATAGCAAACAGAGTACCGAGACATCTCAATAGGCAGATCAGAAGAGACATCATGCAGGCGTAACCGCACTATATACTGCTACCTCCGTCGTTAAATATATGACGTTTAGTACAAATTAGTTAGCTTTTTTAATGGGACGGCAAAAGTTTTGCTGTAATTTTTATTAGGCCTGTACAACAGCCACTACTCCATCTACTACCCTCCGAACAACTGGCTACGGAGAAAAACAAACAAGCAAACTATACAACTGAAAACCTTGGAAAGAAAGCAAAAAACTACGCTACAACTTTGGCGGTGCCACCGATCTCTCTACAACTTGGAAAAGTTGGACATCTTCCTTGATTAGAAATGCCACTTCTAGAGGTTGTTTGGCAACTTATTGGAATGTTCGTCGGTTGTGCTCTTTCCAAATGTTCCACCAAAAGTATAGAATGAGACCATCAAAGAATGATTTTTTGCCCTTCTCAACTTGACACCGGCCTTCTTCCATCAGCTGTATATTGAGTTTGACGAGGTATTGGACAGCAGCCTCCGGAGATCGAACCAGCGAGATGCTCGACTACCAATTTGTTGATCCTTGTGTAGCAATGCCGAATTGCTGGGCATCTTCTCTAATTAAGTATGCTACCTCTTCAGTTGATTTGAATTCATGATTAAAAGTTCTCCTATTTCTTTCCTTCCATATGTTGCACCAAAAATAAATGATGAGACCATCAAAGGCCGGTCACGATTGCTTATCCACTTTTGCTCTGCATTTCTTCCACCATCCATTTTCCGAGGGGGTTGACTCACTCGCTGGTAGGCCTTGCAGGCTGTACCACGTTGTGAGCTGGGACCAAACTGTCTTAGTGTACGGGCAATTTTTGCAAAGGTGTATTGGTGTTTTGGCTTCGGAGTTACATAACTTGCATTGGGGGTTATGCGGCCAGCCTCTTTTTGCCGGATTGTTAGCTGTGAGAATCTTCTTGCGTAGCAGGATCCATGCGAAGAATTGACGCCTGGGTTCGGTCTTTACCTTCCATATTGGGCATATGTTTCGTGTCTTTGTCCTGCCTTGAAATCACTCTTTGTTGTGTATTCTCCTGTTTGTGTCCATCTCCATGTGATTTGGTCATCAGCCTCCGGGTCACGTTCCAGTAACTAGATTTCCTCCCATAAATTAACATATTCACGAATTCTTCGATTGCTAGCGGGCAAACCTACACGATCCAGAAATTGTTTCGTAATGCTTGTTCTACGGTGAAATTTTTTCTTCTTGATTTAATGAAAAACGATGGAGCCAAATTTTTTGGTGCTCTCCCATCGAGCCAGCTAGAATGCCAGAAATTCATCCTAGCTCCTTTGCCCACCTTGAGTATCGTTGACGCATGGAATAGATCTTTATCCATCTTGTCGCAGGGTCTCTAGTCCCGCCCATAGTTTATCGTTGTTTCTCCACTGGAACCAATACCATCTCATTCTGAGTGCCCTCGCCAGTCTTTCTAGGTCTAGTATCCCGAGCCCTCCAAGGTCTTTAGGTGTACATACTGTCGGCCAATTGATTAGACAATGTCCTCCGTTCACTTTCTTTGGTTCCTCTCCTTTCCATCGGAAGCTTCTTCTTAGTCGATCTATTTGCTTGATGAGCCACTTGTGGGTAGGAAAAACTGTCAGGTGGTAAATTGGTTGAGATGTGAAGATACTTTTAACTAATGTTTCACAGCTTGCTGATGTAGCAGCTTTCCTTTCCATCCTGACAGTCTAGCTTCGACCTTGACAATGAGGGGCTGGATATCCATTTTCCTGAGTTTACATGTGTGCAACGGGAGACCTAAATATTTCCCAGGGAAAGCCGCTACTTTGCCCAAGAAATCCACCAAAGCCTCTGAGATTAATTCGTCAGTGCAATGAATGGGGAAGATTTCAGTTTTGCTCAAGTTAACTTTTAGGCACGAACAATTTCCAAAGGTTTTTATAACAGGTGGTGGATGTGATACACTTCTTCTTGGTCCGGGTTGGCAAAAAGTGCCGCGTCGTCTGCGTAGAGGGAGCATCTAAGCTTGGCTACCCTTGGAAGGACTGGATGTATGATGTTTGTATTTTCTGCGAGTTCTATTATCCTATGGAGTGGATCTATGGCCAGGATGAACATCATCGGGGAAAGTGGGTCTCCTTGTCGCACTCCCCGTGCATGTCGGAATTTTTTCCCTGGAATACCATTGAGGAGCACTCTAGAGGTTGAGGTGGCAAGTAGTATCGAGACCTAATCTCACCATGTTTGTCCAAAACCCAGTGCCTCCATTACTTGAAGGAGAAAGACCCAACTCAATGAATCAAAAGCTTTTAAGATATCCAATTTTATGAAAAAATGCCGGCCTTTTAGCCTTGTGCAAGGCTTTGATCACACTTTATATGTAGGTGAAATTATTGTGTATGCATCTTTTTTTGGTGAAGGCATTCTAGAATCGGAGACAAGCTCATTGAGCCTCGGAGCCAGTTAGTCCGCTAGCAGTTTAGTTATGATTTTGGCGAGGCTGTTGATAAGGCTAATTGGCCAAAAATCAGATAGGTTGGTGGCATCCTCTTTTTTAGGCAATAGCACAATGTTGGCTTCATTGATGAGGTCTAAGCATCTTGTTCTCAGGGAGTGGAAGGCCTGGAGTGCTACAACTAGGTCCGCGCCTATGATGGGCTAGCATTTCTTATAGAAAAGGCTGATAAATCTATTTGGCCCTAGCGATTTCTCTGTCAGCAAGTGCTTGATCACATTTTTGATCTCGTCCTCTTCAAAAGGATCTTCAAGTTCGCTTAGATTATGTGGTTGGTACTCCAAATTGGTCCAGTTTAGACTCAACGTTCGTTCTTGTACTTCCCCAAGTAGACTCGTGAAGTGTTCATACACTGCTTCTTCCTTTTGCTGATGATTAGTAGTTAGGCCCATATTGGTATTTAGGATGGGGATGTGTAATTTTCTCTTCCTGTTATTTGCGTGTAACATGAACAATCTAGTGCATGCATCTCCTTTTCTTATCCATGTCAGTTTAGAGTGTTGCCGTGCCCTGGCTCTTTGGATGGCCGCCAGTCCATCTAATTTGGCCTTTAGATATCTACGGAATTCAAGCTCCGCTGGTGTCAATTGTCTTTTTTCCTGCGCGGCGTTGAGGAGAAGGAGGGCTTCCTTTGCTATAGCTAGTCATAATGCGAGACTTCCCAGGTTTTGCCTTTTCCATAGTTTGAGTGCTTTTGATGTCCTGATGAGCTTAACATGCATTCACAGAATGGCATCCTGCATGTTGACCAGTTGATTCCAAACCTCCTGAATTATTTCCATGAATCCTGGCATAGACACCCAATATGATTCAAATCCGAAACCAGTGTAGTGTTGCCGTGCCACATCCCCTGTTAGGAATAATGGGCAATGATCCGAGCCCATGGTCAGTAGAGCTTGCAAGTCGAAGTTTGGGAAGAGGGTATGCCATTCTGGTGTTTCGAAGAATCGGTCGATTCTTGTAAATGTCGGAGAATCTTGTTTGTTGCTCCACGTGAATCTTCTGCCCCGTAGGTCTAATTCCATGAGCTGATTTATATCGAGCACTTGCTTGAATCTACTCATTAGTCCTCTATTTAGTATTACCATTGTTTTTTTCTTCGACCTTGTATATCAGGTTGAAATCTTCTACTATTAGCCAACGTTCAAGGACTTGATCTTTTAGATTCTTTAATTCATCTAGGAAGCTCAATTTTTCCTGGTCACTCTATAGTCCGTAGACCCCCGTGACCTTCCAGGACGTATTGTCTGCTCTCATGGTAATGGTCGCGGATAGCGTGTATGTCGTAGTGAGGGTGTCATGGAGACAGAAGTGCCTATCGGCTGCTGCTAGGATGATACCGCCCCTTGTGTCGTTGGTTGGTAGAGCGAACAAATTTTTGGCAAAATCCTATCCCAACGACTCAGTGATAAGGCGTGTTGTCCAGTGTGCTATTTTAGTTTCTTGAATACAAACGATTGTTGCCCCTGATGAGATGATCATATTTCACACGCTCGCTCTCCGTGCGGCCGCGTTTAACCCTCTGATATTCCAGCATAACACATTACAATCTTTTTGTGACATAGGAACAATGGTTACCAACTAGCACAACTTGACCCGCTGAAGGGTTTGGGCCGATGGGGCTGGGCGCAAAGGCTAGATACAAAGCCAAGCACCAACAAATCGCCGACGCGGGGAACTTGGCGAGCTTCGTGGACGTTGATGCTGGGTCGATCGTGGCCCAACCACCGCTGAAGCCGTGGGGCCTAATTGCTGGCCCGATTAATATTACAGACCAAGGAAAGTTCTGAAGTTTCAACTTAAACATTTTGACAAAAGATGACGACTAAGGATGTACCTGACCGTCCATCTGAGAGGCCGTCAAGTATTCATGCCTCCATTGCCTCCACAGGCGCCGGCGTAACCTTGCCTTTCCTCTTGCTCCTGGGCTTGTTTCCTTGCTCCACCAGAGTTTGAATCGCAACCATCTTCATGCTTGTCAAAGGCTTCTGGAGATGCTGCACAAGTTTATCAAAGTCAGGTTTATCATGATCAGACGTTTTTGGTGATAATTCCCCCAGTTTGCTAATAAGGATGCTTTGTGCGAGCTGAATGCTATCTTTTCCGGGGTGTAACTTAGCTTTATCAGCTAGATGTGAGCTTTTTTTGTGGCTAGGAGTCGGGTTATTTCCTTGGCTTTCTTGCTGGATGAGGTTAACTCTCGGTGGTGTGTTTAAAATGAGAGCAACCGGTACATGTGAAATGAAGTTGAGAAAGCTAGTCATGTCATCAACATGACCTCTATCCCCATCAGCTAGCACAGTTTCAGAGTTAATTAGTCTATTTGTGGAGGTGGAGGCATCTTCTCTGCTAGGTTCCTGGGTTTGCACCATTTCAGCAACATCCACTTCTAATGTGTTAGCAGCAGCCGTTTCAAGAGTTTCAACAGTAGTAGCTTCAGGTGGATCACGTGCAATGGCAGTGTTGGGTGTTTGATTTGTGTTTAAAACTGAGTTCATCGTGTTTAGATTTGATGCTTCGGTAGGTTCTTGGATTGTAGGAGGCAGTTGTGTAGGAGGCTCTAGTGTTTGTGCTGGCTTAAGTCTGGGATTGTTGTTCACCTCAAACAGCTTGTTGGGGCGGAGACGTGTGCTGCTGTCAGTGTTGTCGCAGCCCAATGGGGAGGAGACCGGCGTCCAACCTGGCGCCTCCAGCATGTCCGGGATGCGCCGCTCCTTGGATGGGAACCCTGCATAGTAGTGGGTGATGAGCATTTCTTCTCTCATTGGGTCAATCCTTTCCATCCTTTCCTCTAATCTGTCCCGGGAGATGAAGGCATCATTGGCGACACACACCACGCTGGAAGTTGTCGTCGTAGTCGTCTTTGTCGCGGCGTGGCCGGTAGTCTCGGCCGGTGCAGTCGTCATGGCCCTGGCCATTGCGCCGCTCGCTGAGGGAGTCAGGTGCCTCGTAGTTCCAGAGGAACTCTTGGTGTGGCTTCCTATAGTGTCCGCCGCCTCCACCCATCCCGTGAAGGAAGGAGAGGTCCTCCACCACATCCAGATGGATGTGCAGCTTGTAGTCGTAGGCCTCCTTGAAGCTTCTTGGTGGATCAAGGTGCATCTCGACGAGGTTGCAGGGGCTGTCAATGGGTTACTGCTCCTTGTTAGGATCAGTAACGGTCAGCAAAACCTTCTTGGGTATCTTACTTGGGTTGGATGACCATGCCCACAGGTCATAAGTCCATGTGCGTTCTTGGCGGCACGATTGTTCCTCAACGAAGTGGATGGCGCAGTGTTGGTCGATGACTTGGGCCGCCACTGCCTCAGACCAGGCATGGACCGACGTTCTGGCTCTCGGACCATGGCTCGAAGTTGAACACCCTTCCTCTGTTGCGGATGTTGTAGTGATGAAGGACGCGGTTGTAGGCTCTGCAGTCGGAGAAGAACACCAGGTACTGTTCGGGGAAGTGCTTGACGACGCGCACCTCATGGCAGTTGATGTGGAGTTGCTCTTCAAGGGCCTCGATGACGTGGTGTGGTCCTGTGTCGTGGTTGTTGCCGTTGAGCCAACAGACCGCCAACCTGCCCACCAGCAACTCCCTCTTGCGCTTGATTGGTCCGATCGCCGTGACCGCGCAGAAGGCGTGGTTTGGGTGGGCACATGGGTCTCCCGGGTACGTCGCCATGGGAGTGGCCTCCCCCTTTGCTTCTTGGAGGTAGGAGCGGTCAGCCGTGCGAGTGGCCTGGCCGGCTTAGGTTGAGCGAGGAGGTGTGTGGCTGTGCTGCTGTTGCTCAGGTGGAGATTGCTTATATTGATCTCGCCGGGATGGACTGGAGAGGGCCTTGTGCCCTGGCTTCAAACATCTCTAGCATTTAGTTTGGTGGTTGCATCTTGCTACTCTGTGTTGTGTGGAATAGCAATTAAGGCACTTGCCCCTGACGTGCTCCCTGTACTTCTTCTTCCTTTGTTCTTCGTGGTCCGGTTGGTGGAGCGTTGAATCTTCTCTTGAATGCATTCCAATCTTTTGCCAACAGTAAGGTGGTTTGACTATCTGGAAGCCATGCTCATCCATCTGTGTATCGACTGCCAGCGCTGCTCTGTCCTCCTAGGCGGCTCCTGATGCCAAGGTTGCTTGGATCGTTCTTGGTAAGCGAGAGATTGCCTGCAATGTTAATCTGACACTCTTGAGCATTCACCACGCTGGAACTTCCAATTTCTTGTGGGAGTACTCCTCTCTCTCGCTGTTAGATGCTGTCGCGGCCTTGATTCAGCTACCTGCTCTTTTCCCTTCTCTGAGCTGATGGGCTGCCTCATCTCTCTCCCCATAACTCGTGTACCTCGGGGGGCATGCGCCGTGGTGACATCCACCGGTGGATTCTTTGACACCCTCCCGTAGGCTCACTTTGTTTCAGGGGATGCTATTGAGCCGTTGGAAAAGATCCGCCACCAGGGGGTCTGCATCCAGGCCATCGAGTCCCGCCCCTAGCCACATCAAAATGAAGTCAGCCTGTAGACGCAGATCTTGGGCAAGATCCGGAAGGATGCTGTCCTCTGGCCGTGCTTGATGATCTTGGGAAGGAGCATCGTCGTCTTGATGGTGGTCCGCCGCTGGTGCCAGCTCTTGTACGACGTTACCATTGACTGATCCCTGTTACCTTGCTTCTCTTGGCGTGGCTCGATCTCATCCCTCCTCGGTTCTTCCGCTTCATGGGTTGGATGGATTTGTAGATCGTCGTCAGGCGCGTCCGGATCTGTGATAGATTTGGTGAGGCTGTTCGCTGGGGTGACGGATCTGGGCAGGGATTGGGTTTCTGGTGGGTGGTCGCCATGGGAGTCTCCTCTCGTGGTGGGGGGAGGGGGTGGGAGCATGTAGAAGGACAAGCTCAAGCTAGTATGAGCTTGTTAGTTCAAAAATAAACTAATTTGTTTGTCCTAAATGTTATATATTTAAGAACGGAGGAGTATTAGGTAAAGGATTCATAAAAAAGGATATTATCATTAGTTTGTTAACTGTTAGTTTAATCAGAAGAGACGTCATGCATATGCAGTTATATATGCATCATGTTAACTTAATACTAAGCTCCCAAGCCGGCTACATATAGGAAATATCAGAAGACACCTATTCAGGCTAACCAACAGAGCATCTTATATATGCAGCACATGCTGCACACCCAAAGAAGCAATTGACAGGAGCAAATGGCCAGTTGCTTCTTGCCATGGCTTTTGCTGGCGTTCATCGTCTTCACCTCGTCGTGCTGCGGCCTTAGCTCCGCCGGTGCCGCCGCTGACCCGACCCTTGGTTTCACCGCCGTCGAGCTCACGGAGGACAAGTTCAAGCTGCACAAGCCGTACGACCTGCCGCCGGAGCAGCGGTACGAGTTCGGCAACGGCGTGCGGCGGATGTGGGTGTACTGCACCGACAAGCCCTTCAGCCCCGGCAGCCCCACCAAGCCGCGCTCCGAGATTCTCCTAAACGTAGCCACCAAGATTATCAACTAATCTTGCCCATCAATCAACGCTAATTACATTGTGATTTGCTTCTAAACCTGTTTGATAACCAATCGCGTGAGCTGTTAATCATCTTTTTTTCCTCGTACGTGCAGGCGACGTACACAACCGGGGTGTGGCAGTTCGAGGGCTACGGCTACGTGCCAGCGGGCACGTCGGGGGTGTCGGTGATGCAGGTGTTCGGCGCGTCGGGGCGCAACACGACGCTGATGCTGCACGTCTACGGCGGCCGGCTCATGTATTACAACGACGAGACGCGGGTCGTCGACGGCGACATCTACGACCGGTGGTTCCGGCTAAACGTCGTCCATGACGTGGACGCCGGGATGCTCACCGTGTTCGTCGATGGCGAGGAGAGGCTCGCCGTCGAGGGACACGGTGGGTACCGGCACTACTTCAAGTTCGGGGTGTACACGCAGACGGACCCCTCGCACTACATGGAGTCGCGGTGGAGGGATGTCAAGGTATACGCCAAATTTTGAAGAGATCAGTGAAGCTGAAGGAATTTTGGGGTTTTGTGTGTAGTTTTGCATGGATTTATCTGATTGAAACTGCAATACTACATTTGGTTGTCAAGTGATTAAACCAATGGAGGAAGAGCAAGTTTTGAATGTCATGAGGCAATAATACATGGATACACATTACAGAAGTAATCTAGCTGCCCTGACTCCTTTGAAATGCAATAAGTACATTACTTAGTAGTACATCACCGCCTGTTGGATCAAATTAACATTTTTAACCAAGAAAAGAAAAGAAGACCAAACAAAAAAAACAATACATTGCTCAAAATAGAGAGAGAATTGATTAGCTGGAACGAGCGAGCGCCATGGATAGATGCTGTCAATCAAAGCTATAGGATTATTATTGTCATGTCCTCCTCCTGACCATGGACGTGGCGTTGCCGTCGAAGAGCTCGTCGATGATGGTCTCCACGTCCTCGGCGCTGAGTTTGACGTACTTCTCCGTCTGCCTGCCGGCGCTGAAGTGCTGCGAGAAGCGTCCGAGGAATGAGCGGTACGCCGGCACGACGACGGCGGCGATGGAGACGCGCAGCTCCGACTGCAGCTGCTCGTCGCTGACCACCCACGCCCCCTGCGTCCGCTGGATCTCGTCCATGGCGGCGTTGAACTGCTTGAACCTCTCCTTGAGCACCGGCTTCTGCACGTGGCCCTTGACGGTGAGCACGCCGTCGTCGCGGAGCAGGCCCAGTACGCGGCTCCACGTCTCCCGCTGGTAGTTCTTGTGGTACTGCCGCAGGTTCGTCGACTGCTTCCGCGCCCACGCCTCGCCAAGCATGGCGTTGATCTCCGACGAGCCTCGGATCTTCTGCAGCATGTACCGCCCGTTGTTCATCAGGAAGATGTTGCTCAGCGACGGGTCCTTGTACAGCCGCGACTTGGCCTCCAGGTTGCCGTGCAGCAGCTCCATCACCTCCATCAGCTGCGACGCGAACGGGTTGTCGCCGCCGCCGCCGCCGCCGTCCCGGAACACCTGCTCCAGCGTGCTGTTGTAGTCGCACGCGTACTTGAGGTAGTTCATCACGTACCGGGTCAGCGGGTGCACGGCGCCGCCCGGGACCGGCTGCTTGCCGGCGTCGGCGCGGATCGAGCCCTGCAGCTCGCGGAAGATGGCGGCGGCCGACTCGCTCAGGCGGGACCGCACGGAGGCGATCTCGGACTTGAGCTCCGTCAGGGCGGAGTTGTTGGTGGGCTCGTCGGCGGCGAGGAAGGCCTCGACGACCGGGGACGCGTCGCGGACGGCCTCGTACATGTCCAGCACCTTGGATAGCTTCTCGGCGGCGCGCTTGGTCATGGCCACGGCCTCCGTGAAGCTCAGCATGTGCAGCATCACGCAGCGCGCCAGGTCGGCGAAGATGCCGCGCCCTGCGGCGGCGTGCCGGCCGGCGAACACGCGGGTGCACAGGTCGTGCTCCGTCGAGAGGCCGACGTTGATGGCGTGCCGGAACGCCTTGGTCCACGTCACGATCTCCGCCTCCAGCGCCTCCCACGTCATCTTTACAACGTCGTCGATGTTGGACTTCTCGTACCCGAGCCCCTGCAGCGCCGCGTCGAACGCGTTCCGCCGCGCCACCAGGAACATCTGCATGCACTCCGTCGAGTACCCGGCGGTGATCATGGCGTCGGCCATGGCCCGGAGTCGCTCAACGGTCTCCGGTGGGTAAGGGGGCGCGGCCTCCTTCCCGGGGCCGGCGCTGGCGTCCGACGGCGGCGGCCGGAGGACGCACCGGTCGGGCTCGTGGGCGCCCTGCTCGTTCGCTGCCTTGGGGACGCGCGGGTCTTCGAGCAGCGCGTGGAACTCGTCCTCGAGGAACGCCATGGCCCGGTGGAGCACGCCGGTGACCCGGTGCACGGCGGCGGTGTGCTTGCTGCCGCCGCCCTCCGGGCTCTTGCCGAGCGCGGACGCGAGCGCCGCGATGCGCGTGATCGGGGCGAGCAGCGGCGACGGCTCGCCGCTGGCCTCCGCCGCCCACTTGTCCTCGGCGCCCTCCGACCGCGCGATAACCAGCTCGACGGCGGACGCGAACTTCTCCAGCGTCGCCTCCGAGACGGTCACCGGCGCGTCCCCGTCCTGCCCCGAGATGAACGCGTCAATCTCCGCCGACAGCGCGGCAAGATCCGGTTCCCCACCCGCGGAACCCGCACCGTCGCCGCCGTTTTCCCCATGGCCGGCGGTGCCTTCGCCGTCCTCTTGCTCGTCCTCCTCCTTGATGGCCTGCTCCCTGGTGCCGCCGTGGTGCACGTCCCTCTTGTCGCGGAGGGCGCCGAGGGAGAAGTTGCGGTCGACCTCCCGGGTCCGGCCGCCGTCGTCGCGGGTGGTGGCCTGCGAGAAGCTGCTGCACTTGTAGGGCGCCTGGCTCCGGCTGTCCATCTCCGGTGGGTGGCCGGCCAGGTGGAAGGGGAGGGGAATGGGCAATGGCGAGGTCAGTGGTGGTTTGTTCGCACGGATGGCTGAGGAGAGGAGGCGGTGAGGTGGTGGCAGGAGAGAGAAAGCCGAGCGGCGCGGGAGTTGAGGCGCGCCACGCTTGGAAGGGCCTCTATGCTACCCCGTTTTAGGTGGGCGGCAACGAGAGGTGCCGAGGTATCCGTGCTCCATCAGAATGTGGGGAGTTTCCTCGAGTAGATATAAATCTAAATACTTCCTCCATCCATTCCAAATTCTAAATTCCAGATCGTTTTAGCTTTTTTGTTTCATAGATATTATTATGCATATACCTTGTGTATGTCCAAGTTCATAATAACATCTATGAACTTAATCTAAAAAAGTCAAAACGACCTATAATTTAGAACGGAGAAAGTAGAATTTATAAAGTCAATTAGATAGATTTAGGTGAAATTTGAGGTAGCTGCTCACATTTCTATTTTGTTGCCGTTGCATGCTTGGAATAATCGAAATGGAACTTTCCATGGAATTAGCCTAATAGTCAATCGCTCGAAACCGATAATGATTTCATTCAACCAAATAGAAAATGTGGATAAAATTTGATGCCATGCATTCATCTTCTACCTCCAAATGCTAACAAAATCTAATATTTATTAGGATCACTGTAATACGTCCCATATGACGGTCCGTCCACCGTATGCGTGCAGTTTGCATGGATCGTGCTCCTCCCTCGTGGCTATCATCGTACCTGGTGGCGGAGCTGGAAACTCAAATTTTACCTTATTAGGAGACCAACGGTGTTAATTTTTTTAGTGCGACTTTGCTTCTTTTTTTTTTATGTGTGTGGATGGGGGGTGGCCCCCTATGCCCCCTGGCTACGCCACTTATCACCATTGGGCTGGATGTCATCCTCTAAGGTTCGTAGTATACAACAATTTAGTTTATGATTTTTGATCGCCCAATATGCATGTTTCTTCCATTTTCTTACTTCATCAGCGCACTGCCCATCCAACGGCCCTCGGTATCTTCCCCCATCACCCCAAGTGGCCAATACTGCCATAAAAAATCATAGCTTTCTCTAACTCGGGCAAATTCATCCTTTCCCTAAACTAACACTGTCCAGAACCATAGCTATCGTCACCACGCTTTTAATCATGTGAAATCCAGAAGGCGCGCTAAACTAATGAGTCATGAATGTTCCTATAGCAATGCACCATCTATTGATGGTATGGAGGTGTAGCTGTTGCTGTCCATTATCACGTGGCCCTTGTGTAAGATTTTGTTTCTTTTCCCTTTTCTTTGCATGTCTTGCCCTTGCCCGTAAGTGCTACTGCAGTAGCGTTTGTTTTCGCTTCCTCAATGACAATGCTAGCATGGACCGTAGAACCCTTGACCGAAAACTGCAAAATGGTTTAGTCGAAGAAGATGGCGCATGGAAACAACAAAGGTTTTCGTTCTTTAAAAAAAAACGAAGGTCGTAGTTTCTGACAGATGAATCTACTGACAACAAAGGTTGTGCCGCAGAACGAATACTCCGACTGAAAGTGCCCAGGACATGGCTCCCACTTGCCCACGACGGGGAAAGACAACACACACGAAATGCCTCTCGTCTCCCCAACCCACGGCCACGGGTGATGCTCCAAAGCTGATTTGACTAATAGAGCTCGAGCTCTTGCCACTGGAGCCATCCTCTTGCCAATCATTTCGTGTACATGATAGAAGGCACGACGCCTTGATCCACGTTTGTTTATTTATCTGTATATTCATTTTCCTTTGATAAAAGAAATTCAATAAACGTGCACGATTGATTTCGCCTACAGGTCCACGCACCTATTCTGCATTGCACGAACTTGTGCTTAGCCGGCTGTCCCATGGAAAAAAAAACAACACTTTGGGGCAGCAGAAGAAAATGAATAATAACATTTTGATTTCCTTCACCAGTTTTAAGAGAAGCACAAGCGTAGCCTCACGTACCAGAAAATATCACACTGGACTGGACTGGACTGCAAGGTTACAAATCAAATAGGAAAAAGAATCCTTTAAAATTTCATTTTTGACTAGTACAGAATACAAATTTGCGAGTCCCCTATCCTATATGTAGGAAGACCTTTCCGTGGGCAGATCACCGGTGCCTTGCCGGGAGTCCGCCTCCACCACTGCTCTTGCGGATGAAGGTGTTCCTGTTCTTTGGTTTCGGTATGTCGTGGATATCCATCACTTGAATGGTCCTCTGCTTTTTCGCTGAAAATGTGAAGAAAAACAAAGAGCGCAGAAGAAAAGATGTCAAGAGAATGGAAATAAATAGCACTTCTTTTGTTACTCAATATCAAAGTGTTATGCCAATAAAAGAATTCTAGTGTTACTCTGACAGTACAATATGATATTTCGAAGTATCAAATGACAAATCAGACTAAGGATTAAACATAATTAAATATAATTTAAGTTCTAAGCCTCTAAATCAACGGTAAGAATGCTAAGTATGGCATTGAAATATTACCATTTTGCGCTTCCTGGTAATTTTCCTGAAGCCTCTTCCGGGCTGAATCTAGCTTCCCAGGATCCATAAGAGTATACTTTTGCTCCCTCATTGTCCTCTGCAGAGAGTATTTATGAACATCACATGAAAGTGTAGGCACTGCTTTGCCAAGTGTAACAGAGAAGCTAAAGTTTCTTCATGATTAACATCTTTTTCACTATTTTGCGTGATAGTGACAGTGAGAAGTCTAAAGATGATAACTCCATGCTGATAGAGTATGGCCTTATTTCCTTTTCCTTTTTAGTTTTTGAGTAGGATTGACCTTATTTTCAAGGCACTAGACCGACCCTCTTTAGCTCAATTAATTAAACTAGTTTTTTCAAAATGTGGCATATTTTGGTAAACTAAGAAGGTTCGGTGGTTGGCCTTAGGGGCACCAATTCTCAATTTAAGAAACATAGAGGAACTTATAGTCAAAGACATACAGCTAGAACTGATGATGAAGTAGTAGAATAGTTGCTATTGTTGTTCGGCTTGGTGTTATGGTAAGCAGGTGCAGGGCTTGTTCTTCGCTTCTCCATTGTTGACTCCACCGAATTTTGATAGATAGACCTCTCTGAGCTGAAACCATCTATGGTCCAAAATAAGGTCCATCAGTACATGCCTTGGTCATCGAAAAACACGAGCTCTACTTAAACCTCTTATGGGCTGGATATGGGAACTCACTATGACTCTGTGGGCTAGGGGAATACTTGAAGTCTGAAGCCTGCAATTGCACAATAGCAACAAAGTAAAATTCGTGTTACAAACTGCATAGACGAGCAAAGAATAAAAAGTATAAGAGGCCTATTCATATGGACCATTTCTTATTTCTGTTCGCCATTTTAGTTGCTACTAAGACATGTGCAAAGTATACCTAGGCAGTAGATTTGCTGTTTGTTTGGTATACTTTTTTTTTCACAAAGGTATACCAATTTACTAGCAATGGGAACTGAGCTACAAACACTTTAGCACGATTCTGTCTACATGAAACCTCCTGGAAAAGTGAATTCACTAAAAGCTTATGTGACACAGTTAATTTGCAATTATTATACACAAGAAACAAAGATCAGATACATTGGACGCTGAAATAATAGTTACCTTAGTACTTTGATGGTTCTTGGGTTGGACTTTATCAGGTGAGTCACCATCACCTGCCACCATGAATCAAAGACAAAATTACCACCAAATGCAAATGAATCCAAAAACTTTGGAGCTATACACAATGCAATTGTATGAATGGCACGGTACTTATGATCGAGCTACCGCCATCACCGGCTGAGTTGTGCAGCCTCACCCAGTCATCCACTATCTCCTTCCATTTCCTTCAAGACCAAGACAATAGACAAATCCACAGCAACCAAACAACAATCAGACTATCAGAAGGCACTTCTCGATCCAGTAGGGCACAAACTTATCAGCAGTCAGCTTGTTCTTCACCTGACGAGCAGCTTCACCAGCTGCCGCACTTCACCAGATGGGTGCTTGCGTAGCCCATTCACATGCCGGCCGATGTCCGTCTCCTGCAGAAAACAGAATTAACCAACCTTCAGTCCTTGAACTGCTGCCTCAAAAAGCATCCATCCAAACTATTCCTTTCTTTCGCAAGTCGAACAAAAGGGAAGCTAAAAGTAAGTTTGACCTGGAGAGCCTTGTAGGTGATGTCCATGTCTGCCAGGTTCTGCAGCAGGCTCACCATCTCGTCCTCCGACTGTGACGAGACCACAAAACAGAGGTACAGATTGCAAAGAAGCAGTGAGACTTTCCCCCCTCCTTTTGTCAGCAAAATTGTACTGTCAAAGCCGTAAAAATGGGATCTTTGAGGACCTGGTCGGGGTCCTCCAGGAAGTCCCTGATCGCCAGGATCTTGCTCTCCACGCCGGCGTCGTCGTCGTCCTCGCCGAGGCCGTCCGCGTCAACCTCCTCGTCCGGCGAGACTGGAGACACCGCCTCTGCAGCAGCAGCAGCCTCAGGTGCCTTCCTCGGCTGAGGCGGTGACGGGGCGCCGGCGTCGCAGTTGTGGCAGCGAGCCCCGGCATAGAGCCGCTCGACGATGCCGTCGCGGCGCGCGCGCAGCTCGTCGGGGTTGTCCCGCGCCGCCGCGGTAAGCGCTGCGTCTACGAGGTCCCACACGTCGCCGCCGCCCCCGAACGCGGCCAGTGCACGGCGGAGGCGCCCGTCGGAGCCCATACCGGCGGCGGTCATGGGGATCGGATCCTCGACGGCCCCCACAAGATCCGGTAACGCGACCGGCGGAATCCTCAGAACCAAACGCTAGACTGCCAAACCCCTCGGCGCCATCGCCTTCGGCGGGGGCGCAGCCATGCCGGAACGGATCGGTGGGGTAGGCGGCGATCCGGACTGCAGGAGGAGGGCGAGGCCGCGGATGGGGAATCGGACGGAAGGGCCGGGTGGATCCGATAAGCGAGCTTCCGGATCCGTTAATGGCGCGGTGGTGGTGGTGGGTCCATGTTAGTTAGCGCGGTGCTGAGATTTTTTTAGACAACCAGACCCCTGACCGGGAGAAGATAAAATTACACATAAGTTCATTGCTGAGCATCCAGTGCCCGTCGCCGTTGCTAACCGTCGCTGCCGCAGCCTGGTTCTCCTCTATCTCCCGCGATGAAGAAGATGATCCAGAATAAAGCTTCCGGCTGATTCCCGATTTGATGAAGAGTCTTCAAATTTTGAGCCCATCAACAGTACTATTCAACCGTTGAACACCCTGGGCAAACCCCATTTTCACTGGAAACCGACGCCAGTCGTATCACCGGCAAGTTTCGACCAACAAGCAACAATCCCACAAAGACGACCCGAGAACACAAGCGCGCAAGCAAGTGAAGCCTTAACCTCCAAAGAAAACCTCCTTGGAGGGGCAAAATCCCGATGAACACGCCACCGGTAAGAGCACCGAGTCTCCTTCGAACAACGGCCATGTTGTAGGTTACGGGATTCGGTGTTGCTATTGACATGAAGGTCATAGACAACCCAAAGAAACACACAGAAGATTCGAACATCGACGCAAAAGAAGAAAACGAAGAAAAAATCGCCAATGCCAAACCTCTCGCAGATGATACTGTCGTTGTGCTCCTCCCACCAACGGACCACCACCAGAACCCGCTCACCATTGACAAAGCCGCCACCGGAGAATCTCAGGAAAGTTTCCAACCCTAACCCTAACCTACACAAACATAAGCTAAAAGGCAAGGGTATATACAATGCATCAATTCCGCGACCCCTCCCCACCTCCGGCGACAAAGTGGCCTCCAGAGACGAGAAGGAATCGACGGAATCGATGTCAGAAATTGGAAATCGCCTAGGAGTCGCTCACGATCTACTATAGCTTTGGAAAGAACTGTCGAGAGGAAGAAGAAGAACAGGATGCACGGTGCTGAGATAGGGATAAAAAATTCCCGAGGGTACATTCCTCGTTCCCGCGGATAGATTTGGCTCGTTTTGCTGTGACAGTCGGGGTTCGGCTTCGTTTAAATTTGTACCGGTATTTCTCCTTAAAATTTGAGAAGTTTGGTGGAAATATGGAAGACCTAACATTTAGAACGTGTTTGAAAGCCTGTAATACCTTCAATCAGATCCTCACGATGCAGGTGCAACAATCCAAGAGAGTTGGATCAGGTCCACACGTCTCTTAAAGCTGCTAAAAAACTGCACCTAATAAAAAAAGAAATGCCAGATTCGTATGTTACATTTTAGGTGAAAATGCAGCCCTCGGCGGCGAGGCGACCCCAGCTCGGAGCGGCGCCGATTTCCGTAGCCTCAAGTCCCATCCTGAGCCAACGGAACAACGAACGGAAACGGCGAGACCAATGCAAGGGCCAACGCAAGGTGACAACACGCACCATATCATATCATCTGCCGATGCGCATCTGATGCGTTGGAGCAATCAGTGGCAGAGCCAGATTTTTTTAGGTGGGACGAATTCCAACAAGAAACTAAACCAAATTAAAAGTACAAACACACCATAATCGTACGAATTCACACTATATTCACCTATAGTCGTGCTCTATTAATGATTAAACTGCTAAAGTTTACAAGCAAACAAATAAGTTTCTGTTTTTAATGCAGCATATCCGACGTGTTGCTGCAGTGCTGGCTGCTAGCGCCTGGAGCAACCTCACTCTAACCTATTGCGGCCTTAGCTGCTCTGCCTCCACGCACTATAATTCCCGGCACCGCTAGCGTCGGCTTCTGGCTCTGGTTGGGGTGTGTTGGGCCGCGTCGTGCACCTACACCACCAGCAGCTAGGAGGGTTCAGAGCCGCTCGCTGCTCGGGGTGCGGAGTGAGCAACCTGTAGACCGTGAGCCTGGCTTCAAAATTTACCATGCCAAATCTTAAGCATGATAATTTTTTTGGCTTCCAACCAAACAAGTGCTAAAATTTATAGGCTTGCCCCAATTTTGACCGGGCAAATTTTGGAAGCTAACTGGGCTCTGTAAGGCTGAATTAGATTGAAATCGAATCGATCCCACTGCCATCTATATATAATAGAAAAGTCATCATTTTGGGCTATTGTTTTGCTCCTTTAGTCCAATCGAGAGGCCCAATGGCCATAACCCTTCGCCAATCTACAATCTCCCTTCTTCGGTTGTTAAAGTCGTTGTCTTCATCGGTTCGTCTCCAGGCGAGGACGCTCCACACGCCTCGCAGACTGAAGCGCAGGATCGACGGAGGGAGGTGGGGTCTTGGACGATCTCGCCAATAGCTGGGACAGCCGCCCCACGTCGCCTACAGGGTGGCTCCGCCGAGCAAGTAGAGAATCATCACGAGTCAAGCACCCATATTGCTAGCATGACCGTCCACAGCCAACTCGTATGGTTCCCTTGCCTGGCTAATGGTTATACTTGAGTAGTCTTCTCTGCACAGTGTGCGACTCGCACCTACCGACACGTGGGCCCACGCATCACTGACCGAGTCACTCAGTAACTGTAGAGTGTAGAGAACGTCACGCAAGTCGCAGTCAAAGCCTCAAAGCTAAGGCAATGCCATGTCGATGGCCAAGGAAACCTGTACTACATCTGATTGACAGATTAGCAATTAGCAGCCGAGGGGTTGTCGTTGTATAGCTCTGCACTTGGAATCATGGTCTTTCAGCTTTCATGAATCCTGCAACGACAACTTTATGTATCAGTAGCTTGTGAGTTTATGTATGGCACCTGAATGCTCTGCAGCATTCCTCTATGATACCTGAATGATTTGGACCATCTCTTCTTGCTTGGGTGAAACTGAATCGCGTTGATGGCACTTTGACAGATGAAATTAAATTAGCATGCCATTTGGTAGCTGATTCTTTAGGGGTGAGGCCTGAGGTGATGAAAGCCGGGGGATTTCGATGGATGGGAACTGACGACGGAATCTGAAACTGAAGCGCATGCAGGAGGAAGAAGCATGGCCAGCAGCGCCTCAACGGGCCAGTACCATCCGCACAGCGGTCGCGCGGTTCCGGCGCAACGCTCGTAGCTTCGGGAGCAGATGAGCGAGAGGTTGCTGGTGCTAGGGCTTCATAGGGGGGTTTCGGGGGGGCGGCTGGGGCTTTGCGCTTCCAGCAGGTGCGGACGGCGGGGAGGACGCCGGCGGCGGACGGGCGAGGACAGGAGCCAATCAAATTCAGGGTGCTTTCTGACAAACTTAAGGTTTTTTTTTCAAATAATTGGACCGCGATCAATAGTTGCGATCCAATTTAGGGGTCTGTATGTAAAAGTTTGGATCGCGATCAGTAATTGAGATCCAATTTAGGGGGTATTTGTAAAAGTTTGGACCGCGATTAATAATCGCGATCCAATCTAGGGGGCATTTTGCAAATTACTGGTCCGGCCACACGGCAGCCGGCGATGCCGCCCTCGCCGCCGCTGACCTTCGCTTAGCCCCCGGCGTGCCGTCGCCCTCCGCTAGCCAGGCATCCCAGGAGAGCCTCCGTCCACCCACATGAACATCTGGAGCCGGCGGCCCCCTCCCGCGCGCCACCGCTCTACGACCCTAGCTGCCGCGGCAGAGTTCCGCCGGCGGCGCTGTCAAGAGAGCTTGGTGCCCAGAGATGATGTGGGGAGCGTGTTCGCCGCAGATACAGCCTGTAGCTCAGCGTAGCGGCACGGGAACGGTTACAGATTGGAGTTGGCTTCACTACCATTCTCTGCTTCATGGTGTCCACCGACCACCGCTCAACCACGATCGCGGCCGTTGCCTCATTAGCTACCGCAGTTGGGTCGGAGACGAAGACGAACACGCGCTCAGCCACGGCCCACGCAAGTGCTTGGCTGCGTTGCACGCTGGTTGGTGACGCCGGCGACTGCACGCCAAATGCTCGACGCGTTGGCTGCAAGGGAGGCTTTCTGGTGCAGAGAAAGAAGGTCGTTTCCTCACAAGGACACGCGTTCGCATTAGTTTGAAACTTTGAATTGTATGACATCCAGGCGAACAAATCCTTTCATATTACATCCCCTGTTCTTGGCGTACAAAAAGATTGAGGAACAACGTAGCAGCGGCGGCAGCTGCTACGCAAAGAAGCACGACGGAGACGATCCCTATTCCGTTCGTCTTCACCTTGCAGCGGCGACCTCGCCGCGGCCGGCGGCGGCTCGTGACGCGCGCCCCGGGGTCTCTCATCACCACCTTGCTCCCGAGCAGCACGGAGTTGGTGACCCCTTGCACGTTGTTGTTCACGTAGATGTTGACGCAGTGCCCGCCGCCGCAGCCGCAGCAACGGTGCCCGCCGCCCGCCGCCGCCGCCGGCGCGGCGCGGTGCGCCACGGACATGGTCGCCCCCGTGCTGGTGCAGCCCTCGGCAGCGAGGCGTCCTCCCCAGCTCGGAGAGGCGCCGCCGTCCACAGCTCCAAGACCCATCCGGCCTGGAGGAGAATGGAACGGCGAAGAGAAATGGCAAGCCCAACCACAACGTGACACCGGCCGTGGCCAGCATCTCGACGACGACGCTGCAGCCTGTTTCACTTATAAGACCTGCCGGCCGGCCGGAGAGCGTTGCGTTGTACGTGAACGTTGCTTGCTGTGAGGCGAAGGAAAGCATATAGAATCCGTGCTCCGTGGCCAGAATCACCGTGCCTTGAAGCTGGAGTGCAGGCAAGGCATCAGGCGTTAGGCACCGGCGCAGGGCAACATTTTCCAGCTTCCATCCATGCATCAACAGGAACAGAACAATATTTGGGCTGTCAATGTAAGGACGAGCTATCTGACTAAGCCTCTCAGAAGTTTTTTTTTTTTATACGAAGCCTCTCGGACTTGAACATGTAGGCTGGCCACAAACTGTACGCTTTTTGAAAAAATCTACACAACTTTGCTGGTTTTGGACTTTTGGTGTCAGCTCAGCTGCTTCTCTTTAGTTTTTTTAAGAGAAAGTAGCCAATTCTATCCTTAAAGTTTGACTTAGGCTGAACCAGGTCCATAAAATTGGTCTGCAAATTTTAATCTCAGTTTAAAATATGTTAAATTCCTTATTTTACAGGATCTGAATATCTTAAATATTATTAAATTACAAAGATTATTTGAAATTCCTTTGTTCCCATTTTGTGCTTTTACACTCTGCTTCTTCAAACTTTTGATTGGTAAACTACTTGGAGAATTGTTGGGATTCCCTTTGCATCGGTAAACTCTACGCACGTGGACACCGGCGGGACATGAAAGCCGCGACGCCGCCGTGAGGAAGTAATGGGACGCGAGCGAGACGCCGCCCGTGCCGCATGAAGAAGAGGTGGGGTTTCCCTGACGCCGGAGCAACAGCAACTTTGGGGTGGTAGCTACGGCCTACGGCCACAAGCGGTCACGGCCGGCGGCCCCGGACGCGGCGGAATCCATGGCACAGGGCAAGATGACGCACAGAGGATCAACATGTCCAATCGCCCTCTGCGTACGTCAATCCAGATTGCGCCGACGGGCGTCGCTGACGGCCGATCGACGCCGTCTCCTTTCCCCGCGGCTATCGATTGCCGGCGTCCTCGAGCAGCGCGGTCGCCGCCGAGCTCCGCCATCCGACTCCGGAGACCGGAAACGACCAAGTCAGACTGCGACCATGCCGAATCTGGACCGCACGTATCCGATCGAACGGCCTACAGGTACCCAAGGGGTGGACGGTAAATGGAATACCGTCCACCCCTGACCCGGGTTAGTGCCTTGGCTCGCCAGAGCGCCGCCGCGTTCCCACCGCATACTTGCTCCCCGTGGCTGGCGACGTCCATGGCGTGCCCGGTTGCATCGAGTAGGTAGAGGCGCAGGCACCGGCCTCTCCGACACCACCTACGACGATGCGGGCTCGACGACGCCGTCCTGTACCACGCGCTTGTGCACGACTCCGATCCCGACGATGCGACGGCGCCGATGAGCTGACGCAAGGTGTATTGCTCCGGTGGCTACAGCTCGATCGGGCCCGGGGACCCGGCCGGGAGTATATGTCGGCGCTGTTCACTCTTGATGAGTCGACATCAGAGAAGACGACGATGGCTTCATCATCGGAATTCAGAAGCGTATGCCTTTATTTGCTCAGTAGTCTGCTGCCTGCTGGGGGAAAAAATGGTTGCAACTGAGAACTCATCAGTGCCAAATTAGCTGCTGTCCTGAAGTCTGAAGATATCCTAATTCCTGACTATGCCACAGTGATGGTACACTGGTACAGGCCAGAGGCCGCACTATGGACTGCGAGGTCCTTGCAGATTGCGTCAGGGTCGGCGTCGATGCCCCGCCCAGGCGTCTGTCGAAGAACGCGGCGGCGGAACTGCCGGCGGGCGTCATCGAGCAGTGTGGCTGCCGTCGAGATCCGCCGCTCGCCGTCCTCGCCCGACGCACGGCTCCCGAGACCGGAAACGACCAAGTCAGACTGCACCCGTGTCGAATCCGGGCCGCAAACATGTCTGATCGAAGGGCCTCCAGGACCCATGGGGTGGACGGTAAATGAAATACCGTCCACCCCCAACCTCCACGGGACCACGACCGCCGCCTTAAGCTTCGTGCCTCCACTCGCCACGCCGCCGCCGCGTTTCCGACGCTACTCGCCTCCATATATCCTTGCTCCCGGCGGCCGACATCGATGGTGCTGTTGCCGCCTGCGGCCAAAGCGACTCGTCTTCCTGGCCAGCAATCGTCGCAGCTAAAAAGCCAAACGCATTCGTTCAGTTGGTGCGCAGGTGCGGCGAGCGGCGAGGGAGGCACGGCGCCCTTGTTGCTGTGTCACTGTGTGTTGTTTCGGCGGCGGCTCGTCGAGCTACGCTGGTCACGCGCTATTGCTCAAGATCAGAGGAGACGGCGACGGTATCATCATCATCATCATCATCATCAGAAGCATGCCGCTGCTCAGTAGTCTGCTCTGCTCCGATGTACAACAGCACGTAGCAGCGGCAGCAGCTGCTACGCAAAGAAGCACGACGGAGCCGATCCCTATTTCGTTCGTCTTCACCACGCGGCGGCGGCCACCTCGCCGCGGCCGGCAGTGGCTCGTGACGCGTGCCCTGGGGTCTCTCATCAGCAACTTGCTCCCGAGCAGCACGGAGTTGGTGACCCCCTGCACGTTGTTGTTCACGTAGATGTTGACGCAGTATAGTGCCTGCCGCCCGACGCCGCCGCCGGCGCGGCGCGGTGCTCCACGGACATGGTCGCCCCAGCTCGTAGAGGCGCCGCCGTTCCCAGTTCCAAGACCCATCCGCATCCGTCCTGGAGGACAATGAAACGGCGAGGAGAAATGTCAAGCCCAGCCACGACGTGACACCGGCGGCGGCCCGCGGCCAGCATCTCGACGACGAGACTGCAGCCTGCTTCACTTATAAGACGTACCGGACGTTGCTTGCTGTGCGGCGAAGGAAAGCATGTTGAATCCATGGCAGAATCACCGTGCCTTGAAGGTGGAGTGCAGACCAGGCATCTAGCGTTAGGCACCGGCGCACAGCAACATTTTCCAGCATCCATCCATGCATCAGCTGGAGGAACAATATTTGACGAGCTCACGAGCTAGCTGACTACGCCTCTCAGACTTTTACACGTAGGCTGGCCACAAACTGTACACATTTTTTAATCTGAAAAATTCTACGCAACTTTGCTGGTTTTGGTGTCAGCTCAGCTGCTTCTCTTTAGTTTCTTTTCTAAGAGAGAATAGCCAATTCTATCCCTGAAGTATGACTTAGGCTCAACCAGGTCCATAAATTTGTTCAGCAAATTTTAATCTCAGTTAAAAAAATATGTTAAATTACTTATTTTAGAGGATCTGAAATTCTTAAATCTTACTAAATTTCAAAGATTATTTGAAATTCCTTTGTGCCCATTTTGTGCTTTTACACTCTGCTTCTTCAAACTTTTTGATTGGTATATACCTCATAGGTGCTTTTGGTTATGTTGACGTTCTTGGGTTTGACTAAACTACTTGGAGAATTCTCGGGATTCCCTTTGCATTCAATTTCAATTTTGAAATTCCTGATATAGAAATGAATGATAAGCACGAGCGGGAACTTAGGGAATCAATCTGCCAGGAGAGGGCCTCAATGGCTAAACTCCAAATCTTGATGACGCCGATCTGAATTTATTTGACATGGCTTTATTACAGTAAATCCAGTAGCCCAATGTTACAAAACAAGTATCCACAAAAGCTTTACAAGGTGATGGATCTCTTCTTCAGCTACAACATATTTCAGTTTCCTCAAAAGCTACATTATTGATCGGCTGCTCTCTCCAATATAAATTACAGTACCAGAGAAAAGTGACAAATCAAGAAAGAATTGGCGTGTCACAAGTAATATACATGAACCATTCGTTTGTTTCGAACTTTCGATTACTCAAGGTAATAGCTGCTTCAAAATATTGGCAGGCCACAGAAAATAGGCGATACACTGGGCTCAGACAATGTTTATGGTGAAGGAGACGTAAGGATGGAGCTCTGATTCACCTCCCAGACCAGCAACACTCACATCGTCTTCAGATTTCCAATAAGTACTGCAATTCAAATGTTGCATTAGTGAAAAACAAGACCAAGATGTGACTTAACAACACAATGACTGCAACTCAAAACAATGAATTACCTATGGGCATTGCCACAAAGCTCTTCTAAGATGCTTCTTACTTTCTTCTCGCTCTTTGTAGATGGTGCAAGAACAGCAGACTAATGCAAGAGATAAGATCAGATACGACATGAAAGATAGAGTTGACCATCACAAAGAGTCAAAGACAGCAGAGCAAATTACCAGGAATGATGGTGGCAGACCATATCTAAGAATGCTCTCTACAAAGATACGCACAGCACAGAAGTGCATCCAGGAACTGAATACCTGCACAAAAATAGATTCAATTGAGCAAGCAAGACGATGATTTTTTTTTGGAATAGAGAAGATGAAAAAAATTGGAAAAAAGAGTAAATCAGTTGATAGAATTCTAAGCGAGCCAGTGATCTTTTTTTTTTACAACCAACACATGCAACTAAAAGAACTGTAAAGGAATAATATAGAAGATGCTCATTCCAGGTTCGTGATTTTGAGTATTGTGACCTATGCACCCAACTAATTGGCACTTAGATGTTATGCTACGCCCCAACGCCTTACTAGAAGCTGGTGTTTTTGAAACAAGATACATGGTCAGTATTACAATTGAAATAATCAGCATTATTAAATGTTGTTTCCTAAATATAAACAGCCTCTGATTTTGTCTTGCCCCAGCCCTCGAAAAATCAAGGCTGGCCCTGGAAGCCAACCATAAACAATCAAGTGCACAAGCAATATCTAAATCTAGCCCTCAGCAAATAAATCTTTTCTTATGAAAATTTAGGAGTTTCATAGCCCTAAACCAATTGAAACCAGGACAGCAGTTTTTCATGGATAGAGAACACCGATTTTTTCTACTTTATTACAACTTTCTGAGAATTAGAGTTCCATATTCTGTGCACCATAAGAATGAAAAAAAAAACTCCCATCATTTATAGCTTTAATTAATCCGAATCTGACAATAACTTATGCTCAATGAGTTACCAGTTGCCACCATAGGAATTTCCTCCCTAAAGAACAAAGCTGTGCCACTGAGATAGTAATAACATCAATCAAAAGCAATTCCAGCATCGAAGTCAGAACTCACAACTAATGTCCTTATTTAAAGCTTGAATAAGAGCAACTTATTGATTCTAATGCAAATCAAGAAAATAATGACACCAATCATTAACAACATAATGGCTTTCCATATAAACATGGACTAAAATTTTCATTCAACGTTTCTGACACTCACAGTGAAACATAACCAGTTGCATTTTTAAAGAAAGAAATATTGTTATAGATAGGACCACTGGAGTACTGGACTATGTTGGAAAAACAAGTACCTCACTGTAGCTGGCATAGCACCATTGCAGAAGAGAGGACCTCATAGCTTCCTGGTCTTGCAGTAGCTTCTCCATCTCCTGCTTCCGACTTTCTTGTGCTTCAGGGCTATACTCAAAATCACGAACCTGGAATTAAATGGAACAAAACTTGGTGAATGAAAGAAGATTGAAAAGATGGGTTGCCAGGTTAATGTAAAACATAAGACATCCAAGGAAATCTTACCTGGAAACCCTTCTCACGAGCACGGACCTTAAAGTTGTCAACAACCTTAGCAAAAAGTGTTACAGAGTAGAGTGCATACTCATTATCTTCATAGAGCTTTTTAGATGACCTTGGTACCTATAAAACCATCAGTTAGCTCAAAACGAAAGGGCTGCTAAATGCTAAATATGAATATAATGAATGAAATAAGGGATACAATTTAGAGCAACTTGACAGCTTTTTAAAAAAAAGTAAGATCTTTCTATGGGCAGATTAAAACAGCATTCAATTTCTCTTTTAGATGAAAGTTAGAAGAAAAATGTAGCCATTTAGGATGTTCTAAAACAGGCTAAAAAGGAATATAAATGAAGTGTGCAACGAAAAATTAACATTACCACAAATGTGTCGAGTGACTCGTAGCTTGACATCCAGTCTTTTTGGGAGTACTTGGGAACAATAGCAAGAAGTGTTACTAGATGTTCTGAGGTGATCATATCCTCCGGTTTTACCAGATTGGAAAGATCACGAACTGCCAAGCTGTCGCACAAGAAAAGCCAAATTAATCAGTGCATAACAAGCAACAGACGACATCATTCTTCTTTCCTATTTACTTTACTTTAAACAACAAAGGAATTGAATGATGGTTGGGATCACAGCGACATAACATAGGAGTAAGCATCAAGCATTTCCTATAAAACTCTAGTCACAAAAGTATGGCAACACAGTTTACCTCCCACTTTGCTTCCTGTTGATTGCACTAAGCTGGCTCCTTACATTGTTATATTCCGCTGCTCGAACCTGGAAAATAAAACATTTCAGTCACTGAAAACTCAGCTTCCAGCCAACAACATTACAGAGACCATTATTGCGTAATACTACAATGAACTGAAGCTCATAAATTTGAGACCAAACCCCATATGGGGATACACCGCAGAAGAAAAAGAAGTGTAGCTAAGAGCTTGTAGAAAGAGTTGGAAGGAATAATCACAGGCAGAGTTCAATGGCATGTTAGCTGTGAAATATATGGGTTTGCTTTATCCTGAGAAAATATGGCATCAATTTCTCATAACTTTACACCCTAGCTGTGATCTGTAAACTTGTATAAAAGGAATGTGGAAACTTAATGCTAGTAAAAGGAGAAGTAGAGCTAATTGTCAAGTAACTAGGCACCTATATGGGGAACAAGAAACGCATGAAAACCCTGATAATGTTCCGGTAACAGCACCGAGCAAGTCAGTTGCGAATTATAAAAAGCAACCTCAGACTGTATCCAATTGTGTGCTAGATAAATGCAATACCCACAAGTCTCACCGATATATGTGATGTTGAAGTTGGTGAATCTTTATTGAACATTCTGACCCGGCATCAGATTGGACCATTCAAAACAGATGAGCGCAGTTGTGTATGAGAAACAAACCTTCATGTCGTCCTCAATCTTGGCGACCTGCGACTGGATGCTGCCGACGATCTCCTTGAGCGGCGACATTGTGGGGTACCTGCCCTCATCCCACACGAACCTGCACGCGCAACCCAGACAAGCTTCTGAGCTACATGTCGCACAAAACATCCATCCGATCCCGATCGGCGGGGCGAACAGCATAGTTAGCGGCAGACCTGGTGAGGTAGGTGTCGACGGGGACGCCATCGACGGTGAGGGCCCCACTCTCGACACCTCCGGCGCGCTCGAGGTCCTCGATCTGCCTCCGGATCTTGTGCGACACGCCCTCGACGAAGATGTTGGACTGCGGAGGGGTGAGAGGCAAGACAGAGTCACATCGAATCGAACCCTAGACCAATGCTCGGAGCAGAAGCGAACGAGATGGGGACGGAATCGAAGGGGCAGGGCAGCACACCTTGACAAGGTCGTCGCTGAGGGCGAGAAGGGAGTCGAGGGTGCCGACGCGGAGATCCGGGACGTTGAACTGCGCGGGGGCGGGAGGAGGTCAGGCGAGGCGAGCTCTCTAGATGATTCCGGCGAGGGGGACGGACAGGAGAGGTGGCTTACCCGGTATAGCGGGGTGTCGAAGGAGTGGCGGGAGATATTGTCCTGCAGGCGCGACCAGATCGAGCTCGCGGTGGCGCCGGGGGACTGCACGGGGAGGGAGACGATCCAGTAACGGGTTGCCATCGCCGACACCGCCGTCGAGCAGGTCGCGAGTGTGTGGGCGCCTTGATCTGATCTGTCGGGATCTCGTCTCGGTCAGGGAAGGGGATCGGAGAAGATGATGAGGACCCGCGCCGGGCAAGGAAGGAAACAGGAAAAGGAAGGAAACGATGACGGGCCGGGCCGGGCCGGGCCGGGTCTTTAGCAACGTGTTTGTACGAAAACGAACGATTTGAACTCCCTGGACCCCCAACGCTTGCTGGGCCTTGCGGCTTTCATAACAGCAACCATCAGCAAAGGAACTTGTTGCTCTCTCAAAAAAAAAAAAAATTGCGAAGGGGCTGGATCCCATATTCATTGAAACGTGGCCTTTACATAAAACACCCTGGCGAAGAAAAAAATACAACGCACACCACAGCCACAAGCTCCAGAGATGCACAAATACACAAAGGACCCTAAAGAAAAACGAATTTGAACTGAAGCTCCTCAGATCCTACAAAGGCAGTCCCAGTCGTTGCACCTCTTCCTGATCCGCCGGAGATGGAGAAGAAGCTTGCCGCCCAGGACAAAAACCCGGCCAAGCCAACCGACGTGACCTCCAGCTTTTTGAAGCCGCAAGACATCTCCCCTCTGGCGCACATCGGCTGTCACCGTCGCCTGCTTGGTCAAGCAGAAACCGGCGACGTCGACGAAATCGACGACCCGGAGCAAATCCGCAGCTGTCGAGTTCATCGACAACCCGGAAGAAAGCCCCCCTGTAGAGGAATCCCTTCTCCCCCTCTTTCGCATCGAAGGAGAAAAACATACCTTCCAAGGTGGTCGGGAAGCAGAGCCTCACCGGAACCGTCTCGAAAGAGCAAAAGCCTCGCCGCACCATCAGTAGCAGCAAGGAGACTTATTTGCCGGCGTAGTGGCAGCACCGCCACCCCCCGGAGACCGTACCTCCGCCCTCAGCATCAACGGCGAGGAAACCAGAGACCTAGATACTAACCCATCTAGTCTATATACAGCCGCGTGTCGATTCCCCGGCTCTCCTCCCTCTCCGGCACCGGACAGGCCATCACCGGAGAAGAAAGGGACCGGCGGAATCGCCGCCGGAAACGCGTATCGCCTCCTTTTCGCCCTGATGCACTGTAGCTAGGAGATAAGGACGGAAGCGCCGACAATTGTGTAAAAAAAAAACAAAGAAAACAAGAAAAAACAAAGGAATTTGTGGGTGCAGCAAAGAAGATAAGGGCAGCAGAGGAAGCTATATTAGTTTTCTGAATATTCCAAATATATAAGTTCATTCGTGCCATCCACTACGGCATGCACACACAGTTTAACTTTTTTTTAGCATCACACACAATTTAACACAAACACATACGCCTGCATCATCTACTTTCTCTTGGGCATGCACGGGCACTTTCCTCTCTCTGTGTTTTGATCCGGTGGGCTTTCGTTGACCCCAAGTAGGTGCTTGAGGTCGAGGGAAGGGAAGCATGCATTTTACAGCTTCAGCATCCTTCCAAGTTTGCCAAAAGACGAAGCCGGCAAACATGAAAGCCATCGAGTGTGGAAGAAGATCCACGAGTAACCATATTTTCCCTTCAGAAGAGGTACTCTGGCGTGTTATCAGTAGGGCTTGGTGTAGACGGTGACGTTCCTCCAGCGCGACTCCACGCGCGGCGACACGTCGTGGTGCTGCACGTACACCCCGAACTTGAAGTAGTGCGACGCGCTCGGCGCCACGGCCACGGCCAGCCTCGGCGCGCCGCCGTCGACGTACACGGCCACCGTCGACGCGCCGACGTCGTGCACGACGTTGAGCCGGAACCACCGGTCGTAGATGCCCGGCTCCACCGCCGCCCCGCTGTAGTGCCGCAGCGTGCCGTTGTACACGTGCAGCATCAGCGTCGTGGCGTGCGCCGCGCCGGCGTTCTCGTTGTGGATCTGCATCACCGACGCGCCCGAGGTACCCGACGGCACGTAGCAGTAGCCCTCGAACTGCCACACCCCGGAAGAGTAGTCATGGCCCTGCGATGAAACGACTAAGGGGCTGTTTGGATACGAGGTGCTAAACTTTAACAGTGTCACATCGAATGTTCGGATGCTAATTAGGAGGACTCAACATGAGCTAATTATAAAAATAATTGTAGAACCTTGTGCTAATTTGCGAGATGAATCTATTAAGCCTAATTAATCCATCATTAGCAAATGGTTACTTAGCATCACATTGTCAAATCATGAACTAATTAGGCTTAATAGATTCGTCTCGCGAATTATACTCCATCTGTGCAATTAGTTTTGTAATTAACTTATATTTAGTACTCCTAATTAGCATCCGAACATCCGATGTGATAGGTGTTAAACTTTAATAGGATGTTCCCAAACACCCTTTAATTAACCCAAAAGCCAAAGGAGAGAGACAACTAAAGAAGCCATGGCATTTGCTCGTGTTGTGCTTACTCGGAGCCTGACTTCGGTTCGGGGGTTGGTGGTGGTGGCGTTGTTGAAGGGCTTGTCGCCGGCGTAAACCCAGAAGGTGCGCACGCCGGTGCAGGCGTCGTAGCGGTAGCGCTGCTCCACTGGCAAGTCGTAGGGGCTCTGCACGACGAAGTCGCTCTCCGGGAGCTGCACCTTCACGAACCCGGCGGTGAGATCGTTGCAGCTGCCGGTGGCCACGGTGGACGCGGGGACGGCCAGGCACAGAACTACCAGTACCAGCACTATAGCTAGTAATGTCCCCATGGTGGCGCCGGCAAGTGGGGAGTAACGGCCGCTGGGGCTGGTGGAGCAGAGCGACGATGCCCTGGAGGATGAGAGGAAGGTTGGTTTGATCGATGGATCGGTCCCGGTCAGATCAGTGCGTGTGGTCATGTCGTTTTGCACTTGCCTTTTGGACCTGCTGCCCTGCCAAGGCAAGCCGGCTGTTCGGTTGAATAACGAATGCATTGATGATGCATGTGTTGTCAGCACTCAGCAGGCTGTGTGTAGTAAAAGCGGCGCCGGCCGGCAAAAGGAAGGGACACCAACTGTTTCACTGATGGTCAAATATATTTTTTTGGAACTGATGGTCGAATAAACTTGAATCTTCTTTGTTGCTATAATACAGTACTATGCTACACTGTCCCTTGTTTCTCCGGAGCAAAAAAGTGGTGCACCATCTTTTACTTAGAGTGCCCCCCAAAAAAAACTAGCGTCTTATTTGCAGCTGCATGGCTCCTCTGTCTTCTCACATCACATCCATTAGTGACACGGTAACACTTGGAGGTAGAAAAAGGTTCAGCGAGCAAGGAAGCAACGCCGGCATCAACAATTTCTTCATACAGGATTCACCCGGCCGGCTGGACCTTGTGGCGTCGAAAGGTGAGCAGTTTTGTAACTTGGTGATTGCCAAGATATGTGACACTCGATTTCGATGGCATTGCCAAACTTTTGCAGGTGTCACCAACAATAGTAGTTTTCTATGTTGGCATTACCGGCATATATTTTGTGTTGTTCATGTTCGTAGGGAACCAAACAGACACACAGACGCCAAAGTATTTGAAAAGAGCAGTCAGAAAGAATGCTCGTTGTACAGCATTTTCGAAGGACGTAACTGCAAATGGTTGAATCGCTTGCCGTCCGTCCCTGTCCCCGGCCGTCGCACTACAAACTGACAAGTGACAATACGCGCCATCAAGCCATTCAATATTGAGCCAGGCATGACACTCGGTTGGCTGGATGCCAACATCACGCCCAAAGGCGTGCAAGTGCCAACACAAGGTGACAATCCATTCTTGGACATCACCACCCAAGTCCCTGTTAATCACACATATAACCATGCACAAACTCGACTACTGTGGCGGCTAGGACCGGTCGAATCTCATTGTCAATCCTCGATCTCATCGACCATGGCCTCTTCCTCCCTCCGCAGCCTCGCCGCCGGCGGCGGTGCTGTGCCCACGGCAGCGCTAGGACTAGTAATCCTATGCGTCGCCCTTCCTGCGCCTGCTGTCGTAGTGGCCGTCGACGGCAGCTGCAACCTGACCGCCGGGTTCGTCCAGGTGGAGCTCCCGGAGGGCAACTTCGTGGTGCAGAGCCCCTACGACGTGGCGGAGAACCAGCGCTACAGCTACGACCTCGCCACCGGCGTGCGCACGTTCTGGGTGTACGCCGACGACGAGCCCTTCAACACCGTCACCGCCACCAATCCTCGCACCGAAGTCCGCCTCGCCGTAAGCACCTGCCGTCACACATGCAAACCTCTCTAAAACTCTATTCAAATTCATCACATGCTTGAATTCTTCAGTGCTGTACGTCTGAATTTAATCCCAGGGCCATGACTACTCGTCGGGGGTGTGGCAGTTCGAGGGCTACGGGTACGTGCCGTCGGGGACGTCGGGCGCGTCGGTGATGCAGATCCACAACGAGGACGGCGCGGCGCACGCCACCACGCTGATGCTCCACGTGTACAACGGCACGCTGCAGTACTACAGCGGGGAGGCCGTGGAGGACTGCATCTACGACCGGTGGTTCCGGCTCAACGTCGTGCACGACGTCGGCGCGTCGACGGTGGCCGTGTACGTCGACGGCGCGCCGAGGCTCGCCGTCGACGTGACGCCGAGCGCGTTGTACTACTTCAAGTTCGGCGTGTACGTGCAGCACCACGACGTGTCGCCGCGCGTGGAGTCGCGCTGGAGGAACGTGACCGTCTATACCAAGCCCTACTAGTTTGCTACACGTACCAAGCACTGCTCTTTATAGTCCCTAAAAAACCTCTAAAAGATTAAAAATCAAGTATGTTTTTGTCATCGTATTTGAGGAGACATGTTTCTATTTTTAATCCGGAATGAGCTTCTGAGCACTGATGAAGTTTTTGTAATCTCAGTATAGTTCCGTGAAATTTACTTGGCTTCTACCACACGCCGGAGATGAAGTTTTTACTGATCTGTGCAAATCGTATCCGCTGTTTCATCGCAAATTGAATAGTGGAAAAAAATTAAGTCAATTCTCACTAAGCGATCAATCGTGCTGAAAAGATTTTACTCCGGGAAAGCTACACGATTGTACTCCTACACCATACAATTAGCAGGATATAAACATCTTGCCACCTGCTAGCAGATGCAAGCACTGCCTTAATTGTTTTCTCATAAATTATCTGGAAGGTACTCAATATGCTGACATTTAAGTTTCCATATCCTAATCTTTTGCGTCATTAATACTGTACATAACTACCGGTCGAATCCAAAAACGCAACTACCGCACAAACCTATCGTGAAGCCATGACGACCTGCAGCCTCCTCGTCGCCGCTGTCGTCGTTTGCGTTGTCGTCTCGCCGGCGGCAGCGGGGCCCTACCTCTGTACATGGAGAACGGTAGCTCACGTCGACGACCCGTTCATTCAGAACCTCGGCAAGTTTGGGCGGTGGAGCAGAATGGCACCCCGCTCCGCTTCGACAAGGTGGAGAGCGCCAAGGCACAGGGTGTCGGGCAATGCGTCGCCGTTGTCGGCCTCGCGGGGCCTTTTAGCATCGCCGCCCTGAAGCACTTGACCCGCGGCCTTCTCCGGATCCAGATCAGACCCCTTGTGGCCGTGGCCGTTCTCACCCAGCTTCGCCTCCAGATCCATCGCCTCCATATTCCGCCGCCGAGAAGGTTAGGGTTTTTGCCCCGCCACCGAAGAGAAGGTTAACGAGATGCCTCTAGGGGGTACCCCGGACTAAACTTAGGCCCCCTTTGGTAGGGCTTCTCAACCGGCTTCATACCTGAAGCTCCGGAAATCTCGCTGAGAGGAGCCAGGAGAGGGAGGAGAAGCCCAAAAAGGGGCTCCCCGCGGCTTCGTCCCTTCGTGGGGCCAAAATCCCCATCTTGGCCATGGGCGCACGGGGTCGGAGGATGGCACGGGCGCGGGCGCAGGGAGGCCGGAGGACGGCCGGCGGCGGCGGGCGCGGGGCGGAGGTGGCCGGCGGCGCGTGCTGGAGCGGATAAGGCAAGCGGTGACAAAAAAGGATGCCAGCGTAGGGGGTGTGCAACATGTGCTTGTGACAATGTTTCTATTGGCTAGTACTGCACCTGTCTGGTTCTTAGGCATGCAAATATTTTGCATTTATCTGGTGCCAAAGACGTCCAAATAGATGGGGCCACCGGACAAGCTGTGCCTCCAAAGACCAAAAGCTAGTATGTAATAGCTTTGTCTTGACCGTGAATTCTTTTGTCGGACCAAATCTCATTGCTCTTCAATCTTCAATCGGGCTTAGGTTTACTTGGTCGAGCTAGCCATTGTAGCAGGTCTTGGTGCTTGTCACATATGAGTATAGGTGAGGATATTGAGTGGCGACAGGCTTTCTAGATATCCAACTGTCAATGCCAATTATCACAATTGTCACTGTAAAGGTGAATTAGAGATAATAATTGTCACCACCAAGCTGCTGTCGATTTATTCACTTTATCCCCAAGTCGTTTTACCATTGGCAAACACTGTTGTATCAATCCATCTTTCCCAAGGGGAGTTTGGCTCTGTGTGAATTTTGTGCAAAAATTTAAAAAGTAAACTGATGCTTTGTTGTTCTATACTTTTTTTTTGTCCCTAAACCACTTCATTTTGAGGGCGACAAGCCTCCTGTTCGCTTCAGCTTATTCAGCCGGCTTATCAGCCACCAAATAGTATTTTCCTCTGTAGTGGTGTAACTGAGACTGCCTTTGTAAGAGATGTTGTTGTATCCAAAGAAATCCAAGCATAAAATCTTGTCATCTTCAGACGATGAACTCCCTTTGTCCTTCACTTTCAGGTCAATCTCAAAAATAGGCTCATCCCACAGCAGGATAGCTCGGCTAGGACCTGTAAGTTCCAAAAGAGAATCCTGCATACAGTGACACAAATTCAAGGCCAGCAAATTTCAATTGCCTTTAGGAACACCATCACTAAAGGTGCATCAGCAGCCAGACAAATTAAAGGCCAGCAAATTTCAATTGCCTTTGGGAACACCATCACTAAAGGTGAATCAGCAGCCAGCAATTTATTTCACCAGTGATGCACATACAAAACCACTTAATAGCATTCTCTAAAATGAAGATTTAAGGATCAGGAATGTGCCCACCTACTGAAATCTTGCATGTCAGGGCCAGCCAACCAAGAAGTGAAGTGGATACCAACTATAAAAACTACATTTGATATACTTTTAAAAATACAACCAAGTTTTACTATTTACGTTTTAAGAGCCAGCAGCAACATGCATAAAGTATCTCTGATGGAAAGGTTCTGATCCTAATTCACAGTATCAACCTGTATAAATATTTCTTCCGAATGCTAGCTTTGAGTTAAACGCCATAAAAATCAGCTGATATTACCAGTACTACCAAGCAGATTACACCATATACATGCATTGAGATGCTTATAGTAGATTAAATGGGCGATGGAATAGGACAGAAGTTGAAACACAGATGTTTGAACATGCCTGAGAGGTGAGGGTCTGGCAATTATCTCTGCCTCGACTGAAGAGGTAGTTGCGCTTCCAGTCTAGGGAATCGCGCACAGCGACGATGCCATAGACATCTAGTGGCCATTGGAGGTCGCTGGTGATCTGATTCACCTTGACGAAGAAGACCTCCATGGTATCACCAGGTCCAGCAGTTGCTGGCAGCATCGGTATGTCCGTGTAGCACATGGGAGGGTACTGAGCTGAAAAAGGAAGGGGGTTATTTGTTAGTCCAGTCATCTATACCTAGACATCACAATTGATTGATGATGAAGCAAACAAATGCCGTGCATAAGGAAAAACTGTTACTCGTAGCTGTATATGATAAAATGGCTTGGAAAGGGGATTTATTTGACAAACAATGTAATTAGGAGCAAACATATGGGTAACTCACATAGATCTCAAGCCAATATCGGATTGAAACGGGGTTCATATTAACATTTAATATTATCTTTTATTCTTTCTAAAATAAAATCAGTAGGTTTTGTAAACAACAGGATCTAAAACGGATGACCCACATCATGGCGTTCTTCTAAATTAAAGAATGTAGACCTACACCCCGTCTGGCTAGACAGATCGACCTCCTACCATTGATCTCAAGCACCAGTCCCCAGCAAGTTCACGCGTCTAATTATATATGCCTCCTTGATATAAGAGAAGAAACGAATGCTTGATCAAGACGAGGAAAAGCATGAGAGATGTGCATGTGAATACGTACTCTCGGCCTCGAAGGGGATGGCGCCGTTTCTGCCGAACATCGAGAGCCAACTCTTGCGGTGCAATTCAAAGCAACTTTCCGGCCCCAGCTCCTCGTCCTCCTCCTCATCCGTCTCCATGGCGCTGCGGTGGTCGCCGTTGTCGGCCTCGCGGGGCCTTTTAGCATCGCCGCCCTGAAGCACTTGACCCGCGGCCTTCTCCGGATCCAGATCAGACCCCTTGTGGCCGTGGCCGTTCTCACCCAGCTTCGCCTCCAGATCCATCGCCTCCATATTCCGCCGCCGAGAAGGTTAGGGTTTTTGCCCCGCCACCGAAGAGAAGGTTAACGAGATGCCTCTAGGGGGTACCCCGGACTAAACTTAGGCCCCCTTTGGTAGGGCTTCTCAACCGGCTTCATACCTGAAGCTCCGGAAATCTCGCTGAGAGGAGCCAGGAGAGGGAGGAGAAGCCCAAAAAGGGGCTCCCCGCGGCTTCGTCCCTTCGTGGGGCCAAAATCCCCATCTTGGCCATGGGCGCACGGGGTCGGAGGATGGCACGGGCGCGGGCGCAGGGAGGCCGGAGGACGGCCGGCGACAGCGGGCGCGGGGCGGAGGTGGCCGGCGGCGCGTGCTGGAGCGGATAAGGCAAGCGGTGACAAAAAAGGATGCCAGCGTAGGGGGTGTGCAACATGTGCTTGTGACAATGTTTCTATTGGCTAGTACTGCACCTGTCTGGTTCTTAGGCATGCAAATATTTTGCATTTATCTGGTGCCAAAGACGTCCAAATAGATGGGGCCACCGGACAAGCTGTGCCTCCAAAGACCAAAAGCTAGTATGTAATAGCTTTGTCTTGACCGTGAATTCTTTTGTCGGACCAAATCTCATTGCTCTTCAATCTTCAATCGGGCTTAGGTTTACTTGGTCGAGCTAGCCATTGTAGCAGGTCTTGGTGCTTGTCACATATGAGTATAGGTGAGGATATTGAGTGGCGACAGGCTTTCTAGATATCCAACTGTCAATGCCAATTATCACAATTGTCACTGTAAAGGTGAATTAGAGATAATAATTGTCACCACCAAGCTGCTGTCGATTTATTCACTTTATCCCCAAGTCGTTTTACCATTGGCAAACACTGTTGTATCAATCCATCTTTCCCAAGGGGAGTTTGGCTCTGTGTGAATTTTGTGCAAAAATTTAAAAAGTAAACTGATGCTTTGTTGGTCTATACTTTTTTTTTGTCCCTAAACCACTTCATTTTGAGGGCGACAAGCCTCCTGTTCGCTTCAGCTTATTCAGCCGGCTTATCAGCCACCAAACAGTATTTTCCTCTGTAGTGGTGTAACTGAGACTGCCTTTGTAAGAGATGTTGTTGTATCCAAAGAAATCCAAGCATAAAATCTTGTCATCTTCAGACGATGAACTCCCTTTGTCCTTCACTTTCAGGTCAATCTCAAAAATAGGCTCATCCCACAGCAGGATAGCTCGGCTAGGACCTGTAAGTTCCAAAAGAGAATCCTGCATACAGTGACACAAATTCAAGGCCAGCAAATTTCAATTGCCTTTAGGAACACCATCACTAAAGGTGCATCAGCAGCCAGACAAATTAAAGGCCAGCAAATTTCAATTGCCTTTGGGAACACCATCACTAAAGGTGAATCAGCAGCCAGCAATTTATTTCACCAGTGATGCACATACAAAACCACTTAATAGCATTCTCTAAAATGAAGATTTAAGGATCAGGAATGTGCCCACCTACTGAAATCTTGCATGTCAGGGCCAGCCAACCAAGAAGTGAAGTGGATACCAACTATAAAAACTACATTTGATATACTTTTAAAAATACAACCAAGTTTTACTATTTACGTTTTAAGAGCCAGCAGCAACATGCATAAAGTATCTCTGATGGAAAGGTTCTGATCCTAATTCACAGTATCAACCTGTATAAATATTTCTTCCGAATGCTAGCTTTGAGTTAAACGCCATAAAAATCAGCTGATATTACCAGTACTACCAAGCAGATTACACCATATACATGCATTGCGATGCTTATAGTAGATTAAATGGGCGATGGAATAGGACAGAAGTTGAAACACAGATGTTTGAACATGCCTGAGAGGTGAGGGTCTGGCAATTATCTCTGCCTCGACTGAAGAGGTAGTTGAGCTTCCAGTCTAGGGAATCGCGCACAGCGACGATGCCATAGACATCTAGTGGCCATTGGAGGTCGCTGGTGATCTGATTCACCTTGACGAAGAAGACCTCCATGGTATCACCAGGTCCAGCAGTTGCTGGCAGCATCGGTATGTCCGTGTAGCACATGGGAGGGTACTGAGCTGAAAAAGGAAGGGGGTTATTTGTTAGTCCAGTCATCTATACCTAGACATCACAATTGATTGATGATGAAGCAAACAAATGCCGTGCATAAGGAAAAACTGTTACTCGTAGCTGTATATGATAAAATGGCTTGGAAAGGGGATTTATTTGACAAACAATGTAATTAGGAGCAAACATATGGGTAACTCACATAGATCTCAAGCCAATATCGGATTGAAACGGGGTTCATATTAACATTTAATATTATCTTTTATTCTTTCTAAAATAAAATCAGTAGGTTTTGTAAACAACAGGATCTAAAACGGATGACCCACATCATGGCGTTCTTCTAAATTAAAGAATGTAGACCTACACCCCGTCTGGCTAGACAGATCGACCTCCTACCATTGATCTCAAGCACCAGTCCCCAGCAAGTTCACGCGTCTAATTATATATGCCTCCTTGATATAAGAGAAGAAACGAATGCTTGATCAAGACGAGGAAAAGCATGAGAGATGTGCAGGTGAATACGTACTCTCGGCCTCGAAGGGGATGGCGCCGTTTCTGCCGAACATCGAGAGCCAACTCTTGCGGTGCAATTCAAAGCAACTTTCCGGCCCCAGCTCCTCGTCCTCCTCCTCATCCGTCTCCATGGCGCTGCGGTGGTCGCCGTTGTCGGCCTCGCGGGGCCTTTTAGCATCGCCGCCCTGAAGCACTTGACCCGCGGCCTTCTCCGGATCCAGATCAGACCCCTTGTGGCCGTGGCCGTTCTCACCCAGCTTCGCCTCCAGATCCATCGCCTCCATATTCCGCCGCCGAGAAGGTTAGGGTTTTTGCCCCGCCACCGAAGAGAAGGTTAACGAGATGCCTCTAGGGGGTACCCCGGACTAAACTTAGGCCCCCTTTGGTAGGGCTTCTCAACCGGCTTCATACCTGAAGCTCCGGAAATCTCGCTGAGAGGAGCCAGGAGAGGGAGGAGAAGCCCAAAAAGGGGCTCCCCGCGGCTTCGTCCCTTCGTGGGGCCAAAATCCCCATCTTGGCCATGGGCGCACGGGGTCGGAGGATGGCACGGGCGCGGGCGCAGGGAGGCCGGAGGACGGCCGGCGACGGCGGGCGCGGGGCGGAGGTGGCCGGCGGCGCGTGCTGGAGCGGATAAGGCAAGCGGTGACAAAAAAGGATGCCAGCGTAGGGGGTGTGCAACATGTGCTTGTGACAATGTTTCTATTGGCTAGTACTGCACCTGTCTGGTTCTTAGGCATGCAAATATTTTGCATTTATCTGGTGCCAAAGACGTCCAAATAGATGGGGCCACCGGACAAGCTGTGCCTCCAAAGACCAAAAGCTAGTATGTAATAGCTTTGTCTTGACCGTGAATTCTTTTGTCGGACCAAATCTCATTGCTCTTCAATCTTCAATCGGGCTTAGGTTTACTTGGTCGAGCTAGCCATTGTAGCAGGTCTTGGTGCTTGTCACATATGAGTATAGGTGAGGATATTGAGTGGCGACAGGCTTTCTAGATATCCAACTGTCAATGCCAATTATCACAATTGTCACTGTAAAGGTGAATTAGAGATAATAATTGTCACCACCAAGCTGCTGTCGATTTATTCACTTTATCCCCAAGTCGTTTTACCATTGGCAAACACTGTTGTATCAATCCATCTTTCCCAAGGGGAGTTTGGCTCTGTGTGAATTTTGTGCAAAAATTTAAAAAGTAAACTGATGCTTTGTTGGTCTATACTTTTTTTTTGTCCCTAAACCACTTCATTTTGAGGGCGACAAGCCTCCTGTTCGCTTCAGCTTATTCAGCCGGCTTATCAGCCACCAAACAGTATTTTCCTCTGTAGTGGTGTAACTGAGACTGCCTTTGTAAGAGATGTTGTTGTATCCAAAGAAATCCAAGCATAAAATCTTGTCATCTTCAGACGATGAACTCCCTTTGTCCTTCACTTTCAGGTCAATCTCAAAAATAGGCTCATCCCACAGCAGGATAGCTCGGCTAGGACCTGTAAGTTCCAAAAGAGAATCCTGCATACAGTGACACAAATTCAAGGCCAGCAAATTTCAATTGCCTTTAGGAACACCATCACTAAAGGTGCATCAGCAGCCAGACAAATTAAAGGCCAGCAAATTTCAATTGCCTTTGGGAACACCATCACTAAAGGTGAATCAGCAGCCAGCAATTTATTTCACCAGTGATGCACATACAAAACCACTTAATAGCATTCTCTAAAATGAAGATTTAAGGATCAGGAATGTGCCCACCTACTGAAATCTTGCATGTCAGGGCCAGCCAACCAAGAAGTGAAGTGGATACCAACTATAAAAACTACATTTGATATACTTTTAAAAATACAACCAAGTTTTACTATTTACGTTTTAAGAGCCAGCAGCAACATGCATAAAGTATCTCTGATGGAAAGGTTCTGATCCTAATTCACAGTATCAACCTGTATAAATATTTCTTCCGAATGCTAGCTTTGAGTTAAACGCCATAAAAATCAGCTGATATTACCAGTACTACCAAGCAGATTACACCATATACATGCATTGCGATGCTTATAGTAGATTAAATGGGCGATGGAATAGGACAGAAGTTGAAACACAGATGTTTGAACATGCCTGAGAGGTGAGGGTCTGGCAATTATCTCTGCCTCGACTGAAGAGGTAGTTGCGCTTCCAGTCTAGGGAATCGCGCACAGCGACGATGCCATAGACATCTAGTGGCCATTGGAGGTCGCTGGTGATCTGATTCACCTTGACGAAGAAGACCTCCATGGTATCACCAGGTCCAGCAGTTGCTGGCAGCATCGGTATGTCCGTGTAGCACATGGGAGGGTACTGAGCTGAAAAAGGAAGGGGGTTATTTGTTAGTCCAGTCATCTATACCTAGACATCACAATTGATTGATGATGAAGCAAACAAATGCCGTGCATAAGGAAAAACTGTTACTCGTAGCTGTATATGATAAAATGGCTTGGAAAGGGGATTTATTTGACAAACAATGTAATTAGGAGCAAACATATGGGTAACTCACATAGATCTCAAGCCAATATCGGATTGAAACGGGGTTCATATTAACATTTAATATTATCTTTTATTCTTTCTAAAATAAAATCAGTAGGTTTTGTAAACAACAGGATCTAAAACGGATGACCCACATCATGGCGTTCTTCTAAATTAAAGAATGTAGACCTACACCCCGTCTGGCTAGACAGATCGACCTCCTACCATTGATCTCAAGCACCAGTCCCCAGCAAGTTCACGCGTCTAATTATATATGCCTCCTTGATATAAGAGAAGAAACGAATGCTTGATCAAGACGAGGAAAAGCATGAGAGATGTGCATGTGAATACGTACTCTCGGCCTCGAAGGGGATGGCGCCGTTTCTGCCGAACATCGAGAGCCAACTCTTGCGGTGCAATTCAAAGCAACTTTCCGGCCCCAGCTCCTCGTCCTCCTCCTCATCCGTCTCCATGGCGCTGCGGTGGTCGCCGTTGTCGGCCTCGCGGGGCCTTTTAGCATCGCCGCCCTGAAGCACTTGACCCGCGGCCTTCTCCGGATCCAGATCAGACCCCTTGTGGCCGTGGCCGTTCTCACCCAGCTTCGCCTCCAGATCCATCGCCTCCATATTCCGCCGCCGAGAAGGTTAGGGTTTTTGCCCCGCCACCGAAGAGAAGGTTAACGAGATGCCTCTAGGGGGTACCCCGGACTAAACTTAGGCCCCCTTTGGTAGGGCTTCTCAACCGGCTTCATACCTGAAGCTCCGGAAATCTCGCTGAGAGGAGCCAGGAGAGGGAGGAGAAGCCCAAAAAGGGGCTCCCCGCGGCTTCGTCCCTTCGTGGGGCCAAAATCCCCATCTTGGCCATGGGCGCACGGGGTCGGAGGATGGCACGGGCGCGGGCGCAGGGAGGCCGGAGGACGGCCGGCGACGGCGGGCGCGGGGCGGAGGTGGCCGGCGGCGCGTGCTGGAGCGGATAAGGCAAGCGGTGACAAAAAAGGATGCCAGCGTAGGGGGTGTGCAACATGTGCTTGTGACAATGTTTCTATTGGCTAGTACTGCACCTGTCTGGTTCTTAGGCATGCAAATATTTTGCATTTATCTGGTGCCAAAGACGTCCAAATAGATGGGGCCACCGGACAAGCTGTGCCTCCAAAGACCAAAAGCTAGTATGTAAGAGCTTTGTCTTGACCGTGAATTCTTTTGTCGGACCAAATCTCATTGCTCTTCAATCTTCAATCGGGCTTAGGTTTACTTGGTCGAGCTAGCCATTGTAGCAGGTCTTGGTGCTTGTCACATATGAGTATAGGTGAGGATATTGAGTGGCGACAGGCTTTCTAGATATCCAACTGTCAATGCCAATTATCACAATTGTCACTGTAAAGGTGAATTAGAGATAATAATTGTCACCACCAAGCTGTTGTCGATTTATTCACTTTATCCCCAAGTCGTTTTACCATTGGCAAACACTGTTGTATTAATCCATCTTTCCCAAGGGGAGTTTGGCTCTGTGTGAATTTTGTGCAAAAACTTAAAAAGTAAACTGATGCTTTGTTGTTCTTTCCTTTTTTTTTGTCCCTAAACCACTTCATATTGAGGGCGACAAGCCTCCTGTTCGCTTCAGCTTATTCAGCCGGCTTATCAGCCACCAAACAGTATTTTCCTCTCACAACAAATCAGCCGTTTCAGCTTTTCAGCCGGCTTATAAGCTGAAGCGAATAGGCCAAGCAGTTTCCCATGCTACCATGCAGATGCAGTTAGCACCAGTCACATGTTTTCCCCTTTCCAGAATTTTTTTCAAAAGATCCGGAAGATGTCCGACGTATATTAATAAGAAGAAGAGAGTTAGATCCAGTTTATGAGGGAAACCGGATCCAGTCACATGTTTTCCCCTTTCCAGAATAAATCTCTTCTTTTGTCAATCTCTTATATCAGCCATTCAGGGACCCTTAAACACGACATCAAGTAGGCTAATCTAGTCGTCACGACTGAGTTAGTTAAAATGAGCCTCCCACCACTGGTTATACCTCTCCTGGAGAAAGTGTCAATACTAGTATCGATTTTAGACAGGATCACAGGATCTTGGACTGGATTTCACGTGGGATAGTGGCAGGCCAAGATAGATTTGAGGGAAGGATGAAATTGGACAGCTTAAGATGTTTGAGATGCTTTGAATTTCCTAATCATTCCAACATATAGAGATAAAGGTGGACTTTAAAAAAAATTGACATTAAGACCAGTGTTTCTTTGCCAAATCAGTGAGGATCTCATGTAACCATTTCACTTGTACAGTATCTCCTTCGATAAGGATCAAAGTTTCATCTGCATATTGTAGAACTAGGCAAGGGCTGTTGGGTAGAATGGGTGTCTTAGAACCCCTTCCGGTGCAAAACGGTTGATTCTTTGTTGAAGGATTTCTGCAACTATTATGAAACGCACAGGTGAAAGATGATCCCCTTGACGAAGCCCTTTTCTCATTTGAATCCAGGGTCCCGGTGTGCCATTTGATAAAACCGCCGTCTTTGCTGCTGTTTTTAAAGCTGACATCCAGTTGATACAATTCTTTTGGGATGCCTCTCACTTGCAAAAGCCCGAACAGGCATTCCCAAGAAAACTGTGTCAAAAGCTTTCATCAAGTTTAAGGATGTCAGCTCTCTTTTTCCTTTTTTCGCAACATTGAAGTATTTAACTAAGTCTGCAGCAACCATGAAGTTGCCTGCTATACATCTTCTCTTAACAAAACCAGTTTGCTCTTGATTCGCTAAATTTCCATTTGGAATCTTGCAGAGAGAACTGTTGTTACCAATTTTACTGGGCAATTTAACAAAGAGATTGGTTGATATGAATCTGGAGTGCAATAATCTTTATTTTTCTTAAGCAGGACCATGAAAGATCTGCTGATTCTCACACGATCTAGAGTGCAGTTATGAAAATCCCGGAAAGTTTGATGTATGTGGTGCTTAGTAAGTTGCAAAGAAAAATGGTAGCAGCCCAAACCAAAACCATCTGGTCTTTTGTCTTTTGGAACATCTTTGACTGCTGCAAGAATTTCTTGGTCAGAGAAAGGTGCTACGAGAGGAAAATCATATAGTGTTGGGTAGACAGCACAAAAACCAATTTGGTCAAAAAAAAATTCCTATGTACCAAACAGGTTTTTGTATAAAAAAGAGTTAGAAAAACCTTACGAGTGTAGAAATGGTTGCCTTCACGTTCCACGGTTCCACCACCTTTTGCTGTTATTACTTGGTCATTGGACTTTGATTGCCTTTCAGGTACGATTGGAATTACAAACAGATCAGATAGGGTTCCATATATCTTGAGGTAACATTTCGTCAGCATCCTTCACAATCATCTAAGTGCATGCCCTTTTCAACAGTTAGATTGCTTAGATATGGTCTGTGTTGATGAGGTATTTTCTTGTTGTCGTTGTTAGTTGACATTTATATTTTTCCGTGAAGGGCTGTATTTTCCCCCCAATTAATATTAGCTACTTGCAATGTTGAGATGTTGTAAGCCATTGATCTTTTATGTGACTGTACAATAACATGCTCACCAGTAAGAAAATAGCCATGCTAGACACAAAGAATTTTGTAACACCAAATGCCGAGGATTTTTCTTTTACAAAACCTCTCTATAGAAGGAGATAAAGAATGTACGGTCAGCCACTATAGATACCTGCAATGGCACCAACTGTGACTGTAGGCGCTCAATGCAGTATGCCATCGTTTAAAATTTACCTGGCCTTTTCATATCTCTTCGTTGCTTTAACCACCAATTCAACTATATATCACTTTAAAAAATACATAAAAAAACAAGGATCGTTTGTGATGAGAACAATAGGATAGTTTGTGAGATTTTTGCTGATGAAGTTTTAAAAGGAAATAGATCAAGTACTCATTTGAGTAAGACCGGGTACAAGAATGTGATAGCAAGGTTTAAAGAGAGGACTGGGATTGAGTACACTAGAAAGCAATTCAAGAATAAATGGGATAAGTCGAAGCAAGATTATGGTATTTGGAAGCAGTTGAAAAATAAGGAGACTGGGATTGGATGGGATGAAACTGGGAAGAATATTGTAATGTCAGAGGCATGGTGGAAGAAAACAGCAAAAGTAAGTAGACAAGTTGCAGTTGTTTCAAATTTTTCATTTTACAATATGTAAAAATATTAATATCTAACTATTGCATTTCAGGATATAAAGGGCTCTACCAGATTCAAGCTGAAAGGACTACAAAATGAAGAACAACTAAGCATTATGTTTGAAGACCTCAGAAATACTGGTGATGAACATTGGTCCGCTTCTAGTGGTATAGCACCTTCTTCAGCAAACTTGTCTCGTGAAAGCTCTCCAATTCCTATTGATGATGAAGATGAAGCAGACAAAGTGGATTCGGACAGTGAGCCGGAGGAGGTGACACCTAGGAGTGTGCATGGTTCAAAGAGAGGTCGAGGGGCTAGTAACATCAAGGGAAAGAAACCCAAGACAAGTACAGGGCATTGGTTTCAGGAACAAATGGGCAAGATTGTGGAGATGAATGAGAGGACAACTGCATCTTGTGAATCTATTGCAAGGAGGGAGGATACATCTGGTTGTTCCATCCAGGATGTCATGGCTTTGGTCAAGAATTGTGGGGCTCTTCCCTCGACGAATGAACATTTTATTGCATCTCTAGTTTTTACCAAGAGGGCTGAACGAGAGATGTTTATGACTTTGGATACACCTGAGGAGAGGTTTGATTGGCTGAAGAGGAAGTATGAATGGATGACTAGAAATGATGTGCCTAAGTAGTTTGTATCCTTTGGATTGGATTCTATTTCTATTTCTATGCTACTCAGAAATATGTATGCTTATGTATGCTACTTTGAATCTATATTCTATATATGCCTAAGTAGTTTGAGTGTTGTTACTTTGAATCTTATGTATGCTACTTTGAATCTATATTCTACTTTGCAATTCATGAGTGTTATTTATATCATGAACAGATTTGAATCTTCTGATGATGAGATATCTGATCATGATGAATGGGTTAAAAACACTCTAGGATTGTTGCGGTCTGCTCAAAATTGTCAATTTGCCACTGCTCTTATTTCTTGCAAGTACTTCATGACTTACCATGACAAGAATGATGTTAGAATTCCGGCTCAAAGTGGATTCGGTTGGACAATGGAGAAGCTGAACACTCCAGGTGAAAGTCATAAGCAATTCCGAATGAATGCATCTCTATTTTACAAGTTGCATGATCTGTTAGTGGGTAACTATGGACTAAAATCATCTCTTCATATGAGTTCTATGGAATCATTGGCTATTTTCCTACTTGTGTGTGGGCATGGTACTTCTACCAGTGGTGTACATGGTATATTCAAGCACTCTGCAGAAACAATTAGTAGAAAATTTGAGGAGGTATTGATATGTATGGTGGCTATGAGTGCAGACTACATAAAGCCAATTGACCCTAATTTCTCTACTACACATCCTAGGATTAGTAATGATCGTAGGATGATGCCACACTTTAAAGATTGCATTGGAGCTTTGGATGGCACTCACATTTCAGCGACACCACGTCCTGAGGACCAGATTAGGTACATTGGTCGGAGTGGCAAAGCGACACAAAATGTTCTTGGTATTGTTGATTTCGACATGAGGTTCACTTATGCGTCTATTGGTCAGCCCGGGTCTATGCATGATACTAATGTTCTCTTCCATGCACTTCGACATGATCACTCTACCTTTCCACACCCCCCTCTAGGTATGTCGGATCACGTACCTTATCTTTTCTCATGTCTATACATGAATGCACGTGGCTCACAACCTTCATTTTTTTACATGTGTATTTAGGAAAGTATTATATGGTTGATGCCGGGTACCCAAATAGACCTGGATACTTGGCACCATACAAGGGTGAAAGGTATCATGTGCCAGATTGGAGGAGAGGTCCTGCTCCAAATGGTGAGCAAGAACATTTTAACCATTTGCATTCAAGTATTCGCAATGTGGTAGAGCGCTCTTTTGGTGTGTGGAAAATGAAGTGGAGAATCCTTCTCAAGATGCCGAGTTACCCAATGGAGAAGCAAATGATGATAGTTGCCGCAACCATGTGTCTCCATAACTTCATTCGTGAAAACCACACACAAGATAAGGATTTCCGCAAATGCGATCGGAATCCCGATTATATGCCCACTATACCTTCAAGATATAGGAAGCACTATGTCTCTCAAGATGCTGGAGATACATCCAACATGGAAACAGATGATCGGACCATGGATAAATTCCGAGATGATCTTGCTAGAGCAATCTTCCTTTCTAGATCATCTTGAGTATGTCAGTTAGCTTATATGGTTGCATGCTATGTAAGGATCGTAGCTATTATTTATGAACCGTGATGAATTCAAATATTAAAAAAAATCAGCTGAATTTTTTTTGAGAGAAATACAGGAGTAGCAATTAAAATACAGGAGTAGCAATTCACGGTCAAATATGCAAATATTAGCTGAATTCAAATATTTCTAACCTGGATGCGACATCAGCTTAGCATTCGCTAGTAATCTATTTATGAACCGTGAGTATCTATTTTCATCTATTAAAAAAATCCATATAGTTAAGGGCATCTATGACATTTGATTTATCAAAGCCATTCCTAAAAATACATGAGAAGCCGTTTTGCCAAACACTTTTCAGAATGGCTTCAGCTTCACCAGAAAAGCTGTTTCACCAGAGCAGCCACAGCCGCAGCCATTTCAGCCACAGCCACAGCCCTACCAAACAGGCCCTTATAGAAAATAGGTTAGTACATGCCACTTTTTTCCAAATAACGTTCCAACTATAGGACAGTATGAACCGTTCCCTTGGGCGATCCCACCAGCCAGTGGAAAAGGCTCCGGCCCCATCCCGTTGCGTCAAACGCGACTGACGGAGATCCTCAATTTCAAATCAAAGTTATAAAATTCGAATTTCAAACTCTCCCATTTTTTCTTCAATTTAATCCTCCTTCTAAAGCAAGCCTCCGCTTGGGTCCCACCACGACCACGGGTATCTGGTCCCATCAGTCAGCCAGTGCCGCACCGCACGCGACCCGAGGCGCCTCGCCGCGCCATGTCCATCGAACCACTGCGTCCCTCCCCGGCGGCGTCTATTCCGTATTCCACCAACGCTCGCTCGTCACTCCCCTACCAAAATCCGTCGATCTAAGGGCGGCGATTCAAGAGAGAGCTGGACCCGAGCCTCTCCGGCGGGTGGATGGTTGCGGCACGGAGCGGGGGGATGGAGTTCGCGGCGATGAAGCGGAGGGAACTGTTGGAGCTCTGCCGGCAGCACGGCCTCGCCACCCGCGGCTCCAAAGCCGACCTTGCTGCTAGCCTCGCGGGTGCAATCTCGGTACGGCCTCCAAAACCCTCGCTCTTGCCTCTTGGTCCTGCCCATTGCAGAAAACTTCAGATTGCCTGTCTATTTGGGGAAAAACTATATTGTCAGAAAGAGGCCCTTCCGAAAAAAAAAATCCTGTCAAAAAGAATATTTTAGAAAGAGTAAAATGCAACGTGTGTATCAAAACTTGTGGAGAGGAGTGGATGCAATCTCATCGCATAACTTGAAATTGAAAAGTGAGCGAACCTGGTATGATCTTGTTTTATGGGTACTATATTCGGTCATTAGCATGTCATCATGGCAATGACTGGACTGCCACCATGGCAGTGGTAGGTTTGCAGGCTGCCAAAAAAAAACTTCCCTGTGCGTTGGGAGGGAGCAGCTGAACTTTTGTTTCTTCTCATTTGCATCAGTTCCTTCATTTGCATCACTTAATGGAAGAACCACTCTATGGCACGCATGGTTTAACGAGGAGAAGACTTGTCACAGAACAGATCACGCTCGCTGGTTTTGTTTGCTCCAATGATTTTGGAAGAGGAATTACCTAATTAGAAGGCAGCAAGAAGAATGATAGGTTCTGCTGATAGGTTCTGCACTTCTATCCTGTTGCTGCACACTTGTACCTCTGTAATATCATTAGTCAGACATGATTTCTTAAATTCTGTGTTTAGAGTGACTCAATCGGTAGCTTTTCAGTTCACATATGTACTGAAAAACATGCTAATAATCCTTCGATGCAGGGACTGCTGAAGTCAGATTGCTCCCATGCAACAAGAAAAATGAACAAATAAAAATTATCAGACTGCTAAGTCAGATTGCTCCTTTGCATGCCACATTGGAGGTTTAGTGCTTAGTGGTGTCCACATGGGTATGGGTTTGATTGCTTTGTTTGACAGAATTATGACCTGACTGCACCTCTAAGTTCTAGGACGAGATTGCACTAACGGCATAAGTTTGGTACCCCTCGTGCGTTTTACTCTTTCAGAAAAGAAATAGCAGAGAACCCAAGCCATTTCCACTTCTTTTTACATGAAGTAAGGAGCAATGGTGTGCGTATTATAGTCTCTGTTTATATGCACAATCCTACTAGAAAACAACTAAAATATATTGCAGGTAGTAGCTTAGTAACCTGAAGTGTGCATTTTCCTTTTGTTTCCCATTTCATCGACGTGTGGTCTGCGATTCTGGATACCTTATGAAGAACCATCAGAGAATCACCAAACCATGGCAACATGAACAATAGTCCATGCATGATGCGATCAAGTTGCCAAGTTTGCTTATCCATTCACATATGACATGTCACCCTTATGACAAACTACAACGTTTCTAACAAATAGTGGAGTGCTTTCTATTCTGATCTCTGTTGATTTTGGGTTTGATTGCTTCTTTTTTTCAGGGGGCTGCTGCTGCAGAGAATGCGGTTGAGGTGGTGGTGGGGAAGGGGTGTCTGAAGCGGCTAGGAGGTAGTGCTAGCTGTGGCACTTCCGGTGCTGCCAAGAAGGTGCGATTTGCATTGGATGAAGAGTCGGAAGAGAGGGCAAGAAGACGGAGGTCCCTTGTGGTCTTGCAGCCGGTTGTTACCAAGACAAGGGGGAGGCGCAAAGCCAAGAAGGCACTTGCTGCTGCAGCAGTGAGTGGAAGGGGTCAGCAGCAGAAGTGCAATGATGTTGGTTGTGATTCTGCTGATAAAGATGTCACAGGAAAGGTGGGTACAGATGCCCCAGTGACGCGGTCCACAATGAAAGCGATGTGTTTATGTGCTCATAGTGGGGCTGAAAGTTGGAATAATCCTGCTGTGGCTGAGAAAGAAGGGATGGTAGAAGCAGCTACTGATAGGAAGCAGAGGTGGAAGACCCGGGAGAATGCCGTGGTTATTGCTGCCAATTCTCATGAAGGAATTTCTTGTAGGATCACACTGAGTTCAAGCTCATCATCGGCAGCAGCCCTGGTGTATCCTTTTGTTGAAAAGAAGAGAGGGAGGAGGAAGGCAAGAGATGGTAAGGATGAACTAAGTGCTGTGGAGCAGGCTGCTGAAGTTCAAGATTTGACTACTGCAGCAGTACCGGTTATTATCAAGAGTAGAAGTAGCAGGAATGGAGAGTATTACCCTCTATCTGCTCAAAAGTCTCCTAAGATGCTGGTATCTTGCCGGACCACATCAAGCTCACTAGCAGCTGCTGTGACATTGCCCACTGACAGTGGATGCAAGTGGAGGAAGACAAGGGGTAGGCCCAAGTCCAAGGAGGGTGCAACAGTAGTGAGCGGAAGGGGTAGTCGGCAGAAGTGTGATGTTGGTGACGATTCTGTTGATCATGGTACTTTTGGAGAGGTGGGTGCAGATGCTCCACTGACACAGTCCAGGAAAAAAGCTGTGAATTTGTGTGCTGAAAATGGAGTTGAAGGTCAAAATAATCCTGTTGAAGCTGAAGAAGAAGGGCAGGTGGTAGGAGCAGCTTTTGATAGTAGGAAGCAGAAGCGGAAGCGGAAGGCCCAGGGGAATGCTGAGGGTACTGCTGCCAATGCTCTGGCTGGAGTTTCTCATGGAAGCACGAGGAAATCAAACTTGTCTGCTGTTGTTGACAATAGGAGAGGGATGAAGAAGGTAGGAGATCATAATGATGAACTTGGTGTTGAGGAGCAGCCTACTCAAGTTCAAGTTGAGGAGCAGCCTGTTGAAGATTGTGTTCCTGCTGTGCAGAAATCTGGCAGGACCAGAAGAACAGACTCAGTAGCAGCTGCTGCGATGTTGGCCATTGTCACTGAAAACAAGGCGAGGAAGGCAGAAGATGTACACCCAGATGGAGAGCTACCTGCAGATTTGGAGGTTCCTCGAATTGGTGCTCCCATTACCAGGTCATCAAGGAGCAGAAATGTTCAAGTTTACAACAGTGTGGTGGAAGAAACACATGTCGGCGAGAAGATTGAAGACAAGAGGAAGCCCGATAGACCATCTACTCACAGTTGCAGGCGTCAACAGCTTGCATCATCTGTAAAGGAAGAAGAGCAAGTTGCTGCTTCATGTGAGCTCCCTCGACTAAAGCAATCAATGAGAAACCATCCTGAGGCTGATGAATTGATAAGTAATGCAAATTTAGAAACCAACAAGTTTTGTAGATTACCAGTGGCCAATGACTTGAAGATAGTTCACCCATTGACACTTAAGGCTGCTAATACTAGTGTGGAAGATGTTGTGACGAAGGCAGGAAAAGAGATGGGTTTCACAAAAAGCAGCAGGGAGGATAAGATAAAAATTACTGGTGGAGTTTCAGTCTCTGTTGACGATGGTACTAAGGCTTCAGCGGCAAAAACGGAGTTAGGAGTGCTTGTTAAAACAACCACAGGTATGCATGAAAGTGTTAGCGGTGAGGAGTTTCAAAGTGCCAAGGGTGGAGATGTGGGTAAGCAGCCAGCAGTAAGGGGGCCTGTTAGGCGATCAACACGTAGATGTGTGGTGGCGGGTTGAATCTGAGGCAGCCCTCTCTTGGATTGTGTCCATATGCTCCACCACCTGGAGCTCATGGAGCCAGGTGGCTTTTTGTTAGCATGCCCAGGGTCTTGTGGGAGCAAGATTATAAGGTCAATCTAATCTTGAACACCATCGATGCGCCGGCTTCCTCGTCAATTCTTTTGGTGCCTGCTCTCGGAAAGAGTATCTGAGAGTGAGGTTGAAATAGTATATTGCAATTTCTCCTTAGCCGCTGGAGAAAGAAAATTATTTTGCTTAGTGGTGGAATTATAACATAGTGCTATCATGTAATCAAGTGTATTTTATGTGCTCACAAATTATATTGACCATGTAGTTACCTATTTGATTTGAGCCTCACTTGTACGAACTCCATTAAATCGTCATATGTATCTCAACTTGCATTGCATCCATGACTGGCGTGGGCACTTGGCTGCGCAATGCTAGATTCTGCATGTCTCTGACTCAAATGCTCTGATTTCTTGTCAGCCTTTGTCTCATACTATGCTCAATTCCATTAACTGATGGTGCATTCTTGTGAACTAGAGCTTCTACCTGAATTTGTGCCTTCCAAGCTATTGGTTGGTATTTTTTTTTTTAGTTTTCACCAAGCTCGGCCAACCAAGATATCAGACTGCCCAGGTATTGTGATATTGTCAATCAATCTTTCATTAGAAGCTCAGTTAAGTTCTCTTTGCTAGGGCATGTTTGGAACTGCTCCACTTCAGAAAAAAAAAACAGCTCCACTCCACCAATTCGACCTTTCCGTAGCTCCACTCTACCAACTCCAGAAAGACATGAAGCTGCTGCACCTGTTTGGCTAACAACGTGACTCCAACTCTAGAAATTGTAGGAATCGGTGAGAATAGTCTTTCTTGCCCATCGTTGTTATATGTATATTGTTTTATTTTTAGGAGGACATACTGAACTTATCCCTGAAATTTATTTGGAGAATAGGAACCTATTTGGAGATTTTAGCTATGAAGTTTAGAGGAGGGGATCAAATAGGCCCTTAATCTACCACACTTTGTCCTGAATTATAGATCATTTTAGCTTTTTTAATACTTAACTTTTGTTACACACCTAGATATACAATATGTCTAGATACATAATAAAAGTTACGTATCTAGAAAGCCAAACCAACGAATAATTTAGAATGGAGGAAGTATAAAATAATTATTCTCTTCAACAAAAGGTTACAATATTTAGCTAATTGTTGATAGAAACTTTTAAAACTTAGAAAAACATTTCTTTTATGTGTGTTTCCCAATCACATCCCAACAAAATCTAAAAATTTTGGAGTGTGAGCGAACGAATTACAACCGTACTCCTACTGTACATTATTGCTTCGGGAGACCCTGAGAGCATCTCCAAGAGTATCCTATTTTTTACTCCTAAAAACAAGTAGTTTTGCAACTTCTAAAATGATATTGGAATAAAAAGAGAAGGTCGTCTCAAGAGTTTCTAATAATCCACTTCTAAAATATAAAAGACAATTTTACATCGGGAATCCTATAATATTTCTAAATTATTGTAACCACTTTTATATATTCTTTGTCTCTCGTACATTTACATCAGGAACTCTTTTCTACTCCTTATTCTTTCTCACATCCTTCCACCTTTAGATTGACCTATCGATACGCACGGAAAGCAGTATCTGCATGACAGAGGAGCCGCGCAAAGTTATGCGGAACGGGGGTGGATTTTTCAAGTGCGTAAATTTTAGGAGGAAGTATTAGGAGTTGTTGGAGAGGGATTTTTTTTCTTATCTTTCTTAAAATCAAGGATTAGGAAAGGATTTAGGAAACTCTTGGATCTCATAATCCTTGGTTTTTAGCAAGATGAGAAAACCCCCTCTCCAATAACTCATAGTCTATCCTCCTAATCTCTAGAACTTAGGAAAAGTCAACATGTTCCGTGTAAAGTTACGCGCTTCCGGTGGAAGGTCAAGCGCGTGTTTGTCGGCCAATCTAGAGGTGGAAGGTCATGGAAAGAATAAAGAGTAGGAAAGGGTTCCTGATACAAATGTACAAGAGAGAAAAAATATATAAAAGTGGTTAGGATAATTTAGAAATAGTATATGATCTTTATGTAAAATTATCTTCTATATTTTAGGAGTGGATTATTACAAACTCTTGGAGATGGCCTTCTTTATGCCTTCCGATACTTTTTTAAGAGTTGTAAAACTTTATGTTTTTAGGAAGAAAATATTGAGTACTTTTGGAGATGCTCTTACGCCCTATTTGGATGCTAAGAATTTGGAGGACTAGATTTTTTTTCCATTTCTATATCACGGAGTAATAAAAATAGGAGAAATTGGATTCTCATTTTCTATATGGATTCACAATTACAGGATGGTTGCCGACTACAGCGCAACGGTCGGTAAGGGACAGAAGAGGAAAGATGGAAGACCTCATAGCTCAAGGAGAGCAACATGGGCCGTTTGGAAGGTCGAAACGTCTCAAATTCTATCTAGAAATACTAGAATCACTTCCAAACGGTAAAAAGAGCAAAACGGTTTCTGTCCATAAACAATTGAAATTACCTACACATGGGAAATGGCCAGGGAGTGGTTTTGCATGATTCTGTTTCTTACTTCTCCTGTATACTAGCAATTGTATATTTTTTAGGCAATTCATTTTTAGTGCAAGAAGCTTAAAGGGATTGTATTTAAGTTGGTCTTTGCCCACAAAAAGTTCTTAATTTTTTTTGAAAAAACAGTTTTTCGTTAATCAAATTCCAACCTACTAGCCAAACGATTCTATGAAATGATTTTGGTTCACCGTTATAAACGTTTCCTGCCAGAATCTAGATCCAAAATGTTTTTTATGAAAATCTATATCCCTACCAAGACTTGACAAGGGTCGATAGCGTTGGAGTGGGCTCCACTTCCAGAAAAATGACATAATACAAAGATGAATATAGGCTGAGAGAGACTAGCTCACACCTAGATTCAGGATGGAATCTCCTATTTCAGTTCTAGAGGGTGGCAAGCCAAACATGATTGTGGAATCAATTCCAGTTCTATGGTTTCTGCTCCAAATGAATGATGCAAACGGGACCTAAAAGAAATCTTACTACAGCATGACAAAACAAATGATATCACTTGCAAATGATCGAGATATGAAAATTACTCAAGAGACTCACTACTGGATGCAATTCGATAGTGCATGCAAAGGCTTAATCTTATTCATCAATTTGGAAAAGCGTGTCAATTCTTGGCGTAATCTTTGATCCACCAGAATATTCTACACAACGATTTTGGAATTAGACAGTGACCACAAGTAGTAAAAAGGTGCTCCACTAGACCACTACACAATGAGCTTCCTGGCGGCTTCGGTGACCCCTCCCAGGCCGATTGCGGTGAAGAAATTAATGGCAAAGCGCGTGTTCTTGGTGCAGTCTCTGGGGAAGAGGGCGTCTCGCACCGCGGTGTCCTCGCCGTTCATCTTGTTGCTAAGCGCCCGTATCCCGAGCTGCTCCACGAGGTCCTGGAACAGCATCTTGATGAAGATGCGTGACGACGACGTGGTGTCGTCCTCCGTGACCCTGACGCGCCCAAGGATGGCGTGCCACGGGAGCGCGTCGGCCGCCAGCAGGTGCGCGTAGAGCCTGGCGGAGGCGCGCAGCTCGTCGGTCGCCATGCGGTGCGCTGCCGAGTATTGCCCGGCGAAGCAGGCCTCGAAGCCGGCCTGCTACGCGCGGTCGATGGCGCACAGCCGCTGGGCGAGGCCGTAGTAGCTCGTGTACGACTTCTCCTTCTTGCAGCACTCGACGAGCACGGTGCAGAGCTCCAGCTCCTGGCCGGGTCGCACGACGGACAGGAGCTTGTGCCCGGCTTCCTCGGACCCGACGCTCGACATGAGTGTGAGGTATATGGTCCGCCGGAGGTTGATTAGATCGGTGTCGGTGTCATCGCGGATGGTCAGCTCGGTTTCGGCGGACTCGTCACCTGATGCTTCGTCGTCGTCGTCGCTGCACTGATCCTGATCCTGATCCAGATTTTCGTCTCCGGCTGATCCGATTATGGTTCTCTTGAGGTCCTCGTACGCTGCCTCGTCTTGCGCGAAGGAAGGGCTGGGCTCAAACACGTCAAGATGGACCTCCGGATCGAGCTCATCACCATGCTCGAGCGACGAGGAGAGCTCCACCTGATGAGTCACCTGGTCGTCTGCCTCGATGAGATCCAGCTCTGCCCGGACGGGAGGGTGACCCCGGAACCGCGCTTTCCGGATGGCAAAGAGATCCTCGATCATGAACTGGACGCGTTTGTCGATGTCGCCGTCGTGTAGGATGCCGCGCAGGTTGTCGAACACGGCGTCGAGCCCTCGCGGGCACGACTCGCCGAGCGCGGCGCCGCACTCCCTGGCGAAGCCCACGGCGACCTCCACGGTGCCGTCCGTCGGCCGGTCGAGAAGCAGCGCAAGGACCTCGAGCGCCAGCAGGTCGTGCGCCACGCCCTGGTTCACCAGGTGCGCCACGAACGCGGCCGCGGCCGCCAGCTGGTGCCTGTTGCCGCTGGCGTGGGCCCGCCTGACGCGGAGCACGAGGCGGACGAGGAGCAGCCGGCCGACGCAGGGGAGCCTGGCGTTCACGACCGCCGCGAGCGCGGCGAAGACGTCCGTGAAGTCCGGGCAGGCCGCCTGGGACCTGAGGAGGGCGCGGCAGAGGAGGCCGCGCCCGCGCACCAGGTTCTCGGCAAGCAGCTCCGGCGCCACGTGCCGGACGTTGGCAGCGGTGGCCTTGTTGACGAGGCCGGTGATGCTCTTCCTCAGCGCATTCCAGCTGCGGCGCTGGTATTCGGCGCTGGCAAACTCGCCGGCGTCGTCGTCTTCAGCGATGGCCCGGTACGGAGGGACGTAGATGCCGCCGCGGCGCTTGCTTGACGGGCGCGCGATCTGTTCCTCATCGCCCGTGCTCGGACGCTTGCGGCTCACGTCGCCTCTGCGCTCCATGTACCCCTCCTCCTGTTGGTGTTTACCAAGATGAGATTGCTACGACTTGCTCCAAGCCTCCATCCGATATAGATAGGAATAGGAAGGGAAATCTGCCGTGTTTGTGAGAGGGGTGTCCTACTCGGTCACGGTCACCGAGTAGGACACTCGAGGCTGGCGTTGAAGTCCCGCGCGGGGAACTTGGCGGAGACCGACCCAACCTCGAAGACGAGCTGGTCCCCGTCGGCACGGATCCCCGTGATGGACCACCAGCGGAAGAAGGCCCTGACGCGGATGCCGCTGAGGCCCGAGATGCGGCGGTCGTCGAGCCGCCCCGTGAGGCGGTTGTTAAAGGCGGCGAGGTAGCTCCCGGCGGGCAGCACGATGCGGCAGCTGGAGTGGAGGTCGACGGCGAAGTCCCCGGACCCGGTGTCGAGCGTGTACCCCCGCACGTTGGCCGGGAGCAGGCCCCGCGGGAAGCCCCGGAGGCGGAGCTCGTCGTAAGCGGTGCTGGTGGTAGTGGCCGGGAGGGAGGAGGAGACAAACGACGAGCGGGGGGCTGCAGCCGTGAGGTTGGAATCGGTGGGGGACTGCTGCGGTGGTGCTTAGACGGACAGAACATATGCCTAACGTTTTGATTAGGGTACCTGTCATATCGGATGTTTGATACTAATTAGGAGTATTAAATATAGTCTAACATATTGTTAAATCATGGACTAATTAGACTTAATAGATTTGTCTCGCGAATTAGTATAGGGGTTCTGCAGTTAGTTTTATAATTAGCTCATGTTTAGCCCTCCTATTTAGCGTCCGAACATCCGATGTGACCCTACTTTAGTACCTCGTATTGTCTGTTCTGGAGATGTCTAATGAGTAAACAAAACCTATGAATGCATGAAAATAGCGTGACTACTACACAACATAGAAAAACATTTTTTTTGGAAAAAGAGGTAGTATTTTCTCATGACAAAATACATTTGAATCATGATATACACGCAAAATTAAAACGAAGAGCATTGTACCATATGTCTAAATGTCAATGAAGTAGGTACACGTGTGGCGACGAGATTGAAAGAACAGAGAAGGCGAGGGGTGAGAGATAACGGGTGTGGCCACAAACCATTGTGGTTTGTATTTATTGATCCTCACCCGTGACTAATGGCGCCCTGTTTGTTTGGGTTGATTTGGATTAAGCCATGGCTGAAAGTATTGTTGGCTGGTTTGGTATGAAAGAAAAATATTGTTCATTGGCTGATAAGCCAGATATGAGCAAGCGAACAGGCCTATAAAATACTGTTCGGTTGTACAACGCTGAGGGTGCAGCTGCTGCCGCTCGTGTTTTATCTACTGTAGTAGCTGCAGCAAAGCAGGCTTGCTTGCTGGCTGCTTTGCTTGCTGGCTGCACAGCTGGAAGAAGCACAGCCGAACAGAGCCATTTTCTGGAGATCCCTTGAGGAGCTACACAAAATTTTTGAAGTTGGCTCTTAGATTTTTTTTTATGGAGTTGAAGATAGAGGTGTTTAGCTTGAAGATTTGAGAGTGGAGTTGAAAAACGTGGAGTGAAGCAAACCTTTTCAGGTTTAGATGGCAAAGTCAAGCTAGTTGCAGTCCATTACTTTTAATGTGGTGTTGAAAGCTCAGTGCCTCCTACGTTGCTGAAGAACTAAAGTTCAAGATTCTTACAGAGTATTTAGTCCCCTCAGCATGGCATTGAAATGTCTCAAATAAAGTCTGATTTCGGTTATTCAAGCATTATTCATTTGTACATGCTCCACCGACCGAGCATGGTGGTGACATCACAAGGAAGACCAGCCAGCTCAGTGATCATCACTAGAGAGGCCAGCTCGGGCCTTGTTTAGTTCACCCCAAATTCCCAACTTTGGCACTATGCAAAAAAAAGATTCCCCAACACATCAAACTTGCGGTACATGCATGGAGTACTAAATGTAGATGAAATTAAAAACTAATTGCACAGTTTTGTTGTACTTTGCGAGACGAATCTTTTGAGCCTAATTAGTCAATGTTTGAACAATAATTCACAAATACGAACGGAACGCTACAGTGTGCTACAGTACTGGCACAGTAATTTTGACACTTCAAAATTGAGCAACTAAACAGGGCGTCGGTGATCATCACATCGAGTCGATGCAGGCAGATGTACCGTTGAGGCGTTGACCAGCAATTTTGGTAATTGAATTTTTTCTTCGGTCAGAAATAGTATAATCTAATCCTGATAAGCAATGTTCTGTAGACCAGCAATTTCGAGTAAGCCTGGAGCGGGCCCGCCTGTCAGTAAGCAATCTGCACGTATCACACTGGAGAGCATACGCCGGTACGGGAAGCTCCACACCAAATTGAGCGAATGACACGTGGGCCCGACTTCCCCTCCCCGATTTAAGGCCCCACATACCAGTGGAACACTCCGCAGCCTTCCAGTACCCTCCCACCGTCCCACGCGCGGCCCGCTCTCCCTGCCCGCCAGCGCCACACTGGGCGGGAAGCCCCAAAACGGCAAAATTTCAAAAAACTGTCCGCCTCCTTCCGCTGCAAGCTTCCCGTCCGCTCCCACTGCCACGGCGGCCGCACCCCGCGCACGCTCCCAGGCCCCACCGCTCAGCCTCAGAATCACCGCTCTGGGACCACGCCCAAACCGAGGCGGCGCCAAGCGCCCGCCGACCAGTCCCCCGAACCGCATTCCCACTTCAATTCCCCATCGCTCCCGAAAGGCCCCTCCAAATTTCGAACGGACGAGGCTGGAACGGAAGCCGAAACCCGAGCCACGCCGCCGACGACATGGCTGGGCCGTGGTGATCTCCGGCGGTTGGGGGGTAGCGGTGCGGCGTGCGGGGATGGATTTCGCGGGGATGAAGCGGCGGGAGCTGCAGGCGCTCTGCAAGCGTCACGGCCTCCCCGCCGGCGGCACCAACGCCGCCCTCGTCGCCCGCCTCGACGCCGCCCTCTCGGTAAGGACGCAACGCTCGCCTCACACAGTAACCCTCGCTGCTCGGTAGCCGCCAAGTGCTCGCAGGAATGCTCCGCGAGTTCGATTTGTTTTGGCTTCTTGGTAAGTGGTTGGGGGTACTGCTCCTTCTAATGCTGTTGGGTTTGCTCTGCAGGGGGCCGCTGGTGCGGAAGAGGAGGAGGATGTGGTCGGAGTAGCAGCGAAGAAGGGGTGTCTGAAGCGCTCGGTCGGAGATGCTGGCGAGGCGAAGAAGGTCACTTTTGCGGTGGAGGAATCCAGGGGAAGGGGAAAGTGTCACGATGCTGGTAGTACTGATTCTGCTGCAGATGACGGTTTTTCTGCAGAGGCAGGTGCAAATGTCACGGTAAGGCGGTCCAGGAGGAATTCTTTGACTGCTGCCGAGGCTGAGGAAGTAGAAGCAGCGGTCACTGTTGGTAGGAAGCGGAAGCTGAGGAGCCAGGAGATTGCTGAGGACGTTGCTGTCTGTGCTCAGGTTGTAGTTTCTAGCAGAGTCACAAGAAGGTCGAGCTTGTCCGGGACCACCGTTCTGTTGCCTCCTGCTGTTGAGAAGAAGAGAGGGAGGGGGAAGGCAGCAGATAGTAAGGATAAACTTGTCGCTGATGCTCAAGATTCGTCTGTGGCAGCGTCACCTGCAGTTGTGGAGAGTAAGAGAAGCAGGAGGAAGGGAGAAAACTGTGAGCCTGATGTGAATAAGTCTGCTAAGGTGGAAGTATCCACTAGGACCACAAGATCTCGCTCAGTAGAAGCTGTTGTGATGTCCCCCACTGTGGTTGAGAACAAGAGGAGGAGGAAGACAGGCGATGCACAACCTGATGCAGAGCTTCCTACAGTTCCAGAGGTGCCTAGAAATGATGCTCCTGTCACCAGGTCTTTGAGGAACAGAGTTGTCCAGGTTAACAACAGTGTGGTGGAGGAAACTCACACTAGCCAGCTGCTGGAAAACAAGATGCAGCCTAGTAGACCAGCTACTCGCAGGCATCAACAGGTTGCATCTTCTGTGGAGGAAGAAAAACAAGAACAACTTGCTGCTACTAGTAAGGCACCCCCATTGAGGCGACCAGGGAAAAACAATTCTGAGGTCAGTAATGCAAATTCAGAAAGCAACAAATTGAGTAGTACTCTAGTGGAGGCCAAAGACTCAAAAACTGCTCAACTGTTGACACGCCATAATGCTAAGGATGAAGATGTGGAGAAGCAACCAATAGTCAAAGAACCTGTTAGGCGATCAACACGTAGATCTGTTGTCTCAGCTATGCTTGATAATGAGAAGGACCTATTTGAAGAAAAGAACCCTGAAGCACATGTTAGGAGATCAATGCGGAAATCTATTGTGCCGGTTAAAGATATCAAAGGTGCTGGTGAAGAGAGTCAGAATGCTAAGGGTGAAGATGCCGCGAAGCAGCCAGCAGTTAAAGAACCTGTTAGGCGATCAACACGTAAATCTGTTGTCTCAGTCATGCATGAGAAAGAGGAGAAGGATCTCATTGCAGAAAAGAACCTGGAAGCACATGTTAGGAGATCAAAGAGGAAATCTGTTGTGCCAGCTAAAGATATTGAAGGTGTTGGTGAAGACATTCAAAATTCTAAGGGTGCAGATGTGCAGAAGCAATTAGTTGTGAAGCAACCTGTTAGGCGTTCATCACGTAAATCTGTTCTGCCGGATATGCTTGAGAATGAGAGTGGATTTCTGGTTGCAGAAACGAATGCTGAGGCACATGTTAGGGGATCAACACGGAAGTCTGTTCTTCCTAATATGCTTAATAAGGAGAACCCAGATCACAGCAAAATGGCCAGAAATGAGAATTTTGAAATTGGTAAGTGTGAAGATGAGAAGCAACAAAAAGTAAAGGAGCCTGTTAGACGATCAAGGCGATCTGTTGCCACAGTGATGCTTGAGGAACAAAATAAGAGTCTTCATGAGGGAAAAATGACAACAATTCCTATGAGGAGATCAACACGTAAATCCGTTGCTCTTAATGTAGTTGAAAAGGAGAGAACGGATCACACTGAAGAGGTTGGAAGCGAACAACTAGGAGTTGGAGCAACGAAGCTGAAGGTAACAGATCAACTTACAGATGGTGCTGTGGCTGTTGTTGCTTCTGGAAACGAATTGCAGGTAGAAGTAGCTGTGCAGAACAATCAAGGCCTGCAGCAGTCAACAGGCAAATCTTCAGATCATAATTTATCTGATGGTAACGAGAGACATCCTGGTTCAGACAAGTATGCGTCATGTGAGAGAGTTGGTGAAGAGGGCTTGAAATCGAGAAAACAGAGGTCTTCAATGGAAATATCATCTTCAGCCAATGATTCCTGGAATGCAGAGGATTTTAGTGGACCGAAATTCAGGAAGCAACAGAGCGCACAAACCCCAAGTGAAAAAGATTATACAGGGGCTAACTATGATAAGCCACTGAGAACACAGCAGGCATCAAATTCCACATCTTCAAAGGGAAGGTCTTCAAAGAGGAGACGGACAACTGCTCCGGAAGAAGTTATGTTTGCCGAGGAGGCAAAAGATGACATGGTTATAAGGGAAGCAACAAAGGACACACATAAAGTGTCTAATGAATATAGTAAGGAGTCTAGTAGCAGAATTCAAGAAATCTGTCAGGTTAATGCCACAAGAGAAGAGATCTCTTCAAGTCCATTGCTTGGAACAGTAACACTCCCTGATGAGATTTGCTCAGCGCAGAGTATACATAGGGTGATACCTGGGTCAGGATCTGGTGACGCTGCAAAGGAAAGTTCAGATAAGAGTAAACAGCCTCAGGAACACTCTGACATTCAAGCTGATGATAGCCATTTATCTGAAACAAGAAATGGGGAAGTGGATCAATCATCAAGCATTGGTGAACTACTCCCACACAATTGTTTTGTCTCAGAGGACAAACCATTGATGGGTGAAGGTGAGGTGAACATGGGTGCTAAGGGCATCTAGTTGTTAGTTTATTACCTGCATTGCCAAATTTATAGGCTTTTACTATGTTAATTTTATCTGTTGTAGCCAAGCATCATCAAAATATAATTTATTTATCTTCTTTGGATGCCCAAAAGCTGGCATATAAGTAACTTGCATTGATTTTGTGAAGTTGTAATGGACTATAGGCAGCCTTGGTCTTTGAAAAACATCTGGAGATTTGCAACTGCTACGCCTATAGTCTACTATCATTTGTTCTCCAGACGTTGTTATCTATATGCCAGCTTTTTGTGATTTGGCTGCCTATAGTCCATTACTGTTTGTTCTCTGATAATTGTGCTGACATATTTATTTTTCCATTCCAAACAGTCTCTGGTTCTTATGTAAATCATCACCAATACATTTGCCCTGCTGACCATGACGAAATTTGCTCATTAACCTTTGTCTTTTTCTAATACTATCGTACTGTTGAACAGCTTCTGAATCTGCCCTACCAACGTCAGACAGTAATCCAGAAATTTGCTGTGATGTGGTTTCTGAACAAAGCGTTCAAACTGCTGATCTGGGGAGATGTCCCAGCAATGGTGGAAAAGGGAACCCTGTTTTGACAAATCTGCACTCAGATAGTGCTGCTGACGATAGGATTCTTCCAGTACTGAATGATGGTAAGGGATGTTCATCAGATGGAAGACATTCGTCATTAGGTCTCGAGTTTCTGTTTACAGAAGTGTGCAAAGAAAGCTGTTCCAGAAATGTCGAAAATACTGCTGTAGAAGTTGATGGTGGAAACAAATCTAGCACTAGTGTATCTCCTGGTTTCTGTGTGGGCTCAGATTGTGGTCTGGAAGATGAGGATGTGCAACCTACTGGATTTGATGCTGATAAGAAACTTGATGTGGATCAGGATGTTGCAGAAGAAGGTATGAATCTTTCATTAGACTTTCTGATATTAATTGGTCACCTATATTTTTTTAATGTATCCTTTCCCCCCTTCCCAGAAGTTGTTGCTGAGGAGAAAAGTTATGATGAACATGTTGCTTCCAAAACTGACCTAAACACAAAGTTAAATGGTGAACTTACTGGTCTTGATATGGAATCGGATTGTGGCATTGCTGAAAAGAACGTGAGGCTTGTTGCAGATAATCCTGATGAAGAAGAAGCTACAATTCAGGTCCTGCAGGGTTATGTACAAGAAGGTAAGCACCCACTGTGTGATATGTGGATAGTTAGTCTTTGAGTTGTACCATTAGGTGTTGTTTGAGAGTAATGCATACATGTGTGTCAGGTGATTCTGAGAAGCCTTCGCAATTTTCAGCAACACCAGAGTGTAAACATGAATGTGGTTTGCCTGAGGAAACAGTATTGCACTCAAAGGAGAACAAGGGACGGTTATCAATTGCAGAACAATCACCATTTGGCCTACAATTCCTGTTCTCGAAGGAAAGCATAGAAAAATCTGTGGAGTATGGTGCCCTTGCTTCTGCAACAGTTCATATGGAAAATGGATTTGATGAATTAAAAGATTGCCATGTGAAGTGTATACTCCAAAAAACTCATGCGTCAGAACCTTTTTCACACCATGATACTGATGAAGGTAGTCGTTCGGTTTCCAAAAGTGATGTTTGTATGTGCACATCCCAGCAAGATAATGGAATAGAAGGTATAATACCACATTCCTTTTCTTCTTTTATTGTTTTTTTCTTCATAATTTCCTTCAGTTCCTGCAACCTATAGCTATGAGGTATGTTCTGTCATTTAAATGATACCCATAAGCTGTTCATTTTCTTAGGTTTATCGAAGGCTAGTCTTGATGAAGAATGGGTTTCATCAGGCTTTTTGTTGGATGCAAATCACATAAAGGAGTAAGTATAGTCTTTTCACTAAAAGTTCATATGTTATGGAAATGGTACGTGTTTGATCATTTTAAGATGGGAAATTCAATTTTGTAGTGTAACTAATTCTGAGGAAGCGGCCTGCAAGGGCGAAGGAAGTAAGAAGCCTGCCCATTCTGATGACCTTAAAGCTTCATCTGGAAAAACAGATGTCAAGGGGCCAGGTACATCCTATATTTTTTTTGATTGGGTACTTCCTTTATTGATTCTACAATTCAATTACTCTTAATTTAGAAAACATATATCTAAGGTCTTTGTTCATTCAACACAAATTTAGTGGCATCTCATCATACTAAAAGCATGATCACATATATTTTAAGTTTTGACAGTATTTTTTCCCCATAACCTACTGCAGGTGATAATCCATATAGTGTTACTGACACTGTATTCAACAGCGCCCTGCATGCTCCTGCCAATGACAACTATGATGCATGTTTAGATTCCAATACTGAACTAGTGCAGCAGGGTCATAAAGACCGATGCAGTGAGGACACGGAAGAACGATTTGCTTCCAAACCCTGGACAAATGATATTATTGAGGATGCAATTGGCAAATACAGTGGAACTGGAGTTGTACTGCTCCCGGCTGAAGAAAGATCACATGTACAAGATGGCCAACTTAACTCCAAGTTGGAAGGCACAAAAGTTTTAGACTCTGGCCTTAATTTCAGTAAGGATATTAGTAGCATTTTGGATAATGGATCTGTTGTGGGCAGTATTGGTGAAAGAACTCTATCTAGTTCCGGTTTACCAAAAGATTCGTCCATAGAATATAATCTACGACAGGAGGTTTTAGATGGCTCCTCAGCGGAAACATTTCTTGATGGGTCCAATATTTGTGGGGGAAAAAATGTTTCTAGAGTAGGTCAGTAAATCACTTTTTATAAACACTTAAATTTCCTACTAGTACTATTGCTTTTCAATCGCTAAAAAAAACTCCCTAATGTGTATTTGTTCAAATGATGTGCCAGATACTATTGAAAATCCTTCATTTAATTTAGCAACTCCTGGTTATAAGCATGAAGGTGCTTTGTCTGAGGAAGCAGTACGCACAATGAAGAAATATGCTGGAACATGCTCATCAAATCCCAGAGAATTACTCATGGACCTGCAGGCCCTGTTCTCAAAGGAAAACATTGAAGAATCTGATTCGCAGGATGGCCTTGCATTCGCTGAAAGTCCCGGAGATGAATCGATTGATGTTAAACAACGGGTTGAGGTACATCTTGGTTCTAATCTGTCTCAGTTTGAATCAACTCATCTCTTGGATGGACTGATTGGGTGTTCCAAGACTGAAGTGCTGCATCAGGGTCATAAAGATGGATGCAGTGAGGATAGGGAAGAGCAAGTTGCTTCTGGACCCTGCGCAAATGATATTGTGGAGGCTGCCGCTGCCAGATACATAGAAAGTGGAGTGGTGCTGCTTCCATCCGAAGAAAGATCAAATTTGAAAGATGGGCAGCTTAACCCCAAGAAGGAAAGCACAATAGTTATGGAATCTGGCCTTAACTGTAGTAAAGATGTTACTAATACTTCAGACAATGGGTCTGTTGTGGACATCGTTGGTCAAAGGACTCCATCTGGTTCGGGTTTACCAGAAGATTATCGTACGGATCATAACCTGCAACAAGAGTTTTTAGATGGCTGCTCAGTGGAATCATCACTTCAAGGGTCCACCATATCTTCGAAGAAAATTGTTTCTGGTGTAGCAGGTAACTTGGTGTGATTTATAAACCCTAAAGTTGTCTTCTTAAAATTATTGCTTATTAATTAATGGTGTTTGTTCAAATGAAGTGCCAGGTACTATTGGGAATCCTTCATTTAGTCTAGCAACTCCTAATTATAAACATGAAGGTGCTTTGTCTGAGGAAGCAGTGTGCAAAATGAAAAATTATACTGGAACATGCTCGGCAGATCCCAGACATTTACTCATGGAGCTGCAGTCCCTTTTCTCGGAGGGAAGCATTGAAAAAATTGATCCGCATGATGATCTTGCATTTCCAAGTGCTGAAAGAGGAAGAAATGAACCTGTTGACACACTTGTTTGTTCAGAGCCTGATACAAACCAAGGCATTTGCAAAGATCTCAGCAGAGCTGAAGAAAAAGAGAGTTGCATGTCTATTTCCGTGCAACACTATGAAAGTGGAGGTATAGTTTTATTTATATACAATCAACTTCTCATTTTGTTTGAAAGTATTCTGCTGTGCAATGTCATGTTGTCTAATCCTCACATAGAAAAAACTGACGATACTGTTTTACTTAGGGTTCTTGAGGTCGAGCCACATGAAAGATTGGGCAATGTCAGCCCAGATTGATTTGTCAGATGATGCTCGTCTTATTGAAAGGTAATTTTGTTTTGGATTACTAGAATTGCATACGTAATGAACCATGTGGACACTCCTTCAGTCATCTGATCATGCAATCACCATACCACAGGAATACTGGTGTTGAGGAAGTGCTTTGTGAGGAAAAAGAGAAAAGAAAGTCTATGCCTACTTCAGATAGTGATGTTCTCCATGAAAAATCACGCTCCAATGAACATGGTAAGCCTGAACTTGTTTGCTCACTCAGGGAAATATGTTTTGTTGATGTCTGCATTGTTTGGTTCAGATGTAATTTCTGTCTTTTAACTTTTTATACTGCTGTAGCATGTTTCTGTTTTGATCTGTCCTTAGACTATTTCATACATCTAACATTGCATCTGAACAGGCTTGTTGTACTAGTGAAACTCAAATTTGCAGCACTTATTTGGCAATAGATTATTTGCATATTACCTCATCATTCATCTCTCTTATGTTAGGAATTTGTCGATCTCATGGCCAGAAGCATATTGTTGAAATTAACTCCAAGCAATCGAGTTGTGATTCTGAGATGATCCATCAAGATCATAAAGAAGAAAACTATGAACCTAATGAAGACAAAATCCTTGAAAACGGTATGTATGAAGATGCCCCAGTTAAAGGAATAGAAAGTGCAATTATGCTGCCCTCAGTTGCTGGAACGTTGAAAATGCCTGTTGAGCAGCTTAAGACCAACCTGGGTGATGAAGGTGAGGAACACAGCTTTAGCTGTGGTCAAGATATGATTGAAATCTTCTGTACTGGGTCAGCGAAGAAGGATCTGTTCCCGTTGCCCAAGGACTACCATGTGGACTCTTTCCAGAAACAGGATGTCCCCGATGTCCTTTCTTTACTTCAATCTCCTGAAGAATCTGCAAATTGTCTTGAAGAGAGTGTTACAGGATCAGGTCAGTACTTATGATGACTTGCTTATATCTTCTTGACTCACCTAAACTCTAACAAGTCATCTGTAAAAGATTATCTCATGACTCTTTTACATCAGGACCTTGTCAGACTAGTGGGCAACAATGTATAAATGAAGTCAGCGGTATGCAGGTGACTTCTAATATTGAAGTGTTCCATCAAGGTCATGAGGAAAGCTATGAAAATAATGACGGCAAAATTACTCCTGGTATCCCTGCCAGCGGTGTGTCTGAAGCTGTAGATATTGAAAGATCGGAAACGGAAATAGGTCTGGCTCCTCCTGGAGGAACATCAGCATTGCCAGATGAGCAGCTTAACATGAAGGTTGAGAGCCACGAAGTTGATGAATACAGCTGTTGCTATGATGAGGACACTTCGAGCTTATTTGACACTGAATCGCTGTGCAGCAAAGCATCCAGTTTGGACAAAGACACTCACAAGGATCCTCCAAGTGATCTATCTACTCTGAGGTCCCCCGAAGTATCTACAGTTTTTCAGAACCAGTCTGTTCCAGGATCAGTAGGTATCATGTTGCTCGATCAGAATGTCCTGTTCAATTTCTTACTGTAGTATTTGCAGCACCTCTGACTCTACCCTTCCTTCCGTTTTTCAATTAGGAATCTGTCAAAGCAGCAGGCGAAGAGGTATAGATGAACTCCGTGCTAAGCTGCAGAGTTTCAAAGTTTCCAGCACCGTAAAAGGAAGCTACATTGCTATGAGCGCCCCTCGCCCGAAGCCAGGTGACAACCTGGGCCAATCTGCGATCGCCTTGCTCCGGAACAGGGAGAACGCACCTCCTGCTAAAGCAGGCCATCATGCTATGCCGAACCCTGATCGCTCGGTCGCGAAGGAGTCGTCAAGACTAGCGCTGCAGCCGATCAGTGGAAGACCAAGGGATCACTGATAGGTAGTTGGTCGTACACCGTAGTTTGTTGTTGACATTTCGCGTTTGTGTTCAACATTTGGTGGTGGTGGTGTTCAACCTTTGGTTGAAGATTATTGGGTGTGTTCGTGCAGCATGTAGTGAAGAAGCTGCTCTGTGCATTTGTTAGTATTTAATTAACGTAGTGTGGCCATGGTAGCAGTGTTTAAGAAGCTGGTAGTCGTGCAGATGGTTATGCAAGTGTTGCTTTGGTTTGTACCATTCCAGTTATCGTGGACAGATTTGTTATGGTCCATGGTGTTATTGATACCTGTATGCTTGCTTGAACTAATCTCTTGCGATGGCTTACGAGATGCGTGTTGCTGATCTCCTCAGTTTCATCTGTTCTGCTGACTTGAGCATCTGTCGTTTTTGCCTAATCGATCTGTTTTATTAGTACGGTGCTGCTAGTTTGGAAAGTGTATGTGCCCACTAGCCGCATTGTCACCGTCCTCTGTGTCGAAGCTGAAGCTTGGTTTGCGCGGTCGAGGAGGCAGGAGAGAATGAAGTAGCAGGCTATTCGGAGTAGAAGTTCCGCAGGTCGTTTGGCGTTCCGTGATCATGCATGCTCTGCAATGGATAGCAATCAATAGTGATCCACGATCCTTTGACATTCCCTTCCATGAACGCACGCATGCACTCACGTAGTCACGTACGCCGCCCACCCACAATTCAACCACGTACGTTATAGAAACTCCACTGAATCGTCGTCTGTCACTTTAATTCCGGCCACCTAGCGCTGCTATATAAAGAGATCTCGCTGCTGGACACCATAGTCACGAGCTCACGACGCGCAGCCTGCAGCCACTCCACTGCCGTAACACACATAGTAGTCGAAGCAAAGCAATGGCGCAGCTCCTACGTCTCGCCGCCGCCGTCGCGCTGCTCGTCTTCCTCGCCGCGACGGCTCCTGCGGCCGACGCTGGCCGGGGCGCCCCCACCTCCGCCGCCCCGCCTCTGGCGGCTCGCCTGCGCGCCTTCTCCGTCTCCCTCGACGGTGAACTTAAGATTAACTAGCTAGCTCGTTCTCCTGCTAACTTTTCTTGTTGTATCTAACAAACCTGATCTGTTCACGTGCAGAGGCCGGCGAGGACGGCGGCGGCGCCGGCGGTTTCGCGGAGTGCTGGGACGCGCTGACGAGGCTGGGGTCGTGCACGAGCGAGATCGTGCTCTTCTTCGTCAACGGCGAGTCGTACATCGGGCCCGAGTGCTGCGTCGCCATCCGCGGCGCCACGCGGCACTGCTGGCCCTCCATGCTCGCCGCCGCCGGCTTCACCGCCGAGGAGGCCGACGTCCTGCGCGGGTTTTGTGACGCCGAGGCCGCACACAAGGGCAGCCCGCCCCCCGCGGGGCCCGTCCCCGCGCCCGGGAAGCCTCTCGTGTGATCGTGTCGGGATCCTCCAATAAAAAAGCTCCGTGCCAGTGTCAATTTGCTTGGGCCTTGGGCTTCTACACGCGCACGTTTGCTGCTGAATATACACATTGTGTTTCTGGTTTTGTAAGAATGTGCCAACGATGATGGTGCAAGGCTAATAAAACGGATTGAGTGTACCAGCATGCTCATGATTGATGGTTCATTTCTTTCTTTCTTTTTCCTTTTTTTTTGGGGGGGGGGGGGGGGGGGGGGGGGGGGGGGGGGGGGGGGCGTGGTCAAAGGGTGCACAACCAAGCCAGCGTTTTGAGGCCGGAGCCGCACGTGGGCTCGATCGTTCGATGTGTTCTGAGGTTTGCAGCGGCCCACCACGCAGGACGATTTGGGCTGAGCCCTGTGAATTTGTTGTCCAGCCTCTCTTTCTTCTTAGGTAGACAGGGCACTATTGCGCTTTTTGTTCATCGTCCCTAGCGCTAGCGGCATAGCTACACTCAAGACTAAGACAAGAGAAATCCTTGCCACATTTCTTTTAAGAAAAGAAACGCAAAAAAAACCAAAAAAAATCTGGCTCGTTTTATGACACGAATTGGTTGCACGGAGCCGATCGAGTACACTACCAAGTGGCAACGTGCAGAGAGATGCTGCCCATCATCCGAAAGAGGCTCCACCGCACCACGGACAGCCACCCATTCTCTATTCAGCCATCGATCATCCATGTGTATCTTTCCAGTTCGCTGATCGATCTCTGCATCAGCATGGTGCCTGTCCATCTGTACCGCTACTGATAAGGGCTCTCCCTGGCGCGATTCGATGCAACGCCACATCGACCGGCCAGCAATAATGGAGATGGAGATGGAGATGGAGATGCAGGCCGGCAGCAGCTGCCTGCATTATTGATGCCTTCGATTGGATCCAAAGTTCCCAACCTACGTACCATCACTGCTTTGGATCGGTGCTAAAGGCACTCAGTCACCAAGCACAAATCTTGTTTTACTTGAATCATCTTTTCCCCGAGCTTTTACAAAGTTAAGTTGATGATTCTTCTTGTTGAACTGGTGCTTAGCTTAATTAGTTGGTGTGTGCTTCCCTACTGACCAGTCATGACTCATGAGTAGTATTCCATAACTGAAAATTACGTGCCTCTTTTCACTCCAACGAGGAAACCTTAATTTGTTTTTTTAGAAATTTTAGAATGGTTGGAAAAAATAAGAGTCGTCCATCCTGAAAAATCTAACGGTGGAAACAAAGGAAGTATTTGAAGAGAAGTACTAAAGATTACCAAATTGATAGGACAAAGTACCGAAAATAGTCTTTAAATTTATTTTTTATTTTTTTTCAAATTAGATAGAGCCTGTTCGTTTATGCTACTTTGCAGTGGCTTTAGCTGCAGCTGCAAATCCAAGTAGCTAAGCTGCTGCTTGCTGGCTGCAGCTGCAAAATAGTCGCAGCTCGCAGCGGCTTAAAAGAAGCACAAATGACCGCACATATAGTACACTATCTTGGTTTTCCTTCTCGTGGAGGACCTAGGTCCCATGTGTATTTCCTGTTTTTTTGTCACTTTATAATCGGCACTGATTGATTGATGCATAGAAGCTTCGAAGAACAACGCCCCTTGGTGAAAACAAGAAAATAGTGAACACGCTCTCGTTGTCAAGATAGAGTTATTAGGAAATGTCATCATTTAATTACAATTAGTTGGGGAATTCTGCCCCACAGATTGCCAAGTTGGTGTTTCTTTATTCTAAAAAGGAATGGAGATTTCTTTTTTCTGAATGTGTGGTTACAACGGATGGATGTATTAGCCCAATTTGCCAAACTCACCTTTAGTTAGTTGCAATGAACATATTACGTTTCTTAAAAATGTACAATAGATGTATTTATCATATATTCCTTGTCGCAACTAGGTGCTCACATGCTTGTGGATTTCGTTTTCAGGAGGGAACGGTCCATCTGCGGCATAATAATGACAGCACAGTGCACAACCGCAACAACACTTAGGATACAAAACACACTAATCATATAATTTCATATCCTAAAGAACCCACAAGTAGCTGATCAAGTGTGTATCCTACAGATTCGCAAAAAAAAAAGAAGTGTGTATCCTACAGAAAAATATGAATTCTGTCGCCAAAAATATCCGGAAAATGCCTATAATTCACGGCGAATTTATTCATCTTTGACATGAGTAGACAAAGTTGGGCGTTAAAATGTTAATTTCTATCTCGATCAGTCTACTAGACCTAGACAAAGTCTATTCGAATCAGGACCCCCAAATCAAAGAGGAATAAATATCTTGGTTTGGGTCGCCATCATTCCGTGTGATATGCGAGGGAAGCCATATCTAGCCTTTTGTTTAACCGGCCGACACCTTCTCCCTCTTGTGATGCAATTGCATCACATCGTTGATCATGCCTTTGCTCAAAGTTAATGCTAAAGGAGAAAAGGATTGCCAGAGATTGCTTAAGCCACAAACAATATCGTCATATTCATGCGAGATACAAATACCTGTAGATCACATTTTGATCTTGAGAACCAGCTTCCTTGATTTGCGTTAAAAGTTTGTGGAGAACTAATTTTCAGCTCCCTTGATTGCACAGATACCATGCACAATTGCACAAATAGTGCACTAGCAGTGAAGTTCATGGATATCCAATAATACAACTAGCTCAAATAGAATATTTTTACACGAGCGACTTTTCTTAGCGAATTATTCACAGATTTGATTTGATATGCAAAATATTGGCCGCTTCAAATAAATCTGTCATACCATTATATTTATATCTATGATTAGAGTGCTGATCGATCTCGGAATATTCTAGTAAGACGGATTATCCATCTGCCGACACTGTACGTCGACTTCGAGCGGAGTCAGCCAATCGCCAATTCAAGAGGTCGGCGGGGCCGTGCCGGCCACTACTATCGCGGGACCCACTGCCCGCTGCCCTACGGTACCCGGTCCGGTGCCGGCCGGTGGGCAGTGCACGTAGATTCATATGTGAGTACGGCATTTCTCATTTTGCTGTTGATTTTGCAGCCACGAAATATCGGAACATATATATTTTATGAATTATGACACATGTTGCATAGAACAACTTATTGTTGTGCATAAACCTACAGCAGTTTTGATAGTACAAGATAACCTTTTTCATAATGGCCAAAGTACCATACTTTCATATTATTGATTATTCCCTCCATTCGAAATTGTAGGTCGTTTTGGTTTTTTTCTAGATTCATATATATTATTATGCATCTAGACACAGTGTATGTCTAGGTGCGTAATAATATCTATAAACTAAAAAAGCTAAAACGATCTACAATTTGGAACGGAGGGAGCACTAAGCTTTTCTAAATATATATATTTTGCTATGTATTTAAATATAATATTATATCGAGATACATAACAAAAATTATATATTAAAAAACTAAAATAATCTATATTTTAAAATGGAAGGATCGTTGAAATTGCTCCATGACAGAGGTTGAAATTGCTGGTGAAGTTTTTCCTTGCACTTGTGGAGATAGATGGAACCATTTGCCAAGGACCGTCAAGTTGATCATGAATCCAGCGTCCACGGTTTCATAATGCGCTACGCAACAAAGTATGTACACGTGTCGGGTGTTTAGCTTATTATACGTGTACGTATTTCCACATCGCAATAACCCACGTCAGCAGTTAACGACCGTCCCATTCCGCTGGCCGGCCGGCTCTCCGCCTATATAACGCGAGCAAGTGCCGAGGTGCCAAGCAGCAACACAAGTAAGCCAAACACATCAGCTACCAAGCAAGCACCACCATCCTATTGTCACTCTCGCGCTTCAACAAGGCCGTCCCGTTTCATCCATGGCGGAGGAGAAGCACCACCACCACCACCTCTTCAACCACAAGAAGGACGATGAGGCGGCGGAGCAGCCCGCCGGCGGGTACGGCGAGTACACGGAGGCGACCGTGACGGAGGTGGTGTCCACCGGCGAGGACGAGTACGACACGTACAAGAAGGAGGAGAAGGAGCACAAGCACAAGCAGCACCTCGGCGAGGCAGGCGCCGTCGCCGCCGGCGCCTTCGCTCTTGTACGTCCTCCTCCTCCTCGATCTTTCGTGCTTCCTTCGTTGTGCTGATCAATCTTTAATTTCACTGTGTGATCTATCGGCCGCGACGCGAATGAACTTTGGCTCTGAGTTAAATAATTCCTTGTGTGCATGCAGTACGAGAAGCACGAGGCGAAGAAGGACCCCGAGCACGCGCACCGGCACAAGATCGAGGAGGAGGTCGCGGCGGCGGCGGCCGTGGGCTCCGGCGGCTTCGCCTTCCACGAGCACCACGAGAAGAAGAAGGACCACAAGGACGCCGAGGAGGCCGGCGGCGAGAAGAAGCACCACCACCTCTTCGGCTGATCTAGCTCATCTGCACCAGCACCGACGTGTATCTCTTGTCTACATAGTATGCGCTTCTTAATTTCTCCGCGTATATATATGCTGCGCGTGTGTGAGAGTGTGAGACTGAGAGGCGGGCCCGCGCGCCCGGTGTGTGTATTTTGGCTTTCCTGCGTACGTACATACATGTATGCGTGTGTTGAATAAGGGGGCCACGGGTTCCGTATACGTGGCTTCGTACGTGATCCGTCGTCATGTATCTATGTGTGTGTATGTCGTACAGTACGTACGAATGAAAAAATGTATGCAACTCTAATTTGCGTGGCTATACATTGCTTGTCGTGTCGTCGTGGGATGGATATACATATTGTTTTTTTTAAAGGGTGGCAAGAGAGTTGCCGCAAAGTTTTATTAAAGAGAAAAAAAATACAAAGATAAAAACTACTTGCAACCAGCCAGTGAGCGGTCACACCCGCAAACAACGAAAATGGGTATGCATACTTGCCAACTATAAGTATACCTCCATCCACTTTTGATCGTTGCATGACCAAAAAAAAAAGAAGGAATTCCAGTATTGAACGTCCCTTCATGGCCGCCTGTTTCGCGTCGGCTGCAATAAGGTGGCGCGAAGAGAGAGACCAACGATGCGTGGGAATCAGGAAATAGGAGCAGCAATTACGTGTCCAGTGACAGCAGATAATCACGAGGATTAAATGAAAAAGACGAGTTAATCATTTCTTGGTTTTGACGAAAAAATTATACACCGATCAAACATAGATGGGGAAAAACTTGCTACCACGCTCTCAGCATTACTCCGCAGTGTTTGTTAGTGATGGTTTATTTTACTTTTTTAAAATACGACCATAAAAGCTCTCGTAGCTCAGTTGGTTAGAGCACCCGTTTAGTAAGCGGGAGGTCTTGAGTTCGACTCTCAACGAGAGCATCGTTTTTTGGTTCTGTTAACGCTTCATTTTCTTCATAGTGCTTGTCAACCGTATAAGGCCGACACTGTTAGAATTTTCTTAGTAAGTTTTTTTAGAAATGATTTGATGACTACCTGTATAAAAATTTCGAAAAGCCAAAGTTGCTGTCGACCGTACAAGGACACGGTCTTCCCGGCTCTTGGAAAGGCAAAAATGCATAAAAGCTGCAAATGACGAGACATCGGCATCATCATGTTTCCGAATCTCGAGCTCCCACATCGCGAAATCAGATCATGACAGGCATTAGCAGACTAGCAGCGTTCAAAGAACCTGCTCGTACTCATTTCATATGAAACAAAATAGAAGCAACTTGGTACTTGAAGCTTGAGGATTGGCATTCTCATTGCAATAGATGTGGCAAAAAATACATTTCGATATATACTAAATCAAAATTTGGATACAGACCCCAAAACCTTTGATCTTTTATCTTTTCAGTTGTCGAGTATAAATTTTAAACACAACAGATCATTATGATTTCATGAGAACATTGCCACATTTAATCTATTGCCAGCATGCACAAACACTGTCCTGGAACCTATGCTTCTATCTTGCCAGTGGGAAAAAAACCAGTTAGAAGTTGTGCTATCCCGCAAATAATAGAAGGCATCGTTCTTGCGCATCAGCTAGTTCGTTGAGATCTTCAGTTCTTCACAAAGTAGTTTACTGAAGCTTTGGTGCTTTCAGGAGATACACACCCCTCACCAAACCTTTACCAACATCTCCAACCTCCTTAAGGATAGATGTCAGCTCTGGCATGGTTTCATCGGCCTCCTCTCTGCCACGCTTCTGCAACACGTAAAAATCGATACAACTTAAATTCTTCTGCATTGTCATGGACACACAAAAGAAAAAAGAAAGCTCTGAATGATGGTGCTTATTGACAAAACAGACAGAGTAGCACAAGTCTGTTTAGCGTGATTGCCTGAGTGTAAAAGGGATCTTCTCTTTCTGAGAAGATAAAGAGGGAAAAAAATACTTATGTTCTATGACCCTAGCACAGCTAATACCTTTGGGTTCTCCCATGTAAGACCAACAGCATCTCCTCCTTCTGAACCATACCACAGCTTGAAGGTTTTGGGAAATGCACACTGTAAGTAGGAAGATGTTAGAATTTTATTACCAAATGGATGAACATGTTTTTCAAGAAAGAGCTTCAATTTTACCTTCAAGTCTCGCAGGAAGTATGTAGTTGGGTCGAAGTTTACCAAAAGTTTATCTCTTGCATCATGCAAACTTTTCACAACCCCTTTATTAAGTGGCATATAGGGGTGGAAATCTTTACTCGGTTTGCCCCAGATCACCAACTTACCTGCAAGGTTGTTACAAAAATTGATTACATTTGATCAAATAGGATGAAGGTTGCGTATTGTATCAAACAAATAATCGAGTCCTAATCAGCAAGAAATGCTCAGCTAATCCAATTAATTATACTTTATTATTTCGTGGTGCATTTGTGCAAAAAAAACATCTGCAACAAGTAACTTATGGAACTGGGAAGCAACTGTAATTGATATAAGTGAAACTGACCATTAGGAATCTCGGCAGGGAAAAGTACATGATGGGGACGGCAAAGCTTCTCTTGATGGAGGAGAACAACAGCATCATAATTGCCCATAGGTGTTTGGAACAGGCACTATAGCATGGAAAGATTCATACTGAGTACAAAAAAAAAAAGGACACTAAACCAGATAGAGCCAATGAAGCAGCAGAAGAATAAAATTACCTCCCAAGTATATTGCCCTGATTGGCCATTTAGTATAAGATTTGTTAAAAGTTCTGCACTGCTTTTAGCATAAACAGCCATCCGTTTAAGAACCTACGCTTACAAACAAACAGAAGGTGAACAAATAAAAAATAAGAACTCCATCTGAAACATATACAATAGGCTAATGTATGCTGTTTATGGCTAAATTCTCAATATCATATTACAAGAAAGAATTTAATACTACAAACAGGGACAAATGTCATTTATGCATAAGAAATGGAAATAGATTGCATTTTCAACATTTATATTTCGATAGCTTAGCTGTTATGGATACCGTTCAACAGTAAATATCTTATCAACAGTAAAAAAACACATACCGACTTGCTTGGTGACTGTTTTGTCCATGCTTCAGATGCTTTATCATATGACGTAGCGAGAAACATTGCAGGCTCTATATCATGAGGATTTTGCTCATAAGATTTTCTGCTCATCATGAAGTTTTCCTGTAGTTGTATAAATGGATATGTTAAGAACTAGGGGGTTAATTAACAAGATGAAAAGAAAAGAGACGGAGAACTGACATTGATCTCCTTCTCATCCTTCAGATTGAAGTCATTATTTATGTCAATAACCATGGGTGAAAAGGTCCAATCAAAACTGGATAACAACCGCAAAAACCTGTCATTTTTGTAGTAATTGGTCAGAGGACTTATACATCTCGGGCTCTAGCTGCTGTGTCTCTGCATGTTCAATTAACTATATGCAACCCAGAGACATGGATTTAGAGGGGAAAATTTTGTATTTCAAAGGATGATTATGAGATTTATAACAAAACCTTACTCCCTATACCAGAACTACTAACCAAACCTTTTCCAGCAATCAAGAAATAACTAACAGACTAGATAGCTGGTAGGATTGCAGGAATCTGTCCATTCTGATGTAACAAAAAGAATGAAGCTGATAAAATGAGCAGCAACACTGATAGTAAATCAGAAGGCTAATGAAAGGTTGCAGAAATTTACCTGAGAAACCCAGCAACCCGAGAAGAAGGGGCATGGAATGGGAATGGCTTCAAAAATAGATATGCAACCACCAACTCAACTGCCTCCTCTGAGATAATTGAAGAAAACAGATGTGCAGATATCCATCTTTTTGCTAGCCTTTGAAACAGAAAGAACATAATGCAAGCTTACTAAGTATGCTTCATATTTACGGTATGGGGTGTTCAACTAACAACATTCAGAACCTTGACAGTTACCTGACTACTGGTCCATACATCTGGTAACGGCCATGCAGACCATTAATCATACTTGAGTGCTGGCTCCGCTGAAAAAGCACCTTATCTTGTGATAGAGCACTTTGTGTGTTATCATCTCCAGCTGTGAGGTAACGAAATGAAATTATGGAACTCATGATCTTTCTGCAGTAGCTAGTAGCTAATAAGCAAATATAAGGAATTATTTGAATACATAGTAATTAAAAGCTGACCTTGCTTTTGCAACACTAAGCCTCTTTCGTGAAATATTTTGAGTAAGAATGAGTATCCAGATGTAAGGACATTCACCTCATCTTCACTGGCTGAAACATACATTCCTCGATCCTCCAAGCTGAAACTAAACAAGAATGAGCAAAAGGAACAGAAAGAAAATTCAATCAATCAATTCTTTTCCTTCAATGTTACCATATTTACCTTTCACCAATTTTCAAAAGAAATGCAGTCTTTGTCTTCTCCATGGCCACAGGATCCAATGGCCAGTTACCAGATCCCTCTAGCTAAAAAGTGGAAAAGGGAAGAAATTTGTGAAAAAGAAAATCCCAAAATGAAGCCTGGCTCTATCAGATACACATCATGACATGCAAGCTTCTGAGCAAATGAGCACCATATATCAAACTATTTAAGAAAGAGTATATTAGTCAATTTATACCTGAATCATAACTTCCATAGATCTAATGCAAGTTGTTGCGAAATTTGGCAGCCTCTGAGAATTCTTTCCATATGCCAGTGGATGAGGTTCAGGAGGAAACACAGAGGTGTGCCTAAAAGCTGGCATAAGAAAAAGTGAAATGAAAGGACATGTCACATACCTGTGGAAATTAAATCATGCATAAACTGTACAAAAGATGCTGTGTCAAACCTGAGTCTAGGGGTTGCACGGTAGATATTTTAAGAGGGACATCATCCAACAGACGTAACTGCTTAGATAAAGTATCAAAAGCTTCGAGCAAAGCTCCAGAAGATGAGACCGGATCTGCATAATTCCAATTAAGCCTAAAACCAAGGGCATGCAAACTGTATAAAGCAACATCATAAAAAGATCTGGAACATACCTTGGCCATCAACTAAGAGGCAAAAGTCCAGCTGATCAACAACATGAGTCAAATCATCCTTCTGCAGCGACAAATGTTTCATAAGCACATAATCAGCGATCCTTTTGATAATTGTGTGCCTCTCCCAAGATTCAGATTCCCACACTGCAGTTAAGCAAGATTCATTAAGAAGTGTATTTCTTAAATTTATATAAATGCTTTTCAGATAACTGAGTAAATAAAAAAATGCAACAGTTACCTGTGCTTTCAGCAATATTTCCATCCTTGAATCTCCTAAGTTCAGCTTTCTCTCCCCAAAATTTCCTAAATTTAATAGCCTTGAGATTATAATAACAATGCATATCAGTGTGTTAGATCGCAATAATGGCAGCACATCATTGTCCTTTAATCTACAAAAGGAAAAATACCTCACTGCGGTTCTCAGGGTTTGGACCAATATCCACAAGACGAAAACTCTTTTCCAATGAGCTAAGCATTATGCCAACGAGCAGGGGACTGCTACCAAATTCTGAGAAACCCTATAAAGTTGTGCTTGTCAGTGGACTGAATTGCAGGGAAAAGTGGTTAATAATACTAGTGCTGACATTACATACATCCATTATTTTCCATTCGAAAGGCGTGCTTCTCCATAGGACTCGGATCATCTTTGTTCTATCTGTAAGTCCTTGTTGCAGCAAAGACTGAACATCTTTTTCAAGAATTCTCCAAGATTCATCATCCACGCAACAGCTTAATGCAGTAACCTTAGAGTTCCCTTTCAAGTTTATCCTGACAGAAAGCAATGCAAGTGAGAACTTGATCAGGTGAGGGGAAAGCCTCCAATCTGGAAATTATAATAGAAACAGAAAATTGGCTCAATGGCACTGTGAAGATGTGCAGAGTGGACATAGCATACAAAGTGTGTCTGACAAGTGGGGTCTGGGGCCAATGTTAAGTAAGAAAGAAATGTTTATTCCAAACTTTGTGGTAGCATGGAGTTTTGATACGGGCATACGAAAGTAGTTAACACTATCAGTGTACCACACAAGTACATACGCACAATGTAACAATTAGATAGTCTCAGACTGAACATGCTGCACTGCTCACTCAGATAGTGGTTCAAGTAAAAGTCATAATACACCAATGTGATCCATCATACTTCAGCATACCTCAAGCATGAGTCAAACTTAGCACCAAAGTCAACTTTGGTCATAAATAGCTCTTCAAATCCACCATCTCTGCATTTATCAAGGCAATTAAGCGCACAAGCTGCCTCATCTTGAAGCTGAACAAGAAAAGACATTGGAGTAAGGAAGAGATTACAAGATTACAACTCAAAGAAACTTGAATGCTTGAGTACAGATGTAGACAGCATTACTATGAGAATAATTTAAAAAATACTAAACTAGACATCTACCAGGGATTGTTGGATTATATCACAAGGTTGTGCATTTGGGTAGATATACATGAGATACAAATAAAAGGGAAAAGGAAAATGAAGGAAAAGGAAAAGGGGTTTACGTGGTACATACCTCTAGAAAAGCAGACTTTGTCATCCGAAACGACAGATTTACGTGGCCCGATATATCACATATGGCAACATCAAATGTTTTCAGGCAATTGGCAATGTCCTGAAACATTTCACTTTTGATCAGAATATCATGAAGATCAAAAGGACGTAGAATTACTCAGTATTACTGCACTAATCGATAGCACGGTGGGCAATGGTTGCAAACAGAATTAGGTACAATGTGACTTCAGGTATTTTTATTACTCAACACCAGGAACCAATGGTGAAGTACGACCAGATAAGCATTTAAGAATGGAATGCCAAATTGTCATACTATATTGCCATGTTCAAAAACTAAGGCAAAAGGACATAAATGGAGATATTATGATTTTGTATGCAAAATCTTATTCTATTTACTCTATATATGTTATATACAGGTAGGATGCCTAATATATTTAGCAATGGACTTTGTGCATAAGGTTGGCAAACCTCTTTGGTGATTGTACGCTTCTTCATTGACTGAATCACCAAACCCTTTGCCCACACCTTGGAAGTTGCTGCAAGAATACAGATATGCTTCAATAGAGTAAACATGGTCAAATATTCCTAGAAAATCAAATTTCTGTTGCTTGGATGTACCCAAAAAATTCATCACGACACGGAAAATTTGTCTTGTAGTCATTGATCTAGTAATTATGCTTCCTCCGGAGTCCACAGTAAGAAACACAAGGATGGCAGATATTAAGTACCCGTTGAGGCAATCATGTGTGTATATTGAAGTTCTTTGACGTGCCCAAACCTGCATTTGAACTAAACATTAGGTTGCCTCAAAGGGAAGAGAACACATGCATAAGCATAAACAAACTAGAGTTTAGGAAGAAATGCGTACTTTCACTAACACCAAGGCCTCTTGCAAGGCTTTCCAGTCAGCAACGGTGCTGCTTATAAATTCTGCATTTTCCTCCAAAAACATATCCTCCAATATGCTACAATTGTACTTTGCTGTGGGTAGGTTTATGCCATCTGAAATACAAATCCAGTCAGCAAACTTTCAAAGGAAAAACTATATAACTATGTTAAATGCCAAAACTGTGGTAAAACAACGCTAGTTTCAAAGAACAAGCAATGCTATCAACATCACAATGGAACTGGTCATATTTAAAGAAGGTATATCACCTTTGGTATATGCGCGAACATTGTTTCTTGTTGATACATTCAACTTTGAAACATTGAACAAAGAATTCGCAGTTGGGATTATTCTGACATAGAACCCAGGAAGGTCTGCAATTTCAGTTGCTGCACCAACGGAAGTTTTGAAATGAGGAGCGTAACGTCGAAAATGCCACTTACAGAAGTATCAGACTCGAGTGCACGTTGATGTGAAAAAAAGGAAGCTTGGTAGAAGAAAAACCTGGATATACATGAAGCACAGGCTTTCGAGCCTCATCTTGAAAGGTAGACCATAAAACTTTGCGGATTAATCGAGAGGACCTCAAGTTCTTCTCAATGACACAGAGGTAAAGACACCTCTTTGCATGGTACCGGTGATTTAGGAAATCCTTCTCGTGGAAGCATTCCTGTAGCAAACGCATACAAATAAATCACAGTAGCATCTAGGTCTTAATTCACATCGGCTTGCAAAATAAAAACATCCAGAAGAAGAGTCAACTCTGCTATCGTGGCAAGCTAGTTTTCCATTGAAATAGCAAGAGATTTATGAATTTGTAATGTAATATTCCATTGCAGGCTCTTCACGACTCAACCATGTTAATTGTATTTGAAATAACAAGAACCTTATAGATCCTATCCACCAGATTGATAAAAGGAGTTTATTCTGATCAAAGGAGCACTTATCGTGATTATAATCTTCCCAACCAACAAAAAATATCGTTGACAGGACAGATTGAACAAATTAGCATAGCTCAGCACAGCCTTTACAGCGAATTTGTCAATCGAATAAAGTGAAATGTTTACCAAACCTACAATCTCTACAAGATGATATCCTGAACAAGGTACCAACATAACACTAGCAATTTGAAGGTAATGTGCATCGTCGTCGCACAACAGCTACATCGGTAGAACAACCACAACGATTCTCGTGAAAATTAAACAGTTCCCCTATTGAACGCGATCCTAAACCAGTCCTTGAAGTGATCAAATGGCTGAATTCGAAAAATCGCACTTACCTTGGGCAAGCGTACGAGAAGGTCCGCAGCGACATCGGGCCTCGCGACCGCGCCGGCCGCGTGGCTCCCGGCGAGCCGCACCTCCTCCGGCGGCCGGAAGGTGAACGCGAGCTTCTCCGCTTCTAGCCCCAGGTCCCTGATGAAACCCCGCGCTGCCTCCGGCGTCGCCTGCTGCTGCGGCACCCTCTTGATGAGCTCCGCTACGGCGTCAGCGGCCTGAGCGGCGGCGCGGAGGGCCGCGGCACTCGGCCGAGCCTCCTCCACGAGCTTGGAGAGCTTGCGGTCTATGGAGTATTCGGCGGCGACCATGGTGGCTACGGTGCTCGCCGGCGGCGGGAAGGCGAGTGCGGTTGCGGGTTTAGGGTTTAGCCACGCTTCGAATGAGGAAGAGCATCCTCCTTGCGTTAGTAGGCTGAAAAGAGAAAAGGCCCATGAATGTGTCGGACCTGGGCAATACGAAGATAACGGCCCAACAATACGAATTACGTTTAAACATTTTTTTTTGGGGGGGGGGGGGGGGGGGGGGGAGTGACTCTACCTATGACGATCGAGTGTTTGCCAAACCGGGTTGTGCAAAATAAACTCTCCATCTGAGATAAGCTAGCAGGTACTCGTACGCAAAGGTTTGCCATGAGCCCTTTTTTAGTAGAAAAGAAATCACGTCGTATTCCCAACGAAAAGGCACAGCATACGGACGTAGGAGACCACGATGCGGGAACGTTCCAGCACGGCGTGCGGCGACGTACGCAGTATCCTGTCCGAGGCATGAACTGCTCGTCAGTCGTGACGTTCAAGGGTGCCTGTCCCTCTTCCACTCTTGTTCTCTGAGTGTGAATATATGAAACCACGAGCTCGAGAAGCATCCACACGCGCGTCGATGGCCAATCATTTGGCTCGAACTCACTGACCGCATGCTATTTAACCCCGGCCAGTCGATCGTCTTTCCAAGCAAATCGAAGTGAACCAAGACAGCTACATCCTCCTCAGCTCGCTCGCAGATTATTGCAATGGCTTCTCTCCCAAGCCCGTGGCTTCTTCCCCTGGTGCTTGCCGTGTCCGTGGCCACGCTCCTACATGCCCTAGCCGCCGGCGCCGGTGGGGACCCCACCGCCGGGTTCGAGAAGGTGGAGCTCGCCGACGGCGACTTCGTGGTGCAGAGCCCGTACAACGTGCCGGAGAGGCAGCGGTTCCGGTACCGCGACGGCGTGCGGACGTTCTGGGTGTACAAGGACGACAAGCCCTTCAACACCGCCACCCACACCAACCCCCGGTCCGAAGTCAAGATCAGGGTAACAATTAAACTAAGCACAGTCTGTTAAAATTCCTGTGTCTCGGTGATGATGCATATCCCCCGGCCCAATTATTTGCTGCAGGGCCACGACTACTCGTCGGGGGTGTGGCAGTTCGAGGGCTACGGGTACGTGCCGTCGGGGACGTCGGGGGTGTCGGTGATGCAGATCCACAACCAGGAGGGCGCGCCGCACTCCACCGTGCTCATGCTCCACGTCTACGACGGCGTGCTGCGCTTCTACAGCGGGGCGGCGGTGGAGCCGGGCATCTACGACCGGTGGTTCCGCCTCAACGTCGTGCACGACGTCGCCGCGTCGACGGTGGCCGTGTACGTCGACGGCCAGGAGAGGTTCCGCACCCGCGTCATCCCCAGCGACTCCTACTACTTCAAGTTCGGGGTGTACATGCAGCACCACGACCAGTCCGCCTGCATGGAGTCGCGATGGACAAACGTTACGCTCTACACCAAGCACTAAATTGATTTGATTGATGTGGGTAATAGCTACATACTCGTGTGCGTATTTAATTGGTATTGTATTGTGTATACCGTGTACATGCCTACGTCTCCGTATATGTATATAATGCCACGAGGGTTTTTTTTTTGAGGTTCTATATTGCCACGAGAGTTGAATAAAGATATGGTTGCTTGTGTCTGTGGATTGGGGAAGGATGAGAGATTTGATCACTGTTGTCTTATGGGCCGGAGTTGAAATTTTGGAAGACATTGATTAGTTGGGCTGGGTTCTCTTGAAGATGGGCTAGATCCAAACCAGGTTCGCCCCCCTTCGTCGCAATTAGATTGTCTTCCGCTCGGTCTCCGGCCTCACGCTTGCAACCTAGTTTGGATCCCCTTCGTCGAGCTCGCGCCCCCGCCACAGGCCCACAGGCGCCGCTCCGTTCAATTCACGCCAATCTAATTGCGACCGCAGTCCTCTCTGGCTTGACGCCGGCGATGGCGCTGGTGCCCAAGCCCAACTGCCGCCCGGATCTCCGAATCTACAACCCGAGCTTCAAGTCCGAGTACCCGTCGCCGCGGGAGCAGTCCGAGCACAGATCGATCGCGCCTGCTGCACATAATCCACAGCTCCTACTGCGGGGCGCTGGAGCGGCTCAGCCTCAGGTCGAGGCGCTTCGCGCTTCCTCGACGGCGGGGGCTTCTGCCTGGGCCTCCTCGGCCTGAAGCCTGGCGGCGCAGGGGAAGAAGGGCAAGGGGATTAACGACTGTGATGAAGATGGCCGGAGCAGGTGATTTCATTACCGTTCCCGGTTCGAAACTGTTTGATTTTCAAATTATTCTACCTTCCATTTCTACAATTCCACCTCAATTCCTCACCGATCCCGCCGGCCGGCTGCCACCGGCACACAATATTTGCGAAGAGCCCCCGGGTTTGGATTGTGGTAAATAATCACGATCTGAATAGTTACAAATAGCCTCTCCATTAATTTACAAATAGGCTCGATCGCGCATAATAATCACGATCTAAATATTTTTAAATAGCTCTCTGATTTGGATCGCGGTAAATAATCGTGATCCGAATATTTACAAATAACCCCCATTAATTTACAAATAGACTTCTTATTTGGATCGCGAATAATAATCACGATCCGAATATTTTCAAATAGCTTCTTGGTTTGGATCGCGATTAATAATTACGATCCGATACCCCTCCTCCCGGGCGGCCGTGCTCCCCATCTTCCAACCCCGTTGGAAGGGCAACGCCGCATCCTACACCTTGATCCGGTGTCCAACATCGTCACCAACACCCTCGCCTCCTACGGGCGTGCGGAGGGCGATCCGATTCCCGGCGAGTGCGAGCTTGTCTACGTCCCCGAGGCGAAGCTCAGGGACCTGGAGCGTGGTTGCTGGACGGCATGGTGGCCTTCCTCACCCACCTTCATCCCCTACCTCGCCGACTACGAGGCCATGCGCTTCCTGCTCTCCGCATTCCGACAGCCTCGTCGTCGCCGACTGGCTCACCATCTCCAGCCGCCTCAATGAGACCGTGCGCCTCCTCGCTGAGGTGCGCCGCCGCTCTCCCGAATCCAGCCTCGGCAAGCTCGCCAAGCTGCTTGACGGATCGCCACCGCTGGTGCATGACGGTGGCAGCTTGCGGCTGCTCGTCTCCCTCCTCCCCGCAGCGTGCCGATCCAGAACACCCCTGCTCCGAAGGGGACCCTCCAGGACGCGATCCACGGGTTCTGCCTGCAGTCCCTGGCCCGGCTGCCGGCTGGTGTTAGTGTGAGCGGTGAGCTAATGCTACAGGATGCCTCATCACTGCTGCATTGTGGTGGTCAGCTTTCCTCCGCAGATGTTCATTGTCAGGTGGTTGTGTCCTCACTCCTCAGGCCACCTGCGGACTGCAGTGAGCACAACAGCCACTTCGCCCGTTCCCGCGAACAGAGTACTTTGTGTTAGGATAAATGGCAGCAGCAATACACCAATTAATCCCTCATCTTGTGAGGAGAACATCTACCGACCCATAGGCAGCGGAATAATAATACGCGAATGCTTTACTCGCATCAAAAATCTTCTGATGTTTTTTTGCGAATTAGATCCTGTTCATTAGGATCCTGAGCCATGCAGATGCACAATTGTTTGTCTACTATAGTTTAGCGTTGGCATATTACTGCCAAAATGTAGTTTCTGTGCATAAACAAGTTAAAAATGTTAAGAGTTCGTCAGATCTGCTGTTTTTTTACATGTCGTGATCTACATTTCTGATCCTAGGTTGTGCTATTAGTTTGGAGTCCTTTTTGTTTTCTGTTTGCAATGTTTATTCCGAAGATAACATAATCTTCATTGGAAGATATATCACGTCATGTTAATTGTCGCACTTTGCCTTCTCAGTCAAGTGTGGATTTTCCAACACGGCAGCGCTAGCACATTCTACTTTGAGTTCAAACTTTGTGCAGCGTCCCTGTATTATCACTTCAGGAACAATCTGACACCAACAGACAGTAGTACCACAGAATTGGTTAGTGATGCAGGAACTAATTAGCTTAGTACAGTATAGTCAGCTTGCATCTAGTGGCCCAATTCGCGATGAGGCGAATTTCTTGTACCAGCACACAAGTTCGGACATGGCCACATGGGCAAAGGTAGGCCATTGGCCCATTGTACAACGGTTCAAATATTGTAACACCCCGTCCTTGAAAGCCGCACCTCCCAGCCCTTCCGATGGGCGGGCACGCGTACACATAGCACCCTACTTACACTTTTGTCCTCGCTTTGTGTAAAAGGGTTAACCCAAAGGTGCTATGGCTGGTTGACAAAGGCTTATAAGTTGGCTCCACCCTTACTCAACTAGCAAGGTGGTACTAAACATGTGCACCTGCGCTCATGGACCACACTAAGCCAACCAAATTGGGCCGGGTGTCACAAATATGAAGGGAGAGACTTTTTTGTTGTGATCCTGCGTAGCATCTAGTTCATAACAAGCTCTTTTCATTTTTGCATTGTGATATTTAATGATATAAAACCACCATGATGGATCTAAGATTGCATTTTAACATTTTCATTGCACTGAATAACATAAGTAAAGTTCAATAGTAGGGGGTAGGGGTTTCTTTTTGTGTTAGTTTTGCTGCTTTTTCGATGTTTTGAGTGTAACTATTTTTTTGCATGTGGATATGCATTAGCCATGTGATTTCTATCAGGCATATGTTGCAATCTTATCCATTTGTTGGTTCCATTGCATTATTCTTAACCATCTAGTTCATAAATCTCATTATGAACCTGAAGTTGTAATTTTTCGCTGCATTACACTAGTAATTAATTTAGCTTACCATAGGAAGTTACAATATATGCAGTCTCATAAGAAGTAACTAATTATGTATTTACACTACATACGAAGTTACTTACCACATATGCAGTCAATTATCATTTCAAACATTTAGTTAGCACCTAGCCATTTATTCACACTACGTAGGATGCAACCAACACCTATTTTTTTTGAAACACGTATGATCTAACTAGCCATCTATTTACATGACATACGAAGTAATTCAAGTTTCCTCTGTTTTTATGATATTTTGCAGTTGCATCCAAGTCAGCATTCAAGTAGCATTGTCAACAACCAGTGTTAATAATTCCCGGTTTGGTGGTCCCTTCAATGCATGCAAGCTTAGCACCTACTCTCTTTTTTATAGCTCACTTATTTGTTTTAATTTCCATTATTCAAGAACTTGTTCTGATATCATTATTCCAGTATTTTGTCACATTTTTGAGGTGCATCCAAAGTCAGTGTGACACCTCATATTGGGCAGTGCAGCGACATTCTACTTTTGTCATCAAGTGATAGTTCATATCCACAATATGCCACAACCATGCGCAGTTTTCCCTTTTTTATTGTGATCTAGTTAATATATTACTTGTAACTTGTCTTTTTATTTGAAGTCACCAATTTTGTTATTTCACATAACTTTTATGGAAGTAACTAATTCTGTATTTATATTACATAGGAAGTATCTAAGCATATATTCGATGACACAAGAAGTAACTAGTTTTGTATTTTTGTTACTTAGGATGTAACTTACCATATACTCAGTCACATAATAAGTAACTAGATATTTATATAGATATATACGACATGAAGATAATCCCTTGAAAAAATTAATCACATTTCTTAGAATGCTTGTGGAGCTGAAACTCTGCACTTTTTTAACACTTGCTAAAATTGAAACTTAAGGTGAAAGACACCAATGAGTGAGGGACGATGCTTGTGTGGTACTCTGCTACCCTAGAACATAGAGCATGTGGTTGTGGGTTATGTGCAGCTCTTGCAACCACTTGATGTGGTTGTGTTAGTGGAGCTAGCTGCATGGGTGACATGAGCTAGCTGCATGAGTGATGGGTTATGTGTAGCTCTTGCTGTCACTGCTAGCTAATCTACTGTTGTGCGAAAGTGAGAGTTGTGCTAGCTTTATTCCTGCTGCTTTTGATGTCTGTTTTGGTCCCACGGCTAGCTAGCATATATTACTTCTACTATAGAAAGCATGTACTAACCTTACTGGAACATAGGACACTAAATATTCTGAACCCTGTTTGATTAGATTGTTTTGCATGTCTTCCATCATGAGACACGCAATCCTTGTACTCTACCATTCCAGTTCATAACAATTTTTTTTTCTTGATTAACATTTTGAAGTCGCATTTGTCGTTGATGTTTGCACTTATTTTTCTTGTACTGAACATATTTCTTTTTCTCTGAATGATAAAGTAATTAATAACTGGATTATATGAGATTAGAAGTAACCAACAATTTACTGACATTAGATAGGAAGTAACCAAGCCTTCATTTTAAACATATAGAAAGTAGTTAAACTTTGGTTGGCATTTATATGTCTGCACAGTTTGAAAGCAACACATAATTTAAAGAATCACTAACTGCATACACATAGCAGTCATAGCAAGTAACTTCATTTGTTCATTCTTTTTTTCCCTTCATGCAGGAAGTAATATGTTATGAAGTAATCTGTCCTAGTGAGTAACTAATTGTTACTTTACATCACACTGGAAGTAACTAACCACCCATCCACATAAATTACAAAGTAACTTATGCTTTTCTAAAATATAAAACATATCCTGTATATGAAAGTAACTAATTGGCATCAATTTAATGGACATGAAAGTAACCTGCTCCTGAAACTGAACAACTAGTAAGTAACTATTCACATATTTAAATTAGATAGGAAGTAACTATTCTAAGCTTCACAACCTGTACATCTTTTTTGCTCACCACGCGCTACCTCACTACTATCTTGAAGTTGCAATAATTTTTTTTTGTGTTGTGCTAGTTGCTGACCTCCTTTTTTTATGAAAATGTTGTCATGATGATTACTGAGTTACATGAGATTAGAAGTAACTAATGATTTTCCTGACATGATATAGGAAGTAACCAGGCTTTGATCGAAAACATATGTAGGAAGTAATTAAACATTTGTGTCATTACGTTGGAAACAACTAGCCCCTCATTTCAAACATTTAGTTAGGAGCTACCTTATTTTCATAATCTGTACCTTTTTTTTTCTCACCATGCGCCACCTGCACCTTTCCTCACTAGCCTTTTTTTTCCACACCACATCCACATGAAGTAACTATATCATTACTTTTTCTTTTTTTTTGGCTGGCAGATATATATGACTACGGCTTCTACATGCTCAAGTACATTGAATATTGGGATGGCAAAACCATGCCACAGATTGACCAATCTGAAGTGGCTAATATCAGGATCAAGTACATGTCTACAATGTTGTACTTGAAATTAAATATTTTAAATTGGCATCAAGTGCTTAAGGGTTAAAAAAGGGTAATCAGTTTGCAATGCTAAACTTACTTTTGATACTTTCACTAGCTTCTATACACAAACTAGGTGATTTTCAACAACAAGTAATGAAAGTCACATTAGCTCATTAATTGTTAAGTTCTTGTCCCTTTTGGTTGACTGGGAAGTAACTTCTCATACCCTTTAGCTGACAAAGAAGTAACTTATCATGTTGTTTAGCTGAACAACAAGTAACTTTCTTATATATTTGCACCAACATAAAGTAACTTATTCATACTTTTAGTTTTTAGAGCACTAGTAACATGAAGGCATAAAATTTGCTTTTTTAGTGGGTGTTGGTTGCATAAGTCTTAAATTGAGGCTTTAAAAATCCAATGAAGCTGGTATGTTGTATGTGGAGTTAGATGATTCTTAAGTCAGTTCAGCATTGTAATGAGCTGCCATAGTCTTCTGCCTCTTGGAATTCTTCGCCTTGAAGGCCCTCAGCTCAGCTTTCATCTCATCCATGTGCTTTCTGACAATCCAACCTTTTGTGCATACTTGTTGTAGCAGGTTTTAGATTCCTCCCATAAGTCATAAACTTAACCTGACAATTACTTTTTCTTCTTACATTGATGGTAGTTCTTCTTCTTTTATTCTATGCAAGTCACTTCCTTTACTTATTGCAAAGATTATTACATTTACTTATTGCATAAGTGCTATGAATTGTTTCCTTTTCCATTCAGGAATAGAGATATAAAACTGAAATCCAGCGAGTCACATTCATGGAGGGAGCCACATACATGGGGGAAGCACTTGTGATATCTTATTTGTTACAGGATGCAAGGACTAAATGTTTAAGCAGTCAAAAAACAAGGTTTCTTTGTGTGTGTGTGTGTGTGGGGGGGGGGGGGGGGGGAAATATGCTATGTACTATAGTCACTGTGATTCAAGTTATGCATACAGGATATGAACAGCTCATAGATCTGATGGATGCAACTAGCTTGTTTCAGTCCTAATCCTGGTGGTAAGCTGATGGATTTGATGTGTTAGTAGTAGTTTTTGTATCTGGGAAGAGAAGGATGCTAACATGGAGAAGCGTGATCTCCCATTGGTGTTGCTTGATTTTCCATGCTGCCTCCCACTCTATTTTTCATGTGATTTGGTGATTTTTCTACCTGATTCATGATTGGAGTTCTTGAAGTTGCTTCAGTCGCTCCAGCGGCGGCGACGGATGAAACGCCGCCACCTGCGTCAGCACTTCAACAACTCCAGGCTTCTCCAGGGTTTGGGCTTTATTTGTTACTTCATTGTTGGACCGGCTCGCTTTTCTCCAGGGTCCAGCTGCTTCCTTCTCTCTCTCTTTTTTTTTCCCGTGCAAACCCGTCCGGCGCGCGCGCGCTCGGTTTCCGCTACCCTTCCTATGCATGGTTGCTCAGTTTCCGCTACCCTTCCTGCGCCTAGTTTTTTCCTGGGCGCAGCTGGGTGTCGTGTGGTGCATGCATGTTTATGGCGGGCAGAAGGGGGTTGTTTCCATAAATGGAAAGGATGCTACATATGGAGGCTCTCCACCTAGCGCTGAAAGGAGAGGCCTCTCCGTGTAGTCAGGTCCATAATAATAATCACATGCACAAGGACACAGCAATTTACGTGGAAAAACCTCCTCAAGGTGAGGAGTAAAAGCTCACGGGACCAATCGGTCCACTCCAAGCTTCCATTATAATCAACAAATGGTTACAATGAGACTTCTCTAGAACCTCTAGAGAATTACACCAGCACCAACACGTTCATCATAATGCAACTTGGCATTTACAATAACAACCACCACCAAGGTATGACTACTATCAAAGAGAGAATGCACAAATTCTGTCCCCTTTGGTAATCAGTTCATATATCACAAACTACAGGTCCAATGTGCACAATTTTGGTAGGATTGTGATTCCACGAGTCTCCAAACCACTGATAAAGTTTCAGCTCAATCGGACACCATTTCACAACCCAAACTGATCATCTACCGAAACTGCTCAGTGTTGAACCGAACTGATAAAACCACTTCCAAATCTGATGCTCTGCTGAACTAAACCTCAAACCAACTGACCAAATCGAAGTACTCTAAGTGTGGAACGAGCTCACCAAGTTTGGTGCAAATCCAAGCATGTTTGAGCCTCCAATCACGAGCTTGAGGTGGATCTGCCTAGAGCCACCAAATCTGGACAGATTTGCTTCTCCTTCTTCTTCCTCCCCTCTCTTGGTTGTGTTGTGTGTGTTCTGCTTCCTCACCCTCTCCAAGTGACGACCTGACCTGGGAGAAGTGGGGGCTAGGGTTTTCTTATGATTTGCACTCCTTTGGAGTGATCTCCACTATTGATTCAAGCACCAAATCAATGGTGCACAAACACTGAACTTGTGGGCTGTTTTCTTTGAGCCATGTGGAGGGATAGTCCAACACTTTGTGCGCACACAAGAATGTCCAAAAAAATCAATGTTGCATTGAGTGCATATGCCGTGATGCCGAATGGGGTAGGTTTGTTTCACTCTCTTTTGTTGTCGCCAACATTTGATCACCAAACTATGCAAAGGTTGCTAGCTCACCGAACTGATTTGCCTCCTCTTCCCGCTTACAGATAGTTAAAGATCTTAGCTATATCAATGTCCTTTTAGATTTGCCACGTGGATCCATAGTACGTAATAACAATTTTATTCAATAGTCCATTCAAACCCATTTTATTACAATCATCTTTTTTTTTGCGAATAATCATCTTATTGAAGGATGTAGTGATATGATCAACTGCTCTGGTCCAGTACTACTGCAACAGTGCAATCCAAGAACCGTTTCCATGACTCCCATTCGGATGTAGGCAGCTCATTTAAGAGCTAGCTCTTGCAGACAAGCTGCTTACTATGGTGTTGAGCCAATCTTTAGCAATAAAGTGGTAAGCTGCCTCCGTCAGGTGGACACCGTCCCAGAACAGACGAGTGGATGGATCCTCGCATGTCGTTGCAGCTTTGTCGCCACAAACGATCGATAGATTGTAGTGGTACCTCCCAGGTCCTCCACAGCAAATGGTAAGAGCGTCCTTTTTAAACCCTGCAACCACATAATTGATGAACTCACCTTCAGTAAATTTTACCACCACTCCATTTTGTCAACCTTACTACACATAGGTATTTCACAACAAAAAGGTTTGTAATAGGTTCGGATGAATCTAGGAGTATAGTAGGTCTAACAACAAAGAGCATATATGCATGTTACTTACAGAATTTTTCAGGCGACTTGACCATCTCCGTGACGTGGTTGAACAGATCGGTGTGGATGATGGTCACGTCGGGGTGCTTTGCCCGGAGCTTCTCGATGGCCTCCCGCAGCAGCGAGTTGTGGAGCATCACAATCTCGTTGGGCTCCTTGAGGCAGCCGGTGGTGGCATCGTATTCCGACGCGTCGGCGTCGGCGAAGGTGACGAGGACCGGCGGCGCACATCCGGACGGGATCATCCCGGGGACAACGAGAGTCTTGGCTCCATGCTCGATTACTCTCTGTTGTTACAATAGTTTTCTTGATGTTATCATGCATCCAGAGTAAAATAAAAAAGGATAGATTGTTTAAATAAACTGTCTAAAGAAAACAAAACTATATGGGAATGAATGAGGTGCATCATGTTTGCTGGAAGAGGAAGGAGTGACCAGGAGGATGAGTCAAGTGGTCTTGCCTCGGCGCCCCTCGAGATGGTCTGGATGAGATCTGGGACGAAGGCTCTGATTTCTTGAAAGCTCTTCTTTCCAAAGGAGTACTGGTAGTCGTTGATCCCGAATTCACCCACGATGAAGAGCGATTTGCCGAAGAACTCCTTGCACTCTGCGGTGCAAAAACAACACGGTACATACTGTCCATTGAGCACGGGGAATTTTGTCCTATCATTTTCTTACAACTTAAGTGAGTACTGCCCAAGATTAATGGTTAAACTTAATTACTAGAACGGATACTGTAAATATGCAGGTATTGGTTAATATTCACGACAGTACTCAAGTTATATACACAAATGGTTGTAAGTGAAGCAAAGGTCATCTTGATTAGATGCACATCAAGTGGGTGTTTGTTGATGGTAACCTACCATTGTTTTTAGAATTATGGTAACCTACCCTGGGTACTTTACGGTATAGACAGGAGTAGCAATTTTATTCATATCAAAAGTTTTCTCTAGCGAGGACCTAACTTTCTAGTTTTCTCTGAAATGATTTTTTGTTCACCGCGTATATTCATCCACAAAATCATGCCCATTATCAGCTGGCAGACGAACCAGTTTTTCTCCAACCCGTGTCAGTTCAGTTCTTTTATGTGAAATCCCAAGTAATGCTAGTACATGACCTTGGTCCGTTTTGCACAGCGAAGGCTTAAGCTCCTCGAACCAGCCAAGCTGCACTTCTAGGCTGATGTTGAGAGGGAACGGGTTGGCGCCGGGGGCGTCCCCGATGTGGAAGAAGCTCGAGTTGAGACCGGTGGCGCTGCCGACGGCGAAGTTGGCGCCCTGCCGGAAGCTCCCCTTGTGCGACAGGTACGGCGGCACGAGAGGCAGGCCCAGGCCTTGAGCTGAAAACCATTTTATTTATCACCATGATGAGATAGGCAGCACGGAGCTAGGCAACGGAGGATGACGAGTCCATAAGCCATAATGGAGCTTACCGATGAAGTCGATGACGAGTCGGCCGTTGCAGTTGCGGCCGGTGGGGCGGCCGCCGAAGAAAGTCATGCCGTAGGGAGGGCGCATGACGACGTCGAAGATGTTGTACCAGCCGAAGACGACGGGGTTGTTGCCGGTGTCCGTGAAGGAGTCGCCGAAGGCGAAGATGGAGTCGAACGGCGCCCCGGCGCGGAGGGACGAGGCGGTCGTCTCCGCCTCGGCCGAGAGGAAGACGGCGGCGACGACGAGCGCCGCCGCCACGGAGGCAGCAGGCACCAACCGACCACCACCCATGTTGATGCCTCAGTGTATATACGTGTTGCTGCTGCTGAGCTGCGGATCATACGGATCGGCGCCCCGGTATTTATAGCTAGGGAAGCCTCCGCCGCGCGCGCGATCGAACGCGGCGTCGTATTTCGCACGCCGGATGAACGTACAGGCTCACATCTTTGTCGCGTCATCATGCCATCTCATCGGTTGTAGGCTTTGCATCGCTTTCCGTAGGTCATTCGCTGTGTGACACGATTTGCTTGATCCTCGCCCGGCCACGAGGGCGAGAAAACGATCCATACTAATTGTGTTGGTCCTTATTTAGAAAAATGGACAAAATCGAATTTATTGGTACAGTATTCACAAAGTTATGACAGTACGTATTTCTTTAAAATGGACCCGTAGCGGTACACTCATACTACAAACCTAGATTAACACCGCAGCATGCTCAGTTTTGTGTCCTGACACAAAGCACTCCTTTTGCACATAGTTGCACTATTAACAATATAATATAATGGATCCCGAACAAGATTGCCAGGATGATGGTCTATACTCGAACAAAATGGCCTACATATCATGCACCTAACAAATAATTAATGTCTCTAAAGAAAATATTAAAGGAATTTAAATAACATAGAAAAAGTAAATGTAAATATATTATAAAAAGTTACCATACAGGCATGCGGCATTTTAGCTTTAGAATTAAAATCCAGCTGGAAGTTGGTTTCTCAGTTTTGGCAGGATCAAACACGATATATGTCCTTTTTGACATGGAAGATTAAACACTATAGTGCACTTATTTATGGGTTATACCGAAGATACCTTGAAGGGTTGATCTTGTATAATGGAATCTGCACCCATCAATTATTGAATAAGAGATCTGTTCTATCCACATCTACGATCTCTCGTGTGTTCTTCGTATGTGCCGTACTTGGGATCGGGAAGGGAGACGGGTCATCTATCATCCTCTCCACGCCTCATCTTCAGCTAGGAAGGGAACATGGATTAGGGATTCGCAACACCAGCTACAACTTAACAATTTATATATTTAGTACAAATGCATCCAAAGCTTTTCTTTTGGTCGTGTACTTGAATATAGGTACTATATGGGGTATATACCATTTAGGTGTGCAATCTAGAATATGCTATTATTTAAAGGAGATGTCTACGTCAAACTCGAGTGTTTGAGGGTCATAACACTCGAATTTTTTTGACCCCTTCGATGTAAAATAGATTGCTGGATCAATCTCTTTCTCCTCCTCCTGCTTGCCTTATCCATCACGGAATCATGGGAGCCCAACCAAGTCTCTTCTCCAAGCGCCGCCTGCAAGTCTGACGCGAGATCCCGCCGCCTCCAAATCCAACGTGAAGCCCCCGCCGCCCACGCCTCCCTCCCCGGCTCCGGCGGCGCCCTCGCCTCTGGAGCCCGCCACCCTCCACCACCACCCAAAACTAATCTCATGTGTTTTCTGCTCCCCATGTCTTCTTTTTCAAGTTCTCCCGAGATCCCCTGCCACTGCCAGCCCCCCGCACGGCTCTGGTGGCGCAACGCCGCCTCCGCTGCCACCGACGCAAACCAATTGAAGCTTGATGCCTCCAACACCTCCACTGCCTAACCGAGGATCCCCCGCCGTCCGGCTCCAACGGCGCCTCGCCGCCTTTACTCCCTGTCGTCTCGACCACCACCACCGTCGGCTGGCGAGCCCCCCGAGCCTCCTCCTAGGCCCCAGAGGCCACATGTAACCCCACCCCGAATCCCCAATCCGAAACCCCAAAACCCAACCCTGATGGGGGAAGCAGTGTCGTGGCGTCCGTCGATTAGCCAAAAAAATCAAGTGTGAGAGCTTCTCAAAACACTCGAGCGTGGTATAGCTTTCCCCTATTTAAAACTATACCGACTAAATGTCACCCCTCAGTTTTGATCCATTCTTGGCCATTTTACGTAAAAATGTATTTCCCCCATTTTAGCTTTCTTTTTCTTGGCATGCTTCTTCTTCTCTTCTTCCTCTATATCAAATGACCTTGCTGGAAAAGAACACGGCGACCATGTGAATGGCGCTGGCTGTTGGTCGTGCAGAAGTGACGGCACAGGGCGAAGGCATTGCTTGCACATGCCATGGATGAGTCAGCACGAGGCATGGGAGAGGTGGCCACCAGTACCAACTACCAAGGCAATCTGAGGGAGGAGGCATTAGTTAGATTGATCTAGCCTCTCCTTCATCGGTTAATGTAAGGTAATTATGGTGGTAGAAAGAGCCAGCAGTAGGGCGACATCAGAAGGGGCAAAAAAAATAGAAGTTAAAACATGTTCTTGCCCAAAAGAAAAGAAAAAATTATAACTTGGTCTTCTGAGAGGTCTCCAAAATATATATCAAATGCAACTATGGATAGTATAATATCAATTCACTTTTTTATGCAAATATAAATTTACATTTAATCGCACGCTGGATGAATAACACGCTCGCATCTTTGTCACGTCGTCTCATTCGTTGTAGACTTTGCATTGTTTTCGATCGGTCGATCACTATGATACAGTTGTTGTTTGCTTGATCCTAGCCTGGGCACGAGGTCGAGAAAGAGATCCACGTTCATTGTGTCAGTCAATCTAAGCTCTAGTTTAGAACTCACGTGTCAAATTTATTGGTACAGTCCTACAAAGCTATTAATCTTTTTTATACTAGCTATTAATATTTTTAATGCACCAGTAGCGACACACTCATATAGTCACCAGATCGTCGTGTCAGGAACGTAAAGTAGCGTAGCATATCCAGTTTTTGTCCCTATCTATAGGTACAACGTCATCGTCAAGAGGCAAAGCACTTATTTTGCACATAAACAATTCTTGTGCACATAAATAATTCTCACTGAGAGTTTCATCCTCATTAAATAGAACAGCACATCAACGTTTTTGATGATGTGGCAAGTAATGAATGGAGAGAGAAAGGTGAAATGAGTTTGGTCACCATAAAATCATGTATACACTGTTTCCTAGAAACCTTGTGTCTTGCATGTAACATGGAAAACAACAAACAATGAAACTTTGCATTGTGTGGAGCTATTTCAACTATGAACTAAATGTTATTTGGGTTATGTGGCATTCTTAGAAACATAAATATGAAATGACCATTGAGAATGGTCTAATTGCAGTAAATTAAAATATATTATAAGAGTTACTCGTATAGACATGTGAGTGCTTTCGATCGGTCGGTTATTATGATAAGATTTGCTTGATCCTCTCTCGGGCTCGAGAAAGAGATCTGCATTCATTGTGTTAGTCAATCTACTTGTTTATAACAAACACGTCAGATTTATTGGTACTGTCCAGGTCTTTGTCGATTTGAAGGAGATTGGAAAGGTCGGAGGAGTTCTTTTTTTTCCGAATAGGATTGGAAGGAATTAGGAGGGATGAATTTTGAGGAATTAAATCCCCAACAAGTCAAAATCTCCTTCAATCTCCTCTAATTTCCTTCAATTCCCTTGGAAAGAGGATTAATTAACCGAACGAGGCTGGAAGAAAAACAATTGGTACAACGGCGGCGCATGGTAGCATGCCTCTTGATCTTTTGAGATGATTGGCAAGCGCAAGTGCAGTAACCAGCCATAATTTGAGATGATTGGCAAGCGCAAGTGCAGTAACCAGCGATAAGTGTTTCACGTTGATGAGGAAATGGAAGGAAAAAGATGAGAGAAAGTGCGACCTGGAGACCAAATAATCATGCATGTGTACCCTGTTTTAACCGTAGGTACCGTTGTCGAGAAAAACCACTTCATTTGCACATAAGTACACTATATCAACAATGGATCTGTAAGAAAGTTGATAGGATGGCATGTACATATCATACACGGATACACCTATACTATAAGTAATTTATATAAAGAAAACAATTAAAAAATATGATAACAAAACTTAAAGAATTTTGTTGAGCATGATGTCGTCTCCGTATTATATTTTAAAGGTTTTATGCATGCCTTCAAAGCAAACATTTTAAACTTAGAGGCAATGGTTATGGAACATGGGTGGAGATCCGTTGGGTGTGTGTGCGTGGGGGGGGGGGGGGGCAAGAGAGAGGATCGATAGGTGCAAAAGATGTAGCTTCACCTTCATCTTTTCTATCACTCTTCTATGTGGTTAAAGATCTTATCTATGTCAATGTTACTGTTTATGCCACATGGGTCATATTGTATGCAATAGTAAATTTCTTCATAAATACATTTAAACTCATTCTATGACAATCATTGTATTTGAGGTTGTAGTGATATGATCCACTAAACTGCGGGTCTGCGGCAGTGCAATTCCGCAACTGTGTCCATTAATCCATGTATCCCATTCAGCTGCAGTAAGCTCATTTAAGAGCTACCTCTTGCAGACAAGTTGCTTACTATGGTGTTGAGCCAATCTTCAGCAATGTAGTGGTAAGCTGCCTCTGTCAGGTGGACACCATCCCAGAACATAAGAGTGGATGGATAATCGGCCATAAGTGCTCCACGTCAACGATGAAATGAATTACGAAAGAAGAGAGAGCGCGACCTGATGACTAAATAGCCACGTGCTTCAAGTCTTTGTCCCTGAACCGTAGGTATAACGTCTTCGTCGAGAGATAAATCACTCCATTCGCACATAATTCCTCTATCAACAATGGATCTAGAACAATATTGATATGAGGGCCTATCCATATCATACACCTATACTAATAAAGAAAAAATTAAAAGGAACAACAGACATGCAAGCATTTTATCTTTAGAAATACAATGCTGCCAAATAAGCCCATACACTCTTGTATTAATAAGAAAAATAACAGATTACGTCAAAATTGTAGCTAATAATCAGGTCAAGAATCCAATCAGGTAGGCTCCCTATCAAAAGAAAACTTGAAAGCTATATGCAAATTCAAGTGTTTCCTTCCTCTCCCATGCCCAATTTTTTTCCTTCTTCATTCTCTCGCCAATTTAAGACCTGGGGACTTCTTCTCCACCCCCACCGAGCTCTCCGGTGAGGTTAGGCTTTAGCTTCTGGTTTTTAGGGTGCATTTGGATTTTGGACATCCCACAATAGAAACTCAAACAAACAAAGGTTTAGAAGGAAGGCAGGCCGGCACACCAAAGATGACGAGCGTGGGGTTGTGAGGCAGAGGTCGCCACGGTGGAGGAGGCCGGTCGGGCATGGCAGGGGCTAGGCGCCATAAATGGATGGGTTAGCGAGGGAGTGGACAATGGCAGTGGTTTTGAGGGCTTGTGGTTGGGGGTAGGGCTAGGGGTGAAGCTAGTGCACGACGACCTGAATGGACACTTCAATACATATATGTATAAAAATCTATGTCCAACCTATACAATGATGACAAAGCGGCAACGGTAAAAATGCTTACTAAAATGATGTATCTGACCAAATATTGTAGGAAAAAGTGTTAGGATAGGGATGATTAGTGCACCGATATAATAAATTAAGGGATCGATTTGCACCAATTAAAATATGAGGGACACTTCCAAAATACTTAAGAGATGAAAAATACATATTTCCAATATTATTACACCAATTCTCCAATTACATGATTTTGTATATTACTCAAATTCCCCAAGTCTCAAATATCGATGGATCCTTTCTTGCCCCTTTGTTGCAATTTGCAAAAGCAAAACCTCTAAATGCAGACTCTAACATTGCAATTTAAATGAATGAATCAGAATTGGTGACCAAAGAAATCGAAACACTACCTTATTACTTCAAACAAATTGATTTGCACCCAAAATATTCGTGAGGAAATTAGTTGTATACCATTGAAATTTGGAGCAAAACAAGATTCTGGAAGGATGCTGTAGCGGAGAGAAATAGAAAAGGAAGCTTACGAGCAGCTTGAGGCCGTGGGCACCGATCCGGCGAGGCGGCGTGCTGCAGCGACCGGCGATGAGCGAATGATGCCTCCCATCTTTTGCTGCTTGCGATGTGGAACCTGGACGATGAAGTTTTTGCATTTTGAGCAACCGCAATTTTGCGGGTGTCGTTTAGCTTTCTCGTGCAACACTGGTAGAAAAGCGAGCATTAATACCGATTGGGAAACCTCGTATATCTCAGTTTTCCCAACTGGGACTAATTAATCGGGACTAAGGATCCCCATCTTTAGTTTCGGGTCTTTCACTCGGGACTAAAGGCCTTCTTTAGCCCCGGTTGGTAATACCGACTAAAAGTGTCTCCACGGACTACAAAATTTAGACTCGAAACTAAAGCCTCTTTAGTCCCGGATCCAAAAACAACTGAGATTTTTGTTGAGGATGGAATGTTGTTTTTCTACTGGTGCAACTCTTGCTCGTCATGCGCGCGACACACTTGGCTTGTTAGCAGACGACCACTGACCCGTTCATGTGGGCTTTTTTTTATACAATGCTTTGAACTGCCCCATTTGTTTATTACTGTTGTCCTGCCTGCAAAGAAAGTATGCAAGCGCAACAAGCGTGTGCTGCTAGGCCAAATGGTGTTGAATGCATCGAAGTTCAGGAAGTGCACAAGTAGTGGAAATTAAGTGCTAATCTCTAAAATTTTATTTTTTTCCTGGTGCTTGTGCACTCGGCAAGCCTAACGTGGCTTCGCCCCTGGGCAGGGCAGGAGATTTTAATTTGCTGCCCAGAGAGGAGCTTAGACACAAGGAAGAAGAAAGAGGAAGCTGTTTGGCTAGAGGTAGAAAGAGGGACCTCCACGGTTGGACTGAAATATGATGATAAAAAAAAAACATTGAGTTTGGGGAGGAAGAAATTAGTCGAGTTTGATACAGACAGCCCAAAGAAAAAAAAAGGAGGGATTACTCGTACCGGTGAAACAACCAAAGCAGCAAGCAAACCAAAGCAGCAAGGAGGGATTCGTTGTAAGTTGTGACCTATGCAAACCAGGGAAGGCCCAGCATTGACAAAGTCGAATCGGATCCATGGCAGGAGAACCTTTTTCTACTTGTTGAGAGATAGGTTTACTCCGTCCAATCCAGTTCGTAGCGAGGGCCAGGAGGATCGCCGGAGGCCGGCAGGCCGGCGATGGCGCTGGTGAACAGCGGCGACACGGATCTCCGAATCTACGAGCCGAGTTTCGCGTGTGAGTACTCGTGTCGCCAGGAAAGGGCCAATCACAGATCGCGTCTCCTGGCCGAGATCCACAACGCCTACTGCAAGGCTTTCGAGCGCCTGACGATCAACAGCAAGGCAAGGTGCCCCCTGGCGACGCGAACCCTCGCCGCCGGCTTCTGCTTCGGCCTACTCGACCCCGCCTCCAACATCGTCATCAACGCCCTCGTCCCCTGCCGGCGGCTCAACCATGCAAGCAAGAAGGGCAGGGACAAGGAGCACGTTGCCGCCGCCGCCGTCCCGGGAGCGTAGCTCGAAGACATGGAGCGCTGGTCGCTGGACGGCATGGTGATCTTCCTCACACGCTTCTTCCCGTACCTCGCCGACTCCGAGGCCGAGCGCCACCTGCTCCTCGCCGACGCCGGCCTCCTCGTCGCCACCCGCATCATCGTCATGGACCGCCGCATGAAGAGGTTCGGATCCTCGGAGCGCGCCACCGAGGAGGCCTTCAGGATGGCCCTCAAGTGCGCGGCGCTTGCCGCCCGGCACCCCGACCCGGACCGCCTCGTCGGCTCCTGGCTCACCATCTCCAACCGCCTCGACGAGGCCGTGCGTCTCGGCGCCAAGGTGCGCCGGCGCTCACCTTCCTCCAGCCTCCACAACCTCGCCAGGCTGCTCGACGGACCGCCGTGGAGACCTGCTGAGGGCGTGGCAGCACGCGGCGTCTCGTCACCCTCAGACCCGCCGCGTGCCGTACCAGCGCACCAGCACTCCCCTGAAACGGTTGCTCCTGGACGCGATCCATGGGTTCTACCTGCAGGCCCTGGCTCGGCTGCCGGCCGGCGAGCTGGGGTCCCGCTTCCACCGCAGCCTGCTCAAGGCCGGCCACTGCTACGGCCCGCGCGCTCGATCCCGTCTCCAACATAATCGTCAACACCGTCGGTACGACGCCGCGTTCCCGCGCACCCATGAGCTCGAGCTCGACATGATCAGCTCACTGAGCCTCCACCGGATCGAGAACCGCTCCTTATACGGCATGGCCTCCTTCCTCTGCACCCGCTACCATCGCCTAGATTTCCATCAGGCCATGCGTTTCCTGCTCGATGGCGATGCCAACCTGCTACTTGCCGATCCAGGACTCCATGCTGCCGATGCTGGTTCAGGAACAGGAAGACGAGGAGGTCCCAAGGCTAGCTCCATGGAGCACCACGGCTCCCTTTCATAATGCCTTGTGCAGGGTGGAAACACAAGACCGAGGCTCAGGCCGCCAGGCCACCGAAGTCGAGCAAGCAAGCCTTTAGGGCCGCTGCTGTCGCTGCGTCTGCGTGGCACCCCAACAACCCAGATGCTCAGGTGAACGTTCTTGCTTCGTGTAAGCAGAAGCTGGCTTCTGCCGCCGTGACGCTGCTGAAGGGTAGTAGCTAGCTCTCTTCTGTGGATGTTCGTGGCCTTGCCAGGTTGCTGTCTCCTGAACCCTCCTGCAGTGAGCAGCCGCTTCTCCCATTCCCGCTTGAAGAGTACGTGTGTGAGCATACAAGAATCACCAAGAAGGTCATGGAGGCATTGAGATCTCATGCACCCATGACCCATGTATGAGCTCCATGTTATATGTGGCGTGAATGATCAGGTGACTGGGCCTGTGTTCTGTCCAGGTGGCTCCAAATTTGCTCCCCACAAATGTTACCAATCTCATGTCAATTTCTTGGCAACCCTCAAAGATACTCCACCTCACGCTCGTGAAGCTCCGGTGCTTTTGTTTGCTGAATTGAGCAACGATGACGAAGACAAAGGTGGAATGCATTCCATGTGTTGCACTGTCTCAGCACCGCCACCATGCGCTGATGCGCAGGTATATGGTCTAACCAGTATTGTTCTTTATCTCTGTGATTTCATTTTCCATCGAAAGTCTAGTGTGCAATTAATCCGTGAGGTGTCTTAATTATGTTACTTTGCGTGTTGACAGAACGTACGAGTTCGCTGCCTATATTGCGATTACGTGGGGATTAGGATAGTGCACCCAATTGATGAAGAATTCCATGGGCGTGAGTTGGAGTTTGAGAAGATGGTTTGCGGAGAAGACCCCAACATAAGGATCGTTCGCCACAGCCGTCTCATATCGAATGAGATTGGCAGTCTTAAGGAGGATTGTCTTTACGCTGATCAGCCTAGAACTGGTGCGAACTTTTGGGATCTGGATTTCATGATGGATGATGACTATGATATCAGAGGGGATTCCATGATGGATGACTAAGATGTCAGCCATTAGAATGGAGTTAACTCTAGCCTGACTTGCAAAAAACCTTTATGTATATTGTTTGATGCGTCAGTTTTTACATGTTTGCAGCAAATCTTTCTTGAAATTGTCAGTGACAATTCTGGTATACTCCAATTTGTTAATCAAGTCTTGCTTCAATTGGCTAAGCATCCAAACTTTCCCTAATGTAAACTCAATATTTTTTTAGATTACAAGCTCCGTATTTTTTCTAAAAACGTTTCAACTTTGAAATTATGATTCTAAAAAAATATATATTGTGAAATTAATAGGTTTTAAGTCCTCTTTGTAAGCTAAGGCTGGTATTCGAGCTCTTACCCAAAGGTTACAGCAAGGCAAAAGCTGCTATAGCTCAAGATTTCCTTAGAAAGTATTCATTTCGTTCTAAATTATTAGTCGTTTTATCTTTTCTAGGTTCGTACTTTTTACTATTCATCTAGACATAATATATATCTAGGTGTATAACAAAATTTATGAATCTAAAAAATCCAAAACAATTAATAATTTGGAAAGGAGGGAGTACTTACGTGGGTGTTATATCTATGTGGCCTATATTTTCTCCAGGTAAACATATGTTATACGGTGGTAGGCTGTGAAGACCTATGGTACGGTGGGCGTGGTAGCTCGCGGCGTCTCGTCGCCTTCACCCCTGCAGCGTGCCGTTCCGGCACCCCCGCTTGCTGAACCCCACTTGCTGAACGCCTGAACCGGCTCCAAGACGTGATCCACGAGTTCTACCTGCATGCCCTGGCCCGACTGCCAGCCAACGAGCTGCGCTCCCGCTTCGCTTCCACCACAGCCTGCTCAAAGCCGGCCACCGCTCGATCATAGGGTTGTGGCGAGCTCTCCTCCGAAGATGTTCCACGGCTTGCTGCGTGCCTATCTCCTGAATCCCCTGTGAGAACTGAGAAGCCACTTCTCCCATTGCCCCTCACAGAGTACCCTTGTGCAGAGGTAGCTTATGCGTATACAAGAATATCCAAAAAAAGTCAATGCTGTGTTGAATGCATATCAACATGTGCTAAACATGTACTCCCTCCGTTTCAAATTGTAGGTCGTTTTAGTTTTTTAGTTCATAGATATTATTGTATCTAGATATATTATTTATCTAGGTGCATAATAATATCTATGAACCTAGAAAAGTCAAAATAACCTACAATTTGAAACGAAAGGAGTACTGTTGTATGCTCACCAAACTGATATCCCTTCTGTCCAATTACAGGATCCCACGTTTGAGCTTCATAAGATTTGTGGCGTGAATAATTACGTTCCTTCCTCTCGTCATAAGCTTTACCACTCTCACATCAACTTTGTGGCTACTCACAAGTCCCAGAAGCCCATATGTGAGTGTGTGCCCTAGAAAGTATCCTACAAATATTCTACTATAAATCTCACATGTGCGTAAATCGTAGGCAATATGATTTGAAGCGTTATGGTTGTATTCATGCCTATACATCTGCAATGCATTAAGAGGTGGTTCCTATTATGGAAAAGGGGCATTTGTGTTCTTGCTCTTGTTTTGAAGTGTAATTTTGATTTTGCCCTCATTTTTTCAACTTTGTGATTTTGCCCTCGACTATTTACAAGTCAATGCGATTTAGCCCTTAGTCAACAGTCAAAATAGGGTTACGCGAAGACCAAGGGCAAAATCACAATGACTTGTGAATAGTCAAGGGCAAAATCACAAAGTTAGAAAAATGAGGATAAAAATACAATTGCACTTCAAAGTAGGGCAAAATCACCAAAAGTCCTATGGAAAATGAGCTCACGCTTAATGCTTTTAAATATGTTTCTAGACAAAAGATATTTATCTAGAACATAGGCAAGCGTTGTTATATAGAAATATGCAACGACCAAGCTATAAGTGTGAGACTTCGGCTTAATTATTTCGATATAAAAAAGCAAGTCTACTACATTGCTAGAATCTATATTCCATATTTAAAGCAGAATGGCCTATTTGCTTCTCTCACAGTATAATTATCTTCTCGATCTATTAAGACCTCTTAATCCATAAAAAATAATCAGAACTAGTCTCCACTATTTTTTAAAACTTAAAGATAGAGGAGAGGGTAGAATGCCCTCAGACTCCTCGTACAAATTAATACCTCATATTCTCTCAAGATGTTCATTTGTAGGATTCTTGGCCATTTAAGAAACAGTATTTTCATGAATAACAATGTAATAATCTTTCTTCAAAATAATATTTTTATTATGAATGTCGAGTATCAGAATAACATATATTTAGTAATAAATGTATAAATTAGAACATATGCACACACATATGTACCTATCAGATTGGGAAGCGTGTAAAAGAATATCAATAAATTCAAAAAGGGACATGTCACTCGCTTACAAATACTTATCCACAACTTACCGATATGGCATCACAATTATATCATGATTATTGTTTTTGATATCTCCCATACAAAATTCATAATCATTATCAAACTATTAATAAAAAAGGTTAGAATTAATTCACTACAAATACAAATTAAAAAGGATCAGTAAACATTATCATATAAACCTTCTCACTTCATCCTCAATGATACTTCAAATATAACAAATTAAAAGGAAGATTATCTCTAGTATTATATGTGTGGCCTACTTTACACGTCCACACGTCCAAGTCACTTGATTAGACTTGATTACAGGTACTTCAGGTATCCTAAATAGGTGTCATAGTTAACAAATTAGATCTGCACATAATTTTAGTGCATGAATAAGATTATACTAGAGATACATATAACATCAACCATATATCTACAACACATTAGATGCAAGCTCAACATGGACAAAGATAACAAAACATTTCCTTATGTTGGTTTAATTTTGTCAATTTTAGCTTTTAAAGTTTTAGACACTCCTATAATCTGGATGACTGTGAATTTTCTATCTTGTATTCGCATTGTAGACTTGCTTTTAATTCAAGCCCCGTCTTCTAATAGCTGCCCAAAAACATGCATATGCTTTTGAATATGATAACTTGGAAAATGATAGACAAAAAGTGTAGAAAAGCACAACTGATATCACACGATTGGATTAGTTGTATGGGGCAACAAAAACTAATAGTACATAAAATTCAAGGAAGGTAAGAATTGGTGATGGTAAACTGTCATGATTTTTGGAAGATTACTATAATTGGGTAATAAACTGTGTACGATGTATACTTCGATGATAAAAGACTAGAAACACACTAGTTTCAAATAATACCAAACATAAAGTTATTAGACATATATCCCTTCACTCTTATGGCAATGAAGTGAGAACTTAAGGAATATCAAAAGTGTACATCATTTTGATTATTGCATGATAAGCTAAAAACATAATTGCATAGGACTTAAGGGTTTGTATGGTTGGAGATAAAAGGTTAGATGAGATGGCGACTCATGGATTTATGGACAGAATTAGCCATATATCTTGTTTGATTGGATGGATTGGATGTGCCAACAAATTTTTGTTCGGTTGGTGTAATAAATTTTAGAGGGGATGATTCAGTTTTTTATTTTGTTGGATGGATGTGGATGGATAATGTAGGGTATGATAAGCCTCTTATTCAAATTGGTGACTTTGCACCTTTTACACAAATACAAGACATTAGAGGAAAAGCAATTGAATGGCCGCTAAACTTAAGGTTATTTGAACTTGTTCCTCCTCCTACTACTACTAGTATTATTATTATTATTATTATGGAGGGTAAGAAATGGAAGATACAAATTATAGATTGGCATAGATTGATGCCCCAAAATAATTATGCACGGATGCTCTTAGAGGAGACAAGCTTTTGCGGCTGGGTCCTATACATCACAAACACCACCGCCTTGTATTTGTCGTCCCCAGGACCAACACGGTTTGACGCATCGATAATGAGCTCGTAGTTGCGGGTAATACGGAGACGGATGAGGAGGAGGACGAGGAGCTGGGGCCGGAAAGTTGCTTTGAATTGCACCGCAAGAGTTGGCTCTCGATGTTCGGCAGAAACGGCGCCATCCCCTTCGAGGCCGAGAGTACGTATTCACCTGCACATCTCTCATGCTTTTCCTCGTCTTGATCAAGCATTCGTTTCTTCTCTTATATCAAGGAGGCATATATAATTAGATGCGTGAACTTGCTGGGGACTGGTGCTTGAGATCAATGGTAGGAGGTCGATCTGTCTAGCCAGACGGGGTGTAGGTCTACATTCTTTAATTTAGAAGAACGCCATGATGTGGGTCATCCGTTTTAGATCCTGTTGTTTACAAAACCTACTGATTTTATTTTAGAAAGAATAAAAGATAATATTAAATGTTAATATGAACCCCGTTTCAATCCGATATTGGCTTGAGATCTATGTGAGTTACCCATATGTTTGCTCCTAATTACATTGTTTGTCAAATAAATCCCCTTTCCAAGCCATTTTATCATATACAGCTACGAGTAACAGTTTTTCCTTATGCACGGCATTTGTTTGCTTCATCATCAATCAATTGTGATGTCTAGGTATAGATGACTGGACTAACAAATAACCCCCTTCCTTTTTCAGCTCAGTACCCTCCCATGTGCTACACGGACATACCGATGCTGCCAGCAACTGCTGGACCTGGTGATACCATGGAGGTCTTCTTCGTCAAGGTGAATCAGATCACCAGCGACCTCCAATGGCCACTAGATGTCTATGGCATCGTCGCTGTGCGCGATTCCCTAGACTGGAAGCGCAACTACCTCTTCAGTCGAGGCAGAGATAATTGCCAGACCCTCACCTCTCAGGCATGTTCAAACATCTGTGTTTCAACTTCTGTCCTATTCCATCGCCCATTTAATCTACTATAAGCATCTCAATGCATGTATATGGTGTAATCTGCTTGGTAGTACTGGTAATATCAGCTGATTTTTATGGCGTTTAACTCAAAGCTAGCATTCGGAAGAAATATTTATACAGGTTGATACTGTGAATTAGGATCAGAACCTTTCCATCAGAGATACTTTATGCATGTTGCTGCTGGCTCTTAAAACGTAAATAGTAAAACTTGGTTGTATTTTTAAAAGTATATCAAATGTAGTTTTTATAGTTGGTATCCACTTCACTTCTTGGTTGGCTGGCCCTGACATGCAAGATTTCAGTAGGTGGGCACATTCCTGATCCTTAAATCTTCATTTTAGAGAATGCTATTAAGTGGTTTTGTATGTGCATCACTGGTGAAATAAATTGCTGGCTGCTGATTCACCTTTAGTGATGGTGTTCCCAAAGGCAATTGAAATTTGCTGGCCTTTAATTTGTCTGGCTGCTGATGCACCTTTAGTGATGGTGTTCCTAAAGGCAATTGAAATTTGCTGGCCTTGAATTTGTGTCACTGTATGCAGGATTCTCTTTTGGAACTTACAGGTCCTAGCCGAGCTATCCTGCTGTGGGATGAGCCTATTTTTGAGATTGACCTGAAAGTGAAGGACAAAGGGAGTTCATCGTCTGAAGATGACAAGATTTTATGCTTGGATTTCTTTGGATACAACAACATCTCTTACAAAGGCAGTCTCAGTTACACCACTACAGAGGAAAATACTGTTTGGTGGCTGATAAGCCGGCTGAATAAGCTGAAGCGAACAGGAGGCTTGTCGCCCTCAAAATGAAGTGGTTTAGGGACAAAAAAAAAGTATAGAACAACAAAGCATCAGTTTACTTTTTAAATTTTTGCACAAAATTCACACAGAGCCAAACTCCCCTTGGGAAAGATGGATTAATACAACAGTGTTTGCCAATGGTAAAACGACTTGGGGATAAAGTGAATAAATCGACAGCAGCTTGGTGGTGACAATTATTATCTCTAATTCACCTTTACAGTGACAATTGTGATAATTGGCATTGACAGTTGGATATCTAGAAAGCCTGTCGCCACTCAATATCCTCACCTATACTCATATGTGACAAGCACCAAGACCTGCTACAATGGCTAGCTCGACCAAGTAAACCTAAGCCCGATTGAAGATTGAAGAGCAATGAGATTTGGTCCGACAAAAGAATTCACGGTCAAGACAAAGCTATTACATACTAGCTTTTGGTCTTTGGAGGCACAGCTTGTCCGGTGGCCCCATCTATTTGGACGTCTTTGGCACCAGATAAATGCAAAATATTTGCATGCCTAAGAACCAGACAGGTGCAGTACTAGCCAATAGAAACATTGTCACAAGCACATGTTGCACACCCCCTACGCTGGCATCCTTTTTTGTCACCGCTTGCCTTATCCGCTCCAGCACGCGCCGCCGGCCACCTCCGCCCCGCGCCCGCCGCCGCCGGCCGTCCTCCGCCCCTCGCCCGCCGCCGCCGGCCGTCCTCCGGCCTCCCTGCGCCCGCGCCCGTGCCATCCTCCGACCCCGTGCGCCCATGGCCAAGATGGGGATTTTGGCCCCACGAAGGGACGAAGCCGCGGGGAGCCCCTTTTTGGGCTTCTCCTCCCTCTCCTGGCTTTCGTCGGGAGCATCCTAACCCCTTGCTGCATGCTCACGGCTCGTCACTGCTAGACCACAGCCACGACAGTCCAGTAGGGGCGCTGCTACCGCCACGCCTCCACGCACCATGCTGCTATACCTCCACCTTCACTGTAGTCGCCGCGCAGAGGCGCCACCACTCGACCTCTGCTCCCCGCACATGGCCATTGCCCTAGCATCGTCGGGCATCTACTCGGGGCATCACAACACCGCACCACCAAGCCTCCTCCACGCCGTAAGCCTGCCATCGGACCACCGCTGCCCACGCGTAGTGCCTCCGCGTGCAACCTCCACTGCTCACTGCTCACGCGTAGCGCCTCTGCGTGCCGCCTCCAGCCCACCATTGCGCCTGCAAGCCGCCACACCCCAAATCTAGCGTGCAGGGCTTCTTCCGCCATCGTCACCTGCTTCCGTGGCCTCCTCCTCGCTCGCGCACAGTGCTGTTGCGGTTGCGTGCCACCGCCTCCACGCCATCGTCGGCCTTAGCCTGCCGTCTCAGATCCGGCGCGTCACGCTCGGCGGCCGCCGGCGCACAGCCACCACACCCCGCACGGGCTGCTGTCTCACTCCTCACCGCCGTCCCGCGGCCACCACCTCGCTCGCCCAGATGCCGCGCCGCCCCCGCACTCGAGGCCTGGCCACCCCAACGGCAGCCCTTGCCACGCCAGGGGGAGGCCTTGTAGGGGAGGCCGCTGCCACCGCGCCAGACGGCAGATCCCGCACCGTAGGTACCGGATCTGACCTCGCCAGCCCTGCCGCGTGCCTTTCACGATGGCTTCCTCCGGCAGCCATGGAGGCTGCGCCCACCAAGGGATGAAGGAGGAGACAAAGGGCATCTTGCCGCCGCCATCCTCGCAAGCTGCGCGGGCTTCCGACGGCTGGCTCGGGAGGCAGCGCGGCCGTGAGGAGGTGGAGGAAAGGGCGGCGCCATGGCGGTTGCGCTCGCGGGGGGAAAGTAGTGTTGAGGAAGATTAATCTTGGCATAGGGCGATTATCATATTGCTGTTTGGAGGCGCACTGTCGTAGAAGAAGCATTGCACAAATCACTACGGACCTCTGGCCCTCAAAGTCAAGAATTTTTCGATATTTTATGGCCATGACCAAGGTATCGATTTGCGTAATGTGGCTTGTCGAACTTTGGTTCCTTTGGAACACATGCATGCGTGGTTTTTTTCCCCTCATGATGATCTGTGAACTGGTTATTGTGAACTTTTGTCCCAAACTTGGACATACACACACATATTGTGAACTTTTGAAGCCGGTCATGAGAAAATTAGATTCCGTAGAGACAAATTTAAAGTGCTAAGAAATTGTGACGGGCATGTGACTTGAAAGCAAGAATTCGGATGTGCACAAGTATGACAACGCACTCTCCTAAATTTAAAGAGCAATACTTGTCGTTTGGCACGGGCTAGCTTCGTCGTTGGCCTTCCGGACGGTGCAGCCCGCGGCCAAGCTTGATGCTCCGATAGATCATATCCACACGCGCTGACCGCCTGGGCCATGCATCGACGTCATCTGGCCATTTGGGTGCCTAGTTTTCGGCTAGCAAAAAGGGTCGAGGCACAACACAACCCCACGGCTTGGCGATGGAGCGTTTCCCCGGCCCGGCGGCCCCGATGGAAACAGAAGAAGCCGTTCGCCCACAAAAACCGGGGGCCGATGCTAGGTGGGGATCCAACACGAGTAACTGATCGACGTCGTCCATCTCCAACTCATCAACGCCGCGGGCAAAAGCCAAAGGGTGTCACGTTGTCGTCTTCATTTCTGTTGCACAGCAAACAAGCTAGTGTTGCGCCCCGTCGCTGCTCAAGCTAAGGCAATTGTAGACTGTACTCTATATCGGTGTCCACCCGTCACATAACCAACTTGCGGATCATCGGTTCGCGCCCTTTGCTAAATGCACGATTATTGCACGTGCACGTTTGCGGATTGTCGGTTTGCGCCCGATGCTACAGCATGTTTGTAATTGCCAGTCTGCGCCCGTTACTTGCCGTATTTGTAGATCGTTGTCGGGTTGTGTCCGTTGCTTGGTATGTTTGTAGAGGTTGTCGGTTTGCGCCCTTTGATAAATGCGTTTTTGCGGATTGTCGGTTTGCGCCCGATGTTGCGGCATGTTTGTAATTGCCAGTCTGCGCCCGTTACTTGCTGTATTTGTAGATCGTTGTCGGGTTGTGTCCGTTGCTTGGTATGTTTGTAGAGGTTGTCGGTTTGCGCCCTTTGATAAATGCGTTTTTGTGGATTGTCGGTTCGTGCCCGTTACTTGCCATATATACTTGCGGATTGTCGGTTTGCGCCTTTGCAGATTGCCGGTTCCCGACTTACGAACATGTATATCATCAGCTTTCATTTATTAGCTATGTAATTAATTGTCATATGCTATTTCCCGCTAGTTTTTAGCGGGTTACACCCTTTTTAAATCGCTTTGCACGCCGGTTGTAAAATTGGATCGCAATGGTAATGATTGGTCACCGCGATTTCAAGCCTTATGAAGCACAACCCCCACTAAAAACATACTGAGACCAAGACTCATGATCCTCTGACTGAGTACAACAACTAAATTCTTCACCACAGATGACTCTAGGCAGGTAACAAGGATCCACGCAAGTTTTTAAGACGACACGCACACATCAGGTGAAACGATGGCTTATTACTTGAAATGCATAAATGATCGATCATGGGGTCGATGATCCAGCAATCATCCAGCAGGGTTCGTCGACGACCATGGGCGCTGCCGGCCCGTCGAGCAGGAACGGATCCAGAGAGCTGGCCTCGCCTACCGGGTCAGTCGACGCGACGGCCGCACCTGAACCTGAAGCTTTGTTGGCCGAGTCGCCGTCGGTGGCGCCGACGCGCAGATCGTTGGCGACGCAACGCGGCAGCGGCGGCGGCGGCGGCGGCATCAGGTGGTCGACATCCTGCTGGGTGTCGTCCATGGGCTGCGGCTGCGCCAGTGCCGGAGGCTGCTGCTGCTTCTGCTTGTTCTTGCTCTGCTGGCGAAGCTCGAGCACCTCGCTGTGCATGCTGGCGTGGTTCTCCTTGTCGAAGGTGGGGCTCGCCTGCGGGCGGTACTCCGGCAGCAGCCGCCTCTGCCTGTAGCGCAAGCCGCAGGCGTTGCACAGCGTGGCGGGCCCCTCCGGTCCCTCCCTCCACTGCGGCGTCTCCGACGACCCGCAGTGCACGCACTGCTTCTCCGACGCCGCCGCCGCCGCCGCCTTGTTCTTCTTCTTGTTCTGCGGCGCCGGCTTGTCGGAGTCCGTGGTAGCCGTCGCGGGCGCAGGCGATGGAGAACTCCCCTTGGCCGCGTTCCTCCGTGCCGTCCGGTACCCCTCGGGAAGTGGGCCTTCCCAGACGGGACCGTCCGGTGGCGGCGGCGGCGGCTGGTCTGAGACGGTCGTCGGCGTCGTCGCCCGCCGGCGGCGTCGCGGCTCCCCCCACTGCTCCCCGGCTGCCCAGCGCCGGCGGCCGCAGGTGTTGCAGAGCGTGCGGGGCCCCATCGGCCCCGTCCTCCACTGCGACGTCTTGGTCACGCCGCAGTCGCCACACGTCCCCGCCCTCGGGGTCGCCGGTGGTGGGGGAACGGGGAGCCTGAAGGACCACCATCGGGACGTCTCGGCTCGGACGCGAGGGCCCCGCTTCTTGCGCGGGACGGCGGCGTCCCTTCCGGCGACGACGGCGGCCAGGAGAAGCGCCGCCATCCACGAGACGGCGCCGGCGAGGCGCCCCTCCCGCGCCCTCTCCGTGCCGCCACCGCCCGGCATCATGGCGGTCGCCACCGCAGGCCGCTGGGTTTTGCTGGGGCCAGATCCCTGCGGCGGCGGCGGCGGGGCGTTGGGGACCGGGCTCGCCGTCTCACGGTGGCGCTCCTGCTCGCTGGGCGACAAGGGCGTCATGGCGTTTGGCGTGAGCACGTCGAAACTGAAGTGTGATGCAGGCGCTGTCTGCCTAAAGTACTCGCGGACTGGACCGGGTGGAGCGGGTTTTATTTGCTGGGTTCGTCCGGCCGGGTTGGGGTGGTTGGTGGTAGCTTGAGCCAGTCCGGTCCAGGCTTTACGCTTGCAGCGTTGCAGTGAGCGAGTTCCACGCGTCTCCTTTTTTTTTCCCCTGTCATCAACGATACTGAATGCCTAAATTTCTAACGACTTTGAAACCAGACGAATTACTGAGCAAAGTGTTTTGTTGAGTGGACACACTGAGAATAGGTGTGGAGTGTGTCACGCACAAATTCCATCTTAGTGTGTGTTCCACGCACAACTTAGCTACAAACACGAACGTTTTTAAGATGAAATTAAACAAACAGACCGACGAAAATCGATAAATTATTACTGGAATGGGAAATGCATAAATGATCATGGGCACCGATCCAGCAGCTGGAAGAACCTAGTCGATCAAGATCCAGCAGGGTTCTTCCTCCTCGACGTCGATCATGGGCGCTGCCGGCCCGGCCCGTTGAACAGAAACGGGTCCAGCCAGCTCGCCTCGATCGTCCACCGGGTCAGTCATGCTGGGCGCACCTGCGTTGTTGGCAACGAGTCACAGCACCGTCAGGTGGAGCATACCCATGCAGCTCCTCATCAGGTCGACGTCGTCCTGGCTGTCGTCCACGTGTGTTGCGGCTGCTGCTATTTGTTCTTCTTCTTGTTCGCCGGCGAGCACTCCGATCCGGGACCGGGCCGGCTTCCTGGAGGCCGTGCCAGCCATCGTCGTCGGCACCTGAAAGGGATCCATCACCGGCGATGGAGACTTCCGCTTGGCCACGAGTCAAGTGATGCGTGGAGCTTCATGTGTGCGTGCGTGCGTGCGCGCTCGCGTGTGTTTTCTCTGCCTAGCTTGTGTTTGCTTGCTTGCATGTGTGTAAACGGCGTGCCTAGCTTGAATGCAATCAAATTCATTTTCATCATCAGAAATCAAGTCAACATGAAAGACCTTCTCATAATTTACACCAGCATACTCAATTTCATCGTTTTTGCCCCAAGGATCATCATCTGTAGGGTTTTCCTCAGTCCCAGATTTAATAACAGGATCAAAGAGATCTGCCAGGGTGGTACATGCGCTCTGTTGTGTGGGTTGTGCATGCGAATCTGCTACTACACAAGAAACATAATGTATGCTCTGTTCTATGGGCGGCTGATGAATGACGAGCCCGAGCCTACAAGCACAGATGTAATCAACTCCTATAAGGATATTGCTAAAGCCCAAATATATATCTAACGAACCCTAGGCCCCCAAATCTCATGAACCCATGCCATGTTCTGAACCCTAGATCCTCAAATCACTTGGGGGAAATTTGAATCTTACCCGTCAGGAACCCAGGATAGGTTTGACACCTTCTATGGGGAGTCATCGCTGCATAGTCGCTCCACTCCAAGACCGGGGAACGGGGACCAAGTCGCAACCATCGGGCCTGGTCTCTTAGTGCAGCTCGCGGATGGGGAGAACTTGCCAGAGCTAAGTTGCATCAGTGGCAGGAGGCATGGTGTGTGTGATTGGTGGCGGTCGGTGAAGAGTCGTCGGAGATTATGGCAAGCCGAGAAAAATTGCAGAGGCGGCAGCGAGATTTTTTACGGATGGTGCCGTGAATAATCTGGATAGGATGCAGCTGCCAGCCGATGTGCAGGTGGTGTATCTGAAGGGGGTATTTTGGTCTTCCTAGGCTACGCCATCCACCCTTCCGGCCAGGAAATCATTTTTTAATGGAGCCCATTTTTTAATGGAGCCGATGTGTAGTAGACAAATCGATGCCTTTTGCAGTGTTCAGGAGCCTAAAACGGCAAATTGAGTGTGCTTGGCACAAAACCACATTTTAGCGGTGTCCACCAGACAAAAAACTCTTTGTTGTTTGTTCTTCATGATAGATAGGCAGAACAAAAAACTCTTTGTGATGAGCCTCACGTCGACGCAAGCTAGAATCGACTAATTAACAATGAAACGATGTAGCAAGGGTTGCTCATCCTAAGTACTCCCTCTGTTCCAAATCGTTCCAAATTGTAGGTCGTTTTGATTTTTCTAGGTTCATAGATATATCGAGGTGCATAATAATATCTATGAACCTAAAAAACTCAAAACAACATACAATTTGGAACAGTGGAGGTACATGACATGCCTGTCACTTGCTTTTTCTTTTTGTCCATGGCAGTATATATAAGCAAATCTCACCATATGGTAATGTGCAACACTGAATAGGTAGAGGTCTCTTGGTGTCTCAGATTCGGGAATCTAGAGCACTGCACTACGATCATCTTGCCCTCCACTCATGAAACCTGACATGCAAAATTTCCTATCCAAAAGAACAGCTGCTGGTACGTATCATCATATGATGCAACACAACTAAACGAATGTATAACATTTCCTAGATTTTGTTGTAGCATTGCTACTAACTAGATTGCACACGAAACTTTTTAAGACCAAATAGATGCGCAGCCAATGAACCAAATTTATAAGACCAAACGCAGATATAAAAATCCAAATTTATTTAAAGTCCTGCAATGATGATGAACTTAGCCAAAATTTTAAGACGAAACAAACACTACAGATTGAAAGTCGATATCATATCTAAGTTACAGCTGGGAAACAAGTAAACGATTTATAGAAGATGAGCATCCTCACGGGTTCTTCCTCCACAGTCGATGACGATCCAGGAGGGTCCTTCCGGCTCGATGATCATGGGCGCCGCCGGCCCATCGAGCAGGAACGGGTCCAGCTCCAGCCACTCCGGCTCGCCCACGGGGCCAGCCATGCCGGAGCTGGATGCAACCGCGTTGTTGGCCGAGCCGTCGTCGGTGGCGCCGACGCGCAGCTCGCTGGCGAGGTAGTACTCCGGGGCCGGGATCTCTTGCTGCGCGGGCAAGGACTCCATCGTCGGTGATGGAGACTTGCGCTTTGCCAGCGTCGTCGGTAATGGATATGTACTTGTCATTTCTTCTTATTACCTTCAAAAAACTATAGCTCGTTTGGTTGCACCCATTTTCATCCCACTTACCTTTAAGAATCAATATAATGTATATATTGTCGCTTTGCACCCATTTCCTTTGAAAATCCATTCGCACCTTTATCTCTTTGAAATTGTAGGCTGTCGGTTCGCATAAGTCGTGTGCCGAGCTTGTAGGTTAAATTTCAATTGCTCATAGTAATGCAAGCCTTGTGAAGCACAGCCTTAGTTTATTAGGTAGATTTAGTGGCAAACTATGTGGGTACATGACCACTATAAGTAAGATAGTTCCCAAAGCTAGCCCTGATTTGTAAACAAAAACAAAAAATAGAGTCAAACAAGATTAAGCTCACACTACTGTGAGGTGTCATACGAATTGTGGAAATTAAAGGGTGCTCTTTTTTTATGGATCTTATATTGTGTTTGTTCTAATGATATATGGTTTTTCTATGGGAAAGTATGTGCTAGCTGTTAAAGCACGGTTATGGATTCTCATTTTATAGGTTGGCATGATTTTGTAAAATGATTGTACCATTATTTATGGTGAATTCCTGGATTCAAAGCAGCGACTTAATTGAAGGCAAAGGGATTCAAGAAAATCTGGTATTGAAATGTACCATATCCAATTTGGAATACTTACTCTCAATTAATATTGCCTAAAATATTCATGCATGGTTATGCAATCAAAGAGGTTAAGAGGGGGTATGTGGACTAAACAAGCATGGCAAAGTTGCCTATAATAAGTTGTAAAACAACAACTATTTCAAAGATTTTGTAGATAAAACTAAAATAACAAGCATTTTAATTTGAATCAAATGGAGGAATCCCAAAAGGGGTTTTCATTCTTGTTAGCATGTGTTAAGCATGATTTTCGTTGACGTGGCATGTAATTAAGAAGGGACAAGGAAAGGTATGCAAGGATACAACTCATGTTGAGTCATGAACATAAATGTAAAATGACAAAATAAAAGCATGGACTGGACTGGACTGGCATTTTTCAAACAAAAAGGTCCTCGCTTCTCTTGCTCAGTCACCTGCAATTGGATGGCTATATGTGCACTTGCTAGCATGCACGTTTCTTCTTTTCTTTTCCTTGCTTCTTGTTAGATAGCGTATATGGCCCATGCTATGGTCACAATAACAGTTGCACAAAATCTCGTCAAACAGCATGAACCTGACATCTATCGTGCAGTGGCGTGGCGTGAACAAGATCGAGGTCGCGGGACGAGTAACGTCAGCTGTTGTCACGGCGTTACGTTGGCCGCCTCGACGTCCGCTCCATCATCCACCTCAGCCTGTGGCCATCTATCGCCTCTGCACCTCCGCCGCCTCCCTCGCGACCTAGCCATGGTGGGCCCGTGGATTTACGGCAAGAGGGAGGAGGCAGACGAGCAGCCATCCATATCAGAGGTGCGGCCCGTCGATGGAGAAGACCGCTGCGGCAGGTGTGTGATTCGACAGTTCACAAGTGGGATGGGCCGGTGGGGCTCGCCAGTTGACCGCTTGCCACGAGGCACGAGCCCACGACCGCATATAGGGCCGCCTAAACACGTTCATATGTTCGGCTTAAGGCCCATCCGTGATCCTTCGCAGATGCCCCGGTTGCTCCCGCTCGGCAAGTGATGGCACCACCGCGCCGGCACGGCGGCGCGCAACCCTCTTAGAAGGGGGCCCAAGGCGCGCCAGCTGCACCATTGGTACTGGTAGCTTAGCAATGATTCTCCATGGTTATATCCATTGTTGTACGTCTTGTAGATTATGAAGAAATTGAAGTCGTGTGGTTTTGCATTGCATCTAAATGCACTTCGATTGCAGTGTCGTAGCTATTATAATTTATTTTGGCTTATGATGAATTTTATACAAGTTTAATCAAATACCTCTACTTTGGTTGTTGTGATGGTTTTAAATGTTGAGTGTCCTTTATGGATCTAAGTTTATTCGTTGAGTAGTTAGTTTTTTACAAACCAATGAGGTTCGCATAAGGCCAGTCTCAATGCACAGTTTTATTACACTGTTACCAAAACTGGAAACTAGGTAACTATGCCTGTTAAGTGTTATGGGGATGAAATTCCTCTCGGATACGATGAAACTCTTCATTCTCTCTTCTAATAAAGACCTTGCCATATCAGCAAAATTGCTGATGTGGCATGAAATGTAATGTTCATGAAATTTCCACTGAGACTTGACCTAATTCTTACTAAGTATGAGTTAGCAACCAAGCTCCACGCGAAAATTTTCCAAGACGAACAGAGACACGCAACCAAGCTCGATAAGGTTACTAAGGCCCTGTTTGGGAAGGGGGTGTTAAAGTTTAACACCCCACTTTTAACACTTTTTAACACTTTCCTATCCAAACACTTGTGTTAAAAGTGAGGTGTTAAAGTTTAACACCCTATTTTTCATAGACACATGGAGGGGTGTTAAAACTTGCTAAATGTGTTAAAAGTGGTCCCCCTCTCCACTTTTTCCCAAGTTACCCCTTCTCTCTCCTCCCTCTCTCTCCGCCGGCCATAAATGAGGGGGCAATGGAGTCATTTCCCACAAAAGGTGTTAAAGTTTAACACATCATCCAAACACCCCAATGTGTTAAACTTTAACACTCTATTTGAGAGTGTTAAAACTTTAACACTTGTTAAATTTTAACACAGGGTATCCAAACAGGCCCTAAGAAAAGAGTCGAAGGAAGGAGACTTAGAGCCTGTTTGGATACCCTGTGTTAAAGTTTAACAAGTGTTAAAGTTTTAACACTCTCAAATGGAGTGCTAAAGTTTAACACATTGGGGTGTTTGGATGGTGTGTTAAACTTTAACACCTTTGGTGAGAAATGACTCCATTGCCCCCTCATTTATGACCGGCGGAGAGAGAGGGAGGAGAGAGAAGGGGGCAATGGTGGAAAAAAGTGGAGATGGGGACCACTTTTAACAAGTTTAACAACTTTTAACACCCTCTTGAGATATTTATGAAATTAGGGATGTTAAACTTTAACACATCCCTTTTAACACATATGTTTGGGAAGCAATGTGTTAAAAGTAGGATCAGTGTGAATACTGTTTGGTGGCTGATAAGCCGGCTGAATAAGCTGAAGCGAACAGGAGGCTTGTCGCCCTCAAAATGAAGTGGTTTAGGGACAAAAAAAAAAGTATAGAACAACAAAGCATTAGTTTACTTTTTAAATTTTTGCACAAAATTCACACAGAGCCAAACTCCCCTTGGGAAAGACGGATTAATACAACAGTGTTTGCCAATGGTAAAACGACTTGGGGATAAAGTGAATAAATCGACAGCAGCTTGGTGGTGACAATTATTATCTCTAATTCAACTTTACAGTGACAATTGTGATAATTGGCATTGACAGTTGGATATCTAGAAAGCCTGTCGCCACTCAATATCCTCACCTATACTCATATGTGACAAGCACCAAGACCTGCTACAATGGCTAGCTCGACCAAGTAAACCTAAGCCCGATTGAAGATTGAAGAGCAATGAGATTTGGTCCGACAAAAGAATTCACGGTCAAGACAAAGCTATTACATACTAGCTTTTGGTCTTTGGAGGCACAGCTTGTCCGGTGGCCCCATCTATTTGGACGTCTTTGGCACCACATAAATGCAAAATATTTGCATGCCTAAGAACCAGACAGGTGCAGTACTAGCCAATAGAAACATTGTCACAAGCACATGTTGCACACCCCCTACGCTGGCATCCTTTTTTGTCACCGCTTGCCTTATCCGCTCCAGCACGCGCCGCCGGCCACCTCCGCCCCGCGCCCGCCGCCGCCGGCCGTCCTCCGCCCCTCGCCCGCCGCCGCCGGCCGTCCTCCGGCCTCCCTGCGCCCGCGCCCGTGCCATCCTCCGACCTCGTGCGCCCATGGACAAGATGGGGATTTTGGCCCCACGAAGGGACGAAGCCGCGGGGAGCCCCTTTTTGGGCTTCTCCTCCCTCTCCTGGCTCCTCTCAGCGAGATTTCCGGAGCTTCAGGTATGAAGCCGGTTGAGAAGCCCTACCAAAGGGGGCCTAAGTTTAGTCCGGGGTACCCCCTAGAGGCATCTCGTTAACCTTCTCTTCGGTGGCGGGGCAAAAACCCTAACCTTCTCGAAGGCGGAATATGGAGGCGATGGATCTGGAGGCGAAGCTGGGTGAGAACGGCCACGGCCACAAGGGGTCTGATCTGGATCCGGAGAAGGCCGCGGGTCAAGTGCTTCAGGGCGGCGATGCTAAAAGGCCCCGCGAGGCCGACAACGGCGACCACCGCAGCGCCATGGAGACGGATGAGGAGGAGGACGAGGAGCTGGGGCCGGAAAGTTGCTTTGAATTGCACCGCAAGAGTTGGCTCTCGATGTTCGGCAGAAACAGCGCCATCCCCTTCGAGGCCAAGAGTACGTATTCACCTGCACATCTCTCATGCTTTTCCTCGTCTTGATCAAGCATTCGTTTCTTCTCTTATATCAAGGAGGCATATATAATTAGATGCGTGAACTTGCTGGGGACTGGTGCTTGAGATCAATGGTAGGAGGTCGATCTGTCTAGCCAGACGGGGTGTAGGTCTACATTCTTTAATTTAGAAGAACGCCATGATGTGGGTCATCCGTTTTAGATCCTGTTGTTTACAAAACCTACTGATTTTATTTTAGAAAGAATAAAAGATAATATTAAATGTTAATATGAACCCCGTTTCAATCCGATATTGGCTTGAGATCTATGTGAGTTACCCATATGTTTGCTCCTAATTACATTGTTTGTCAAATAAATCCCCTTTCCAAGCCATTTTATCATATACAGCTACGAGTAACAGTTTTTCCTTATGCACGGCATTTGTTTGCTTCATCATCAATCAATTGTGATGTCTAGGTATAGATGACTGGACTAACAAATAACCCCCTTCCTTTTTCAGCTCAGTACCCTCCCATGTGCTACACGGACATACCGATGCTGCCAGCAACTGCTGGACCTGGTGATACCATGGAGGTCTTCTTCGTCAAGGTGAATCAGATCACCAGCGACCTCCAATGGCCACTAGATGTCTATGGCATCGTCGCTGTGCGCGATTCCCTAGACTGGAAGCGCAACTACCTCTTCAGTCGAGGCAGAGATAATTGCCAGACCCTCACCTCTCAGGCATGTTCAAACATATGTGTTTCAACTTCTGTCCTATTCCATCGCCCATTTAATCTACTATAAGCATCTCAATGCATGTATATGGTGTAATCTGCTTGGTAGTACTGGTAATATCAGCTGATTTTTATGGCGTTTAACTCAAAGCTAGCATTCGGAAGAAATATTTATACAGGTTGATACTGTGAATTAGGATCAGAACCTTTCCATCAGAGATACTTTATGCATGTTGCTGCTGGCTCTTAAAACGTAAATAGTAAAACTTGGTTGTATTTTTAAAAGTATATCAAATGTAGTTTTTATAGTTGGTATCCACTTCACTTCTTGGTTGGCTGGCCCTGACATGCAAGATTTCAGTAGGTGGGCACATTCCTGATCCTTAAATCTTCATTTTAGAGAATGCTATTAAGTGGTTTTGTATGTGCATCACTGGTGAAATAAATTGCTGGCTGCTGATTCACCTTTAGTGATGGTGTTCCCAAAGGCAATTGAAATTTGCTGGCCTTTAATTTGTCTGGCTGCTGATGCACCTTTAGTGATGGTGTTCCTAAAGGCAATTGAAATTTGCTAGCCTTGAATTTGTGTCACTGTATGCAGGATTCTCTTTTGGAACTTACAGGTCCTAGCCGAGCTATCCTGCTGTGGGATGAGCCTATTTTTGAGATTGACCTGAAAGTGAAGGACAAAGGGAGTTCATCGTCTGAAGATGACAAGATTTTATGCTTGGATTTCTTTGGATACAACAACATCTCTTACAAAGGCAGTCTCAGTTACACCACTACAGAGGAAAATACTGTTTGGTGGCTGATAAGCCGGCTGAATAAGCTGAAGCGAACAGGAGGCTTGTCGCCCTCAAAATGAAGTGGTTTAGGGACAAAAAAAAAAGTATAGAACAACAAAGCATCAGTTTACTTTTTAAATTTTTGCACAAAATTCACACAGAGCCAAACTCCCCTTGGGAAAGACGGATTAATACAACAGTGTTTGCCAATGGTAAAACGACTTGGGGATAAAGTGAATAAATCGACAGCAGCTTGGTGGTGACAATTATTATCTCTAATTCACCTTTACAGTGACAATTGTGATAATTGGCATTGACAGTTGGATATCTAGAAAGCCTGTCGCCACTCAATATCCTCACCTATACTCATATGTGACAAGCACCAAGACCTGCTACAATGGCTAGCTCGACCAAGTAAACCTAAGCCCGATTGAAGATTGAAGAGATATGAGATTTGGTCCGACAAAAGAATTCACGGTCAAGACAAAGCTATTACATACTAGCTTTTGGTCTTTGGAGGCACAGCTTGTCCGGTGGCCCCATCTATTTGGACGTCTTTGGCACCAGATAAATGCAAAATATTTGCATGCCTAAGAACCAGACAGGTGCAGTACTAGCCAATAGAAACATTGTCACAAGCACATGTTGCACACCCCCTACGCTGGCATCCTTTTTTGTCACCGCTTGCCTTATCCGCTCCAGCACGCGCCGCCGGCCACCTCCGCCCCTCGCCCGCCGCCGCCGGCCGTCCTCCGGCCTCCCTGCGCCCGCGCCCGTGCCATCCTCCGACCCCGTGCGCCCATGGCCAAGATGGGGATTTTGGCCCCACGAAGGGACGAAGCCGCGGGGAGCCCCTTTTTGGGCTTCTCCTCCCTCTCCTGGCTCCTCTCAGCGAGATTTCCGGAGCTTCAGGTATGAAGCCGGTTGAGAAGCCCTACCAAAGGGGGCCTAAGTTTAGTCCGGGGTACCCCCTAGAGGCATCTCGTTAACCTTCTCTTCGGTGGCGGGGCAAAAACCCTAACCTTCTCGACGGCGGAATATGGAGGCGATGGATCTGGAGGCGAAGCTGGGTGAGAACGGCCACGGCCACAAGGGGTCTGATCTGGATCCGGAGAAGGCCGCGGGTCAAGTGCTTCAGGGCGGCGATGCTAAAAGGCCCCGCGAGGCCGACAACGGCGACCACCGCAGCGCCATGGAGACGGATGAGGAGGAGGACGAGGAGCTGGGGCCGGAAAGTTGCTTTGAATTGCACCGCAAGAGTTGGCTCTCGATGTTCGGCAGAAACGGCGCCATCCCCTTCGAGGCCGAGAGTACGTATTCACCTGCACATCTCTCATGCTTTTCCTCGTCTTGATCAAGCATTCGTTTCTTCTCTTATATCAAGGAGGCATATATAATTAGACGCGTGAACTTGCTGGGGACTGGTGCTTGAGATCAATGGTAGGAGGTCGATCTGTCTAGCCAGACGGGGTGTAGGTCTACATTCTTTAATTTAGAAGAACGCCATGATGTGGGTCATCCATTTTAGATCCTGTTGTTTACAAAACCTACTGATTTTATTTTAGAAAGAATAAAAGATAATATTAAATGTTAATATGAACCCCGTTTCAATCCGATATTGGCTTGAGATCTATGTGAGTTACCCATATGTTTGCTCCTAATTACATTGTTTGTCAAATAAATCCCCTTTCCAAGCCATTTTATCATATACAGCTACGAGTAACAGTTTTTCCTTATGCACGGCATTTGTTTGCTTCATCATCAATCAATTGTGATGTCTAGGTATAGATGACTGGACTAACAAATAACCCCCTTCCTTTTTCAGCTCAGTACCCTCCCATGTGCTACACGGACATACCGATGCTGCCAGCAACTGCTGGACCTGGTGAACCATGGAGGTCTTCTTCGTCAAGGTGAATCAGATCACCAGCGACCTCCAATGGCCACTAGATGTCTATGGCATCGTCGCTGTGCGCGATTCCCTAGACTGGAAGCGCAACTACCTCTTCAGTCGAGGCAGAGATAATTGCCAGACCCTCACCTCTCAGGCATGTTCAAACATATGTGTTTCAACTTCTGTCCTATTCCATCGCCCATTTAATCTACTATAAGCATCTCAATGCATGTATATGGTGTAATCTGCTTGGTAGTACTGGTAATATCAGCTGATTTTTATGGCGTTTAACTCAAAGCTAGCATTCGGAAGAAATATTTATACAGGTTGATACTGTGAATTAGGATCAGAACCTTTCCATCAGAGATACTTTATGCATGTTGCTGCTGGCTCTTAAAACGTAAATAGTAAAACTTGGTTGTATTTTTAAAAGTATATCAAATGTAGTTTTTATAGTTGGTATCCACTTCACTTCTTGGTTGGCTGGCCCTGACATGCAAGATTTCAGTAGGTGGGCACATTCCTGATCCTTAAATCTTCATTTTAGAGAATGCTATTAAGTGGTTTTGTATGTGCATCACTGGTGAAATAAATTGCTGGCTGCTGATTCACCTTTAGTGATGGTGTTCCCAAAGGCAATTGAAATTTGCTGGCCTTTAATTTGTCTGGCTGCTGATGCACCTTTAGTGATGGTGTTCCTAAAGGCAATTGAAATTTGCTGGCCTTGAATTTGTGTCACTGTATGCAGGATTCTCTTTTGGAACTTACAGGTCCTAGCCGAGCTATCCTGCTGTGGGATGAGCCTATTTTTGAGATTGACCTGAAAGTGAAGGACAAAGGGAGTTCATCGTCTGAAGATGACAAGATTTTATGCTTGGATTTCTTTGGATACAACAACATCTCTTACAAAGGCAGTCTCAGTTACACCACTACAGAGGAAAATACTGTTTGGTGGCTGATAAGCCAGCTGAATAAGCTGAAGCGAACAGGAGGCTTGTCGCCCTCAAAATGAAGTGGTTTAGAGACAAAAAAAAAGTATAGAACAACAAAGCATCAGTTTACTTTTTAAATTTTTGCACAAAATTCACACAGAGCCAAACTCCCCTTGGGAAAGACGGATTAATACAACAGTGTTTGCCAATGGTAAAACGACTTGGGGATAAAGTGAATAAATCGACAGCAGCTTGGTGGTGACAATTATTATCTCTAATTCACCTTTACAGTGACAATTGTGATAATTGGCATTGACAGTTGGATATCTAGAAAGCCTGTCGCCACTCAATATCCTCACCTATACTCATATGTGACAAGCACCAAGACCTGCTACAATGGCTAGCTCGACCAAGTAAACCTAAGCCCGATTGAAGATTGAAGAGATATGAGATTTGGTCCGACAAAAGAATTCACGGTCAAGACAAAGCTATTACATACTAGCTTTTGGTCTTTGGAGGCACAGCTTGTCCGGTGGCCCCATCTATTTGGACGTCTTTGGCACCAGATAAATGCAAAATATTTGCATGCCTAAGAACCAGACAGGTGCAGTACTAGCCAATAGAAACATTGTCACAAGCACATGTTGCACACCCCCTACGCTGGCATCCTTTTTTGTCACCGCTTGCCTTATCCGCTCCAGCACGCGCCGCCGGCCACCTCCGCCCCGCGCCCGCCGCCGCCGGCCGTCCTCCGCCCCTCGCCCGCCGCCGCCGGCCGTCCTCCGGCCTCCCTGCGCCCGCGCCCGTGCCATCCTCCGACCCCGTGCGCCCATGGCCAAGATGGGGATTTTGGCCCCACGAAGGGACGAAGCCGCGGGGAGCCCCTTTTTGGGCTTCTCCTCCCTCTCCTGGCTCCTCTCAGCGAGATTTCCGGAGCTTCAGGTATGAAGCCGGTTGAGAAGCCCTACCAAAGGGGGCCTAAGTTTAGTCCGGGGTACCCCCTAGAGGCATCTCGTTAACCTTCTCTTCGGTGGCGGGGCAAAAACCCTAACCTTCTCGACGGCGGAATATGGAGGCGATGGATCTGGAGGCGAAGCTGGGTGAGAACGGCCACGGCCACAAGGGGTCTGATCTGGATCCGGAGAAGGCCGCGGGTCAAGTGCTTCAGGGCGGCGATGCTAAAAGGCCCCGCGAGGCCGACAACGGCGACCACCGCAGCGCCATGGAGACGGATGAGGAGGAGGACGAGGAGCTGGGGCCGGAAAGTTGCTTTGAATTGCACCGCAAGAGTTGGCTCTCGATGTTCGGCAGAAACGGCGCCATCCCCTTCGAGGCCGAGAGTACGTATTCACCTGCACATCTCTCATGCTTTTCCTCATCTTGATCAAGCATTCGTTTCTTCTCTTATATCAAGGAGGCATATATAATTAGACGCGTGAACTTGCTGGGGACTGGTGCTTGAGATCAATGGTAGGAGGTCGATCTGTCTAGCCAGACGGGGTGTAGGTCTACATTCTTTAATTTAGAAGAACGCCATGATGTGGGTCATCCGTTTTAGATCCTGTTGTTTACAAAACCTACTGATTTTATTTTAGAAAGAATAAAAGATAATATTAAATGTTAATATGAACCCCGTTTCAATCCGATATTGGCTTGAGATCTATGTGAGTTACCCATATGTTTGCTCCTAATTACATTGTTTGTCAAATAAATCCCCTTTCCAAGCCATTTTATCATATACAGCTACGAGTAACAGTTTTTCCTTATGCACGGCATTTGTTTGCTTCATCATCAATCAATTGTGATGTCTAGGTATAGATGACTGGACTAACAAATAACCCCCTTCCTTTTTCAGCTCAGTACCCTCCCATGTGCTACACGGACATACCGATGCTGCCAGCAACTGCTGGACCTGGTGATACCATGGAGGTCTTCTTCGTCAAGGTGAATCAGATCACCAGCGACCTCCAATGGCCACTAGATGTCTATGGCATCGTCGCTGTGCGCGATTCCCTAGACTGGAAGCGCAACTACCTCTTCAGTCGAGGCAGAGATAATTGCCAGACCCTCACCTCTCAGGCATGTTCAAACATCTGTGTTTCAACTTCTGTCCTATTCCATCGCCCATTTAATCTACTATAAGCATCTCAATGCATGTATATGGTGTAATCTGCTTGGTAGTACTGGTAATATCAGCTGATTTTTATGGCGTTTAACTCAAAGCTAGCATTCGGAAGAAATATTTATACAGGTTGATACTATGAATTAGGATCAGAACCTTTCCATCAGAGATACTTTATGCATGTTGCTGCTGGCTCTTAAAACGTAAATAGTAAAACTTGGTTGTATTTTTAAAAGTATATCAAATGTAGTTTTTATAGTTGGTATCCACTTCACTTCTTGGTTGGCTGGCCCTGACATGCAAGATTTCAGTAGGTGGGCACATTCCTGATCCTTAAATCTTCATTTTAGAGAATGCTATTAAGTGGTTTTGTATGTGCATCACTGGTGAAATAAATTGCTGGCTGCTGATTCACCTTTAGTGATGGTGTTCCCAAAGGCAATTGAAATTTGCTGGCCTTTAATTTGTCTGGCTGCTGATGCACCTTTAGTGATGGTGTTCCTAAAGGCAATTGAAATTTGCTGGCCTTGAATTTGTGTCACTGTATGCAGGATTCTCTTTTGGAACTTACAGGTCCTAGCCGAGCTATCCTGCTGTGGGATGAGCCTATTTTTGAGATTGACCTGAAAGTGAAGGACAAAGGGAGTTCATCGTCTGAAGATGACAAGATTTTATGCTTGGATTTCTTTGGATACAACAACATCTCTTACAAAGGCAGTCTCAGTTACACCACTACAGAGGAAAATACTGTTTGGTGGCTGATAAGCCGGCTGAATAAGCTGAAGCGAACAGGAGGCTTGTCGCCCTCAAAATGAAGTGGTTTAGGGACAAAAAAAAAGTATAGAACAACAAAGCATCAGTTTACTTTTTAAATTTTTGCACAAAATTCACACAGAGCCAAACTCCCCTTGGGAAAGACGGATTAATACAACAGTGTTTGCCAATGGTAAAACGACTTGGGGATAAAGTGAATAAATCGACAGCAGCTTGGTGGTGACAATTATTATCTCTAATTCACCTTTACAGTGACAATTGTGATAATTGGCATTGACAGTTGGATATCTAGAAAGCCTGTCGCCACTCAATATCCTCACCTATACTCATATGTGACAAGCACCAAGACCTGCTACAATGGCTAGCTCGACCAAGTAAACCTAAGCCCGATTGAAGATTGAAGAGCAATGAGATTTGGTCCGACAAAAGAATTCACGGTCAAGACAAAGCTATTACATACTAGCTTTTGGTCTTTGGAGGCACAGCTTGTCCGGTGGCCCCATCTATTTGGACGTCTTTGGCACCAGATAAATGCAAAATATTTGCATGCCTAAGAACCAGACAGGTGCAGTACTAGCCAATAGAAACATTGTCACAAGCACATGTTGCACACCCCCTACGCTGGCATCCTTTTTTGTCACTGCTTGCCTTATCCGCTCCAGCACGCGCCGCCGGCCACCTCCGCCCTGCGCCCGCCGCCGCCGGCCGTCCTCCGCCCCTCGCCCGCCGCCGCCGGCCGTCCTCCGGCCTCCCTGCGCCCGCGCCCGTGCCATCCTCCGACCCCGTGCGCCCATGGCCAAGATGGGGATTTTGGCCCCACGAAGGGACGAAGCCGCGGGGAGCCCCTTTTTGGGCTTCTCCTCCCTCTCCTGGCTCCTCTCAGCGAGATTTCCGGAGCTTCAGGTATGAAGCCGGTTGAGAAGCCCTACCAAAGGGGGCCTAAGTTTAGTCCGGGGTACCCCCTAGAGGCATCTCGTTAACCTTCTCTTCGGTGGCGGGGCAAAAACCCTAACCTTCTTGGCGGCGGAATATGGAGGCGATGGATCTGGAGGCGAAGCTGGGTGAGAACGGCCACGGCCACAAGGGGTCTGATCTGGATCCGGAGAAGGCCGCGGGTCAAGTGCTTCAGGGCGGCGATGCTAAAAGGCCCCGCGAGGCCGACAACGGCGACCACCGCAGCGCCATGGAGACGGATGAGGAGGAGGACGAGGAGCTGGGGCCGGAAAGTTGCTTTGAATTGCACCGCAAGAGTTAGCTCTCGATGTTCGGCAGAAACGGCGCCATCCCCTTCGAGGCCGAGAGTACGTATTCACCTGCACATCTCTCATGCTTTTCCTCATCTTGATCAAGCATTCGTTTCTTCTCTTATATCAAGGAGGCATATATAATTAGACGCGTGAACTTGCTGGGGACTGGTGCTTGAGATCAATGGTAGGAGGTCGATCTGTCTAGCCAGACGGGGTGTAGGTCTACATTCTTTAATTTAGAAGAACGCCATGATGTGGGTCATCCGTTTTAGATCCTGTTGTTTACAAAACCTACTGATTTTATTTTAGAAAGAATAAAAGATAATATTAAATGTTAATATGAACCCCGTTTCAATCCGATATTGGCTTGAGATCTATGTGAGTTACCCATATGTTTGCTCCTAATTACATTGTTTGTCAAATAAATCCCCTTTCCAAGCCATTTTATCATATACAGCTACGAGTAACAGTTTTTCCTTATGCACGGCATTTGTTTGCTTCATCATCAATCAATTGTGATGTCTAGGTATAGATGACTGGACTAACAAATAACCCCCTTCCTTTTTCAGCTCAGTACCCTCCCATGTGCTACACGGACATACCGATGCTGCCAGCAACTGCTGGACCTGGTGATACCATGGAGGTCTTCTTCGTCAAGGTGAATCAGATCACCAGCGACCTCCAATGGCCACTAGATGTCTATGGCATCGTCGCTGTGCGCGATTCCCTAGACTGGAAGCGCAACTACCTCTTCAGTCGAGGCAGAGATAATTGCCCGACCCTCACCTCTCAGGCATGTTCAAACATCTGTGTTTCAACTTCTGTCCTATTCCATCGCCCATTTAATCTACTATAAGCATCTCAATGCATGTATATGGTGTAATCTGCTTGGTAGTACTGGTAATATCAGCTGATTTTTATGGCGTTTAACTCAAAGCTAGCATTCGGAAGAAATATTTATACAGGTTGATACTAAATATTTATACAGGTTGATACTGTGAATTAGGATCAGAACCTTTCTCCCGTCTCAGCTGGATTGCCAGTTTCCTTCCAATTCAGTGAAACACGGCAAAGATTGCTCAGTTCATTCTAGGCAGGTGACATGTTTCTCTCTCTTGCTTTTGCGTGCACAGCAAAACAGAGAAGAAGCATCACCCAATCTGCAACCTTAGGAATAGGTAGGTTTCAGAGAGGCTGAATGGAATATTTTAATATTTTAGTTCCCACGGACTGTTTTTGCGCACATTGTGGTTGCCTAGGCCTGAGCGCTCCACCTGGATGCACGCCGTCTTGCCCAATTCGGCAATCACTTCACTTGGACAAGACGGGAGTACCATGAAGGTACGGGTGCAGTTGATGAGTTGCAGGCAAGCATGCTCCCACTGCAGTACACAAATATACCATCATGCCATTTTCACCTCTGCCGCAGCGAACCTACATGACTCTCAGAATTATTAGCTGGAGCGTTGCCACAAATCCTGCCATCAAGTTATCGACCAAGCTCTACACGAAAATTTTCCAAGAGGAACAGATACACACAACCAAAGGCGATAATGTTACCGGTAAAAAGGTGGAAGAAGAAGATTACTATTCTCATCTCAGCTGATTTTCCCTAGTTGGATAGGCTAGCTACTCGATCAAGGACTCATCTCCGTCGTCGATCAGCGGCGCCGAAGGCCCCTCCAGCAGCAACGAGTCCAGCGAGCTCGGCGCGCCGTTTGGGTCATTGCCGCGGCCGCCACGTCCTTGGGCGGTGGCGTCGATGCCCCCAACGCGTGGGTCGCCGGGGAGGCTGTCCTCCGGCTGCGGCAGCGGCTGGTGCAGCGGGGTTCGCGGGTACTCGTCCTTGTCGTGCCACCGCCGGGGAAGCAGCACGTTCATCGGGTCATCGCCATCGCCGCTGCACGCTAGCGCGCCGGTCAGGTCGTCCATGAGTCGCGGCTGCTCCGTTGGCAGAGGGGGCTGGTTCTTCTGGCCCTTCCGCTGTCGGTGGAGCTGGAGCACCTGGCTGTGCCTGTTGGCGTGCTCCGACGGCTCGAAGGAAGGGCTCGCCAGCGGCCGGTACTCCGGCAGCAGCCGCCCCTGCCTGTAACGCACGCCGCACGCGTTGCACAGCGTGCTGCGGCCCATCGGCCCCTCCCGCCACTGCGGCGTCGACGACGAGCCGCAGTGCAGGCAACGCTTCGATGACTTCCGGGGCCGCCACGGCTTCTTCTTGGACGCCTTCGGCGGCTTCTTCTTTTTCTTCTTGAGCAGGTACACCGCCGGCGCCGGCGCCGGCGGCGACGCTGGCTCCATCCTCGGAGGTGGAGGCTTCCCCTGCTTCGGCGGCTTCTTCCTCAGCAGGTACACGTCGGGAACTGACCCAGGCTCCCAGATCGGGCCGTCCGGCGACGAGTCCGACACCGGGCTCTCCGGGGGCGGCTCGGCGACCGTCCTCGCCGACGCTGGAGGGGGCCGGTGCACCTGCTCCCGCAGCGCCCCGGCCGCCTTGAGCCGGACCCCGCAGGCGTTGCAGAGCGTGCCCGACCCCATCGGCCCCGACCTCCACTGCGGCGTCTCGACCGCGCCGCACTGCAGGCACCTCCTTGCCCTCTTCGCCGGCCTCTCCATGGCCGGTGAGGGGGTGTGGGGGTCGTCAGGGGAGGGGGGCGGGCCGTGGCGCACGCGCAGGCGCTGGGGACGAGGAGACCTCGCCTCCTCCGTCGGATTCGTGGCCATCGACGCTGGGGGAGCTGGGCCCTTTGCCTCCTCCGGCGCGGGGACGGGGAGCTTGAAGGCCCACCAGACGCACGGCTGGACGCGGAGGCGGAGGCGGCTGCGCGCCTTGCGCGGGACGGTGGCGTCGAGGCAGGAGACGGCGACGGGCAGGGGCAGCGACGCCGCTGGGAGCGAGAGCACATATCCGAGGGGCCCCTCCCGCTCCCCCTCCCCGGCACCGCCGGCCATGTCGCCGGTCTCCCTGGTCGCCGCAGATCGCCGGGTTCTCGGTCCTAATCCAGGCGGCTGCGCAGCTAGAAAAAAAAAATGCTATCTTTAGCAGGCTCCCGAGCTAGAAGATTAGGGGAGATGCGACTGCGAACCCATCCCCCCAACTACCAGAAGTAAAGAGAGATTAATGAATCGCACCTCTATCTTGTCCCCTTCCACCGTCGCCATGGTCGGCGGCCGGACGCGCTGCGACGGGAGGCGGAGGCGGCGGCGGCGGCGGGTGAGGGAGCGAGCAAGCGGCGACCGTCGGGCGGGTGCGTCAGCAGCAGGGGGAGGAAAGAGAGTGCCGGACAGATGACGAGTCATGCCTTTTTTTTTTTTTTGCCGTGTTTTCTTTTCTTGGGTGGCCTCGAGGGTCACGAAAACCGCAAAATTTTCTTTTCACGAATTCCGGCGAACTTTGTCGGAGGTGAAAACGCGATCTTTGCGTGTGCCCCTGGCTTGTATTTTCTTCAGTAAATACGAAATAAAATTGGTAATGGCGCAAAGATGTGCTGAATATGGATTAAATTCGAATCAGTTTGCAGGTCGTCTGCGCAGGAGAGACGCAACTCCGACTAGAGAAGTCAATTTCGTGACAGAAGCATATGATCATATCATGGAACTTTTGTCAGGATTCAGTCGAGCTTTTAATACTTTGATTATTAATAGCTTCAAAGATATTGTGTTTGTAAATATAAAAAGTAAATAAGAATAATTTTATGATGTATTTCGGAACGTGACATTATACTCATCTTACCATAAGCAACGAGATTTGTGCGTCTATATCTTCAAGCATTCTCTAGTGAGTTTCATGAATTCTGGTGAGATTTACAGTTATTCTAACCACTAAGATGCCACAAGATCCACGGCTTTTCAATCAACCGTCGACCTTCACTACGGCATCAACGACTCGACGGTTGCTGGTCACAAGGAGATCGATGTTGCAGTTGTTAATGCCACACTAGAGATTCAAAGTTGGTCACGTAAAACTTAGAGCAAAGGCAGCGGACTTTGTAGTGATTGGTAAGGAAGGGCCGACAAATCTGGTGGCTACATCCACTAGAGGTGGAGGAGAAATGCAGGGGGTATCTCGTTGGAGAGAAAGCAAGTAGAATGAAATTCCGGTACAAAAAAGAGGTCACGCAATGAGGAGGAAGCGAAGGAGGATAGCTTCTTAGGTGGCAATAGGGAGGAGGAGGAGGCGATAGTGGAGGCTCAAGAGTAGGTGAAGAGCAAATACAAGCATGATCGCGAGTTTGATTGGATTTGGATCAAGAAGAAGAAAGACTACAAGCAGAAGAGAGGCTGGAAAATAGCGTGTTGGATCTCTCATCCAAGATATAGAAATATAATAAAAATTGTTAGAAAAGTTTTCACTAACAATCTAATTCTAATCCTATATTTATTATTGAAGAGTCGGTAGGCATGGATCTACCGGGGCGAGCCAAAAAAAAAGCAGGAGATGGTGTGGGCGAGAACAAAAGGTAGAATATAAGAAAGGATTTTGTACTAGCAGCGGTAGGTGTGTTTGTAAGAGTGGCGGTGCTCAATTTGATTCGGATTTTGAAGAAGAAATACTCAAATAGAGAAGGGTAGCAAATTAACACATTGTAATGATCTAGAAATTTGGCAGATTTTGAGGTAAATTGATCACCGATCAATACCTTTTATACATTTATGGTTTTATTACTTACTGGGGAGTTGGTTGCGGCGGGAGTGGTTGGTTCTATAATAGGGATTTCATTTACGTGCGGTGGTTCATGTATATAACTATATATCTATGTGCTTTAAGGTTTTTCTTAGCGTAGTTATATTTATTATTTCTTTATATGGCTTAGTAAAAAGATGGTGTTGGTTGGTTCTACCTAGGGTTTTCTTACACTAAATTGTGTACAAATTTATGTGGTTGCAAGGATTTTTTGAGCATATAGCGTACTCGTGTGTTTCTTTGTATATCTTAGGATGGGTTTGAAAATGTTGCATGCAACTTTAAGATTCAACCATCTGTAAAAAATAATGAATATAGCCCGACAAGCATGGTTGAATTTAATTTTTACATTCTTTTTGTTGCAGATGTGTTGAAAACTGCAATACACGGGCGACAGCTAGCTAAAAATATAATAGTATAAAATAGAGGTAAATGCTACCGTGTTATTTGTCCAAAACATCAAATATGTCATATGTGATTGGAGGAATGTGTGTACCCCGTAGCATGCCAGTTTAATATTTTGGTTTTTATTTGTTCCTCATAGCACTTCTACTCGGCTTCCAATCGTACATTCAAATGCCTAACTTCATTAACCAATATGATAATCTTGGCAAAGTTAAATTTAGATCACATACCACTGCAATACGAACGGATCCCGAATCCGACAGTTTTTCCATGAGATCCGGTTGACCCTTGTTTAACAACTCGACGAGTGGAAGAACAGAGGCACCGCACCATTCTAGATAAAACTAGCATCCAATAGTAATCTCAGGATAAGAGAACAAAAACAACGAGAATCCAATGCGATTTTATTATAAACACATGCAGGAAGCATCACATGAGGCTACATAGAAGTGCTCTTGAAATGGCAGGATACCTTCTCAGCATCAAGATTCAAGAGAAGCCACAAGCCCACAACTTCAAATTTAAGGTTACAAAAAAAAACACAATCCTCATGATCAACTACCTGAATTATCCCCTTTAGCATCGACATGTTGGCGCTCTATATCATCTCCACAGCTGAACGTGTCAAAAAGAATGGCAGTCCGTCAGGCGTACAACTGAGCCAGATCATTCTCGTACGTCTTCCTGATCACCTCCCTCTTGAGCTTGAGGGCAGCAGTGACAAGGCCCGACTCAGGGGTCCATGGCTCTGGTATCAACTTGATTTTGGCTGGGATCTCGAACTTCTCAAATCGCGCTTGCTTTCCAGCCTGAGGAATGGCAAGTGCATCAGTGCAGTCAAATTACATATGATTTGTCTTGTCTAACATGCTTGCAACTCTCAGCGTGCATGAGTACGTGGATATGATTGTTGGCCTCAGATATGCAGAAACATTGCCAATGATGTCAACATATATGAAACTACAGTCATGGTCTTGGGTTGAATCAAAAGTGGCAACAAATAAATATTCCTTCACTACTTTTTGCCTAAAAGAGATAAATATCATGCTGCTTCTGAAACACACTAAGGTAACATGCATGGCATTATCGAGAAATTATAACTAAGCACAGTATGAGTGAATATGATGTATGCATACTTGTAGAGTTAAACTTATAAATAATTCTTACATCTAGGGAAGAAAAAAAATGAACACATGGATGACAGAGACCATGGTGGTCCATGGATGCTAAATCCTTGTATTCCATATAAATGCACATGCAAAAGCATTGAGCCAAGCATGAAACATCTGTAATGATCCAACCACAGTATAGCAACCAGATGTTGACAGAGGTCAATACAGAACACAAACCTTTGCTATAGACCCAAGCACTTCTTTAACAGCCTCTTGCTTCTGGCACAAATCAGAGAAATCAATATATTTAATTCCTTGCTGCGAAGCCCAGTTCTCCAGCTCATTATGTGCAGCTACCACAAGTGCAACACAGTAGTTGTGGAAAGGATCAGCGTGAACCATGATGTTCTCCACATATGGGCTCACAATCAAAGCAGCCTCCACCTGTTATCATCCAATCAGTTAAGCAGTGCCATCAGCCAGTCAGACCAGAACTAGAATATTGCTTACCTTCCCCAGAGATACGTATTCACCATGTTGAAGCTTCACAATATCTTTCTTACGGTCAATGATTTCAAGGCATCCATCTGGGTGGAAACGTCCAATATCACCAGAATAGAACCACCGCATACCTTTTTCATCATCCTTCACAAGATATATGAGATTAGTGCTACACGAATTGTGAAAGAATATTTATCAGTGCATTTCATAAAGTATCCCGTGGAAATATTGGCAAGCATACTTTGTAGACTTCATTTGTTTTGGCTTCATTCTTGAAATAGCCTTTGGTTACATTAGGACCCCCTATGACTATTTCTCCCCGAGGCATAGGTGAATCAGTTGTTAAGTATCCACCTTCAGGCCAATCAATCAACTGAAATACAATGGAAAATACGTCAGGACTTGCAAGAGGTCAACAGTAAACACTGACTATACTATCACCAGAACAAATCTGCAATGAGACATAGGATCAACAAGCCAGAAAATTCAAAGCACAAGCATGTAACTCATCTTGAAAACAAGAATGACAAACAACTTATTCCCCCAATTAAGGAAGATCTTCAATATAAAAACCTTCTTAGGTATTAAAAAATTTATAAAATATCCACACAGATCACACAATGGGACAAAAGCAGCTTTGTTGCGAAAAATTGATCCACCTCAAATTGAAATATGGCTGAGAAACCAAAGCTGACCTTAATATATGAACAAGGTAGTGGAGCACCAACACGGCCAACAGATGTATCATCATACTCAGAAAATGTCCCTCCAGCACAAGTTTCAGTCAGACCATACCCTTGACCTATTGGAGCCCTGAAAGTGCACAAGACTGTCAATTTCAGACCAGGACAACCAAGATAATTGCCATCAAACAACAAAATGAGGATGTAAATAATATTACCCAAGGCATATATTGATAAATCTCTGAGTATCTCCAGATAGAGGTGCTCCGCCTGAGAGTACAAACCGAATCTTTCCTCCCAAAATTGCACGCACCTTTCCGAACACAAGCGTATCCCACAAGTGTTTCTCTAACCCCCAGGCACCAAACCAGCTTCCATTGATTGCTGCAAGCCGGCGGTTATAGCCAATGTCAAACAATTTCTTTGCTGCACCACCCGTACCATCCACCTGAAGTCACCTCAGCACAAATGATAGCAGTCAATAACCAGTAAAGAACACTGGACCAGAACAGTGTAAAGGGCATAACCTTTTTCCTCACACCATCACGAACACGGTCAAGTATAGCAGGTACGGCAGTCATCAATGTTGGTTTCAGTGCAGAAGCATCACCTAGAGTTCCCTTTTTTATTTTGCTCGATGTATCAGTCAGAGTCAAAGGTGATCCGTATCCGATAGAGGCCCCAACAGCAGCCATTAGTGCCTAAAAAGCACAGTTTTTCGTATGGTGAATAAAGATTAATAAACAATAATGTGACCATATTTGGCCCATTCAGATGCCAATTGAAAGCTACCTCAGCTGCCAACTCAAGAATGTGTGCAAGTGGGAGGTAGGCCAAGTATATATCTTTACTACCAAGTACAGGCACGATGGTCATAACTGCTGAGAGTGTAGCCAGGACATTGCGGTGGGTCATCATAACTCCCTGTAAACAATTAAGATACATTTCAGTTCAGCAGCAGAGATATAACTGCACTTCTTTGTTTATTTAAGCAAGTTATGAAGCAACTCCCTCGTAAATTCTAGTACGCAAGAAAAAAATTGATACAGAAAGAACAAAATAAAAACAACCAGGATGCATAAAGCAAACCTTGGGTAAGCCGGTGCTACCACTTGTGTACATTATCACTGCAACATCAGATGGGAGAGGCATGTTTGCTTCAACAGGTGCTTCAGTTCCTAACCTACCCACTTCATCAAATGACTCAATTATCCAGCTCGTGCTATTTCGAGCTAAAGAAACTTCATCTGAGATGCCTTCCTCATTGATATATACAACACGTGTGACAGTGTCAAGCTGCCCACTTATATCAATCAATTTTTTTAGTTCTTTCTGGCCACAAATTACAGTAGTGACCTCAGTCTGGAGAGCAAAATGAACAAATTAGTTAAACATAGAAGCATATCAAATAGCAGGCAGGTGTTAATTACTTGAAACAGCGGTATTAGGAAGGATACATACATGCAACTGGTACAAATTATTTTCTGATGTCTATTAGGAAGAATGCCACTAATAGTACAAACTGATTTGTCTTGATAAACCAAGAGAAGCAGATCGCATGAAAACTGAGCAATTAGAGACAACATGAGACAAGTTACTGACCTCATTTAGTGAGTGGCATAGTGCTTCCTCTCCCAATGAGGCATAGATGGTGACAACTGTAATATTTTGTCTGAAGCATGCCTTGCAAATGAAAAGGAATGTCTAACTCAGAATTTCAGGGTGCAAGGGTTTAATATAACACAACATTAAGAAGATAAAAAATGAGGCGAAGCAAGAAAAAGGGGAACCAAAGTAAATGTGTTCAAAAACCAATTATGTTTTTTCTACTAAAAAGCATGCATCATCCATACAGTTCCTGGTGACTTGGTATGTTCATCAGGTACTATACTGTTTCATGGAAAAGCATGTCCCATTAATAAAAGCAGGTCCATATATATATATATATATATGATATATACAAGGTGGCTAACATTATTTTATATGGATGATCTGCTATGAACACTCCTATAAATTTTCCATGTACAAAATAGCAAAGCAGTGGGCCATCCAAATATATAATTGAATGTCCTTTCTGACTTACACCATATTGCTAATGGAAAGAATGAATGATCCTAGGAAATCATTGCACTACTTGATTCATAATTCAGTGGTATGTTTAACATAAATCTTAGATGTACATCACCTGCACTAACAGAGTAACCTATGAGTTAATCCTGTGTCTGGGGCAATAATTTTGATTGAGCGGTCTATGTATAGTTAACACTGTTATTATTTAACACTGCCATCAACCATGTATTTCCGCATTTGATGCATTATGGATATAAAGTGGCCAGTGACCTTGGTTTACTTGAGTATTGCAAATTGCAAGTGAAGAGAACAGGAATGCATTCACTAGTCTATCTTTAACTTGGGAGAGAAGACAGAATAGATTACCTGCAAAGCAACCTGCCATTCAGCTCTCGTCTCGGCAAAAATGGCAACACGCTCATTCTTCTGGTGGCCTAATCGAATTAGTCCAGATGAGAAGTTACAAACGCTCTTGAAGGCCTCAGCGTAACACTTCCACTCATACTCGCCCAGATGAAGCTTCTCGAATGATCTTCCACCAGGTGCTGATTCAGTTTCCCTAGAAATGAGCTTCCTGGTGCCAAGGAGTGGCATGTAGACATACTCCTTGCAAGACCGCTCGAACAGCTCAGCAAGGGTGGACACCCCTTCCCAGTGCGTCTCAACAGGCTGCTCAAATCGATAGTTGCGGACTGCATATCCAGGCTCTCCACCCACCTCAACTTGCACTCCCCTCTTCCTTTCAGCCTTTCTCCTCTTGCGGAGCAGCAGGGAGACCGCGACGGGAACAAGGAAGCCAACAAAATAAGGATTCATACTTCTGCAAGGGTGATCTTTGTAGCTACACTAGCTTACAGGAGGCAAACTAACAGACCCACATGCCCTTAGGCGAAAACCTGCAGAGAAGTACTAACATGAGGCAAAAAATCTCAAGGTTCCAGGTCCAGATTGCGACATCAAAGAAACTTTATAAACAAGAGAAGAGACTAACTGCATGATTACTTTTCTTTTCTGACCTGGTCCATTGAGCAGTGCAACCACCCCACTTATCGACAGAAAATGGACCATTAAATATGCACCATTTTAACTGATGAGGTAAAGTAGTGCGGTGTGTATAGCTAATCTTTGACCTTCTAATACAATTACAACCATACCCTAAAGACGCACTTTAATGCACACGTAGACTGCACATTACGTATTTAATACTCCCATGGCGATTATAGAATTGAATACAACCATCCCTCATGCTTGGTTACCAAAAGTTAATGGGCAGTAACAATAGTTACTGGACAACTTTTCCCTGAAAAGAGGCAGTCTCTCTCCTGCATAGCCCCAAACACAGCGCAGTCAACAAAGACAGTCGCATAAAGCATTCCTGAGGCCCTAGGACTCTCCCGGAGGTGAATCAGATCGCCCCCCGCCCCCATCACCACCCCCAATTCACGTACACATCGTCAACAAAATTCAAACTGCAACCACGACAATGAGGGAAGGCGAGGGAGTAGGTACCCGCGTACCTTCCGGACGGCAGCGCAAAAGGGGCGCGTAGGTGCTTCGCGAGGACGGCGAGGGCGGAGGACGCGGCGGGCGCGAGGGGCGGCGGCGGAGAGAGTCAAGTTGCGTTCGGTTTGGTTCTCGCCACTTGTGTCGCTCTCGCACGCGGTGCTGCTCGCTCTCCGCTCCGTCAGGCGGGCCCTACCGAATCCAATCCCTTCCTTAGCCGCCATCCGGCTGGGGCCGGGCCCAGCCCCCGTTCCTGAAGTTGGGCCGAAATGATGGGCTGCATATGCAGTCCCTGCCCTGCTACTTTTTCTCTTATTTTCCTTATCTATCCATATAAGCTGCTTCTGCTTTCCAAAACGGTATCGAGCATTTCTGCCCCCTGTTTCCTTTTTATTTTTCGAAAATTTTAGACTCTGCTTCTACAACATGCTTAACCGATTGCATGATACATGGCGAGCATTTTTTTTTTGTAAGAACAGTACATAAAGCAAGCCAACAGTAGCTGATTGCTCGTGCCAGAATCCAAGCTCACTCTTCATACACCATACACGGCAGACATCAAAAGATTATCACTCAAGACATCCATTCCATGGCGTCACAAAGGCGGGAAACTGTCTCACCATATTTGATCCACCCCTAGTTTCTCATATAATTAATAGCTGCAACATAAACAATTGAAAATGTTACAATAATTTAGCGTAACAACAGCGCGTAATGTATATACATTATACATCAGATAGCTGCTATATGAGGGTCAAAATATTACAGTAAGTTTTGGTGCCTAAGCACCTTACAAAGGGCGCTGGGGCCATCAACTAATGGGTGTATACGACCAATGAATGCCAGCGCCAAAAATTTCAACCGGAAGCAGCCGCAACTCTTTCCCGGTCTGTGCACTCCTCTTTATCGAACTCCTCTATCAACTCCCGTTGCCGTTGTGTCACCTCCCTGGAAACAGGAATTGTTTTGTGATTACCTAACTGCTTTGCCAAATAAAATTGAAATGACAAACACCGAGGCGTACGTTGGAATCCTGATGTTGAAGTGAACATACTGATTCCCAAACACCGATGAGTTTTTCGCTTTTATTCCTGAAAAAAAAGTATGTGTTAATTACAATACTATCATCTGACAAAAGAACAGAAAAAAAAAAACCCTAAATCTATCATCCAGCATGCTTCTCTTTCACCAGTTATCAAGAAGCAAAAGGCCAGAGTGACCGATCAACTAATCCAAGAATCCATTAAAAAGGGTTTTATGGTAACTCCAATAACAAACCTTTGCCCCGAAGGACGACCTTCTCTCCTGGTTGGGTACCTTGGCGAACCTAGACAATATCACAAACACGGCAGACTTAGGACAGCAAATAGAGGTATCCTGCAGTGATTGGCAAACATCATGCAAGATTTCATAAGAATGAATGCATACCTTGACTGTAACATTTCCAGTGAGGGTTGGTACCGAGACCGTTCCACCTAAGACAGCCTGTAAATGAGCAGTTTTACTGTTTTAGAATTTAGAGCTCTTCATCATCCAAAAAAAGGACTATTCAAACAACAATATTCCAAAGGAAGTATCAAGCTATGCAGTGGTGACCATGATCAGGGATTCAGGATACTTGCCACCATTGAACTTTGGGCCCATGCACCCGCCTATTAGGCTATCACTATCACACCACCCCTCTGTATGGATATCCACCTCCACCCAACAGACATACACACTCGTCCCTTACACCACAGTTCTCTGGGGTAGTGCACACTCACCATTTCCATACCTGATATTTGTGAGTGTCCATGATAGCTGCTCTGGCATGCCTGGCAGTGCCTACTTGCACTTACCACTAAATCATCCTACTCCAGCGATGTTTTACTGGTTAGGAGATTTATGGCAAGTGATGACTAATAAGATCAAGAGATGGTGTGATCTAGTGTTTGGGAGAGTCAAGGGAGGCTTGAGTGGTGGAAACAGCAGTGTTGATAAAGGCCAGTGGGTCAGATGGCATATCCACCAAGTTGCCACCAACAAGCGAAAGGATGGAGAAAGAGGAAACTGAAAAGATGTGTAAAAATTAATCTCTTGCTTGTAGGAGGCAATTGAATTCTATGGGTGGTATCAAATGGACAAAAGGTATCCAAGCACTTTGATACTTCTCATGGTATACCTTTTGTCATTTTTTTCTCTCCAGAAAAGGAAAAAACATATCTAATGTCAACTAAATCCTAGATCAAGTAAGGATACTCCCATCGTACACCATGTGATGATACAAAAGAAAGCAGGATCGCTTACTGTGTGCTTGCTGGTAAGATGTAGATTGATTTTATTTGAAACAAAGATGAAACTTTTATAGCATGGACATGTACCTTGATCAGAATACAAAAAATACAAAAAAGAGTTATAAGAAAGAGCTGACCTGGGCAATGCTTAAAACAGAATCAACATGCACATGATTGCTTTCTCGCCGAAAGATAGGGTCTTCTCTGACCTGTAATAAGGAAAATGAAAATTGATTTCACCTTTTACTTTTTTGAGATCTTGGATAGCTCTTGACTAAACTGAGGGCAAGAGTTGGCATCTATAGAAAAATAGAAATGAAACCTTGATAGTAACATAAAGGTCACCAGGCTTATTGCGCTCAACATCTGCACCACCCTTCCCAAAAACCTTCATGATGTCATTATCATCAATTCCTGAAAAAAGCGTTTCAGTTATAATATACCAAAATGAGTATTGCAATGTTCATTTCATAATAAATACTCACGATTGCATGATTGTAGGAAAGTGACAAATGTTAACAGAACAAGCAGAAACGTGGAATGATTCGGTACAATCATATTTTATAATAGGGCTGCTAGATGATTTATTCACCTTGTATATTAACTTTCTTAACTTAGTAGTGCATAAAAGGTGGTGCCTGTATAATACCAAGTACACTAGTTGGAAACTCTTGTTATTCCACATAGGCTAGTAGTGTTACTTATACCGCAAGTTTACACTTCACAGTATGCAAAGTTGCAAACCACCAGTAAAAAGAAATATATTCAGTTGATGTTTTGCATGTTGAACAGAAAATTCAGATTGCATGTCAAGCATATACATATATCAGTAAAGAAAATTTCTCCTTACCTGCCATTATGTCTAGCTTGACTGACATTTTCCCCTTCACTACCTGTTCTCCTTTGCAAGTCTTGCAAAAATTCTACAAATCGGTTTTTGGAAAGCAAAAGAAGTTAAGCCACCAAGAAGGGAAAACATAATCACAAGTGATAAACCACATATATAGGTATTGCGACAGGCATGTTGCATAACATTTCAAGGCAATGACCAAGGCTCATGACAAACGAGATTTTATGATGTTCAACTTGCTGCAGAAACTAACATTGAAATACCGAATAACCAAATTTACATGAATGTACTGGTGAAAAAAGATGAGCATTCACCTTCACAATTTTTCCACTTCCATTGCACAGGGAACAGGTACATTCAAGAGAAAATATACCCTTCTTCATGTATATCTGCATTCATGACAACATATTGAAGGTCAGAGTACTCTCTTTTATTCAATATACTGTTGTTGGAGCTCCAAGCACATAAGGCAGAACAAGGAAACAGTTAACACTTTCAGTTCCAGGGCATTTGGTGAAAAAAAAATTGATTTGAATAACCGAAACAAAACGAATTTGCAAACAGAATCAACTTGCCAAAATCCCATCTATTTTTTACTGGAGGTACTGATCTGTAAGAAACATGCCATGGAAAAATGCGCTGCCAAAGGATACATACCACACCAGAACCTTTACATGTTTTACATGTTTTAGGCACAGTTCCAGGGGGGACACCACTTCCATCTGCAAAAACAAAATAGAAGTTCTGGACATTAAAAACAAGCATAAAAGGGGAGGATCATCAATGAAATGAATATACAAGCAAAAGTACATACTGCAAGTTCCACAGAAAGTATCGGCTTCATATGTAATGGTCTTTCTGCAGCCTTGGACAGCTTCCATGAATGATAGTTCAACAGAAACCTACAGTTGGGGGATAATGAAAACATCCATTGCATCGATATGTTTGATTTCAAGGAAACAATTGTAGACAAAAACTAATTAAACCTTGACATCTTGGCCTCCTCTGCACGCATTATCAAAGATCTGGTTGACATAACAAAATTAAACTATATCAGGTGCGTACAACAGTTCAAATATAGTTCAAATGCAGATAACAAGGAGTGAATTATATGCATAAGAGATTTGAAAAACGAGCAGAGGAATTTGCTAAACATTGACAAGGTACTATTAAAATTATATTTAGCCTGTCGCGTGACATGAAAGAGTAACTGTGTTCATGTATGCTAACATATGAACATAGACAAAGGCCTATGCAGAAGAAACAAAATAATAGAACTGCATATAAAAAATTTACAACCTTGTAACATGATTTTTCATGGCCGCCTGCCTACGGATTTTTTTCCATGCATATTTTTTCACAATTGAAGCATGCAAAACAATCGAACAGAAATATTGTGTATTTAAGTTGTGAATCATAGGTCTTATGCATAACTTCACCAAATGACAGGTGTATTAAAATCACAGTACAGATCAACCTAGGGCAAATTTATGACATAAAATAAATCCCAAGGACAATGGATCTTACGTCTCCAAAGATGTCACCAAATGGATTACCCTGAGGAAAACCCTGCCCTGCAGGGTCACCACCTGCTGCATGACGCTCATATGCTTCAGATCCAAGCTGCCAATTACAAAAGTGGGTCATACCAAGCATAAAACATTTAACTGTTATGGCAGTATGAGTTATGGAAATTAATGCTACCGCAGGGTAAGCAAGCCAAGATAAACACAAAAGCACAAGCTTATCGTTTTCTTATATTATCACAATTTTTTCATTAAAAAAAGAAATGCCAATAACCTGATCATATATTTCACGCTTATCATCATCCTTCAAGACCTGACAAATGCACAGATAATATCAGCATTTACAATGATCATGTACTATGAATCTATGGTTCATGAAAGGTAACTACATTATCTGCAAGAACCTCATACCTCATAGGCACGGTTAACTTCCTGAAATTTTTTTTCAGCATTGGCATCATCTTTATTAGTATCAGGATGGAACTTCTTTGCAAGCTGGAGAAGAATGATAAGTTCAGTTAAAACCAAAAGTTTACCAGATAACAGGAAGTAGAAGAAACAAAATGAATGGGAACATAAATGGAAGAATGACAAAATTGATCCCATTATGCAATCTGGGTTGTAATGGAAGCACATTCCCAATGTGGAATCCCAGTTGGTTGACCCTGGCTTATTCTACCTGATTCTAGAGTTATCTGTCCATCTTATCATTCAAATGTCATATCTTCCACATTGAAACTCTGCTATGATTATCCATACACGCAAGCAGATCATCAAGTCTTGACAAGTTCTACAGAATTTTGTGCTTTTGTACATGAGTTTCCATATCCAAAACATGATTCCTTGATTAGCATGGTGAACTAAGCAACGATAGCACATCCCAGGTGCCTAAGCACCTAGCCAAGACACCCAGGCAAAAATAAGATGAGCAAAAAATAGCATGAGCTGAACAGGTAGTCAGATATATATTGTGGTAGTTGCAAATCACATAGGTTAATCAGCCATGTATGATGTATCTCCAATACTTTCACTAACCTCGCCGTACACATATCTGATACGGTAATCCTCTGGCACTCTCTATATTATCATAGGATTGTTTTTCAAATCGCATACGGGAGTATCACTGTATAAATATCACCATACTGGTATTCCATATCGGTGAGACAAAGTTAATCAGTATTACAGTAAGTAGCATAGTATAGAGGGATGGTTAGAAATTTACAGTAGAAACTGCCAGAGGCAAAGCAAAGAGCACAGAGAAGGATATAGTAAAAGTAGTAGCAGAAAAGCTGCAAGGAGAAGAAGAGAGAAGCATAGCCAAGAATACCACAAGCACAAGAATAACTGAACAGATCACAGGAGGTACAACAATCAGTAGGGGTGAAGAGAAGTGAAGTGGGTGAAGTGCCCTGGATGTGGACTCTCTGGAGAGAGAGAGAGAGAGGATAGCAACACCAAGCTAAGGGAAACTGTCAGCTCAAGACAACTAGACCTTAGACCCTCCAGGCAGCAAGGTTGAGATGCACAGAAAGGAAGCAGAGAGCCAAAGAGCAGGACCAGATCATCAATAGAGAAAGCTATCAGACCAAGCTCGAAGCCTGGAAGGCTTGAGCCATCCCCTGGTAGTGTGGGGTACAGAAGAGAGAAGCGAGGGGGAGATATTAGAAAGAAAGGAAGGAAAGATGGAATAGATGTTGATGATTGAAGCTACACCAGCATATAACTTACCTAGGATAAAGTCAGCACAATCAAGGTTGCATTAGGACAAGGTGAAGCTTCGTACTGCTTTTGATGATTAAACGTGTAGTTCAAATCATTTTCATAGCTGAGGACTTGAGGACGAAATCCACTATAGTTGAGGCCTTGATGGGGTTTACATGGAGTTTTATCCTGGCTCAGCTATCAGATAATAGAAATCAGGATCGGAAATGAAGCCAAACAATGGCCAGGATTGGAACATTATCTGGACCTTGTGGTTCAACATTCAAGTGTAGAAACCAATCATATGTAGCAACTAGAAACAAACTTGTACTGTACTATTTTGCATGGTCAAACAAAAGCATATAAGCCAAACAACGCGTGAAATTCATTTGGGCCACCCCTTTTCAACATTCGAGTACGGTAACATTGGGGAATTAAGGAATATGAAACCCCAGAAGTTTAATGATGTCCATCAATAGACAATACACTAGCTTTGTTTCCAAAGGAGGTGCACATCCTAACTAGGACAAATAAAGATGCATACCGCATAATATGCCTTCTTTATATCTGGTGCAGAAGCATCCTTGCTCACTCCAAGTACATCATAGTAATCCCTTGTATTCATCCTCCTCGTGGCTAACATCATGGAAATGCAGATGTTTTATCATAGGCTATGTGCATCAAAATTAATAGCAAGGTACGCTAAGAAATAAAATGCATAATTACTAAAGCAACCTAAGCGCCTAACATAGGGCAAAGAAAATTTAGCATCAGTATTCAGTGACCGGCAAAGACAATGTTATTTGTTTGTTAGTCTGTTCATTTTGGTGCCTTACTTTTTTTATACGGGGTGCCTCGTGTTGGGTTTTATGATCTCTAGCCTGCCACAACTTGCTTGGAAATAAAAAGGACTGTTGTTGCTGGGTTTTTGTGTATGCATCATCATTTAAATTTGTGTTTCCAGGACAATCTTAAATATTTGTGTAACAACCTCAGTTAAGTATTAGCTCAGCTTTCTTAGAAGCTACAGTCACATGAAAATAACTGTTCTCTTTTTCTCATAGGCGAGAGAGAGGTAGCTATTGTTCTATTGATAGTGTAAAAAACAGAAAAAACATAGCACATGAATTCCCTTAATATTTTCAAAAGCACTACTACGCATGCCTATTTGCTTACACTCAAGTACAACTCAGAAGCAGAAGGTCAAGGTCACTTGGGATGGTGGCTCTTAAATGAATCAGACGATTTAAGTACACGATTCTAACAAAGTTGTATGCAAACTGTAAAAATGCTGGCTCCCCGGACAGAAAGCAGAAAGACAGAGCTAACATTAACCAGAACATGTGGTCTTGTTTAAATTGTCATTTCTAGACTAGTTGTAACATATATCAAGCCACAACTACTTTCGCAAGATGAACCACCGCATATGAAAAAATGGAAACGTGAGACATCATGTCGGCCGAAGTACTCACCATGGAAAGACCTGCTCGGGCACCACCAGCTCGCGCTCCGCCGCTCCCTCCCTACCCAATTCACCGGATCAGCAACACACGTGCACAAGCCTCCTTCCAATAATCCATTCAGAAGGCTGAAGGCATCAAACATTTCACGCAAGTTTTTTTTATTCTCACCTGGTTCGGGCAGCCGCGACGGACCAGTCCACGCCGTGGCCGCGGCGGCGGCGAGGTGGCGAGCGAACAGCTCGCGCTGGTACGGAGGTGAAGGTGTCAGCCTTGGTGACTCGAGATTGTATGGACGAGAAGTGAGAGAGCGGAGAGGATGGGGGAGGGAGCTCACCGTCGGGGAAGAGGTCGCCGCGGCGGCGAGCCTTGAGGCAGCGGCGCGCGCCATGGCGGCGGAGGCGGGCCGTGGGAACTGGGAACCCTACTGTGCAGCGGGCAGGAAAGCGAGCCCCGGAAGTTGATGTGGGAAGGGTTTAGGGCCTATTTGCTTGGGCTTAACGGCAGCTTGTCCACGACGTTAGAAGCCGGAAGCCCAAATAAATATCTTTTTAGCCTAGCTTTTTTAGTGAGAAATTCACGGAAGTCAGATTTACACGAAAAGGTCGAAACCGGAAGCCCAAATAAATAACCATCTTTTTAACCTAGCTTTTTTTTAAGGTAAGAAATCCACGGAAGTCAGATTTACACGAAAAGCTTGAAAGTAGCGTTTCACGAGTTTTCTACAGCTTTTCCATCCAACTTCGCTCCCACCTGCCACCGCCAAGGTGCCAAAGTGAAAACGAACCGTTATTTTTCTTTTACCATCTCCTCAACCTATCGCCCTCTTCCTCCTCTCCGACCTTGCCCAGCGGCGCCCCTCCCTCCCCTCCAATCTCCTCACCCACCGCCTCACCTCTCCCATCACGTGCACCTCTGCTCTGCTCGGTTCGACGCGGTGCCTCCTCCCTTTCCCAGTCTTCTTACGTATCACCCTCACCTCTCCTTACATATCGCATGGGTCAGGGCAAGCGTGTGCCTCTGCTTTGCTCGGTCGGCATGCCTCCCTGCTTCGCCCACGGGCAGACGGAAGAGGAACGAGGTCAACTGACTCCAACAGGTCCGCCGACAACCCTCCCCTCCACACTCTTTCTCAATCTCGATGCCTCTCTGTTCCTACCCATGCCTCCGTTCTCAATTTGAAGGCCTCAATTTTAAAGGGCTCGTGCTCGATTTGAAGGTCTCGATTGGACAACGCCCGTGCTCGATTTAAAGGTGGTCGTGCTCAATTTTTTGGTGGATGAGCTTGGTCGTCAGGAATAGTGCTAGACCGAGGGAGAAGAGAAGGTAGAAGATGAGAGATTGACACGTGAACCACGTATGACAGGCACCACACCATCCAAAAAGCTAGTTGCCACACGACCTCAGCTTTTGGAGAAGCCAGCTTTTAGAAAGCCACCATTCCAGGAGCAACAACCAAAAGCTAGCTTTCAGTGAAGCAAAAGCTCAAACAAACAGGACCATTTTGGCTTTGTGATAGAAAACCAGAAACTCAAACGACAAAAAAATTTTCATCCGGCTTCCGAAAAGCTGGAAGCCTAGAAAAAGTGGGTTTATATGAAAAGTTGGAAAGCTCAGTTTATGAGGTTTTTTAGGTTTTTTAGTTTAGAAAGGTAAAGAAATTTCTAGTGTTGCCTATTCGGTCAGAAAAGTTGCAGCTCAAACAAACAAGCCCTTAGGCTTCCATCTTGGAAAACTTTATAAATACCACAAAAAGTTTCATTAAGAACTCAATTAAAAAATTGCATAATTTATTAAATATTATTATTTTGTCATATTTTATATTTCTCACCAATTCCACATTAAAAACCATGAAAATGATAGAATCACTGACACAAACTAATTAGTATATATTGCGCATCATAATTTAGTCTCACTTAATCAAAACAGATAGTATACATCCACTAGTAATATTAGAGCAACTTTAGCAAAGAACCAACTTAAAATATCTAGTCGAATGTACACCTTCAAATACACCCTCTCTTTAGCGGATGCTAAACAACTTTTCCATGAAAGATAGTACTTTAGCGGATGCTAAACAACTTTTCCATGGAAGATTGTACTTTGGTAACCGGTACTTGAGAAACTCTTACACTCATCTTCTAAGCACGGACTAAAGGTACATAGGTACATATGTTCCAAATACCAGTATATTTATGTGCAATGTTTTTATATACCATCGAGTAAAACAATTATCCTGGATCTGCCACTGATAAATTTATGTATTTGGAGGTGTAGATTAATTGTTTCATATTTTTCACAAGCTCCAATCCCACTAAAACTCCCTCTAGAACATATGAATGCAGTCGTTTCATCTAGTTTAGGTGGTATGAGCGGAACCGTGCAAGTAAAGCTGCTAGACATATTTTCTAGCAATGATCCAAGAAGGTCATATGAAAGGTGAAAAGTTTTCCACCAATTTTATTTACGGCTAAGAAAAGTACAATATCACTAACGAAGTTACCTTTTAGGTTTTAATGTTCGTAGATTCTCTAGGTATTTTCATTGTGTTAATGAGGTTGAGTTTGATTCGGATGATGAGAAATATGTGAGTTTATATTATTTTAAAATATTTCGTGAAATATATGTACTGGCAGTGTATAAGATCCTTGAAACACCGGTATAAGATCCTTGAAACACCACTGATTTTTGTTTTTCAATTCCTACGTGAAAGTTTTCATGTGTCATATATATTAGAAGGAATACATGGATTAGGGTTATCTGACCAAGGTTTGTTATATGTTGTTGTAGTGTTTATCAAGTCCTTGTATTTACTATATGATGATTTGAATAGATAGATAGTGGAAACATGATTCAATTTAGGTTGCTCGCTACTTGGCCTTTCATCTGTTGATACCTACACTTTGTTGTTCCTTACATCATTTTAACATATAATAAGGAATAGCTCATTAGGAAATAATTATAGGATAGATTTGATGCTATAAAATCAGAGCTCACTTTAGGCTAAATCATGTCAGGTCCTAAGCAATTTTGTCAACTTTACTTCTATATCTAGTTAGATAACGTTGAAGGGAAGTCAGGCAACCTTCTAGAGTGCTTTCCATCATGCAAGAAGAAGATATTTATCATGGATTAGTCTAAACTTAGTAATAAAATAAATGTTAAGGCAACCTTCTAGAGTGTTCTCCATCATGCAAGAAGAAGATATTTATCATGGATTAGTCTAAACTTGGTAATAAAATAAATGTTATAATATCTATGAAGTCTCTAGAAAGGGGACACTTATCTCAACCTCATGACCCCCTTGCCCTAAAAATAGAAATCCCTCGCCATGCCATTCAACCATGAGCATGGTAGTAAAGGATGAGTGCTAGGCTAGCCACTAAAGAGAGGGTGTTGTGCACTCGTGTAATATTGTTATGTTGTAATAAAGTTCTATTCTTGTAACTGTTAATCTCCCGATTGGACCATATATTTTTCAATTACTTAGTACATCAATTGTGGTCCATTGAAGGTTAGCTCTATAACCTGGGATCATAAGGATCTATAATTCATCGTAGGTTGATTCTGCCACGGTATCTGTAATTCATCGCAGGTTGATTCTGCCACCCGCGAGACATCTTCGTATGTTAGTAGGCTCTGCCACATGCAGGGCGGATCTGCGCCTAGGTCCGTACCCTCTCTCAATTTTGGCCCAAGAACAACATGCCACTCCATATTCCACCACACACGCATACAGCAGGAGGAAAGACAGGTGCACAGCTAGGAGCCGGCCCATGAGTCCATCGATCGATCCATCCATCATGTCCACATGCCTTTCCGCGAATCGTCGTGACCTGGCCCACTATAGTTTTTTATCAGGGCCCACTATAGGTTTACACCTTCCGATGTTTGAGATTGGTGCAGGTTCCCTCCGCCGTCCGATCTCCAGACTCGGGCAATCCAATCCCCCCACTCAAACGTCAAACGAATCCCCAAGTGCAGCCGGGTCTCGTTGACAGAGAGCTCATCGACCTCGCCGACGGCGGCGGCGGCGGCGGCAAGATGGTGGCGGAGGGCAAGCGGTGGCGGTTCGCGATGGTGTGCTCGTCGAACATGAACCGAAGCATGGAGGCGCACTCGCAGCTGGGCCGCGCGGGGCTCGACGTCGAGTCCTACGGCACCGGCACCCACGTCAAGCTCCCCGGCCCCTCCCTCCACGAGCCCAACGTCTACGACTTCGGCACCCCCTACGGCGCCATCTACGACGACCTCCGCCGCAAGGACCCTGATCTGTTAGTACAAACACCTGCTATCATCCTCCCTCTCCTGACCCTTGGGAGCCCCTAAAGCTTACTACCTCCTGTTGCCCACCCCTTGATGCTCCTCTTTCCCCCCTTGGTTGATTTGGGAAAATATTGATTGATTTTTATGGTTTTGGATGGGGTTTCTGCGAAATTTAGTGAGCATTTGATGGAAACGGGTAGCAAACCATCTAATCTAATGCAATTTTGGGGGGCCTAGCTTGCAATGTCTCTATCTATCTCCTAAGTAAACCATTGAAAATTCGTTTGAATTGGGCCGGCTGGAATGTTTCACCTCGTTTGTTTACGCGTTCCTCTTGCATTCTCGGTCATCCTGGATGATAACTTGAAACTGTGCATTTCTTATGGTGAACCCATCCAGGTACAAGAGGAATGGGCTGCTGCCAATGCTGAAGAGGAACACCTCAGTGAAGCTGGCACCTCAGCGGTGGCAGGACAATGCCGGTGATGGGTTGTTTGATATGATAATGACCTTTGAGGAGAGGGTCTTCGACTTGGTTGTTGAAGGTAAATCGTTCACCTTCCGACTGGAGCTTGATTTTGGTCTAGCAGATCCATCAAGCAGTTACAAACAGTGACACTCACTAATGGAAGCCAAATTTTGTTTTGTGTCCAGATATGAATAACCGCGAGCCAAAGCTGATGAAGAGTGTGCCGATAATCAATATGGATGTCAAAGATAACCATGAAGAAGCTGGTGTTGGGGCAAAGCTTGCTGTAGAGTTGTGCCAGAAGGTATCAAAATCACATAACTTATGTACTACATAAACTGTTCTGACTGTTAATTTATTATTTATATATCTGGTTATATTGTTATTAATGATTATGGTCAGTAATCAGCAACTTCCCAAACTACTGGAGCTCTAATGCCATGTAGACTAGGGACCCATAAGTGCATTTAAGTTGACAACAGAATTAAGTTTTAGTTCAAGAGTTCAAGTAAATAAAAACTGAATGATAAACCTCAAAATAGATGCTACCTGAACTGAGTCAAATGCCAAAAGAGAAACAAGCCATCCATACAGTCCTAATCTAGTTTGAGGATTGCAGTTATCATTTACTGATCATATGGCACACTGATTGGAGGCGCCTCAACTTGAAAGTGAGCGAGGTGAGGACTGAGTGGGGATTTGCTGGTGGTGGTGAGAGGTAAATAATGGGAGAAAGGAGGGTGATGAATTCACTGCTGCTTGTGGGAGGTAAGTAATGAGAGAAAGGGAATACAAAGATAGGAGAGGCTGCCTAGAGGGTAGGGTACTAGTACTAGGGTTTGGCAATGGAGTGGGCCGTGGGGAGGCTGCAGGGGTTGCTCCAGCTTTGCCTAGCATGATCGTATACTGCAGTAGTACTAAAAGTAACTTTGCTAACCAACCCTTGGATTCATTTCTTGCTCTGTCACAGCACTGCTATGGCTATATATAGCAGACTATTTTATTTTCAACTGGTTAATTCTCACGTAAATCCAATTATTCTGATTGGTGCATACAATTGTCTTTCATGGGTGTTCTGTTTCTTGGTATCTGTGGATTAACAAGCTCAAATTCGTGACATTGCCACCATCCCATTCCCATGTTTTACTTTTCTACTTCAATGTTGATACTACTGGCAAAATTCATAGATCTATAAACCCCCCATTATCAGTGGTTTGGAAATAAAGGCACATGGCCCTGTTTCCTCATGAATTTAGATGATCAATCAAATATATAACAGACCATATCTTGGGACCTCTTGTCCCTTGAAAAATAGTGTAGAAAAAACCATTTCAATAGACACCTATTTTGCAGTGAGAATCAGTGTATGAAATCAGCACCTTCATTGTAATTAACTTTCCATCCTTCATAACTTATTTGATAAAGTGATGTTTATTTGAGGTATTTCTGCTGTTTCCTCATGTAATACCCCTGAACAGTTATTGTTGCAGAATGCCCTGCTGCCTGGTTGTCCTTGTCTTATATGGTATCTAAAGCGACATATGTTTGTAGTTGCAATGATGTCCAAATGCCTACTGGTGGTATATTGTGCTGTGAATGGACCGTGACATTAACCTTTGCGCTGTTGCAATTAATGAGTATATTGTCATTTATTGTCAATCTTTTGCTCAAATTGTTGTGCCCCTGATTTCTGACCAACTGACCTTAGTTTGTCTATGGCAAATACTCAGTTTTGCAAAGTTACTGCCTACAAATTAGAGTGTACGGAATCAGCTGTGCTTGTTTTTGGTGAACGACAAGGAGTTAATTTATTTATTTTCCCCCTTTTCAGCTTGAAGCAATTGATGGTGACTGGGAGGAAATTATCGATGACCTGATTACTGGATTCGAGAAGCAGCACAAGCGGAGGCTTGCATACAGCATTGCGTTCTACTAACTTGTATAGTTCTTGTGCGGGACACGCACATAGGCAGCAGTGGATGGTCGGTAACTTGGCATTCTAGAAAGAGACTGCACAGAAGTGAAGCATCAACATGTGGAGTGTCGCTCAAATTCTTGCACGCCGGGGGTTTGAAAAAAGGACATTGTAGGGAGCTTAACCTATGAAGAATTAACTGCTAGCTCCACACCCAAGTTGTAATGTTGTTTAGTTTGGAGTCATGAATCTGTCTATGAGAGTGGATATATGGGTGCTGTTTGGAGTTGTTATTAGTAGTTTAAATTCAGAAAGCAAGCTATGCAAACAGGTCATGCATTTTTAGCTGCCTGACTGACTAGAAAAAATCACTTGGAAGTCATGCGTGTATTTTTTCTGGCCACACGCTGCAGCAGCCTTCTAGGATATCAACATTGAAGTCGACATCTTTCCATGTCATGTTGCTTGATTGCTCGTTTCTGTTACGCCCAAACTCCCGAGTGTCATTTGCAAGGCGATGGATCATCTGCTTATTCCAGGATTCTGTGGGATGTAGATAACTTCCAAGCTGGCTCGTTGTTTTCGTTCTGGTTACCATGTTAGCTATTTGACATGTATTCATTAACCACAATTGCTCCAGATTATTTGCACCCTATAACCCTTATCCCTAATTTGTTCTAACTACCGTCTTCCTTACTAAATGAATTTCGGATTTGGTTACGTTACTGCGTTTTCTTTTCCAGCGAATTAACCAATTACCTGAATCTCTTCCCCCCAACATCACAATGTCAAGAAAGCCACGATGCAAATTCTTTCTTCCATGCTCTGAATTCGATGAGCACGTGTTTGGGCCGAGGAAGAAGAAAAAGAGCAGGCCTAAAATTCGTGGCCATATCATCAGACAGCAACCCTCGTCAATCGCTGGATCAATCAACTCCACATCAAAAGCCCAAGGCCCAATAGGCCAGAACCCTCGTCATCTTCCTCGTCCTTCCGAACACCCCCTGCGCCGCCGCCCACCCCTCATCCCCGCGCCATGCCGCCGCGTAAGCGCCCGGCGCCGCCGCCGGAAGAGCCCCGTCCTTCCTCGAAGCCTGCACCTGATGCCAAGCCCTCCGAACCCACCAAATCTGCCCCCGATTCCGCGACGCCGACCATCTCGGCGGCGGTCCTCGCCAAACTCCCGAACATGGAGCGGCAGGTGTACACCCTAATCTTCGAGGCGGGAAGCAAGGGCATGTGGATGCTCGACGTGCGCAAGCAGCTGACGATAAGCCCCAACGTCGCCACCAAGGTGGTGCGCACCCTCGTGGGGCATGGGCTCCTCAAGGAGGTCAGCGACGTGCGCCACCGCAGCAGGAAGATCTTCATGGCCACCGATTTCCAGCCCTCTGACGAGATCACCGGCGGCACCTGGTACCACGACGGCCGGCTCGACACCGACGCCGTGTCCGCCGTGCGCCGCCGTTGCCAAGCGCAGGTCGAGAAGCTCGGCGCAGCAACCGTGCAGATGATCCACCACGGCATTTTGAGGGATGACCCTAAGGCCGGGTACACCATCGACAAGGTCAGGGATATCGTGAAGACCATGGTGCTCGACAAGGTGCTCGAGGAGGTCAAGAGCACAGGCGAGGGGGACTTCGCGGCCGTCAGGAGCGGCACGATATGCTACCGTTTGGCTGGGGCTGCTCAGGGAGGGATGATGGAGGGGATCCCGTGTGGGGTTTGCCCAAGAATCGATGAGTGCTCGCCGGATGGGGTCATTTCGCCGAGCACATGCGTCTACTACAAGAAGTGGCTGGAAATGGACTTCTAGGCAGTGACCAGTGAGCCCTCATCGCTTTGCATCATGGTGGAGTCCATTGAAGAATTCAGTTTCTCATTGTCCAATTGGGGATGTTGGCTCACACTCTGTTATTGGATTGCCATGGTTCCATTCTTTTGGTGGCTTCGGTGTCCAGTATCAGATTTCGGTGCTCATATCAAGAATCATTCTACAGTTATATCTACTTAGGCCTTTTAGCTTGGTAGTGTTTGATATGTATTTAGTTGCATCAAGTTTGGATCTCTGTTCCATTTTGAAAACCCAAAATTCTTTGGCCACACATTTTAGCTATGATATTCAAGTTATAGGTTGAGAATGCACACCAAAAGTGTCCCTGTATGACAACCAAAAGATCAGCATAGATGCACCCTTTTTTAACGACTAGACGACTAGATGTGCCTTCATTCTATTAAATTTTCTATGACCCTTAAACTTAAATTTACTGAAATTGCAGTATTTAATTGAGTTAAGTGTTGAAGACCCCCAATAACTGCAAGGATAAGCAACAACAATGTTCGGATATAGTATGCGTGCTTCTCAATCGATTAGTTTGATCCTGTAAAATTTGACTGAAATTTAATCGGTCACAACTCATAAGGTTTTCATATATGCTATGATATTCAAGTTATATGTTGAGAATGCACACCCTGTATGATAACCAAAGGATCAATATAGATGCAACATTTTCTAACGACTAGATGTGCCTTCATTCTATTAAACTTTCCATGACCCTTAAAACTTAAATTAACTGAAATTACAGTATTTAATTGAGCTAAGTGTTGAAGACCCCCTAATAACTGCAAGGATAAGCAACATACAACGTTCGGATATAGTATGCGACTATGCGTGTTTCTCAATCAATTAGTTTGATCCTATAAAAATTGACTGAAATTTAATCTGTCGCAACTCATAAGGTTTCATATATGCCCATGTTATGTGCTATTCCTGTAACTAAGGTGTTGCGTATATGTTAGCAATTGGCTGCATAATATATATCAGTTTTCTAAACACTACAGTGTAGTTGGTGGACCCCACCTAGATTTACCACTTAGATTGGCTTTAGACAGGCTTTTGGGTTGTATTTTTTTGCCAAATGATCAAGCTGCTGTCGTTTAGTGCCAAATTTGTGGAATTGGGTTGGTCAGGTGCTTATGTATGTCCTGTAGATATTTATGCTAGTAATGTAAAGGCTTGAGTTGTAGTGTGACAGCAGGAGTGCTTGGATGGACTGCGGAGGGTGAATTTTCTTGCTTTGGCCAATAATATGGGACCAAGGTATTGATTCCTGAGTAGAATGGCTCCATTTCCTCATTTGTATTATACTTGACTTTTGAGACCTTTTCTGTGTGCTTACAGGGTTTTAGCTGTTTTATAGTCTGATCTCCTCAGTATTGTACTTGAACTTTAGTTCTGTCTATCACCTCCTGTCTTATGTGCTTCTGCATGATTGCAATGATATATTTATGTTCAGGCTATAACTTTGAGTTGATACCTGTATCTTATTGTTCTTGTAAGGATGGCTGAGACGCGAGCTTCTGTAGTTTGGACTGTACTATGTTCTGACCATTTCGATTGGTTAAAGTTACAGATAATCAGAAATGGAAATACTCCGTTTCACATCACAAATCACTAAAAATTGCTTTTTAACATGTATTATGCAAATTTAAGTATGCCTGTGACTGGTGTCAGCGCAGCACATTGAAGTAATTCTATCTACAATCACAACTGACAAGGAACGGAGTTACTTACTATGCTATGATGATCTTTTAGTGTGTATCTGTCGTCAGATATGGTATAGCCCATTGTCCTTGCACACAATCTACATGATATCCTGCACATCTGTTCCAATCTGCTGGTAATCTCATTTTAGTTCCTTTGTGTTTGTTGGTCTGAAATTGACTTGGCTTTTATTTGCTTTGAAGGACCTCAATCTGGTGCCAATGATAATATGGGATGCAGGAATCAAACAACCTTAGTTTTCATGATCTAGCTGCGCCTGTTCCAATTTATTGTCCTTGTGCTTTGTTATATGAGCCTTCACTGTTTCACGGTCTCTTTGGAGAACTGAACAACATTTCTAAGAGAGGGCTGGATACATAAAATGCCTTGCAAAGCCTGGATTAATGTGTGCGTGTGTTCTGAGAAAAGATAGTCCCATGGGTTTCTAGCCCAAAACAGAGTGGTACCTGCATTTACATTCACATCAAAGCTAATGTAAATTATGATCCATGCTTTCTTTTGCGTATCTCGTCTACCATAAGGAACTGAAAATGACCGTTCCTCTTATATATTTTATTTGGTGGGGTGATGGGGACTTAGGTTAGCCTTGGTCCTTGGCTGAGCTCAAACTCTAGGTATGTGTTGTGATGCTAAAGATATATGTTTTGAATATATTAAGGCAATTATGCAATATAAAATCGGTCCTTCCTTCCTTTATATTATATTTTTCTATCATGTTATAGTCAATTTGAGAGAGACAAAGGTGTGCCGGTGCCCGGTGATAAGCCTTATCAACTGCTTTTATAATTTGTTGACTCTTGCTGTTTTTTTTGGGTAAATCATAAGGAAATAACTAGCATTTTTCACACGACTAGACTTTAGGTAATGTTAGGATTGATGTCGACTAATTATATTGTTATATTAATGATGCATATAGTGACATGAGCTATTTCTTATGAAATTCAAGGTGTGGTTGTTTTGTCTGTTGCCTTCATCTCACTAGATTTTTCTATATTTGGTTTGTGCTGTTTGAATGGCAGATATTAACTACTATGGACTTGTGAGCGAGATGAGCTCCTTTAAAATTAACTATTGACTCCCTCAATCTGCAACTCTGCATCTGTGAAAGAATTATTTTGAGGGCATGGGAGTTGGTCTGGATCTGTGTTTTGTGATTTGTGCCATCCATTTTCATTTGAGGTGTTTGGTTGCATTATCCTTTTGTTGCTACAAATGATAAATCTTGAGGACTCTGAGCACTAGAGTTATATGAGGATAAAAACTATAAAGGTTTTCATTTTCAGTGATGAAACTAACAGTTTCCATCTTGGTTATACCTTGATTCATTGAAATTAGCTTTGGCATTTCATGGGTCTTGAAAAGTTTATTCGCAGTTCCACATTATTATCGATTGCTGGCAATGTAGTGGGTGAAACCTAGCACAGCTTCCAACCTGAGTTCCGTGCTTGATTTCACCTGTAGCTGATGATTGAAACTTGTGATTTAAATACTCAAAACTTTGTAGTGATTTGTTAATATTGTCTTTGCTAACTTCTCTCTTGACGCGCAGGATTTGTTAATATTTGTTAATATTGTTTTTGCTAACTTCTCTCTCGTGCTTGATTTGTTAATATTTTTTGAAGACCGATTCTTCGGATCGTTGGAGCTTAGCATGTGTTTGGATGGGAGACAATGTGGATGGGATGGTCCCGTCCCAGTTTTGTGGGATATGATGGTCCCATCTAATGTTTGTTTGAAATAGGATGGAACGGTTCCATCTAGTGTTTGGTTGGAGAGGTTGAGATGGGTGATATGGATGATATTTTTGACACCGTTAGCTACAGTATTTTGTGGACCCCGTATGTCATTTAAGGTCCTACATGTCATCCTGTATACATTTATTTTTTTTTCTTTCTTCCCCTTATCTTGTCCCGCCAGCCTCCTCCGGTCCTCTCCCGCAGCTCGGGACCTCGCCCCCGCTGATGTCGGACCCCGACCGCGCCGCCCAGAGCGCTCGCCCCCACCGGCCGAGGGCCCCAGCCGCCCCAGGGCTGCCGCCACCCCTGCCCCACCCCGCCAAGCCGGCGTCGGTCCGCCGCCTCCTTCCAACGGCGTGAACGAGGGATGACCCCGTCCGCCACTTTTGGTGGGACGGGGACGTCGCGCATCTGGAGGGTATATTTCCTCACAGGGATGTCCCCGTCCCACATGTTTCTCAACCAAACGTGCGATGAAGTGGTATCGTCCCGTCCCGTCCCACTTCGTCCCTGTAACCAAACGCAAACCGGAAAGGTTGGGCACCCCTTGGAAAAGTCTGAATCCCTCCAGAGGGAAGCTGGTATCTTCTCTGAATCCTTCAAGGTGGATTAGAGTAAATTAACACCATGATCCCGCTAACGCCAGCAGCAGCGACCGGGTCTCCCTCGCCTTCCTCTCGCGATGCACCACGGCGCTTTCTTGCACGGTTCTACGGCGTTGTTTGTTCTCGTCACTCGTGCCCAGCCACCCCCCAGCACGCCGTAGAACCAGGTGCCGCCGGTGATCTCGTCAGAGGGCTGGAAATCGGTGGGCATGAAGATCTTCCTGCTGCGGTGGCGCACGTCGCTGACCTCCTTGAGGAGCTCATGCCCCACGAGGGTGCGCACCACCTTGGTGGCGACGTTGGGGCTTATCGTCAGCTGCTTGCGCACGTCGAGCATCCACATGCCCTTGCTTCCCGCCTCGAAGATTAGGGTGTACACCTGCCGCTCCACGTTCGGGAGTTTGGCGAGGACCGCCGCCGAGATGGTCGGCGTCGCGGAATCGGGGGCAGATTTGGTGGGTTCGGAGGGCTTGGCATCAGGTGCAGGCTTCGAGGAAGGACGGGGTCGGAGGGCTTGGCATCAGGTGCAGGCTTCGAGGAAGGACGGGGCTCTTCCGGCGGTGGCGCCGGGCGCTTACGCGGCGGCATGGCGCGGGGATGAGGGGTGGGCGGCGGCGCAGGTGGGGTTCGGAAGGACGAGGAAGATGACGAGGGTTCTGGCCTATTGGGCCTTGGGCTTTTGATGTGGAGTTGATTGATCCAGTGATCCAGTTCACCACAGAGAGTCGCGGGGGGCCTTTTCGTGGCGATTCTGTCCATCGCTGCCTCCAATCGCACCATCCCTCGGCTTATCCACCCATCTCCCTCCTGCTATCCCCACCTCCTCCTATACCCTTCCACACAGCCTCACCGGGGAAGTCCATGCCCCTCCTCCCCACCATGGCCTCCCCATTCTCCACCTCCGCCGCGAGGGCCCTGCTCCCAGCCTCCACCTCCCGCCCTCTCTCCATCGCCGCCGCAGCCTCCTCAGGTAACAACATCTTACACTTCCTCCTCCTCCGCTCTTTCCCAGCGCCGAATCGAACACTCCTCGGCTCACTCTCCATTCTACTCGCAGGGCGCATTCCGGCGTCCAGGAAGGGGCTGGGGTTCCGCCGCGGCCGGTTCACCGTCTGCAATGTCGCCGCCCCCACCGCCGCCGAGCAGGTAAAGCCTCCCTAATCCTCTCCGCCGCTTTCGTTTTTATTTTTGGAGCAAACCGCTTTCGCTTTCGACGGGCCGTTTTTCAAAATGCGATTCGCGCAGGAGGCGAAAGCGTCGAGCGCCAAGGAGAGCCAGCGCCCCGTGTACCCGTTCGCGGCGATCGTGGGGCAGGACGAGATGAAGCTCTGCCTGCTGCTCAACGTCATCGACCCCAAGATCGGCGGCGTCATGATCATGGGCGACAGGGGCACCGGCAAGTCCACCACCGTGCGCTCCCTCGTCGACCTCCTCCCGAACATCCGCGTCGTCGTCGGCGACCCCTTCAACTCCGACCCGGACGACCCGGAGGTCATGGGCCCCGAGGTCCGCGAGCGGGTCCTCCAGGGGGACACCGGACTCCCCGTCACCACCGCCAAGATCACCATGGTCGACCTGCCCCTCGGCGCCACCGAGGACCGCGTCTGCGGCACCATCGACATCGAGAAGGCGCTCACCGAGGGCGTCAAGGCCTTCGAGCCGGGCCTGCTCGCCAAGGCCAACAGGGGGATACTCTACGTCGACGAGGTCAATCTGTTGGATGACCATCTCGTGGATGTGCTGCTGGACTCTGCCGCGTCGGGGTGGAACACGGTGGAGAGGGAGGGTATCTCCATTTCCCACCCTGCCCGGTTCATCCTCATCGGCTCCGGTAACCCGGAGGAAGGGGAGCTCCGGCCGCAGCTGCTGGACAGGTTCGGGATGCACGCGCAGGTTGGTACCGTCAGGGACGCAGAGCTGAGGGTGAAAATCGTGGAAGAGAGGGCTCGCTTCGACAGAGACCCGAAGGCGTTCCGTGACTCCTACAAAGAGGAGCAGGAGAAGCTCCAGGACCAGATCTCATCCGCTCGGTCTAACCTTGGTGCCGTGCAGATTGACCATGACCTCCGTGTCAAGATATCCAAGGTGTGCTCTGAGTTGAATGTTGATGGGCTCAGAGGTGATATTGTCACAAATAGGGCTGCCAAGGCGCTGGCCTCATTGAAAGGAAGGGACAAGGTCACAGTGGAGGACATTGCTACTGTCATTCCAAACTGCTTGAGGCATCGACTCCGGAAGGATCCCCTTGAATCCATTGACTCGGGTTTGCTTGTCATTGAGAAGTTTTACGAAGTCTTTAGCTAGATTATCTTTGAGGTAAATGTCCCTTAGTCACAAATTCTGGCAGCAGGCTTCTGTCCTGCTGTAACAACGTTATCTGGATATCAATTTTGTGCTTCTAGCATCATAATGTAGAATCCATTCTGTTCCATCTGGAATGCATGTTATGAGCTGAGGATGCTCTTTGCACTTCACCCTTCATTGTAACTCAATTGTTGCACCAATTGGACTGCACTAGAGCGTAACTTCTGCATTATGTGCTAAAGTGCTAATGTGCTATCTTTTAAACCTGTTTCAGTCTCTAGGCATATGGTTATACCTTGTTCAAATAATAGGACCAATATGTGGGCGCTGGAGATATCTGAGAGTGCTGTGTCAAATGGAGGATCTTGAGTAGAACTGTAGAAGTTGAAGTACATTTAGTTACCTCGCAAATTTTAGGGGATTTAATACTTGCTTGTAAGTGTCCTATTCAGTCTTGGGACTCTTTACTTTGAAAAATGAATATGCATTGTTTAGTTGGTGCTGGTAATGAGAAAATTTAAGTGATCCTAGTTTCTCTGGTGGAATGTAGTGTGCCATTGGTGTTAAGTGTACAGTACGTGAAGTGTAATTTGGCATTTTTTTTGCATGATAACAGTAAGGTGAACATATTTTCTAAACATTGGTGTGCCTACAAAATTGGCTTGAGGTCTCACTATCTCAGTACTTTTGTATCAGTCAAACAACATATCTGTTGGGTTATTCCATTTCAGAATTCGAGCAAGTATTGCTCTCAGTTTTAGAATTCTGACCTGGCACTAATAAGATTTTGTCTGTCCAATTGTAATGGTATTGTCACTTGAGAATGGTTCGCTTGTCAGTCTAGTATCTTCTACTTTTTCAAAGTTGTTTTATCATGCCCCTTTCTTTTTCTAATGCTCACTAATTGGTTACATTAAAGTTTTCTGCCTCAGTATCTCTATTTTTTTCTATGTATATTTCCTTGGCGACCAATTCTTTACTGCTTACTCATTGGAATGTTTAGTGTGCATGCTGCATAGATTAAAGTTGTCATGCTCATTTATTCATGGTTTTGTCAATGGAGAATGTAGGTTTGTTGGCCTCAATATCTCTGCCTAGTTTCTAGGTATCTAGTTTTGCCTTGCAACTTTTTTCTTGTGTTTACTGATTCAAAGGTTTTGCACGCTTAAAATTTTGTTTTGTAATTGGAGAATGTAAGTTTGTCAGCCTTGATATCTTTTTCTACGTGGGAGAGCTGCTGCTGTCAGCCTGGATATCTCAAAACTTTTTCCAAATTAGTTTTGTCAGCTCAGTTATATGAATAATATGTTTCCTACAGTATCTCAATTTCATTTAAGATTGTGATTGGTTTTGTCTTGTTCCTTCTGAACCTTGTTTTGTTTGCTGAATCAATTAATGCTCGCTAGTACTGAAGATTTTCTGTTTGTTAGATTGAAGTTTTTCATGGACAATTAGCATGTTTTTTATCAGTTAGATTTGAGAATGGTAGGCCTTGATAAGTTGGTACCTGTACACTTTTTACTAAATTATTTGGTTAGGACTTGTTTCCTGCTACATCCTAACTAGATTTGAATTGGCTTTGTCTTGTTAGCTTCTGAAACTTTTCTTCGCTCAGCCAATGCACACTAGTCTTGAAGGCTTTGTATGCTTGGACTAAAGTTTCTCTTTCACATTGTTCATGGTTGTCGATTGAAAATGGTAGGCTTGTCGGTAACCCAATTTGTCATGGTTTTGTCGATTGAAAACAGAGAGTAGCTTACTCGTCCTGATTTGTTTTGTGAATTTGGTGTCTTCTGAGATGAATATCCCTAAGGGCTTGTGTGAATAGAAGAGGATTGGACTGGAACGGGAAGGGAATTGAGTTAAAAATGAACTAATTTCCCCCTCCAATCCCTTCCATTCCACTTCAATCCACTACTACCCGAACAAGCCTTAATGGACTTTATACCTTCGACTGCAAACTATAGCTCAGTTATCCTCAGCGCGATAAACTGTCTAGCTGTTATAAATTCTTATAGCCATTTCATTGTGGCGCCAAGAAGCACAGTGTCAGAGTGTTTGCGTGCCTAGCAGAGCAGGTGTAGGCGTGTAGCAAGCTGCTTAGTGCTAAGCTTTCTCTATATGAACAGCATCAGCTTGCACGAGGTGTAATCGGTGCACGGCACATTGCCCCAGGCATTATCATACACGGCTCCTTAAATAAGCACATGTTTTTGTAAAGCACGAAAAAGTAAGAATAAGCATATGTTCAGAATAGGTTAACTATGTGACGGAAATCGAAGTACCGTTGTGTTTCATCTTTCATGGTATTACATGCATCATTGCGAAATGCCAGCATTCATAGGCTTTTAGAAGCCCAGTTTCTAGTTTCTTCATAAAATTAGACCAAATATAGTACCTCAAGACCTCTTGTCCCTAGGAAATACTAAATGAGTAACTGTGGCATGTCCGACGGATTCCTACGAATGCAGATGCAGTGCAGGCGTCACACTCGTCGGACAAAGTCCATCGTATGCGAAGCCATTCCCACATAAATTGTTTATGTGACACACCTTTTCAGCAGTGAGAAACCTTGTAAGAATTCAGGTTTTGGAAAAAAATGACGTGTTACTGTAGACCACACCGTAATTTGCTTAAAAAAAAACTATGGTAGATCGGAACTGGGCTGTTCTAAACAGGCCTTAGAGGTGTAGGAAGCCCAGGCGTGGGGATTATCTGGCCCAAAACACCGCAGGCCGAGCTGGGCCGGGAATTCTCCTCGCGTCCATCAACCTTGTCTTCTTCTTGTTCCCCCTCTGCGCGTTTTGTTTCCGCCGCTCCTTCCCAAATCCCGTCGTGAGTTGCCCGCAAAAATAAAATAAAATCCCGTCGTGAGTTCGCCGTCGGGACAGATGGGGTTCGTCGGCGACACGCTGGAGTCGATCCGCTCGATGCAGGTCCGCAACGTGCTCTCGCAGATCATCAGCCTCGGTCGGTGACGCCCTCCTGTGCCACTATCCCTTCTTCTTCTTCGTCTCTCCTGAATCTGTTTCCTGGGGCCCCCAGATCAGTGCGTTGGGACTTGGGAGCCGTGTAGTTCTTGGGTTGTGGTTAGGTCGATTCCACTAGGATTTTGGTGGGTAGTCCCGTTCCATTCAGATTTTGGGAAGGTTTTGGCCTGTAAGATCGGGGGCGGGGGTTCTTGTTTGTTACTGGTTGGGGTATCACTCATCCGCAATTAGATATTTTCACTCAACCATATTGGTGTTTTAACTCCTTTTCCTCTTGGCAGGCATGATTGTTACCTCGGCATTGATCATATGGAAGGGATTGATAGTTGTGACGGGGAGTGAGTCCCCAGTGGTAGTGGTTCTTTCTGGTAGCATGGAGCCTGGTTTTAAGAGGGTGAGTTATCTCCTTACACAAATTGGCAATGATCTTACATGTTGTATGTATACATGATATTTACGCACTGGATGGCTTTTCACTGGATGCTTAGCTGCTAGGACCGATTGTATTACAGTGATGCTGGTGGTTTACTGTTTTAGTAGGTTGTGGTCTTGGGCTTTAGTTGGATATACGTAAAGTTGCCAGAGTACGATTTCTCCTTCCCATGATAAAATACCTCTCTGAAATGACTTATCGAACATGATTAACTAGCACCAGTCTAAACTTCAGAAACCACTGCAGAAAGATGAGAATTGCCATTCTATTAAGAATGCATTTGGTCCTGTAGAAGTTCTGCTAGTTTCCACATGGTGAATGGCTGCATAATTACCTTAAGCTTTAGAATTCGGATTTTCCCTTTTAAGATGTGTGCCACTCTGGCTGCTGATCTGTTATGGTAAATATTATCTGCTGCTTAGATTTGACTTCAAGGTTCATCATCTGTATCCATATGAAGTGATAGCATCTTTTACACCAGTATGCCTGAATGGCTTGTTATCTGCTTTACAGGGTGATATCCTGTTTTTACACATGAGCAAAGACCCTATCCGCACAGGAGAGATAGTTGTTTTTAATATCGATGTAAGTCTACTGCTTAGCTGTGAATAAGCAGCTGAATCACGAATTCATCAGCTTTTCTGTACACCTCATTGTTATGTCTAATTTGTGCCTAACAATTCTCAACACTAAAACTTCACTTGACTGTTATCCATGTAGGGCCGTGAAATTCCAATTGTTCACCGTGTGATTAAGGTAAATACATATTGAAGTCTTAACAGTTCAAATCAAGCAATGATATTTGCTCTGGATTTTTCATGTTTGCTTTTTTGCTGGCTTGTTTGTTTACTCCTCTCTCTGTAGGTCCATGAACGTCAGGACACTGCAGAAGTTGACATCCTCACAAAAGGTACCATTTTTTTTGCGACCAATCTTTTTCTCCGGTTATTGAACTACTGTCTGGTACTAAGTAATGGAGAAAATGATAGCCAAGAACTGCTAGTAAATTATCTACTGTGCATGTCTCTGCAACATATTCTTTATTGACAAACTGCCTTTCAGGTGACAATAATTTTGGGGATGACCGACTTTTATATGCACACGGTCAGCTTTGGCTCCAGCAACATCACATCATGGGACGTGCTGTAGGGTGAGAATCCTCAACGTAGACAGCTTCGACCCTGCTGCTGCACCTGGTTAAAAATGATATTTGACTTTACCTTTTATACTGTGAATAGCTTTCTTCCATATGTTGGCTGGGTTACGATTGTCATGACTGAGAAGCCAATTATTAAGGTACGCTCATACTTACTGTTTCGTACCTACCTGAGAACAATTTTTGCTACATGTTGATGGAATACATCACTCATTCTCCTTATTAGTGTAGATGGGTTATTTATTTTCTAGATAGTTCTCAGAATGTATCAAAAGGGCTGCTTTAGATATGTTGTCTCTTGCTGCAGTACCTGCTGATGGGTGCACTGGGCTTGCTGGTCATAACATCGAAGGATTAAAGCTGTCAACCTCGTCATATAACTTGCTCTTATGGTGCGAGCAGTGACCTTATGATGTTTAGGGGAGCCATTCTGTTCCACCATGTATCAAATGGAAACTTTTCTTTTGTATATTTTGAGATGCCATCTAATAGTCAGTTTCTCATACAACATCCATCTTTTGATACTTCTAGTTCGTGAGTTGAATCCGTAATTGCAGTTGATAAGGACTCCTTTCTGGAAAAATCTTGTATGCCATCGAAGGGCAGTCTAATGCTGAATTGCTGATAATACCACTGGAATTTGACTGCTTTGAATGCCAAGCTAAATTTGAGGTTATAATAACATAAATAAAAAGGGAGAAAAACTGAGATGTTTGAGGACCTGTGTAAACTAAACTTTCAATAAATAAGTATAAAATTGAGAAAATTAACATGGGTTGGTAGAGAGGAGTATACAGTTACAACCTTGACAGTAGCATTGACTGAAAATGAGCTAGCCAACAGATGTAGAATTACACGTTGTCATAGGGGTTGCATTGACAGGTACATTGTGGTTGACTGGGGGGCTTCTAGACTGAAGCCCAAATTGCAATGTGATCTAAAACGTGGACGGCAGATTGACAGGCGGATGCATCAGAATCAGAAGGTGATCCAATTTCTCCTAGACAACACGACCCAACTTGTGGGCCATCTCAGCATTTCCAACCTTTTATTAAGTAGAATTCTCTCCATTGGTAGCGGACTGCTTCAACACTGATTTTTCAGTTAACTGATGTTTATCATTGAAATTATCGGAACATGTTTTCTGGTGTGTTTCCTGGCCTAAAGTTGTCGGAATTGCCTGAAATTTTCAGGTGTCATCTGTCATGCCGGAGCAAACTTTCTGAGATTTTGACATGAAATCGACAGGTTTCCATGTCATCTGTTTGCCTCAATCTGACCGGTCAAGGTTGTCACTTGCAAGGTGCTCAATCATCTGCCGGTGCCAGAATCCTGTGCGATGTTGAGATCCGGTTTTGGATTTCTGACTCGCGGTTTGAATTCCGAACTGTTCTGCAGGTTTCATTTTCGTTTCATCCCATGGTCTCTGCCTCTCTGGTTGTCACGGCTGGGGCGGCACTTTTGGGTCACCGTTCTGCCGTACTTTTGCAGTACCAGGGTTACTGGACCTGCCGTCCTGCATTGCGTTTGGTCTCTGGTGATGGTGAGAGTCTTCCAGGAGCCGGCTGATCTTTGTTGTTTTGATAGAGCTTTGACCTCCTTAATTTTCCATGGAACTTGTATTGTCGAAAGTGGTTAGGCTGTTGCCAGAAGGTTAGGATTAATTGATGCACTTGTCTTCTAACCTAAGGTCAAATCATTCGAAAGGAGGATGCATAGTCTGGATAAGTAGGAGTTCAGCTGCATATACTATACTTGTTTTGTTTTGTGATGGAGGGATTTTGTTGTGAAAAAAAACATGTTCATTTTATTATACATCCTTCGATTTCTCAATGATAATGAAAAATTCTTGGAATTCCTCCTGTTTCTCTATAGGGGATCATAATTGCGTTATTTTTATGTCAGATTCAGACGGTTTCTACGCAGATTCTGAGAACATTTAAGAAGAGGCCGGCAAGCTTGTTCCGAGTGTCGAATTCCAGCCTTAACTACATGGCTGCTTTGACCAGCCGAAAACCTAACCGGGCAATTAGTTCATGCATTCGAATTGCAAGGCTGCAAACCTACAACTGCACCTGCACTAGAACATGAAATGTCCAACACGACACCAACACATGTACACATCTTTAATCTTCTCCTAGAAAGAAGGAGCAAGCAAATGAAGAAAGGTTTGTTCGTTTCCCACCACCATTAGGTTTATGGTATGCATGCACACGCATTAGTTTAATTAGCCACACTAATCTTGTCAAACCTGTCTTTGACCAGATTCATTGCAGACGTTCCTAGAATGCGCCACAAAGAGAGAAATACCAAGTCCCAACTGTATACTCCAAAACAGAGCCGTATTTGCTCCTTATCAGCTTGAATGTCTGTTTGAAACTCCTGTTCCATTTGTTCTAAAACAGGGCTTTGGTTCATATAACTTCTTGTTCTTCTTTTTAAACCAAGGTTGTGATTTTTAAACACAATTCCACATCTTAAGAGAAGTAGTAAGTAAGAACCTCGAAATCCATTGAACTTATTAGCTTCAAAAGTAAAAAAAAAGGTAAATAAATAAAAGAGGAACCCATTCTCGTGTAGTGTCCTCTTGATGTCGGCAACACACACATTATCACTATCACTCAATATTCTATGTTGGGATGTTTAGCTCGGCCGAGACATCTTTGCTTTCTTGATAAATATTTTATGCACCATGTATGGAGATTGATCCAACAAAGATTGATTTTTATTAGAAAAGAAATATAGGAAACACACAGTAATTGTGCCAAACTTGGCCACCTTTCCTGATTAAATATCCAACATATGTTGATGTTGCTTGCCATTATGAAACCAAGCTATACTTCTGAATTATCCAAGTGTCACTGCAATTCCACACGTGCACAGATATGGAGTGCTCCCTCTTGCGACACGTGTGGTTGTTGGACCGAGGGGACTTGCAGGGCAGTGTGCGATGCTCTTTTTCCCTTTCGACGAAAAAGTGCGACACGTGCTGCGTGCGTCGTGCATGTCGTGACACTTTCCTGAACAGGTCCGATCCTTTGGTTCCAGTGGCCTGGCCTGGCGACACGTTGCCATTAGGATCGCTATTATTGGAAAGTGACGCATGGTAAAAAGGTGTACTCCGCATCTAAATTACCAAATTTATACGATTGATACCAAAAAAGTCTAGTTTCTTTTTTAAATATATTTTATAGTATATCTATTCGGTGCCATAAATTTTTATGATCCTCTCTGTAATTTTGGTTAAACATAAAATGATTTGACTCTCAAAAAAATTAGAATCACTTATAATTCGAAATGGAGAGTAACACAGAGGGTTGCCCTATTTTTCTTATGATAGGATTGTTAAGCTTTTGATTGAAGAGCAGAGCTCGCCTCTCAGGAGAGATCAGACTCATAATTGTACGGCATAAATATTTGTTTTCAGGATTTCAAATTAAAATTTTCTTTCTTTCTTTCTTTCTTTCTTTGTGAAGATTAAGTTCAGTTTTCTTTGTGAACATTAAGTTCAGTTTCTAGTGCCAGATTTAAAATGACGGCACTATCGTGCAAGACCAGTGCGGTGTATTAGTAAATTCATTCGCACCTAAATAAATATGTAGTGGAAGAAGCTATGTTGTTTAACTTGGCTTTTGTTTTTTTTACTCATAAAAATCCCATGCAAAATTAACATGGCACTTTGTGTCGTGGATGTTCATTTTGCAAGGACCTGATAGATTGACCGAAGGAATCAGGCCGTCGTGTATTCTGACAAATAGAACTGATCAAACTTAGGCTTCGTTTCGAGATAGGGACTAAAATTTAATCTCTGTCACATTGAATGTTTAGATATTAATTGGGAGTATTAAATAAGGTTAATTACAAAACTAATTACGTGAATGAAGGCCAATTCGCGAGACAAATCTATTAAGCCTAATTAGTCCATGATTTGATGATGCTACAGTAAATATTTGCTAAATTATGAATTAATTAGGTTTAATAGATTTGTCTCACCAATTAGCAACGGCTTATGCAATTAGTTTTATAATTAGTTCACGTTTAATCCTTTTAATTGGTATCAAATATCTAATGTGACCTGAACTAAAGATTAGTCCACGATCTAAACAGTCCTCGTTGAAATCGATCGAGTAAAGAAAAGTTACAGCCCAGTTGACCAGTTCAATAGGAGTAGTAATTTTCCAAGAAGTCGGGAGGATGTTGGAACACGAGAGTTGACGACATCCACTGCGAAAAACTACACTACCCGTTTCCCACTATGCGACACGTGTCTCACGACTTGAAGAGCTGCACGATTCAACCTCCATAGTGTGTCACGAAGAAAGCACTGTCTGGACTTCCTGTCGCACATTCTCTCAACATTAATGGTTACTAATACAAATTGACGACGAATATGTATTGCTGCTCCTTTTCTTTTTAAAACACATATTTAGGATACAAACTTTATAAATTTTGACAGGCAATAGTCAAATTATAAGCACATTTTTTGAAAAAAAAAAGAATTACACGCACGTTTCATGTATAAAACTTGTTCTAGTACTCAATTCTTAATTATTCAGACCAAAGTTTATCAGTACTACTAGGCAGAAATATTTTTGCTAAGATAATGGCATCATGAGCACCTCAAGTCCTAGTGCTCTGGTCTATAATTACATTAGGGTCCCTTTTCTGCAAAGACTCTTCTTTTTAAAGTTCTATCTCTAGCCAAACACCAAACACCAACCACGTAACCAGAGGAAACTAACCTCACTTCTGCGACGCCACGTAGATAAAAGTTTAAGCTAGGTACGAAGTATGAGCTCTAAGCTTGTGAGTTTTGTGACAATTGTAGAAATTTCATGGTATTGTGATAGTATCATGTCATGTTTTATTTGGATAATACTACACCTTTTATTCGGCTAGTAGTAATACCAGGGGCGGATCTGCAGGGGGTGCTGCAGCACCCCCTTAGCCTATGAATGTGCAAGTAAAATTAGGCATTTAGGCTTGAAGATAGCACATAAAATTGAGAATTAGCTCAACTACAGGAGGGCCAGCACCCCCTTCGTCCCCTGAGTAATACCATGTTTCATACTACACTAGGAATTAATATCTTGATGCAAACTTATTTTACTGGAACTAAATAGTAACTAGTACTTAGCTCGATTTAATTAACCGTGTTAGGGGTAGTTAACACATAAATTACTGGTCGACATCATTCTGAAGTTACGGAAGCCTACCCAAGTAAATATCCATTCACCCAGCCTCTTTTAGGACACGTAAGGCGCAGACAGGTTTGCCAGAATGCTAGATAAGTGCGTCGCATTACACGCATGAATCCATGGTCAAATGGATGTGAAATCTGACCTAATCTTGTATTTTCTTTTGTTGGAAAGAGAAGAGGAAACTGAATTGTGTTTGCTTGAGTAACGTACTTTGTACTTTCTTTTGAAAATACTATTTTCATTCATGTATACAGTATAGTATTCTCCATGACTCTGTCCTTTTGTTCCAAATTAGAAACCGTTTTAGATCTGTACTAAGTCAAAAAAAATTATAAGCATCTATAATATCCAAAAAATGCACTACGAAAATATATCTCATGGTAAGAATTGGTGAACGATATCAAACAAATTTATTAGCATCTATAATTTGGTATTATAAATATTTATGTATTTTTTATAAACTTGATTAAAGATAAAGAAATTTGAAATTCGACTTAGAGCAAATCTAAAACGACTTATAACTTGAAATAGTGGGAATAATACTTTATTTTACCATAAAGCAAAACCTAAGCCTAGCTATCTGGCAAGCGGAATTAAAAAAATGCAGAAGTTCGTACAAACAAAAGGATGTGCGCAAGTAGGAACAAAGTTTGGAAATGTAGATTCCTTAGTAACTTGGATGAAACTAGGAATGTACGCACGCATTGCATCTTGGATAAACATGTCGATGATCACTGTTCTAGTTACGGCAGACAAGTTGCGTTCATCTGCATGTCGACTGATGCTTATCCGCCCTTGGGATAATGTTGTGTTACTATTGCTTCCTCTGTTTGCAAACGATAAATGAACATTTGACTCAAGTATACGCGTGGTTGAAAATCTAGCCATTGACTCAAGTAGAACGCATTACTCTAGTTTTCTCTTTTATAGTTATCTATAGGGTAACCAGGACTACTCCCTCCGTCCACAAGACCGTTCATTTAGAAAATTTTAGATAAGATAGTAGCAATGCTAAAAATCAAAAGTACCCCAAATAACTCTTCTTAATTGGATGGATTACCGAGTAGAATTAATTATGAATGTACGCTTGTAGTAATTGTCGGACCTATTAGCCTTCCTTATTTAGTGAGTTTGACTTGGTCATCGATGACGAGAGTAAATGATCGATTCATTAATTGAGCCAGAAGGTATTACGAGGGTCTTTGTTGGATGACCTGAAAGTTATATAAACACTCTTTGTGGGATAAGTTTTGAAGTCTAAATCAACAATCTTTGTGGGATGGAGGGAGTATGTCTTTATCTACCTATAAATTTGTGACTCCAAATAGTTTACTTTTACGGTTCGGATAAGGTTGTGTTTGGCAAGATTCCAGTTCCTGAAAATTTTTGAATGACTTGGAGTTAGATATTGATAGCTCCAAAAAAATACTGAAACTAGAACTGGAGATACATCATGAGCATTTAGATGAATCAATTTATTCATAATTTAGACTAAATACTGATATTTCACTTTACTTTAGTCTTCAAACTACATATCAAAGCTGGATCTCGGAGCTAAAGCTATGCCAGGCCCTTAAATCCAACCTTCCAGATTCACAAGAGAGTATCGTGCTAGAAAAGTGGGTAAAATGGGGAAAACATGCAATTTTTGGAACATTTAACGTTTATGCTTTAAACGTTTTTTTTCTCTTGGACAGAAAATTAAAAATATGAAGAACTTTTCCATGTTTCTCTTTTTTTATTATAAGAAAACCATTGAATGAGAAATTTGGCCGCAAATTAATTAATTATGCCCAGCTCGCCTTTTTACCTTCTCTTGCTGCCTACTAAGCTAAGCTTTTTTTTTACTTTATCAAAAAAAAAAAGCTAAGCTTTTGATCCGCCGCTGCATGCAGTTCACATGGATCACATCCGCAGCGCCTATATAAATGGACACATGTTGCTCGCCAAGGACCGCAAACCATTTCCGAGAAAAGGTCTCGCCTGTCACGTAGCTAGGGCGGCGTCCGGCCGGCGAGTGCGCTCCTGCGTGTTCAGGACAGATTGTTCATGTGCCACGCCGCGGTGGCGGACCCGGGGGAGCAGCACGGGCGGCGGCTTCTCGCCGCCGGCGACGACGGCGGCGGCGGCGGAGGAGACCGCCGCCAGCAGCAGCTGCCCGCGATGATGGAAACCACGCTGCCATCGTCGTCGCCGTCGCCGGCGGCGCTGTCGCGGGGCAGGCAGGCGCGCGAGATGTCGGCCATGGTGGCCGCGCTGGCCAGGGTGGTCGCCGGCTCCGCGCCGCCGGCCAAGAGGCACCACCAGGCCGTGCAGGAGGAGGAGGCGTGGTGGCCGTACGACGAGCTGGTCGCCGAGCCGTCCCCTGCCTTCGTGCTCGACGGTAAGAACGCACGGCAAAAAATTGCATGGCGTTTGGTGCAGTAGCATCGACACATATGCATGGACATGTGATTTTTTTTACCATGTTTCCATTTTTAATTGCTCCCGCATGAGTAAGGGCTGACAACACACTACGAATCTAGCATTTCTCTTAATTTTATCTACTAATTAACCCACTTGTTATTTGGATCTCGTGGTAGGGCATAGGATGTCGATTTGTGCTACTTGCTACTACTATTCTGTATGAGTTGCACACGCATCGTGCAACATGCAATGCTCCGTTTGCATCCACACGCACGCAAGTGCTCGATCGTCTCTTTTAAGAAAGGGGAAAAAAAGAATGCTACCAACTAAGCACGTTTAGTTCATTTGTCTTTTCTTTTCACACTCTCTTTTTTTTTATATAAAAGAGAATAAAAGATGTCTAGAATCTGCACGCTTCATTTCGTGAAACCACCTTTGCTTCGAATGCGTGGGATTTATTTGGCTTTTCTTTATTTGTGTATTAGCATACTGGGGAAAATGAACTATGAAACTTGTTCGAAGAGGTTGTTAAAATTTAGATATTTTTAGATACTATAAAGTGCATTAGCAATCTGCATAGCCTCCTTAGATGGTTCAGAAAAACAGAGCAAGGAAGGTGCGAAACTGAGGAGCTAAATTATCCGATAAGCTTGTCAACGCTGACCGCCACTCTTGTCTTGGTGCTGCAGTGTTTCTCGATTTTTCGAGCAAAAGTGTTACTCTTTTAAGAGATTTGTAATGAGATTCTTTTCAATTTGAGATAAGATATTTCTCCTATGAATAAGTTAGTAATCTCCTCTGAATTTTGTAACCTTTATGCAGGCTACGGCGCGACGCAGCCGCCGCCGGAGCAGTGCTGGCCTCCGGCGGCAACAGAGGCGGCGACCTCGTCGCAGACGCAGTACCGTGCCGCCGCGGCCGACGAGGAGCTAACCTCGCCGTCGTCCGCCGGCGCCGGTGGCAGCAGGGCGGCGCCGCGGAAGCGGTACCGCGGCGTGCGGCAGCGGCCGTGGGGGAAGTGGGCGGCGGAGATCCGGGACCCGCACAAGGCGGCGCGCGTGTGGCTCGGCACCTTCGACACCGCCGAGGCCGCCGCCCGGGCCTACGACGGCGCCGCGCTCAGGTTCCGCGGCAGCCGCGCCAAGCTCAACTTCCCCGAGTCCGCCACGCTCCCGTCCCCGCCGCCACCAGATCCGGCCTCGCGCCCATGGCCGCCTCCGCCGTCCAGGCCGGACGCGCTGCTGGAGTCGCAGGCGCCCCACACCGGTGGCTTGGAGCCGTACGCGGAGTACGCCAGGATCTTGCAGAGCGCCGGCGGCGACGATCCTGGTGGCTCGTCAAGTAGCACGTTGCCTCCTCCTCCTCCTCCTGCAGCAGCGTACAGCTTCACAGCAGACGGCGATACACGACTGAGCATGCTCTCGCCGCTACAGAGCCGCGGCGCCGGCGCGCCAGGCAACCCCGCGGCGGCGTGGGCGAGCCACTACTACGGCTCGAACCCGCTGTGGCAGTGGGACCAGTCAGGTTGACCGCCGTCAACGAAAAGGGGGCCCGGGAACACAGATATTCGGTCAACCGCCTTTAACGCCACGTGGTGAGCGGTCAACGGTTTCAAACGGCGGGGAAGTCGTGGGGCGGCACGAAACGCCACGTGAAATCTCGCTGTCACTGACAGGTCGGCGCGGGGCCTGCCAATATCGGATGACGCTTTGTGTCGTGGAAAGACGCCGTCAAGCTGCTGTGCGGTTGCCGCGGTCATCAAACGGCGAGCTCGGTCAGATGGACGGCGCAAAACGGCAAAGGTGATTAGGACACCCCGATCTCTTGGAGTCACCAGCTTGGAGAGAATCGAAGCCCTGGGCATGGATAACTTTCTTCATTTTTTGTTCTTGACTTTAGATACCATGTTGGATCTTGGAATTGAATTCCATTTTAATAATTATTTTTTAATATAAATTAATTAAGCTAATATAATTGTATGTGGAGTATATTTGTATATTATTGTTGGTCATACGGGAGAGATACTTATGTATTGCACTTCTGCTATAGGGAAACGAGTCAAAGAGCGTGCTATAAGTTGCATATTAGAAACGTAGCATGAGGATCTATAGAATCAATTTCCATATCCCACCCTCATAAATTTAAGATAGGCTTATATCTAAACTTTGAAAAGTCGTGGAATACCACATTCCAAGATAAATAGTTTACTCCATTAACTAGATTTCAATTCCTTCAAAATAAAGGAAGACCTTAAATTTGATGTTCAAGTGCTCCCTACAACTAACATGTGCAATTCCCTGCCGGTACTCAACTCAACATGTGGTAAGGTTTTTCAGGTGAAGCTGTCATGTGCAATTCCCACCCACGACTCCATCACCACGATGCCTTTGCATAGATGGTACTACATGAGACAGAAGAAATATCGAAAGATGTTCGCATGAAACCTGAGATGAGTCGCTGAACTTTTGAACTCTTTATAGTAGGAACATAACCCATTAAACTAAGTCTTTTGAGACGCATCCAGTTCATAATACCTGCGATGAGCCTGGATCTGCGCACAGATTCTAACAGGGAAAAGGCTATTCTCGGAGCGAACAGGACCGTCGCGCTCCCTAGTCCAAACACGGCATGCCGCTGCTCGCTAATCACCACCAGACAGCAGGCAAGTGACGACGTGAACGAGCGATCTAGACTGTTGAGACCTCGATCGGACGGCCAGGACAGCACAGACCAGTCCTCGCGTGGGCCTGTCGTCCATCTTCATCACGCCTTACGTTTCGTCCGACAAACAAAAGTACAAAACAACCATTTCCTTACGCCAACATGGTTGCTTAGATACGCCGTCACGTCACGAGAAATGCACCTTGCAGTAGGTGTTTGTGTACGTGCATTTGACCACGGCATGTTCTTTTATTATCTAATAGATATAGTTGACGATCGAGTTCATTGCTTATGAAGACCATGCACTATCTCTTCATCCTCCAAAAGGTAATAAGAAATACAAGATCAGCTGCTGAAAGTTGGGACAGCTCCGTAGTACGAAGATGCAGTCGCAAATCCAAACTGTGCGCATAGGTTATAGTACTATAAAACAAAACTGATTACAATGGCACTTGCAAATTCAAAATCTGATTGCAGCATCACATTGACTATGTCTATATACAAATAAAGGAACGTGGTTGGACTAGGTATATCAAGTAGAATGTGCCAGTTGCAAATCCGAGGCAAAATATAAGGTCCCAATGCACAACAGGCGGCAGGTCAAGGTACATGCCAGATGCCCTGCCTGCCCTGTTTCCACACGAGCAGCATTGCTTTAGTGACAACATCCAGAACGGGGTGGATGGACAGCAGTTTGAACTTCCAAAGAGTGCTGTCCTCATGCTGAAGAATGAGGAATTGGGACAAAGCATTTTGAACGCAGAATTGGAGTGGTTTGGAATTTTTTGCTCCCCCATGTCAACATTTAGGTTATGCCTGCTCCTACCACCTGACGTTCAGCAACCTCCTTCACTGAGCAAAGTCATTGGCAGCTACCATCGATGCAAAGACATGGAAGGTCAAGACAGTGGTGGTTCATTCTTTTGCATATTATTACTCTTGAAAACTGATACACCAATAGCTTTCCTATCAAAAGAAAAGGTTACCAGTCCCTAAATACAGTTACTTAGTTAGCATGATGCAAAACATAAAAGACTAAGACTCTAAGAGCAAGAGTTTTACATTAACAGTCATATTTTTTTCTTGTTTTTTACATGATATCCATTAACGTGTCAGGCATAAGGAATCTGCATGCATATGTATGTGCCAAATGAAAAGGAAAATGGCGGGCAGATGTGGCCAGTTATCAGAAATAAAGCCTAATCTGGTTCAAACATGGATACACTAATCTGGGATCTCACTCTGTAGAGACTGACCTTGCTCAAATTGAATTACACTGCCGTGAACTTAATTTACTACGCCAAAATTTAGTAGTTATCATTTGCAGCTAACTGAATCTTCTACAAAGCAGTCTGAAGAAGAGATTACAAGTAGATCCATTAGTTTGTGGTAGCTCTGGCCCATGGCTATGAGAAAGGTCAACATCAACCAAGACAACAAGAACAATGCTCTTCTAGCACTGGATAAATTGTATTAGTACTTCAGTAGGGTAGTACACAAAAATTTAAATATATAAATAAAGCCAGTCACAAGTGATTGCACATGTTCCATTTTCAAACTTCTGTCAGTGGATATGCGATAGTGCTTTGATAATTCTTGCTACACCTAGTGCAGGTTTAGGTGATTTATCAAAGTGAGGAGGCACAAGAACCCAGAAGTAACTCGCTAGGCACCGCCACTTGGGATGGTAAATGGTCACACCTGTTCTGGCACTTCGCCCAATTCTACTTTCTTTCAGAAAAGAGAAAGGAAACTAACTCTTGGAGCCTACCACATTCATGAAAAATATAGTTTATAGTCGATGATGGTTGGGGTTGACTAGGCCACCTATGTCCTTGGGTAAGGAATCCTAGAAGATAGCAACTACCCAAACTGAACAGCACACAAAAAGTGATCATCTGAAGTGGCTGCTCAGTAGGACATTTGCAACCTAGGATTTACTAACTAAATAACCATAGCTCAATATGTCTCTATGAGAGTTTATTTGTTCCAAGTTCCGATAATTGGACAGACTTCATACAACAGCAACATAGCCTTTCAGTCCTAAGCAAGTTGGGGTAGGCTAGAGTTGAAACCCAACAAGAGCCACAAATCAGGGTTCATGCACATGAATAGCTGTTTTCCAAGCACTCCTATCCAGGGCTAAATCTTTAGGTATATTCCATCCCTTCAAATCTCCTTTTATTGCCTCTTCCCATGTCAATTTTGGTCTGCCTCTCTTCATATTGGACAGACTTCATAAACCTAGGTTAACAATGACTCAAATTATATTACTCGTTCAAGAATTTACTTACTCATGCCAGGGTTCCTAAGGTTGGTTGCTATGATGTCGAAATTGAATCCAGTAGTCCCCTAAATCATTACTAATTCTAAAGGTATTATATTATTGCAACTATGTAAAATATGTTTCAACTAACTGCAACATCCAGGAAAAAAAGGTGCTTTTCAAAAGCCATTGCAATGACAAATGGAGCCTTATACTGGCAAACAAAAATTAAATGGGCATGGAAGCAGCCACAAGTTTTCTCATTGCCTCATCAGTCAGGGGCATTTCTGGTGTTTCTGCTGTTGGATAATTGCTTAGCTCTTGTTTCACTCTTCCTTTTGCTGAAAGTAAATGGAGCAGGTAAGCTCCTTGGCCAATAGTGGCCACTGCCAGCCGTATATGGCAGCAGTGCCATGACTAGAAGGGCAGTATGCCTTGTCATGTATAGTACTAGTAGTTGGTAGTGTAGTTGGTAGTTTCACTCATACCATTGTGTACTCTAGTTTGACTTTGTGCTCTATAAAGAGTAGATGAGCAGCTGCAGCTCAAATCAGTTCAGCAGCACCAATTGAACCTGTGCAAAGTGTTTGTGCGTGTGTGTGCTGTTCTCTCATCCCCTTCTTCTACCTCCAGATAGTGTGGGTGTGTGATGTGTTCTAGGAGTTCTAGGAACTCACCTTGGCCATTGCCAACATCTGCGACATCCAAATGCTCTTAAAATCGGATGCTTTAAATTTTGAACCATGCAGAATATATATTGATTCTCCCCCAAGAAAACGGTATGCGTAGCTTGTGTTCAATAAAAGCAGTTAAGATAAGCATACACAATTATCGTCGTCGTTGTTGCCTGACTCGCCTCCTTCTCTGAGCTGTTGGTGGTAGCTTCTCCGAGGGCCCACAAGGAAGTATAGTTCCTGTCTCTTGCTCTATGCGTTTCTTCAGCTCTCTCAGAATTCGGATCTGGCCCAATTTTTCCGGAGATAATTTTTCCCAGTAAATTCCTGCATACGGAAGTCCCCAATATCTGGTCACATAATGCTTATTTGCAGGTTAAACAAGTAATAGTAACCAGTCAAACCTTGTGGCTTCGGGATTGTGGTCTTTGTGAAGATGACCTGAGTCGGGGTGCAGATAATGTCAACCGGCACATCATGAATTAGCAGCTTCTCCACTGGAATGTCATCCACTAACTGCTTGTCATGCACTGTAAGCAAGCATAGACATCGTTGCCAGTTGTGTTAGTGACTAGCCGCGAAATAAATATGCAATAACTAGTAAATTTCTAGCCCAACACAAGAAACAATGCGCTAAAAGTTTTCCAACTCAACAAAAGAATATATGAGGCATGCATGCAAAGACGATATCCACTTATCTCAAGCTTTGCTAGAATCACAGGCTAAAATAGTTGTTGTTTGAGCTCAAAAACAAGAAGAAATATATAGGATCCTGTGTATCAATAATACTGAATTACTGAAAATCTGACCCATTTAAGAAAAAGTTTGCCAGCAAAATCAATAAAGAGAACTCACCAGTAGTTACTATCATGGTCGAATCATCTATAGCTCCCATATACCGAAGCATTCCATATTCCAGCTCTGCGAATCCCTGTAGTCGAAGTTCATAGATGAAGTTATGGATGAAGAACAGGAAGAGCTTAACTTTGTTAAGAACAGTTTTTCATTTTAAGGCAGTGTCGACTGGACAGAAGACCATCAATTTGATCTAGTTTATTTTCTGTCAAAGGAAGGGGGAAAAGAAGGGGAAACCGTGAAAGCTTCATTGGTGCTCTATTAACTATTACTGTTCAAATGTAGAAAGAAACAACAATATCTACTTGATTTCAACTGTATATACAAGAGAGAATAGTTACCTCACCCTTCCCCAACCGTGCTCCTGAACTTGGATCAACTGCTACTGATCCAATCACAATCAAATCCACCTTAATCCTTTCATCTAGACCTATTGGCCTCCCATATTTTGCTGCACCAACAGAAGTGCATGCTTCAGGAACACATCCAATGGGTATCATTTGAGAGTCCAGAACTGAGAAAAATCCTGTCCTTAGCCGAGGTTGTGGAGTCAACAGTTTTTTATCACCTGGATGACAAAAAGGAGCATCAGATCAAAACTTGAAAATTGTACAGCAAACTTGGACTCCTAATGCAACGAGTATGCCTTTGTTTGCAGCACAAAAATTCTACGAGATCGAGTGCTACTACTACTGACTTAAGGAAGATAATTAGGAAAGAGTGATATACTGACATATGCACCCTGTGGAAGTGAGCAAGAATCGACCTCATATATCATGCTCCACATACCTAATTCAGAACTCACTATTTAAGGGCAGTTCAGAACACACTTGATCATACAACGTTACACCAGAAAAAGTGACTTCAATAACCTGTCTAGCTGCAGGAAAGGTTGTCAATACTGACAGCTACTCTACTTGTGTAAGCAAAACAAGGATCAAACTGACAGTCAATCTAAGAGGCAGATGTACTACAGTTTTGATATGTATCGTCAGACAAAATTTGTGCAGATGCTAATATGCTACTGCTAGAAAGAATATTTAGAGATGTTAAGGCCATCATAAGTAGTAGCAGTCACAGGTAACTGACCTGACAGCGTTAAGAACCGAACTTGCTTCTGAGGCGAGTCAGGATTGACCTTTACCCACTGGGAATTCTGAAATACGTCAAGCCTCCCCAACTGGTGACATATTGAAACATTGTGATATTAGTGATTGAGTGCATAAATAAACTGCTAAGCAACAAGAATAGGACCTTGGATTGCATGTACAATAGGCTTTAGAATATAACTAAGCAAATTGTATTTGGATGGATCAACAAGTGTAACACATGCTATAGCGTAAGCACCTGTTGATATCAAGAAACTGCTGTCACGTTACAGTTTCTTACACATTTAGATGAACAAGATAACAAAGCAATTTGTTGAAGCACCCCATTCAATAGGATAGCTGAAACATTTTAGGTGTCTCACATCACATTCACATTATAACTGAAAACAGGCCTGGTGAAATGCAACGCACCGTTTGGCAATCAATATCACGTTGTCAATGAAGATCCAATTCATCTGGCATGATTTCACATTACACATGCTCTGATCGTGATCGTGATCGGAACTGATTCGTGCTTAGCCCTGCTAGTGGGGCGGGTTGATACGGGTATTTTGGGGCGGGTCCACGCGCGGGTTTTGTTAGGATGGGTAGGAATGGGTACCAGAGGTTAATGGGTTGGGGCGGGTTGGGTGTACTGAAATGCGGGTCGGGGGCGGGTTGGCCTCCCACATCATGCGGCCAGCACCCCGCACGCGAGTCGCCGAGTCGCGAGCCGCCCCACCCTGCGTCCCTGCCGATTGCCCTCTCTGGATACGCCACCAAGTCCGTGGATCCGCCGCTCTTCCATCTACCGCCGAGTCCGGAGCCCCTTGTGCCTTTGCTCCGGCGACGCCGCCGGTGCCAGCACCGTCTGCCGCAACCCCCGCTCCCGCCGCTCTCCTCCAACAACGGCGGCAGATCCAGGTACTCTTCTTGCACCTCCCACCTTCCATCCCCTCCAGATTACCCCTCCCCTTCTTCTCCTCATCAACTCATCCCGATCTGCAGGGGCGGTACCGAGGAGACGGAGCTGTCGGCCTTCAACCCTTCTTCTTGCTTGATCTGCAGGGAGGCGCTAGATCCAGGCCCCTCGCGCCGTCCTCCTCCCATTAGCAGGCTAGGCTAAATCGCCAGCCACAGTACCCACACACAGGTGCGCTATCTTTGTCCAGCAAAGAACCTCTGCAAAGAACCTCTGCACGAGCGACATGATTAGGAGGAATGCATAGTTAACCGACCAAATTGATTCTTCCATTTCGATTATTGTTAGTTAGTTCACGACCTGGGTCAGTTTGACAGTTTTATGAAGGGTTACAAACATCTATTGTACAGGGAAAATTAGGCAGTACAATTTTTTCACAACTTTATGTGTTTGACTAGTAAAAAGGGGAAATGCTCTGCATCCAATTGCTCTGCATCCAAAGGGGAAATGGTTTATACGACTCTATTGTACTGGTATAACAAAGTGATTTTTAACTCTTTGATTAACAAACAAGCAACGACCAATGATGTCAGTATGTATAGCAATAAAGAAAAGGTCTAGGACAAAAGTTTATTGGTTCGTCTAAGCTTCTCTGCTACTCTACCTTTATTTTCACACCATGAATGAGCCCAGCTAGTGCTACAGAAACTACATGGAGGGCCTTTGGTGCTTCTCTGCTAGTGCTACTAGTTAAGCTGAAACCTTGTCAGTTTGTTAAATAGAGAGCGTTGCTTCTACTTTGTGCTATTATCAGTTCATCTGTTTCATTACGAAATCTTGTCAGTTTGTTAATTTGGCAGATGTCACTCTACTTTTACACAACGTTGCTTCTACTTTATACTTTATATTTTTTGAAACAGATGTCTTCTCATCGGTTAGAGGCCTCTGGTACTAGTGAGAGCACCAACAACAATTCCTCGCAAACACCAAACAGAAGGGCACCAGTCTGGGAATATTATGAGCCGGATTTGGTCGAGATAGATGGTGTCCTAAAAGCAATTTGCAAGTACTGTGGAACAAAGTTGACTGCGAACAGAAAATCAGGTACAAACAGCCTTCGAACTCACATTGCAGAGCATTGCCCCACAATCCCTAGTGATGATAGGAACAAATTTGTCGCTACAATGAAGAAAAAGCCTGTAGATAGTTCATTCACCTTTAATCAACAGAGAAGTCGTGACTTGATGATTGCATGATGTGTTAGAGCTGATGTAGCATTCAATAAGTTTGATGATGAAGGGTTTGAGCCTTGGATGGAATCATTGCAACCTGCATTTAGATGCATAGGGCGACAAATGATTCGTAATGAATGTGTTGCTAAGTTTGAGAGAGCAAAGATAGAATTGCGAAGTGAACTTCAGAGTCTTAACTCTCGCATTTGCTTCACATCTGATCTTTGGACATCAAACTAAAAGTTGGGATATATTTGTGTGACAGCTCACTATATTGGCCCTGATTTTGTTTTGAAGAAAAAGATAATTGCATTTAAGGATCTGAAGTATCCACATACGGGTGTAGCTATTGAGGAAGCCATTACAACTGTTCTAATAGATTATGGTATCAAAGAGAAGATGTTTACCATCACACTCGATAATGCAACAAATAACAAGGCAGCTTGTGATCTTTTGCAAGAAAGCGGAAAGTCTGACATGTTATTTGGTGGTGAGCATCTTCTTGTTAGATGTTGTGCTCATATACTCAACATTCTTGTCCAAGATGGTATGAACATTGTTAGTGCTATGATAGAGTTGATAAGAGACCTGATTAGGCACATTAACTCATCACCATCGCGTATCCAGGATTTCAATGAGATAGCTCAAAGGGAATGTCTTGCTGCAAAGGCTGGTTTAGTCCTTGATGTTCCCAACCGTTGGAACTCAACCCATGCCATGATTATGGAGGCAGTAAAGTACAAGATCGTCTTGAAGCGATATGCCCAAGCAAATCAGCAACCATTTCCAACTCAAGATGAGTTTAGCAAAGTTGAGTACATTGGTGAGTTTCTTGGAGTTTTTGAAGAAACTACCAGGGCGTTCTCAGCTGATAGATACGCTACTTCCCACATGTTCCTGGATAATGTGCTTTGTATCCATCAAACTCTAAATAGTCCAGAATGGTACAAGGATGAGGTTATCGCAGATTTGGCAAAAGCAATGGAGAGGAAATTTGATAAGTATTGGAATGGAAATTACAATATGGTCCTTGTTATTTGCAGCATACTTGATCCAAGAACAAAAGTTGACTTCTTAGACTTCTTTTATGAGAAGGTGTGCAGGAACTTTATTGACATTGACTTGAGCAAAAATCAGGCTAAAGAGATCACTTCTGAATGATCTGCACATTCTTGATCTTGAGACCATGACTTGGGATGAATTTGAGACCACGTAAGTTCTATGAAGAAAATTTGTTCAGTTGGCTAACTGACATTAGTAATTTTTTTGGTACAAATGATTGTATTTTTATGTTCTGGGTCTGGGTCCCTACTGGATAGGAATGGTCCTCCTTCCTGTTAATGTTGAACTGGTTTCTTATATAACTGTGGAGATCCAAACTTGAAAGTGACATGAGAATGATGCATATTTAGCTTGCAGTTGGTAATTACACTTGGTCTAGGACATGCGATGAAACTTGTATTATACTTGCTTTGCTTTGATGTGCAGGATCAATATCTGACTGTTTTAAAACTATGCTGTTGCTCTTCAGAGGCACTCCCCCTTCTCCAAGATCAGAGCATGCTGCTGCTTGCTTTGCAGAGCGATATCTTCTGATATTTGGTGGGGGGTCTCATTCTACATGTTTCAGTGACCTACATCTCCTTGACACACAGACAGTGAGAATTGATAGAAAAAAATGAGTAAATGAGTGCATGGCCCATTTTAGTTTGGTCGGGCAAGCTGTTTACCATTTTGATTATCAAGAGACCATTGGGAAGAAGTTAAAGAAACCAGGACGAGCAGCTAGAAGACAGGGCTTCTGAAGTGTCTATTATGTAGATCAAGAGACTTGTTTTGTTTTTTTAACTGTAACTTAAGACACTTGGCTTAAGACACTTGTTTTTTTAGCTGTAGCTCTGGAAAAATAAATTAATGGCATGCAGCTGCCATGGGTACCCATTTTTATAGGGCGGGGTGGGGCGGGGTGATTAATTTATTTTTTGGATGGGGTTGGGGCGGGTGATTATCCTTAGCTGTTGCGGTTAGGGGTGGGTGAGGGGCGGGTACACCCCCCACTAGCAGGGCTATTCGTGCTAACAAATGGATGCGGCGAGCCAGCAACGCAAAACGGTTTCGGACTCTCTGACGATGATTGACTGGAGCCATGTCGCGCACAGTCGGCATGCGCTTGGAGGATGGATCCGGTGGCTCCATGTGCACCGTGGACGAGCGCATCTCCGTAACAACTCGGAGGCCCGGGCCGCGGCAGCCTGCGAGCACCGCGCGCCGGCACAGCCGCCGCGGCGTCTCACGAGGAGATAGGTCCGTGAGCGGCGGCGGCAGCGTGCGAGGGGTCTCGAAGCCTGTGGCTAGGACGCGTGGACTTGACGAGGATCGCAGGGGACGCATAGCGGCGGCCAGCCAGGCCAACGGAGATCGCCGGCGGCAGCGCGACCTCGCCGGATGTGGCATGTCGCCTTCGAGGATATATTTCAAAATGCCCCCTAGTTTGGATCGCATCCAAATATATGCAAAAACAGACCCTAACATTTTATAAATAGACCCCTAGATTGGATCGCGATCAATAGTCGCGATCCAAATATATGCAATAACCACCCTGGTATTTACATATAGCCGCCTAATTTGGATCGAGATTAATAATCGCGATCCAAATAAATCCAACTATTTCACCAGCAAGAGTCGGAGAATGCAAGCCACGAAATGCCGGGCCGCTAGCGAAATGTAGAACTGGAACGGGGAGGCGAGAGAGCGAGCAAGCGTACCGCGTCGGCGGCGGCGGGGGCGCCGTCGAAGTTGGGGATGCGATGGTGGACGGGGCGCGGGTCCCGCGCGATACCCTCGGCCTCCAGCGCGTCCCACACCCGCTTCCGTATCGCCCACTTCCACGCCCTCGGGTCCGCCTCCGCCGCCGCGGCAGCCGACGCCATCCCGTCCCGTGCCGCCGCGTCGAGGCGCAGGCGCTCGGCCTCGAAGGCGGCCGCGTCGAACGAGGCCGAGGCCGAAGAGGAGCCCCCGGCCGTGGACGCCACGGCGAGGCGCGCGCCGCGGGAAACCCGAGCCGCGAGGCACAGTGGTAGCGGCGGCGCGGCTTTGGGGAAGAGGAGCGGCATCGCTTGGCTGGCTTGTGTGCACGCTCCCCACTCGCGCGCCAGGGAGCAACGGATTCGGGGAGCTACGGATCATCTCGTAACGCTGGCGTGTGGGCCCCGTAGAAACGGTGGGGGCCTATGCGCAGGCGTGTGGCGAGCCAGCAACACCACAAGTCCACAACACAACAGCCAGCATCATTTCAGTTTGAAAATACTCTGCATTTTTATCTGAGCTTGATGTTTGCAATTCGAAATACTCGACAACACAAGTTACACAACCATCTGCACAGTAGCTCAGGGAAACTGAAGTGTAGATCTCTGAACTCCGGAAAGGTGAAAATATTTCAATTTGCCCAAAAAAAAAAGGTGCATACGGCTTAGAATAGAATTCCACAAAATCAACCCCCATGTTGCTGGTAGCTTCACTTCACAGACATTTCATCTTCCCTCCCTCTTACATTCCAGTCCTTCTTGTTTAGATGCTTGTGGTAGCTTCACAGGAGGCCCGCAAGGAAGCTTGGTTCCCATCTCCTGCTCTATGCGTGCCTTAAGCTCTCTGAGAACTCGGATCTGGCCCAGTTTTTGTGGAGACAATTTTTCCCAGTAAATCTCTGCGCGCACAAGTTCCCCGATGTTAAGGGGGTGGTTCTTTGGGACCTCCTAAAATTCCTATCACATCGAATGTTTGGATATTAATTAGGAATATTAAACATAGACTAATTATAAAACCAATTGCATAGATAGAGATTAATTTGCGAGATGAATCTATTAAGTCTAATTAGTTCATGATTTGATAATATGGTGCTAGAGTAAACATGTGCTAATGATGAATTAATTAGGCTTAATAGATTGTCTCATGAATTAGCCTCCATCTATATAATTAGTGTTATAATTAGATCATATTCAGTCCTCCTAATTGACGTCCGAATATTCGATGTGATATAAATTTTAGTCTGGACTAAAGAACCAAACACCCCAAGTCGTTTAAGGCAGAAGGCTTCTTTGTAGGTTAAAGAGGTGATATGTGACGCTATCGGTCAGACCTTGCGGCTTTGGGATCGTGGTGTTGGTGAAGATGACCTGAGTTGGGGTGCAAATGCAACCGGCACATCATGAATTTGCAGCTTCTCGACTGGAATGTCGTCCACTAATTGCGAGTCATGCACTGTAGTTGTGGACAGGTTCACAGCATGTGTTAGTGATAAGCCAAGAATTATACGAGTAAAAGGTAATCAATTTCCAATCAAATCAAAGAAGGAAAACAGGGGAAACGTAAATAGTTTTTACAACTAATAAAAAGAGATAAAAGCATGCTCGTAAATAGATCATTGAATATTAAGTCACCAAAGTGACCTTTGGGTCAGTGCGGTAGGGGGAAAACATCTGTATATGGGGACATTTGTATTTCAAACATTGTTCGAATCAGATCTGCTAAGTTACATCGATTCATGACATGCTGTTGACGGGGAAATAGCTCTTATTTGTGCTCAAAACACACCAAACATACTACATAACAAAAAAGGAGAGAGATCCATGTAAAAGATGGGTTACCAGCTGTATGAAATAGAAACAAGAGGACTCACCAGTTGTTACTATCACGGTTGAATCATCTATAGCACCCATATAACGAAGCATTCCATATTCCAGCTCTGCAAATCCCTATAGTTGATGTTCATGTACAAAATCATAGGAGTACATAATAGTGGTAAGCAAAGCATAGTTTGTCATTTGGCTGGCCAGATCGGAATCAAGTCAATCTAGTTTTTTTTTTCTATTAAAGCACTTAGATCCACTTCCCTAGTCGTGCTCCTGAATTCGGACAACTGCAACCGACCCAATCACAATTAGATCCACTTTGAACTTTTCATCTAGGCCTATCGGTCTCCCATATTTGGCTGCAGCAACAGGAGTGGATGCCTCAGGAATGCACCCAGCGGGTATCATTTGGGAGTCCAGAACTGAGAAAAGTTCTGTCGTCAGTCGAGGTTGTGGAGTCAACAGCTTCTTATCACCTGGATGACACAATTAGCACCATTTGTAAGAACAACAGGAACAAAGAAAATGGTAAGAATACAGTTCATTTGCACATGCCCAGGTAACATGCCTAACAAAGAAAATTAGCATCAGCTCAAAAAGTTGCAAATCGTATGGAAAACTTGGATGGGAGCTCAACATGTTCAGGCAGCCATAAGTAGTACTAGCAATCACAGGCAACTGACCTGACAGTGTTAAGAACCGAACTTGCTTCTGAGGCGAGTCAGGGTTGACCTTTACGCATTGAGCATTCAGAAATACTTCAAGCCTTCCCAACTGCAGACAGTTCAAAACTAAGCAAGTGGGCAAGGATTTCTTGGATACGAGGCTTCAAGAACAGCAAGGAAAACCAGACCGAGATTCATCGTATTGAAGCTGATTGTAAAGCACACACTGTTGACAGGTAGGGCTCTGGCGGGCAAGTGAACCGGCAGTTGGCGTCAGGCCGTCAGCCGTGGTACAGCGAGAGAGAGAGGGAGGGAGCGCACCGTGTTGGCTGCGGCGGCGGCGCCGTCGAAGTTGGGGATGCCGTGGTGGGCGGGGCGGGGGTCTCGCGCGACGCCATCAACCTCCAGCGCGTCCCACACCCGCTTCCGTATCGCCCACTTCCACGCCCCATCATCGTCCGCCACGGCGGCGGCCGAGGCCATCCCCTCCTGCCACCGGAGCAGAGCGCGAGTAATTGGAACTGGGATTTTTGGGGGAAAGCTCAATCTGGAGAAGAGCAACAAGAGCCGGCTTCCAATCTGAATGACTAACTTCGCCTTTAAAAACTGTCACCGTTGACCTCACTTTTTTCTCTTTTTGAAAAATGCACATGCAAACTATTCAAGTACGAAAATTTTTGCCCGAAATTGAAATTTCTGACAATTTTTTGGTTTACCTGCTACTAGGAGCAGGTTTTCAGTTCACACTTCACCCGCCGAACGGACTGGGAGAAAGGATGACTGTACAGAAACAACAATGAAATCGTGAAGCTGTGACACGGGCGCGGACAGCAGTCACAAGAGAAACTATCAGGAAGCGCCGCGAGTAAACAATTGCGCTGACAGGCAGCACCAGCACACCATGCCATACCAGAGAATCCAACATGTTACCAAGTTCAAAATTTGTAATAACTTTAATCATCTGCAATGAAAGCAGCTCACAGTAGCAACACAAACCGGTCCTCCGAATATCTCCAACAAAACTGAGAAAAAACAAACTGAACACTATCTGGTAAGACATCTTGCTTCGACAGCAGAACCTCAGCTCAGGCCTTGGTCTTGCCGTAGAACCTCTGCTTCTCGTCGGTGGTCTGGAAGCGCCCGTGCCCGAACTTAGACGAGGTGTCGATGAACTTGAGCTTGATCTCCTCCAACGCCAGCCGTGAGGTCTGCTTCAGCAGGGACTGGCGGAGTGTCACCACCCTCTTCTTGGGGCCCACGCAGCAGCCCTTGATCATCAGGTAGTCACCCTTGATGATACCGTAGTGGGGGAAGCCACCCATGGGAGTGATGTCCTTCTCAGTCCTGTAAACATGGAGCAAATTCATTAATCCGTACAGGTATAAATAATGGAAACAACAAATTCAAGATTGTGGATAAACATGTAACTGCAGAGAATATAGAAAGCATCACCTGTCAAACTCTGTAGAGGCATCGTGGCTTTCCTGTCCAGCCTTGCCGATCTTGTAAACCTTCTTGTTCATCTCAGTACGGTGGTGATATCCATTCTGACCAGCGCGGGCAACAGTGTACGACACCCTAGCAGGATGCCAGGCACCAATACAGGCAACCTTGCGGAGACCCCTGTGGGTCTTGCGGGGAAGGCGGGTGACACCCCAACGGGTAACCACACCTTCGTACCCCTTACCCTTGGTGACACCAATGATGTCAATCATCTCATCCTTCTGGAAGACAGCATCAACGGGGACCTCCTTCTCAAAGAACTTGTAGCCATAGTCAACCTTGTCTGCGATAGTGCCACCGTTAACCTGGATCTCCATGAGGTGGGCCTTCTTCTGCTTCAAACCTTTCATCTTTCTAATCTGAAATCAGAAACAGCATAACATGTGAGAACAGAACACAGTAAAACACTAAATTACTGAGCTGCAATGCTAGTGAATGGAAAAATCACCTGAGTGTGGGCGATAACACGGACAACTGAAGCATACTTCTTCATCTTCTCAAGTTGCACCTGGATTTCTTGCTTGCCTGCATCACTGTCATATTTGAGGGCATACTTGGTGAAAGCCTTCTTCTTGCTCTTGCACCAGTTCTTGTAGAACCTTCTCCTCACTTCTTCGCTCAGGTGCTGGGCCCAGACAGAGTTGAGGGTACGCAGACCACGTGGGGTCTTAACGTATGCCACAAGTCCAACAACGACAAGAGGAGGGGTCTCAATGATGGTAACAGCCTCACAGGTTTCCTTCTTGTGGAGCTCTGCACAAAATCACATGGCGATATTACATCCCATTCACATACCGCCAACAAATAACAATTTGATTTCGAAAACTAAAGGACCAGATATGGATAGAATAATCAGGTCGCATTCTTGAGTTTCCTCGTCTGATGGTTATATTACCAACAAAAATAACAGTAATTGTTTTCTCAAAGGGACATTATAAAGAAGCTGCTTCCACTGACAGAGTTTACTTACTGGAGCCAGGCTTCTCGACCTCACGCACGATATGTGTCATGCCAGCCTTGTAGCCAAGGAAGGCAGTGAGGTGGCAGGGCTTCGTCGGGTTATCCCTAGGGAAGGACTTCACTGCATAAAACGAGAATTGGCATATCAGACATATTATCATACCCATTAATTGAACTGCATAGAAGCAACAATTAAACATATATATTAGAAAAGATAAGACCATCTTCCATTTGGAACCACTGACAAAACCTAAAAATTCACGACAGCTTCATCATTTTGTATTTCCACATTCAATGTTTGCGGCACACAACTTACCACCATGGTTCAAGAACACTAGCGATCCCAAATGCAATATACTAGTCATAAAATCATAAAATGAATCTAAGATGTGAACAGATCAATCATGCACCTAGAAATATAGGTATATGACAGCAATTTCATTCAATTTAGCAATCTCCATAATCTACCCAACGCACAACAAATGAAATCATGTTACAATAAGAGTACTGGTACACAACACATGAGATAAGCTACAACTCAAGCGATTGGGAAAACACAAGTATCCAGACGAATGCATCGGTGTAGCAGCACGTACCCTTTCCGCGGTGGCGGGAGGCCCGCTTCCTAGGGAGGAAGCCGAGGGATCCATGCCTCGGGTGCTCGAATTTACGGTGCGACATCCTCGCCGACCTCCTCCTACTTACCTGTAGCAATCAGGGCACCCATGAAACCATTAGCATAGGACATGGGTGTACACATACATGTAGAGCGCTCCGTTTCGTACAGCAGAAAGGAAAAGAAGGGGAGGGTACCTGGTAGGAGCTCGTCGCCGGCAATGGAGGAGAGATGGGAACGCGGCGGCTGCTAGGGAGCCGGGAGGGGAGAATGAGAGGGCTAGGGTTGGGCGCAAGCGCAACCTTTTATATGGGGGACGCGTGGGACGGGGAGGGCGTGTTGGCCATTAACGGGCCGTGCCCTGCCTGGCACGGCGTATCGGGCCGATCCGGCCCAGGCACTACCGGATAAGCAGCGAGCGAGCCGCGCGACGCGCTCTCGGGCCGTCATCTCGATGGATGGGATGGATGATGGCACATCCGCACGCGCATGGCGGCGAGTTCATCACGCTCTTTTTCCTTTTTTTTTTCTCTTGTTTTCGGTGGTTGTTAGGCGGTGTTTTGGATTTTTAGTCGGAACTAAAAATTCAATCTCAAAAATAGCTCATCCCACAGCAGGATAGCTCGGCTAGGACATGTAAGTTCCAAAAGAGAATCCTGCATACAGTGACACAAATTCAAGGCCAGCAAATTTCAATTGCCTTTAGGAACACCATCACTAAAGGTGCATCAGCAGCCAGACAAATTAAAGGCCAGCAAATTTCAATTGCCTTTGGGAACACCATCACTAAAGGTGAATCAGCAGCCAGCAATTTATTTCACCAGTGATGCACATACAAAACCATTTAATAGCATTCTCTAAAATGAAGATTTAAGGATCAGGAATGTGCCCACCTACTGAAATCTTGCATGTCAGGGCCAGCCAACCAAGAAGTGAAGTGGATACCAACTATAAAAACTACATTTGATATACTTTTAAAAATACAACCAAGTTTTACTATTTACGTTTTAAGAGCCAGCAGCAACATGCATAAAGTATCTCTGATGGAAAGGTTCTGATCCTAATTCACAGTATCAACCTGTATAAATATTTCTTCCGAATGCTAGCTTTGAGTTAAACGCCATAAAAATCAGCTGATATTACCAGTACTACCAAGCAGATTACACCATATACATGCATTGAGATGCTTATAGTAGATTAAATGGGTGATGGAATAGGACAGAAGTTGAAACACAGATGTTTGAACATGCCTGAGAGGTGAGGGTCTGGCAATTATCTCTGCCTCGACTGAAGAGGTAGTTGCGCTTCCAGTCTAGGGAATCGCGCACAGCGACGATGCCATAGACATCTAGTGGCCATTGGAGGTCGCTGGTGATCTGATTCACCTTGACGAAGAAGACCTCCATGGTATCACCAGGTCCAGCAGTTGCTGGCAGCATCGGTATGTCCGTGTAGCACATGGGAGGGTACTGAGCTGAAAAAGGAAGAGGGTTATTTGTTAGTCCAGTCATCTATACCTAGACATCACAATTGATTGATGATGAAGCAAACAAATGCCGTGCATAAGGAAAAACTGTTACTCGTAGCTGTATATGATAAAATGGCTTGGAAAGGGGATTTATTTGACAAACAATGTAATTAGGAGCAAACATATGGGTAACTCACATAGATCTCAAGCCAATATCGGATTGAAACGGGGTTCATATTAACATTTAATATTATCTTTTATTCTTTCTAAAATAAAATCAGTAGGTTTTGTAAACAACAGGATCTAAAACGGATGACCCACATCATGGCGTTCTTCTAAATTAAAGAATGTAGACCTACACCCCGTCTGGCTAGACAGATCGACCTCCTACCATTGATCTCAAGCACCAGTCCCCAGCAAGTTCACGCGTCTAATTATATATGCCTCCTTGATATAAGAGAAGAAACGAATGCTTGATCAAGACGAGGAAAAGCATGAGAGATGTGCAGGTGAATACGTACTCTCGGCCTCGAAGGGGATGGCGCCGTTTCTGCCGAACATCGAGAGCCAACTCTTGCGGTGCAATTCAAAGCAACTTTCCGGCCCCAGCTCCTCGTCCTCCTCCTCATCCGTCTCCATGGCGCTGCGGTGGTCGCCGTTGTCGGCCTCGCGGGGCCTTTTAGCATCGCCGCCCTGAAGCACTTGACCCGCGGCCTTCTCCGGATCCAGATCAGACCCCTTGTGGCCGTGGCCGTTCTCACCCAGCTTCGCCTCCAGATCCATCGCCTCCATATTCCGCCGCCGAGAAGGTTAGGGTTTTTGCCCCGCCACCGAAGAGAAGGTTAACGAGATGCCTCTAGGGGGTACCCCGGACTAAACTTAGGCCCCCTTTGGTAGGGCTTCTCAACCGGCTTCATACCTGAAGCTCCGGAAATCTCGCTGAGAGGAGCCAGGAGAGGGAGGAGAAGCCCAAAAAGGGGCTCCCCGCGGCTTCGTCCCTTCGTGGGGCCAAAATCCCCATCTTGGCCATGGGCGCACGGGGTCGGAGGATGGCACGGGCGCGGGCGCAGGGAGGCCGGAGGACGGCCGGCGGCGGCGGGCGAGGGGCGGAGGACGGCCGGCGGCGGCGGGCGCGGGGCGGAGGTGGCCGGCGGCGCGTGCTGGAGCGGATAAGGCAAGCGGTGACAAAAAAGGATGCCAGCGTAGGGGGTGTGCAACATGTGCTTGTGACAATGTTTCTATTGGCTAGTACTGCACCTGTCTGGTTCTTAGGCATGCAAATATTTTGCATTTATCTGGTGCCAAAGACGTCCAAATAGATGGGGCCACCGGACAAGCTGTGCCTCCAAAGACCAAAAGCTAGTATGTAATAGCTTTGTCTTGACCGTGAATTCTTTTGTCGGACCAAATCTCATTGCTCTTCAATCTTCAATCGGGCTTAGGTTTACTTGGTCGAGCTAGCCATTGTAGCAGGTCTTGGTGCTTGTCACATATGAGTATAGGTGAGGATATTGAGTGGCGACAGGCTTTCTAGATATCCAACTGTCAATGCCAATTATCACAATTGTCACTGTAAAGGTGAATTAGAGATAATAATTGTCACCACCAAGCTGCTGTCGATTTATTCACTTTATCCCCAAGTCGTTTTACCATTGGCAAACACTGTTGTATTAATCCGTCTTTCCCAAGGGGAGTTTGGCTCTGTGTGAATTTTGTGCAAAAATTTAAAAAGTAAACTGATGCTTTGTTGTTCTATACTTTTTTTTTGTCCCTAAACCACTTCATTTTGAGGGCGACAAGCCTCCTGTTCGCTTCAGCTTATTCAGCCGGCTTATCAGCCACCAAACAGTATTTTCCTCTGTAGTGGTGTAACTGAGACTGCCTTTGTAAGAGATGTTGTTGTATCCAAAGAAATCCAAGCATAAAATCTTGTCATCTTCAGACGATGAACTCCCTTTGTCCTTCACTTTCAGGTCAATCTCAAAAATAGGCTCATCCCACAGCAGGATAGCTCGGCTAGGACCTGTAAGTTCCAAAAGAGAATCCTGCATACAGTGACACAAATTCAAGGCCAGCAAATTTCAATTGCCTTTAGGAACACCATCACTAAAGGTGCATCCGCAGCCAGGCAAATTAAAGGCCAGCAAATTTCAATTGCCTTTGGGAACACCATCACTAAAGGTGAATCAGCAGCCAGCAATTTATTTCACCAGTGATGCACATACAAAACCACTTAATAGCATTCTCTAAAATGAAGATTTAAGGATCAGGAATGTGCCCACCTACTGAAATCTTGCATGTCAGGGCCGGCCAACCAAGAAGTGAAGTGGATACCAACTATAAAAACTACATTTGATATACTTTTAAAAATACAACCTAGTTTTACTATTTACGTTTTAAGAGCCAGCAGCAACATGCATAAAGTATCTCTGATGGAAAGGTTCTGATCCTAATTCACAGTATCAACCTGTATAAATATTTCTTCCGAATGCTAGCTTTGAGTTAAACGCCATAAAAATCAGCTGATATTACCAGTACTACCAAGCAGATTACACCATATACATGCATTGAGATGCTTATAGTAGATTAAATGGGCGATGGAATAGGACAGAAGTTGAAACACAGATGTTTGAACATGCCTGAGAGGTGAGGGTCTGGCAATTATCTCTGCCTCGACTGAAGAGGTAGTTGCGCTTCCAGTCTAGGGAATCGCGCACAGCGACGATGCCATAGACATCTAGTGGCCATTGGAGGTCGCTGGTGATCTGATTCACCTTGACGAAGAAGACCTCCATGGTATCACCAGGTCCAGCAGTTGCTGGCAGCATCGGTATGTCCATGTAGCACATGGGAGGGTACTGAGCTGAAAAAGGAAGGGGGTTATTTGTTAGTCCAGTCATCTATACCTAGACATCACAATTGATTGATGATGAAGCAAACAAATGCCGTGCATAAGGAAAAACTGTTACTCGTAGCTGTATATGATAAAATGGCTTGGAAAGGGGATTTATTTGACAAACAATGTAATTAGGAGCAAACATATGGGTAACTCACATAGATCTCAAGCCAATATCGGATTGAAATAGGGTTCATATTAACATTTAATATTATCTTTTATTCTTTCTAAAATAAAATCAGTAGGTTTTGTAAACAACAGGATCTAAAACGGATGACCCACATCATGGCGTTCTTCTAAATTAAAGAATGTAGACCTACACCCCGTCTGGCTAGACAGATCGACCTCCTACCATTGATCTCAAGCACCAGTCCCCAGCAAGTTCACGCGTCTAATTATATATGCCTCCTTGATATAAGAGAAGAAACGAATGCTTGATCAAGACGAGGAAAAGCATGAGAGATGTGCAGGTGAATACGTACTCTCGGCCTCGAAGGGGATGGCGCCGTTTCTGCCGAACATCGAGAGCCAACTCTTGCGGTGCAATTCAAAGCAACTTTCCGGCCCCAGCTCCTCGTCCTCCTCCTCATCCGTCTCCATGGCGCTGCGGTGGTCGCCGTTGTCGGCCTCGCGGGGCCTTTTAGCATCGCCGCCCTGAAGCACTTGACCCGTGGCCTTCTCCGGATCCAGATCAGACCCCTTGTGGCCGTGGCCGTTCTCACCCAGCTTCGCCTCCAGATCCATCGCCTCCATATTCCGCCGCCGAGAAGGTTAGGGTTTTTGCCCCGCCACCGAAGAGAAGGTTAACGAGATGCCTCTAGGGGGTACCCCGGACTAAACTTAGGCCCCCTTTGGTAGGGCTTCTCAACCGGCTTCATACCTGAAGCTCCGGAAATCTCGCTGAGAGGAGCCAGGAGAGGGAGGAGAAGCCCAAAAAGGGGCTCCCCGCGGCTTCGTCCCTTCGTGGGGCCAAAATCCCCATCTTGGCCATGGGCGCACGGGGTCGGAGGATGGCACGGGCGCGGGCGCAGGGAGGCCGGAGGACGGCCGGCGGCGGCGGGCGAGGGGCGGAGGACGGCCGGCGGCGGCGGGCGCGGGGCGGAGGTGGCCGGCGGCGCGTGCTGGAGCGGATAAGGCAAGCGGTGACAAAAAAGGATGCCAGCGTAGGGGGTGTGCAACATGTGCTTGTGACAATGTTTCTATTGGCTAGTACTGCACCTGTCTGGTTCTTAGGCATGCAAATATTTTGCATTTATCTGGTGCCAAAGACGTCCAAATAGATGGGGCCACCGGACAAGCTGTGCCTCCAAAGACCAAAAGCTAGTATGTAATAGCTTTGTCTTGACCGTGAATTCTTTTGTCGGACCAAATCTCATTGCTCTTCAATCTTCAATCGGGCTTAGGTTTACTTGGTCGAGCTAGCCATTGTAGCAGGTCTTGGTGCTTGTCACATATGAGTATAGGTGAGGATATTGAGTGGCGACAGGCTTTCTAGATATCCAACTGTCAATGCCAATTATCACAATTGTCACTGTAAAGGTGAATTAGAGATAATAATTGTCACCACCAAGCTGCTGTCGATTTATTCACTTTATCCCCAAGTCGTTTTACCATTGGCAAACACTGTTGTATTAATCCGTCTTTCCCAAGGGGAGTTTGGCTCTGTGTGAATTTTGTGCAAAAATTTAAAAAGTAAACTGATGCTTTGTTGTTCTATACTTTTTTTTTGTCCCTAAACCACTTCATTTTGAGGGCGACAAGCCTCCTGTTCGCTTCAGCTTATTCAGCCGGCTTATCAGCCACCAAACAGTATTTTCCTCTGTAGTGGTGTAACTGAGACTGCCTTTGTAAGAGATGTTGTTGTATCCAAAGAAATCCAAGCATAAAATCTTGTCATCTTCAGACGATGAACTCCCTTTGTCCTTCACTTTCAGGTCAATCTCAAAAATAGGCTCATCCCACAGCAGGATAGCTCGGCTAGGACCTGTAAGTTCCAAAAGAGAATCCTGCATACAGTGACACAAATTCAAGGCCAGCAAATTTCAATTGCCTTTAGGAACACCATCACTAAAGGTGCATCAGCAGCCAGACAAATTAAAGGCCAGCAAATTTCAATTGCCTTTGGGAACACCATCACTAAAGGTGAATCAGCAGCCAGCAATTTATTTCACCAGTGATGCACATACAAAACCACTTAATAGCATTCTCTAAAATGAAGATTTAAGGATCAGAAATGTGCCCACCTACTGAAATCTTGCATGTCAGGGCCAGCCAACCAAGAAGTGAAGTGGATACCAACTATAAAAACTACATTTGATATACTTTTAAAAATACAACCAAGTTTTACTATTTATGTTTTAAGAGCCAGCAGCAACATGCATAAAGTATCTCTGATGGAAAGGTTCTGATCCTAATTCACAGTATCAACCTGTATAAATATTTCTTCCGAATGCTAGCTTTGAGTTAAACGCCATAAAAATCAGCTGATATTACCAGTACTACCAAGCAGATTACACCATATACATGCATTGAGATGCTTATAGTAGATTAAATGGGCGATGGAATAGGACAGAAGTTGAAACACAGATGTTTGAACATGCCTGAGAGGTGAGGGTCTGGCAATTATCTCTGCCTCGACTGAAGAGGTAGTTGCGCTTCCAGTCTAGGGAATCGCGCACAACGACGATGCCATAGACATCTAGTGGCCATTGGAGGTCGCTGGTGATCTGATTCACCTTGACGAAGAAGACCTCCATGGTATCACCAGGTCCAGAAGTTGCTGGCAGCATCGGTATGTCCGTGTAGCACATGGGAGGGTACTGAGCTGAAAAAGGAAGGGGGTTATTTGTTAGTCCAGTCATCTATACCTAGACATCACAATTGATTGATGATGAAGCAAACAAATGCCGTGCATAAGGAAAAACTGTTACTCGTAGCTGTATATGATAAAATGGCTTGGAAAGGGGATTTATTTGACAAACAATGTAATTAGGAGCAAACATATGGGTAACTCACATAGATCTCAAGCCAATATCGGATTGAAATAGGGTTCATATTAACATTTAATATTATCTTTTATTCTTTCTAAAATAAAATCAGTAGGTTTTGTAAACAACAGGATCTAAAACGGATGACCCACATCATGGCGTTCTTCTAAATTAAAGAATGTAGACCTACACCCCGTCTGGCTAGACAGATCGACCTCCTACCATTGATCTCAAGCACCAGTCCCCAGCAAGTTCACGCGTCTAATTATATATGCCTCCTTGATATAAGAGAAGAAACGAATGCTTGATCAAGACGAGGAAAAGCATGAGAGATGTGCAGGTGAATACGTACTCTCGGCCTCGAAGGGGATGGCGCCGTTTCTGCCGAACATCGAGAGCCAACTCTTGCGGTGCAATTCAAAGCAACTTTCCGGCCCCAGCTCCTCGTCCTCCTCCTCATCCGTCTCCATGGCGCTGCGGTGGTCGCCGTTGTCGGCCTCGCGGGGCCTTTTAGCATCGCCGCCCTGAAGCACTTGACCCGTGGCCTTCTCCGGATCCAGATCAGACCCCTTGTGGCCGTGGCCGTTCTCACCCAGCTTCGCCTCCAGATCCATCGCCTCCATATTCCGCCGCCGAGAAGGTTAGGGTTTTTGCCCCGCCACCGAAGAGAAGGTTAACGAGATGCCTCTAGGGGGTACCCCGGACTAAACTTAGGCCCCCTTTGGTAGGGCTTCTCAACCGGCTTCATACCTGAAGCTCCGGAAATCTCGCTGAGAGGAGCCAGGAGAGGGAGGAGAAGCCCAAAAAGGGGCTCCCCGCGGCTTCGTCCCTTCGTGGGGCCAAAATCCCCATCTTGGCCATGGGCGCACGGGGTCGGAGGATGGCACGGGCGCGGGCGCAGGGAGGCCGGAGGACGGCCGGCGGCGGCGGGCGAGGGGCGGAGGACGGCCGGCGGCGGCGGGCGCGGGGCGGAGGTGGCCGGCGGCGCGTGCTGGAGCGGATAAGGCAAGCGGTGACAAAAAAGGATGCCAGCGTAGGGGGTGTGCAACATGTGCTTGTGACAATGTTTCTATTGGCTAGTACTGCACCTGTCTGGTTCTTAGGCATGCAAATATTTTGCATTTATCTGGTGCCAAAGACGTCCAAATAGATGGGGCCACCGGACAAGCTGTGCCTCCAAAGACCAAAAGCTAGTATGTAATAGCTTTGTCTTGACCGTGAATTCTTTTGTCGGACCAAATCTCATTGCTCTTCAATCTTCAATCGGGCTTAGGTTTACTTGGTCGAGCTAGCCATTGTAGCAGGTCTTGGTGCTTGTCACATATGAGTATAGGTGAGGATATCGAGTGGCGACAGGCTTTCTAGATATCCAACTGTCAATGCCAATTATCACAATTGTCACTGTAAAGGTGAATTAGAGATAATAATTGTCACCACCAAGCTGCTGTCGATTTATTCACTTTATCCCCAAGTCGTTTTACCATTGGCAAACACTGTTGTATTAATCCATCTTTCCCAAGGGGAGTTTGGCTCTGTGTGAATTTTGTGCAAAAATTTAAAAAGTAAACTGATGCTTTGTTGTTCTATACTTTTTTTTTGTCCCTAAACCACTTCATTTTGAGGGCGACAAGCCTCCTGTTCGCTTCAGCTTATTCAGCCGGCTTATCAGCCACCAAACAGTATTTTCCTCTGTAGTGGTGTAACTGAGACTGCCTTTGTAAGAGATGTTGTTGTATCCAAAGAAATCCAAGCATAAAATCTTGTCATCTTCAGACGATGAACTCCCTTTGTCCTTCACTTTCAGGTCAATCTCAAAAATAGGCTCATCCCACAGCAGGATAGCTCGGCTAGGACCTGTAAGTTCCAAAAGAGAATCCTGCATACAGTGACACAAATTCAAGGCCAGCAAATTTCAATTGCCTTTAGGAACACCATCACTAAAGGTGCATCAGCAGCCAGACAAATTAAAGGCCAGCAAATTTCAATTGCCTTTGGGAACACCATCACTAAAGGTGAATCAGCAGCCAGCAATTTATTTCACCAGTGATGCACATACAAAACCACTTAATAGCATTCTCTAAAATGAAGATTTAAGGATCAGAAATGTGCCCACCTACTGAAATCTTGCATGTCAGGGCCAGCCAACCAAGAAGTGAAGTGGATACCAACTATAAAAACTACATTTGATATACTTTTAAAAATACAACCAAGTTTTACTATTTACGTTTTAAGAGCCAGCAGCAACATGCATAAAGTATCTCTGATGGAAAGGTTATGATCCTAATTCACAGTATCAACCTGTATAAATATTTCTTCCGAATGCTAGCTTTGAGTTAAACGCCATAAAAATCAGCTGATATTACCAGTACTACCAAGCAGATTACACCATATACATGCATTGAGATGCTTATAGTAGATTAAATGGGCGATGGAATAGGACAGAAGTTGAAACACAGATGTTTGAACATGCCTGAGAGGTGAGGGTCTGGCAATTATCTCTGCCTCGACTGAAGAGGTAGTTGCGCTTCCAGTCTAGGGAATCGCGCACAACGACGATGCCATAGACATCTAGTGGCCATTGGAGGTCGCTGGTGATCTGATTCACCTTGACGAAGAAGACCTCCATGGTATCACCAGGTCCAGCAGTTGCTGGCAGCATCGGTATGTCCGTGTAGCACATGGGAGGGTACTGAGCTGAAAAAGGAAGGGGGTTATTTGTTAGTCCAGTCATCTATACCTAGACATCACAATTGATTGATGATGAAGCAAACAAATGCCGTGCATAAGGAAAAACTGTTACTCGTAGCTGTATATGATAAAATGGCTTGGAAAGGGGATTTATTTGACAAACAATGTAATTAGGAGCAAACATATGGGTAACTCACATAGATCTCAAGCCAATATCGGATTGAAATGGGGTTCATATTAACATTTAATATTATCTTTTATTCTTTCTAAAATAAAATCAGTAGGTTTTGTAAACAACAGGATCTAAAACGGATGACCCACATCATGGCGTTCTTCTAAATTAAAGAATGTAGACCTACACCCCGTCTGGCTAGACAGATCGACCTCCTACCATTGATCTCAAGCACCAGTCCCCAGCAAGTTCACGCGTCTAATTATATATGCCTCCTTGATATAAGAGAAGAAACGAATGCTTGATCAAGACGAGGAAAAGCATGAGAGATGTGCAGGTGAATACGTACTCTCGGCCTCGAAGGGGATGGCGCCGTTTCTGCCGAACATCGAGAGCCAACTCTTGCGGTGCAATTCAAAGCAACTTTCCGGCCCCAGCTCCTCGTCCTCCTCCTCATCCGTCTCCATGGCGCTGCGGTGGTCGCCGTTGTCGGCCTCGCGGGGCCTTTTAGCATCGCCGCCCTGAAGCACTTGACCCGCGGCCTTCTCCGGATCCAGATCAGACCCCTTGTGGCCGTGGCCGTTCTCACCCAGCTTCGCCTCCAGATCCATCGCCTCCATATTCCGCCGCCGAGAAGGTTAGGGTTTTTGCCCCGCCACCGAAGAGAAGGTTAACGAGATGCCTCTAGGGGGTACCCCGGACTAAACTTAGGCCCCCTTTGGTAGGGCTTCTCAACCGGCTTCATACCTGAAGCTCCGGAAATCTCGCTGAGAGGAGCCAGGAGAGGGAGGAGAAGCCCAAAAAGGGGCTCCCCGCGGCTTCGTCCCTTCGTGGGGCCAAAATCCCCATCTTGGCCATGGGCGCACGGGGTCGGAGGATGGCACGGGCGCGGGCGCAGGGAGGCCGGAGGACGGCCGGCGGCGGCGGGCGAGGGGCGGAGGACGGCCGGCGGCGGCGGGCGCGGGGCGGAGGTGGCCGGCGGCGCGTGCTGGAGCGGATAAGGCAAGCGGTGACAAAAAAGGATGCCAGCGTAGGGGGTGTGCAACATGTGCTTGTGACAATGTTTCTATTGGCTAGTACTGCACCTGTCTGGTTCTTAGGCATGCAAATATTTTGCATTTATCTGGTGCCAAAGACGTCCAAATAGATGGGGCCACCGGACAAGCTGTGCCTCCAAAGACCAAAAGCTAGTATGTAATAGCTTTGTCTTGACCGTGAATTCTTTTGTCGGACCAAATCTCATTGCTCTTCAATCTTCAATCGGGCTTAGGTTTACTTGGTCGAGCTAGCCATTGTAGCAGGTCTTGGTGCTTGTCACATATGAGTATAGGTGAGGATATTGAGTGGCGACAGGCTTTCTAGATATCCAACTGTCAATGCCAATTATCACAATTGTCACTGTAAAGGTGAATTAGAGATAATAATTGTCACCACCAAGCTGCTGTCGATTTATTCACTTTATCCCCAAGTCGTTTTACCATTGGCAAACACTGTTGTATTAATCCGTCTTTCCCAAGGGGAGTTTGGCTCTGTGTGAATTTTGTGCAAAAATTTAAAAAGTAAACTGATGCTTTGTTGTTCTATACTTTTTTTTTGTCCCTAAACCACTTCATTTTGAGGGCGACAAGCCTCCTGTTCGCTTCAGCTTATTCAGCCGGCTTATCAGCCACCAAACAGTATTTTCCTCTGTAGTGGTGTAACTGAGACTGCCTTTGTAAGAGATGTTGTTGTATCCAAAGAAATCCAAGCATAAAATCTTGTCATCTTCAGACGATGAACTCCCTTTGTCCTTCACTTTCAGGTCAATCTCAAAAATAGGCTCATCCCACAGCAGGATAGCTCGGCTAGGACCTGTAAGTTCCAAAAGAGAATCCTGCATACAGTGACACAAATTCAAGGCCAGCAAATTTCAATTGCCTTTAGGAACACCATCACTAAAGGTGCATCAGCAGCCAGACAAATTAAAGGCCAGCAAATTTCAATTGCCTTTGGGAACACCATCACTAAAGGTGAATCAGCAGCCAGCAATTTATTTCACCAGTGATGCACATACAAAACCACTTAATAGCATTCTCTAAAATGAAGATTTAAGGATCAGAAATGTGCCCACCTACTGAAATCTTGCATGTCAGGGCCAGCCAACCAAGAAGTGAAGTGGATACCAACTATAAAAACTACATTTGATATACTTTTAAAAATACAACCAAGTTTTACTATTTACGTTTTAAGAGCCAGCAGCAACATGCATAAAGTATCTCTGATGGAAAGGTTCTGATCCTAATTCACAGTATCAACCTGTATAAATATTTCTTCCGAATGCTAGCTTTGAGTTAAACGCCATAAAAATCAGCTGATATTACCAGTACTACCAAGCAGATTACACCATATACATGCATTGAGATGCTTATAATAGATTAAATGGGCGATGGAATAGGACAGAAGTTGAAACACAGATGTTTGAACATGCCTGAGAGGTGAGGGTCTGGCAATTATCTCTGCCTCGACTGAAGAGGTAGTTGCGCTTCCAGTCTAGGGAATCGCGCACAACGACGATGCCATAGACATCTAGTGGCCATTGGAGGTCGCTGGTGATCTGATTCACCTTGACGAAGAAGACCTCCATGGTATCACCAGGTCCAGCAGTTGCTGGCAGCATCGGTATGTCCGTGTAGCACATGGGAGGGTACTGAGCTGAAAAAGGAAGGGGGTTATTTGTTAGTCCAGTCATCTATACCTAGACATCACAATTGATTGATGATGAAGCAAACAAATGCCGTGCATAAGGAAAAACTGTTACTCGTAGCTGTATATGATAAAATGGCTTGGAAAGGGGATTTATTTGACAAACAATGTAATTAGGAGCAACCATATGGGTAACTCACATAGATCTCAAGCCAATATCGGATTGAAACGGGGTTCATATTAACATTTAATATTATCTTTTATTCTTTCTAAAATAAAATCAGTAGGTTTTGTAAACAACAGGATCTAAAATGGATGACCCACATCATGGCGTTCTTCTAAATTAAAGAATGTAGACCTACACCCCGTCTGGCTAGACAGATCGACCTCCTACCATTGATCTCAAGCACCAGTCCCCAGCAAGTTCACGCGTCTAATTATATATGCCTCCTTGATATAAGAGAAGAAACGAATGCTTGATCAAGACGAGGAAAAGCATGAGAGATGTGCAGGTGAATACGTACTCTCGGCCTCGAAGGGGATGGCGCCGTTTCTGCCGAACATCGAGAGCCAACTCTTGCGGTGCAATTCAAAGCAACTTTCCGGCCCCAGCTCCTCGTCCTCCTCCTCATCCGTCTCCATGGCGCTGCGGTGGTCGCCGTTGTCGGCCTCGCGGGGCCTTTTAGCATCGCCGCCCTGAAGCACTTGACCCGTGGCCTTCTCCGGATCCAGATCAGACCCCTTGTGGCCGTGGCCGTTCTCACCCAGCTTCGCCTCCAGATCCATCGCCTCCATATTCCGCCGCCGAGAAGGTTAGGGTTTTTGCCCCGCCACCGAAGAGAAGGTTAACGAGATGCCTCTAGGGGGTACCCCGGACTAAACTTAGGCCCCCTTTGGTAGGGCTTCTCAACCGGCTTCATACCTGAAGCTCCGGAAATCTCGCTGAGAGGAGCCAGGAGAGGGAGGAGAAGCCCAAAAAGGGGCTCCCCGCGGCTTCGTCCCTTCGTGGGGCCAAAATCCCCATCTTGGCCATGGGCGCACGGGGTCGGAGGATGGCACGGGCGCGGGCGCAGGGAGGCCGGAGGACGGCCGGCGGCGGCGGGCGAGGGGCGGAGGACGGCCGGCGGCGGCGGGCGCGGGGCGGAGGTGGCCGGCGGCGCGTGCTGGAGCGGATAAGGCAAGCGGTGACAAAAAAGGATGCCAGCGTAGGGGGTGTGCAACATGTGCTTGTGACAATGTTTCTATTGGCTAGTACTGCACCTGTCTGGTTCTTAGGCATGCAAATATTTTGCATTTATCTGGTGCCAAAGACGTCCAAATAGATGGGGCCACCGGACAAGCTGTGCCTCCAAAGACCAAAAGCTAGTATGTAATAGCTTTGTCTTGACCGTGAATTCTTTTGTCGGACCAAATCTCATTGCTCTTCAATCTTCAATCGGGCTTAGGTTTACTTGGTCGAGCTAGCCATTGTAGCAGGTCTTGGTGCTTGTCACATATGAGTATAGGTGAGGATATCGAGTGGCGACAGGCTTTCTAGATATCCAACTGTCAATGCCAATTATCACAATTGTCACTGTAAAGGTGAATTAGAGATAATAATTGTCACCACCAAGCTGCTGTCGATTTATTCACTTTATCCCCAAGTCGTTTTACCATTGGCAAACACTGTTGTATTAATCCATCTTTCCCAAGGGGAGTTTGGCTCTGTGTGAATTTTGTGCAAAAATTTAAAAAGTAAACTGATGCTTTGTTGTTCTATACTTTTTTTTTGTCCCTAAACCACTTCATTTTGAGGGCGACAAGCCTCCTGTTCGCTTCAGCTTATTCAGCCGGCTTATCAGCCACCAAACAGTATTTTCCTCTGTAGTGGTGTAACTGAGACTGCCTTTGTAAGAGATGTTGTTGTATCCAAAGAAATCCAAGCATAAAATCTTGTCATCTTCAGACGATGAACTCCCTTTGTCCTTCACTTTCAGGTCAATCTCAAAAATAGGCTCATCCCACAGCAGGATAGCTCGGCTAGGACCTGTAAGTTCCAAAAGAGAATCCTGCATACAGTGACACAAATTCAAGGCCAGCAAATTTCAATTGCCTTTAGGAACACCATCACTAAAGGTGCATCAGCAGCCAGACAAATTAAAGGCCAGCAAATTTCAATTGCCTTTGGGAACACCATCACTAAAGGTGAATCAGCAGCCAGCAATTTATTTCACCAGTGATGCACATACAAAACCACTTAATAGCATTCTCTAAAATGAAGATTTAAGGATCAGAAATGTGCCCACCTACTGAAATCTTGCATGTCAGGGCCAGCCAACCAAGAAGTGAAGTGGATACCAACTATAAAAACTACATTTGATATACTTTTAAAAATACAACCAAGTTTTACTATTTACGTTTTAAGAGCCAGCAGCAACATGCATAAAGTATCTCTGATGGAAAGGTTCTGATCCTAATTCACAGTATCAACCTGTATAAATATTTCTTCCGAATGCTAGCTTTGAGTTAAACGCCATAAAAATCAGCTGATATTACCAGTACTACCAAGCAGATTACACCATATACATGCATTGAGATGCTTATAGTAGATTAAATGGGCGATGGAATAGGACAGAAGTTGAAACACAGATGTTTGAACATGCCTGAGAGGTGAGGGTCTGGCAATTATCTCTGCCTCGACTGAAGAGGTAGTTGCGCTTCCAGTCTAGGGAATCGCGCACAACGACGATGCCATAGACATCTAGTGGCCATTGGAGGTCGCTGGTGATCTGATTCACCTTGACGAAGAAGACCTCCATGGTATCACCAGGTCCAGCAGTTGCTGGCAGCATCGGTATGTCCGTGCAGCACATGGGAGGGTACTGAGCTGAAAAAGGAAGGGGGTTATTTGTTAGTCCAGTCATCTATACCTAGACATCACAATTGATTGATGATGAAGCAAACAAATGCCGTGCATAAGGAAAAACTGTTACTCGTAGCTGTATATGATAAAATGGCTTGGAAAGGGGATTTATTTGACAAACAATGTAATTAGGAGCAAACATATGGGTAACTCACATAGATCTCAAGCCAATATCGGATTGAAACGGGGTTCATATTAACATTTAATATTATCTTTTATTCTTTCTAAAATAAAATCAGTAGGTTTTGTAAACAACAGGATCTAAAACGGATGACCCACATCATGGCGTTCTTCTAAATTAAAGAATGTAGACCTACACCCCGTCTGGCTAGACAGATCGACCTCCTACCATTGATCTCAAGCACCAGTCCCCAGCAAGTTCACGCGTCTAATTATATATGCCTCCTTGATATAAGAGAAGAAACGAATGCTTGATCAAGACGAGGAAAAGCATGAGAGATGTGCAGGTGAATACGTACTCTCGGCCTCGAAGGGGATGGCGCCGTTTCTGCCGAACATCGAGAGCCAACTCTTGCGGTGCAATTCAAAGCAACTTTCCGGCCCCAGCTCCTCGTCCTCCTCCTCATCCGTCTCCATGGCGCTGCGGTGGTCGCCGTTGTCGGCCTCGCGGGGCCTTTTAGCATCGCCGCCCTGAAGCACTTGACCCGCGGCCTTCTCCGGATCCAGATCAGACCCCTTGTGGCCGTGGCCGTTCTCACCCAGCTTCGCCTCCAGATCCATCGCCTCCATATTCCGCCGCCGAGAAGGTTAGGGTTTTTGCCCCGCCACCGAAGAGAAGGTTAACGAGATGCCTCTAGGGGGTACCCCGGACTAAACTTAGGCCCCCTTTGGTAGGGCTTCTCAACCGGCTTCATACCTGAAGCTCCGGAAATCTCGCTGAGAGGAGCCAGGAGAGGGAGGAGAAGCCCAAAAAGGGGCTCCCCGCGGCTTCGTCCCTTCGTGGGGCCAAAATCCCCATCTTGGCCATGGGCGCACGGGGTCGGAGGATGGAACGGGCGCAGGCGCAGGGAGGCCGGAGGCCGGCCGGCGGCGGCGGGCGAGGGGCGGAGGACGGCCGGCGGCGGCGGGCGCGGGGCGGAGGTGGCCAGCGGCGCGTGCTGGAGCGGATAAGGCAAGCGGTGACAAAAAAGGATGCCAGCGTAGGGGGTGTGCAACATGTGCTTGTGACAATATTTCTATTGGCTAGTACTGCACCTGTCTGGTTCTTAGGCATGCAAATATTTTGCATTTATCTGGTGCCAAAGACGTCCAAATAGATGGGGCCACCGGACAAGCTGTGCCTCCAAAGACCAAAAGCTAGTATGTAATAGCTTTGTCTTGACCGTGAATTCTTTTGTCGGACCAAATCTCATTGCTCTTCAATCTTTAATCGGGCTTAGGTTTACTTGGTCGAGCTAGCCATTGTAGCAGGTCTTGGTGCTTGTCACATATGAGTATAGGTGAGGATATTGAGTGGCGACAGGCTTTCTAGATATCCAACTGTCAATGCCAATTATCACAATTGTCACTGTAAAGGTGAATTAGAGATAATAATTGTCACCACCAAGCTGCTGTCGATTTATTCACTTTATCCCCAAGTCGTTTTACCATTGGCAAACACTGTTGTATTAATCCGTCTTTCCCAAGGGGAGTTTGGCTCTGTGTGAATTTTGTGCAAAAACTTAAAAAGTAAACTGATGCTTTGTTGTTCTATACTTTTTTTTTGTCCCTAAACCACTTCATTTTGAGGGCGACAAGCCTCCTGTTCGCTTCAGCTTATTCGGCCGGCTTATCAGCCACCAAACAGTATTTTCCTCTCACAACAAATCAGCCGTTTCAGCTTTTCAGCCGGCTTATAAGCTGAAGCGAACAGGCCAAGCAGTTTCCCATGCTACCATGCAGATGCAGTTAGCACCAGTCACATGTTTTCCCCTTTCCAGAATTTTTTTCAAAAGATCCGGAAGATGTCCGACGTATATTAATAAGAAGAAGAGAGTTAGATCCAGTTTATGAGGGAAACCGGATCCAGTCACATGTTTTCCCCTTTCCAGAATAAATCTCTTCTTTTGTCAATCTCTTATATCAGCCATTCAGGGACCCTTAAACACGACATCAAGTAGGCTAATCTAGTCGTCACGACTGAGTTAGTTAAAATGAGCCTCCCACCACTGGTTATACCTCTCCTGGAGAAAGTGTCAATACTAGTATCGATTTTAGACAGGATCACAGGATCTTGGACTGGATTTCACGTGGGATAGTGGTAGGCCAAGATAGATTTGAGGGAAGGATGAAATTGGACAGCTTAAGATGTTTGAGATGCTTTGAATTTCCTAATCATTCCAACATATAGAGATAAAGGTGGACTTTAAAAAAAATTGACATTAAGACCAGTGTTTCTTTGCCAAATCAGTGAGGATCTCATGTAACCATTTCACTTGTACAGTATCTCCTTCGATAAGGATCAAAGTTTCATCTGCATATTGTAGAACTAGGCAAGGGCTGTTGGGTAGAATGGGTGTCTTAGAACCCCTTCCGGTGCAAAACGGTTGATTCTTTGTTGAAGGATTTCTGCAACTATTATGAAACGCACAGGTGAAAGATGATTCCCTTGACGAAGCCCTTTTCTCATTTGAATCCAGGGTCCCGGTGTGCCATTTGATAAAACCGCCGTCTTTGCTGCTGTTTTTAAAGCTGACGTCCAGTTGATACAATTCTTTTGGGATGCCTCTCACTTGCAAAAGCCCGAACAGGCATTCCCAAGAAAACTGTGTTAAAAGCTTTCATCAAGTTTAAGGATGTCAGCTCTCTTTTTCCTTTTTTTGCAACATTGAAGTATTTAACTAAGTCTGCAGCAACCATGAAGTTGCCTGCTATACATCTTCTCTTAACAAAACCAGTTTGCTCTTGATTCGCTAAATTTCCATTTGGAATCTTGCAGAGAGAACTGTTGTTACCAATTTTACTGGGCAATTTAACAGAGAGATTGGTTGATATGAATCTGGAGTGCAATAATCTTTATTTTTCTTAAGCAGAACCATGAAAGATCTGCTGATTCTCACACGATCTAGAGTGCAGTTATGAAAATCCCGGAAAGTTTGATGTATGTGGTGCTTAGTAAGTTGCAAAGAAAAATGGTAGCAGCCCAAACCAAAACCATCTGGTCTTTTGTCTTTTGGAACATCTTTGACTGCTGCAAGAATTTCTTGGTCAGAGAAAGGTGCTACGAGAGGAAAATCATATAGTGTTGGGTAGACAGCACAAAAACCAATTTGGTCAAAAAAAATTCCTATGTACCAAACAGGTTTTTGTATAAAAAAGAGTTAGAAAAACCTTACGAGTGTAGAAATGGTTGCCTTCACGTTCCACGGTTCCACCACCTTTTGCTGTTATTACTTGGTCATTGGACTTTGATTGCCTTTCAGGTACGATTGGAATTACAAACAGATCAGATAGGGTTCCATATATCTTGAGGTAACATTTCGTCAGCATCCTTCACAATCATCTAAGTGCATGCCCTTTTCAACAGTTAGATTGCTTAGATATGGTCTGTGTTGATGAGGTATTTTCTTGTTGTCGTTGTTAGTTGACATTGATATTTTTCCGTGAAGGGCTGTATTTTCCCCCCAATTAATATTAGCTACTTGCAATGTTGAGATGTTGTAAGCCATTGATCTTTTATGTGACTGTACAATAACATGCTCACCAGTAAGAAAATAGCCATGCTAGACACAAAGAATTTTGTAACACCAAATGCCGAGGATTTTTCTTTTACAAAACCTCTCTATAGAAGGAGATAAAGAATGTACGGTCAGCCACTATAGATACCTGCAATGGCACCAACTGTGACTGTAGGCGCTCAATGCAGTATGCCATCGTTTAAAATTTACCTGGCCTTTTCATATCTCTTCGTTGCTTTAACCACCAATTCAACTATATATCACTTTAAAAAATACATAAAAAAACAATAGGATAGTTTGTGAGATTTTTGCTGATGAAGTTTTAAAAGGAAATAGATCAAGTACTCATTTGAGTAAGACTGGGTACAAGAATGTGATAGCAAGGTTTAAAGAGAGGACTGGGATTGAGTACACTAGAAAGCAATTCAAGAATAAATGGGATAAGTCGAAGCAAGATTATGGTATTTGGAAGCAGTTGAAAAATAAGGAGACTGGGATTGGATGGGATGAAACTGGGAAGAATATTGTAATGTCAGAGGCATGGTGGAAGAAAACAGCAAAAGTAAGTAGACAAGTTGCAGTTGTTTCAAATTTTTCATTTTACAATATGTAAAAATATTAATATCTAACTATTGCATTTCAGGATATAAAGGGCTCTACCAGATTCAAGCTGAAAGGACTACAAAATGAAGAACAACTAAGCATTATGTTTGAAGACCTCAGAAATACTGGTGATGAACATTGGTCCGCTTCTAGTGGTATAGCACCTTCTTCAGCAAACTTGTCTCGTGAAAGCTCTCCAATTCCTATTGATGATGAAGATGAAGCAGACAAAGTGGATTCGGACAGTGAGCCGGAGGAGGTGACACCTAGGAGTGTGCACGGTTCAAAGAGAGGTCGAGGGGCTAGTAACATCAAGGGAAAGAAACCCAAGACAAGTACAGGGCATTGGTTTCAGGAACAAATGGGCAAGATTGTGGAGATGAATGAGAGGACAACTGCATCTTGTGAATCTATTGCAAGGAGGGAGGATACATCTGGTTGTTCCATCCAGGATGTCATGGCTTTGGTCAAGAATTGTGGGGCTCTTCCCTCGACGAATGAACATTTTGTTGCATCTCTAGTTTTTACCAAGAGGGCTGAACGAGAGATGTTTATGACTTTGGATACACCTGAGGAGAGGTTTGATTGGCTGAAGAGGAAGTATGAATGGATGACTAGAAATGATGTGCCTAAGTAGTTTGTATCCTTTGGATTGGATTCTATTTCTATTTCTATGCTACTCAGAAATATGTATGCTTATGTATGCTACTTTGAATCTATATTCTATATATGCCTAAGTAGTTTGAGTGTTGTTACTTTGAATCTTATGTATGCTACTTTGAATCTATATTCTACTTTGCAATTCATGAGTGTTATTTATATCATGAACAGATTTGAATCTTCTGATGATGAGATATCTGATCATGATGAATGGGTTAAAAACACTCTAGGATTGTTGCGGTCTGCTCAAAATTGTCAATTTGCCACTGCTCTTATTTGTTGCAAGTACTTCATGACTTACCATGACAAGAATGATGTTAGAATTCCGGCTCAAAGTGGATTCGGTTGGACAATGGAGAAGCTGAACACTCCAGGTGAAAGTCATAAGCAATTCCGAATGAATGCATCTCTATTTTACAAGTTGCATGATCTGTTAGTGGGTAACTATGGACTAAAATCATCTCTTCATATGAGTTCTATGGAATCATTGGCTATTTTCCTACTTGTGTGTGGGCATGGTACTTCTACCCGTGGTGTACATGGTATATTCAAGCACTCTGCAGAAACAATTAGTAGAAAATTTGAGGAGGTATTAATATGTATGGTGGCTATGAGTGTAGACTACATAAAGCCAATTGACCCTAATTTCTCTACTACACATCCTAGGATTAGTAATGATCGTAGGATGATGCCACACTTTAAAGATTGCATTGGAGCTTTGGATGGCACTCACATTTCAGCGACACCACGTCCTGAGGACCAGATTAGGTACATTGGTCGGAGTGGCAAAGCGACACAAAATGTTCTTGGTATTGTTGATTTCGACATGAGGTTCACTTATGCGTCTATTGGTCAGCCCGGGTCTATGCATGATACTAATGTTCTCTTCCATGCACTTCGACATGATCACTCTACCTTTCCACACCCCCCTCTAGGTATGTCGGATCACGTACCTTATCTTTTCTCATGTCTATACATGAATGCACGTGGCTCACAACCTTCATTTTTTTACATGTGTATTTAGGAAAGTATTATATGGTTGATGCCGGGTACCCAAATAGACCTGGATACTTGGCACCATACAAGGGTGAAAGGTATCATGTGCCAGATTGGAGGAGAGGTCCTGCTCCAAATGGTGAGCAAGAACATTTTAACCATTTGCATTCAAGTATTCGCAATGTGGTAGAGCGCTCTTTTGGTGTGTGGAAAATGAAGTGGAGAATCCTTCTCAAGATGCCGAGTTACCCAATGGAGAAGCAAATGATGATAGTTGCCGCAACCATGTGTCTCCATAACTTCATTCGTGAAAACCACACACAAGATAAGGATTTCCGCAAATGCGATCGGAATCCCGATTATATGCCCACTATACCTTCAAGATATAGGAAGCACTATGTCTCTCAAGATGCTGGAGATACATCCAACATGGAAACAGATGATCGGACCATGGATAAATTCCGAGATGATCTTGCTAGAGCAATCTTCCTTTCTAGATCATCTTGAGTATGTCAGTTAGCTTATATGGTTGCATGCTATGTAAGGATCGTAGCTATTATTTATGAACCGTGATGAATTCAAATATTAAAAAAAATCAGCTGAATTTTTTTGAGAGAAATACAGGAGTAGCAATTAAAATACAGGAGTAGCAATTCACGGTCAAATATGCAAATATCAGCTGAATTCAAATATTTCTAACCTGGATGCGACATCAGCTTAGCATTCGCTAGTAATCTATTTATGAACCGTGAGTATCTATTTTCATCTATTAAAAAAATCCATATAGTTAAGGGCATCTATGACATTTGATTTATCAAAGCCATTCCTAAAAATACATGAGAAGCCGTTTTGCCAAACACTTTTCAGAATGGCTTCAGCTTCACCAGAAAAGCTGTTTCACCAGAGCAGCCACAGCCGCAGCCATTTCAGCCACAGCCACAGCCCTACCAAACAGGCCCTTATAGAAAATAGGTTAGTACATGCCACTTTTTTCCAAATAACGTTCCAACTATAGGACAGTATGAACCGTTCCCTTGGGCGACCCCACCAGCCAGTGGAAAAGGCTCCGGCCCCATCCCGTTGCGTCAAACGCGACTGACGGAGATCCTCAATTTCAAATCAAAGTTATAAAATTCGAATTTCAAACTCTCCCATTTTTTCTTCAATTTAATCCTCCTTCTAAAGCAAGCCTCCGCTTGGGTCCCACCACGACCACGGGTATCTGGTCCCATCAGTCAGCCAGTGCCGCACCGCACGCGACCCGAGGCGCCTCGCCGCGCCATGTCCATCGAACCACTGCGTCCCTCCCCGGCGGCGTCTATTCCGTATTCCACCAACGCTCGCTCGTCACTCCCCTACCAAAATCCGTCGATCTAAGGGCGGCGATTCAAGAGAGAGCTGGACCCGAGCCTCTCCGGCGGGTGGATGGTTGCGGCACGGAGCGGGGGGATGGAGTTCGCGGCGATGAAGCGGAGGGAACTGTTGGAGCTCTGCCGGCAGCACGGCCTCGCCACCCGCGGCTCCAAAGCCGACCTTGCTGCTAGCCTCGCGGGTGCAATCTCGGTACGGCCTCCAAAACCCTCGCTCTTGCCTCTTGGTCCTGCCCATTGCAGAAAACTTCAGATTGCCTGTCTATTTGGGGAAAAACTATATTGTCAGAAAGAGGCCCTTCCGAAAAAAAAAATCCTGTCAAAAAGAATATTTTAGAAAGAGTAAAATGCAACGTGTGTATCAAAACTTGTGGAGAGGAGTGGATGCAATCTCATCGCATAACTTGAAATTGAAAAGTGAGCGAACCTGGTATGATCTTGTTTTATGGGTACTATATTCGGTCATTAGCATGTCATCATGGCAATGACTGGACTGCCACCATGGCAGTGGTAGGTTTGCAGGCTGCCAAAAAAAAACTTCCCTGTGCGTTGGGAGGGAGCAGCTGAACTTTTGTTTCTTCTCATTTGCATCAGTTCCTTCATTTGCATCACTTAATGGAAGAACCACTCTATGGCACGCATGGTTTAACGAGGAGAAGACTTGTCACAGAACAGATCACGCTCGCTGGTTTTGTTTGCTCCAATGATTTTGGAAGAGGAATTACCTAATTAGAAGGCAGCAAGAAGAATGATAGGTTCTGCTGATAGGTTCTGCACTTCTATCCTGTTGCTGCACACTTGTACCTCTGTAATATCATTAGTCAGACATGATTTCTTAAATTCTGTGTTTAGAGTGACTCAATCGGTAGCTTTTCAGTTCACATATGTACTGAAAAACATGCTAATAATCCTTCGATGCAGGGACTGCTGAAGTCAGATTGCTCCCATGCAACAAGAAAAATGAACAAATAAAAATTATCAGACTGCTAAGTCAGATTGCTCCTTTGCATGCCACATTGGAGGTTTAGTGCTTAGTGGTGTCCACATGGGTATGGGTTTGATTGCTTTGTTTGACAGAATTATGACCTGACTGCACCTCTAAGTTCTAGGACGAGATTGCACTAACGGCATAAGTTTGGTACCCCTCGTGCGTTTTACTCTTTCAGAAAAGAAATAGCAGAGAACCCAAGCCATTTCCACTTCTTTTTACATGAAGTAAGGAGCAATGGTGTGCGTATTATAGTCTCTGTTTATATGCACAATCCTACTAGAAAACAACTAAAATATATTGCAGGTAGTAGCTTAGTAACCTGAAGTGTACATTTTCCTTTTGTTTCCCATTTCATCGACGTGTGGTCTGCGATTCTGGATACCTTATGAAGAACCATCAGAGAATCACCAAAAACCATGGCAACATGAACAATAGTCCATGCATGATGCGATCAAGTTGCCAAGTTTGCTTATCCATTCACATATGACATGTCACCCTTATGACAAACTACAACGTTTCTAACAAATAGTGGAGTGCTTTCTATTCTGATCTCTGTTGATTTTGGGTTTGATTGCTTCTTTTTTTCAGGGGGCTGCTGCTGCAGAGAATGCGGTTGAGGTGGTGGTGGCGAAGGGGTGTCTGAAGCGGCTAGGAGGTAGTGCTAGCTGTGGCACTTCCGGTGCTGCCAAGAAGGTGCGATTTGCATTGGATGAAGAGTCGGAAGAGAGGGCAAGAAGACGGAGGTCCCTTGTGGTCTTGCAGCCGGTTGTTACCAAGACAAGGGGGAGGCGCAAAGCCAAGAAGGCACTTGCTGCTGCAGCAGTGAGTGGAAGGGGTCAGCAGCAGAAGTGCAATGATGTTGGTTGTGATTCTGCTGATAAAGATGTCACAGGAAAGGTGGGTACAGATGCCCCAGTGACGCGGTCCACAATGAAAGCGATGTGTTTATGTGCTCATAGTGGGGCTGAAAGTTGGAATAATCCTGCTGTGGCTGAGAAAGAAGGGATGGTAGAAGCAGCTACTGATAGGAAGCAGAGGTGGAAGACCCGGGAGAATGCCGTGGTTATTGCTGCCAATTCTCATGAAAGAATTTCTTGTAGGATCACACTGAGTTCAAGCTCATCATCGGCAGCAGCCCTGGTGTATCCTTTTGTTGAAAAGAAGAGAGGGAGGAGCAAGGCAAGAGATGGTAAGGATGAACTAAGTGCTGTGGAGCAGGCTGCTGAAGTTCAAGATTTGACTACTGCAGCAGTACCGGTTATTATCAAGAGTAGAAGTAGCAGGAATGGAGAGTATTACCCTCTATCTGCTCAAAAGTCTCCTAAGATGCTGGTATCTTGCCGGACCACATCAAGCTCACTAGCAGCTGCTGTGACATTGCCCACTGACAGTGGATGCAAGTGGAGGAAGACAAGGGGTAGGCCCAAGTCCAAGGAGGGTGCAACAGTAGTGAGCGGAAGGGGTAGTCGGCAGAAGTGTGATGTTGGTGACGATTCTGTTGATCACGGTACTTTTGGAGAGGTGGGTGCAGATGCTCCACTGACACAGTCCAGGAAAAAAGCTGTGAATTTGTGTGCTGAAAATGGAGTTGAAGGTCAAAATAATCCTGTTGAAGCTGAAGAAGAAGGGCAGGTGGTAGGAGCAGCTTTTGATAGTAGGAAGCAGAAGCGGAAGCGGAAGGCCCAGGGGAATGCTGAGGGTACTGCTGCCAATGCTCTGGCTGGAGTTTCTCATGGAAGCACGAGGAAATCAAACTTGTCTGCTGTTGTTGACAATAGGAGAGGGATGAAGAGGTAGGAGATCATAATGATGAACTTGGTGTTGAGGAGCAGCCTACTCAAGTTCAAGTTGAGGAGCAGCCTGTTGAAGATTGTGTTCCTGCTGTGCAGAAATCTGGCAGGACCAGAAGAACAGACTCAGTAGTAGCTGCTGCGATGTTGGCCATTGTCACTGAAAACAAGGTGAGGAAGGCAGAAGATGTACACCCAGATGGAGAGCTACCTGCAGATTTGGAGGTTCCTCGAATTGGTGCTCCCATTACCAGGTCATCAAGGAATAGAAATGTTCAAGTTTACAACAGTGTGGTGGAAGAAACACATGTCGGCGAGAAGATTGAAGACAAGAGGAAGCCCGATAGACCATCTACTCACAGTTGCAGGCGTCAACAGCTTGCATCATCTGTAAAGGAAGAAGAACAAGTTGCTGCTTCATGTGAGCTCCCTCGACTAAAGCAATCAATGAGAAACCATCCTGAGGCTGATGAATTGATAAGTAATGCAAATTTAGAAACCAACAAGTTTTGTAGATTACCAGTGGCCAATGACTTGAAGATAGTTCACCCATTGACACTTAAGGCTGCTAATACTAGTGTGGAAGATGTTGTGACGAAGGCAGGAAAAGAGATGGGTTTCACAAAAAGCAGCAGGGAGGATAAGATAAAAAATACTGGTGGAGTTTCAGTCTCTGTTGACGATGGTACTAAGGCTTCAGCGGCAAAAACGGAGTTAGGAGTGCTTGTTAAAACAACCACAGGTATGCATGAAAGTGTTAGCGGTGAGGAGTTTCAAAGTGCCAAGGGTGGAGATGTGGGTAAGCAGCCAGCAGTAAGGGGCCTGTTAGGCGATCAACACGTAGATGTGTGGTGGCGGGTTGAATCTGAGGCAGCCCTCTCTTGGATTGTGTCCATATGCTCCACCACCTGGAGCTCATGGAGCCAGGTGGCTTTTTGTTAGCATGCCCAGGGTCTTGTGGGAGCAAGATTATAAGGTCAATCTAATCTTGAACACCATCGATGCGCCGGCTTCCTCGTCAATTCTTTTGGTGCCTGCTCTCGGAAAGAGTATCTGAGAGTGAGGTTGAAATAGTATATTGCAATTTCTCCTTAGCCGCTGGAGAAAGAAAATTATTTTGCTTAGTGGTGGAATTATAACATAGTGCTATCATGTAATCAAGTGTATTTTATGTGCTCACAAATTATATTGACCATGTAGTTACCTATTTGATTTGAGCCTCACTTGTACGAACTCCATTAAATCGTCATATGTATCTCAACCTGCATTGCATCCATGACTGGCGTGGGCACTTGGCTGCGCAATGCTAGATTCTGCATGTCTCTGACTCAAATGCTCTGATTTCTTGTCAGCCTTTGTCTCATTCTATGCTCAATTCCATTAACTGATGGTGCATTCTTGTGAACTAGAGCTTCTACCTGAATTTGTGCCTTCCAAGCTATTGGTTGGTATTTTTTTTTAGTTTTCACCAAGCTCGGCCAACCAAGATATCAGACTGCCCAGGTATTGTGATATTGTCAATCAATCTTTCATTAGAAGCTCAGTTAAGTTCTGTTTGCTAGAGCATGTTTGGAACTGCTCCACTTCAGAAAAAAAAAAAAAACAGCTCCACTCCACCAATTCGACCTTTCCGTAGCTCCACTCTACCAACTCCAGAAAGACATGAAGCTGCTGCACCTGTTTGGCTAACAACGTGACTCCAACTCTAGAAATTGTAGGAATCGGTGAGAATAGTCTTTCTTGCCCATCGTTGTTATATGTATATTGTTTAGTTTTTAGGAGGACATACTGAACTTATCCCTGAAATTTATTTGGAGAATAGGAACCTATTTGGAGATTTTAGCTCTGAAGTTTAGAGGAGGGGATCCAAATAGGCCCTTAATCTACCACACTTTGTCCTGAATTATAGATCATTTTAGCTTTTTTAATACTTAACTTTTGTTACACACATAGATATACAATATGTCTAGATACATAATAAAAGTTACGTATCTAGAAAGCCAAACCAACGAATAATTTAGAATGGAGGAAGTATAAAATAATTATTCTCTCCAACAAAAGGTTACAATATTTAGCTAATTGTTGATAGAAACTTTTAAAACTTAGAAAAACATTTCTTTTATGTGTGTTTCCCAATCACATCCCAACAAAATCTAAAAATTTTGGAGTGTGAGCGAACGAATTACAACCGTACTCTTACTGTACATTATTGCTTCGGGAGACCCTGAGAGCATCTCCAAGAGTATCCTATTTTTTACTCCTAAAAACAAGTAGTTTTGCAACTTCTAAAATGATATTGGAATAAAAAGAGAAGGTCGTCTCAAGAGTTTCTAATAATCCACTTCTAAAATATAAAAGACAATTTTACATCGGGAATCCTATAATATTTCTAAATTATCGTAACCACTTTTATATATTCTTTGTCTCTCGTACATTTACATCAGGAACTGTTTTCTACTCCTTATTCTTTCTCACATCCTTCCACCTTTAGATTGACCTATCGATACGCACGGAAAGCAGTATCTGCATGACGGAGGAGCCGCGCAAAGTTATGCGGAACGGGGGTGGATTTTTCAAGTGCGTAAATTTTAGGAGGAAGTATTAGGAGTTGTTGGAGAGGGATTTTTTTCTTATCTTTCTTAAAATCAAGGATTAGGAAAGGATTTAGGAAACTCTTGGATCTCATAATCCTTGGTTTTTAGCAAGATGAGAAAACCCCCTCTCCAATAACTCATAGTCTATCCTCCTAATCTCTAGAACTTAGGAAAAGTCAACATGTTCCGTGTAAAGTTACGCGCTTCCGGTGGAAGGTCAAGCGCGTGTTTGTCGGCCAATCTAGAGGTGGAAGGTCGTGGAAAGAATAAAGAGTAGGAAAGGGTTCCTGATACAAATGTACAAGAGAGAAAAAATATATAAAAGTGGTTAGGATAATTTAGAAATGTATATGATCTTTATGTAAAATTATCTTCTATATTTTAGGAGTGGATTATTACAAACTCTTGGAGATGGCCTTCTTTATGCCTTCCGATACTTTTTTAAGAGTTGTAAAACTTTATGTTTTTAGGAAGAAAATATTGAGTACTTTTGGAGATGCTCTTACGCCCTATTTGGATGCTAAGAATTTGAAGGACTAGATTTTTTTTCCATTTCTATATCACGGAGTAATAAAAATAGGAGAAATTGGATTCTCATTTTCTATATGGATTCACAATTACAGGATGGTTGCCGACTACAGCGCAACGGTCGGTAAGGGACAGAAGAGGAAAGATGGAAGACCTCATAGCTCAAGGAGAGCAACATGGGCTGTTTGGAAGGTCGAAACGTCTCAAATTCTATCTAGAAATACTAGAATCACTTCCAAACGGTAAAAAGAGCAAAACGGTTTCTGTCCATAAACAATTGAAATTACCTACACATGGGAAATGGCCAGGGAGTGGTTTTGCATGATTCTGTTTCTTACTTCTCCTGTATACTAGCAATTGTATATTTTTTAGGCAATTCATTTTTAGTGCAAGAAGCTTAAAGGGATTGTATTTAAGTTGGTCTTTGCCCACAAAAAGTTCTTAATTTTTTTTGAAAAAACAGTTTTTCGTTAATCAAATTCCAACCTACTAGCCAAACGATTCTATGAAATGATTTTGGTTCACCGTTATACACGTTTCCTGCCAGAATCTAGATCCAAAATGTTTTTTATGAAAATCTATATCCCTACCAAGACTTGACAAGGGTCGATAGCCTTGGAGTGGGCTCCACTTCCAGAAAAATGACATAATACAAAGATGAATATAGGCTGAGAAAGACTAGCTCACACCTAGATTCAGGATGGAATCTCCTATTTCAGTTCTAGAGGGTGGCAAGCCAAACATGATTGTGGAATCAATTCCAGTTCTATGGTTTCTGCTCCAAATGAATGATGCAAACGGGACCTAAGAGAAATCTTACTACAGCAGGACAAAACAAATGATATCACTTGCAAATGATCGAGATATGAAAATTACTCAAGAGACTCACTACTGGATGCAATTCGATAGTGCATGCAAAGGCTTAATCTTATTCATCAATTTGGAAAAGCGTGTCAATTCTTGGCGTAATCTTTGATCCACCAGAATATTCTACACAACGAATTTGGAATTAGACAGCGACCACAAGTAGTAAAAAGGTGCTCCACTAGACCACTACACAATGAGCTTCCTGGCGGCTTCGGTGACCCCTCCCAGGCCGATTGCGGTGAAGAAATTAATGGCAAAGCGCGTGTTCTTGGCGCAGTCTATGGGGAAGAGGGCGTCTCGCACCGCGGTGTCCTTGCCGTTCATCTTGTGAGGGTTTTACCTGTATGCCATTATGAAAGTTGGGTCTAACCTCCATGTCCCTAAAAAGTTCGTCGACACCTGTATGCCCAAGTGCATCTTGGTTTGTCCCTCCATGCCATTCCGTCCCTATTTTCTGCTAACGGTCGTTAACTGCGCTGAGAATGGACTCAAATACCCTTAGGCAAAGGAGGTCTGTTGAACTTAGTTGTTTGCCTCGGTGCCACTCAGAGGTCTGTTGTTTTGGCGCCAAAGGAGGCAGTGGTGTTGGCGCCAAAAGGCAGTGGTGTTGGCGCCAAACCCTCTGTGCTCCTCTATATATACATCTTGAGCCATATCTGTTGGATCTCATCCTCTCCTCTGCTCTCTCCTTCATTCTCACTCTCATCCACTCCTGGCGCACCCCATGTCTGAAGCTTCCAACAGCTATGGGGGGAGGGTCAAGCGGGTCCTTTGCCCGAACTGTCATGTGCTTGCCAACCGATTCATCTCCACGACAACAAAGAACCCAAACCGTGCATTTCACAAGTGCCCCTATTTTGCAGTTTGTGTTCTCTGCTCATTCTTGGTTGCCCTTTTTTGTATGTTTTCCAAGTGCTAATGCTTCAGTTTCTTTGGCTTGCAGTTTGGTGGTTGCCAATACTACCAGTGGGAGGATGAAATGATGGACAGTGGCATGCAGTCACCTACAGCGCCAGATCCCCTACAGGCAGTTCCCCTGCAGGCAGTGGCACCACCTGATCCACTGTCCATGTACCAGCATGGTTCCAATGGTGCTGGAGTGGTAGGCAATGCAGTAGTGGAAAATAGGGGAGACAATAGGGTTATGCAACAGCTTAGGTGGCTAGAAAAGATGGTATATGTATGCATTTTCCTTGCTCTGTATGCTATTATGAAGAAGTAGGGTTATGCAGCAGCTTGTGTTTGTATGAATTGACAAGATGTATGGATGGATGCATGAATGAATGAATGAATCAGCTAAGGTTTTATCACATTTCATCATGTCTTCAACATTAATGACACAAAAGATAGTACATGACATCCAGGTTTAATCACATTACAGCCAAGGTTCAAATAGTACATGACATTTCATCACTGAGTAATAGTATCAGTTCCATCCACCAAAACATCCAGTTTTCATCACATCCAAAGTGCTGGACATGGCATCACAGAGCAAACTAAACAAAGAAGGGCTGGATGGGGTACCTTTCACTGCAGGTGCAGTTTCTTCTTGCTCCTTGTATTAGAAGAAGGGCTGGATGGGGTAGCTTGGCTGGCTGCTGCAACTTGAAGCCTCTTTGGTGTCAGCTTCTTCTTAACTGTTGTCTTCTTCCTTGGTGTAGCAGCCTTGATAAGGAGAGTGTCCACTGGGTCTGTCTGTACTGTGCCAACTGAGGTCTCATGATAAGGAGCCTTGATAAGGAGAGTGTCCACTGGGTCTGTCTGCACTGTGCCAACTGAGGTCTCATGATAAGGAGCCAGGAAAATAGTCTGCAATGGTATTGGGTCATTGGAACCAGTTCCAGACCTTGTGACAAATATGACAGGTTAGATGATAACAAATGGTGCATGAAAGTAACAAAGAATTGCTCATAAGCTCACCTGGTTGATGTACTTGTAGTTGTAGCTGAAGAAGAGGAAGGTGCCTTCCTACTTCTTTTCTTGGCACCAGAAGAAGAAGGTGGCTTCCTACTCCTTTTCTTGGCTGCTGCTATGTCTACAGCCTCAATTATTGGGAATTGCATCACTTATGGAGTAGCAACCACAATGCTTGTCTCTGTGTTACATCTTGCTACTTTTTTCAATCTTTTCTTTGGGAGACCCCTGCATAGGACAACTCAATATAAGTTGCAAAACAATGTGAATGTATACTAATTTCAGTTAAGTTATTGTACCTTTGAGCCTCCATTGCAGCTATGTCTTCAGGATTGCCATTCTTGCAAGTATACTAATGGTGCCCTTTTTCATGGCATATTGGGCACTCATGAGACCTTGAGCTTCCCTTCTGGCTGCTGCTGCCACCTTCAAGTGATGATTTCATCCTATTCTTTCTTCTTCCTCCAGCTGTTGCCCTAAGTAATGAAGTGTGCATGAAGAAGCCATGGGTGCTGTTAGGCCACATACTCTTGTCAGGAATGCAAGGGATGGAACCTTCATATGCAATTTTGAATTTGTCGACAGAATAGTAATCATGCACATAGTCTTCTAGTTTAGCACCAGGGATTGAAGTGATGTAGGCAATAGCATGTTTGCAAGGGATTCCTGACCCTTGCCAAACCCTACAAGTGCAGGTTCTCTCAGGTAAATTGACCACAAATCTATATACACCGCCACCCTTAGCACAAATCTCTACCACACCATCAGGGGAATCAGTGATGACTTCAATGTCAAGATTGTAACTGTCTTCCCTCAGTTTCCTCTCAATGTGAGGCAGAATCTTCCCTGTGAATTTCATGGCAACTCTCTTCCTATGATTCCATTTAATCAAGAGCTTCTGTCTTATAGTGTCCAATAAATCATCAATATTCTTCCCCTTTTCAGGCTTTATCCAATTGTTGAATGATTCAGCTAGATTGTTGGTGACATAGTCCACCTTTGATCCTGTCCTGTACTGGCTCCTTGTCCAAAGCTTCTTGTGGTTTTCATGTAGATACACCATTGCCTCAGGTTTGGCTTGAGCCATAGCTGTATAATGCTTGTTGAACAAATATGGGCTCCATGAATATGAGGTAGCCCATAAGTGGTCATCAAAAACCTTGCCACTGAATCTTTTCTTGAAATTTTGTACTACGTGGTACATGCACTCCCTATGTTCAGCTTCAGGGAAAACTTCAGTGACCCCATTCATCACTGCCTGGCCACAGTCTGTACAGAAGACCAGTCCATCTGGGGATCCAATTACTTCTTTTAACCTCTCCATGAACCACACCCAATTCTCATTAGTCTCTGAATCAATTACACCAACAGCTACTGGGTACATCCAGTTATGTCCATCTACTGCACAAGCGGGTGAAGCAACGAGGCGAGGCCGACCTGCGACGGCGGCTCGGCTGATTGATGGAGATCTGGGGAAGCAGGGCAACATTGCTCACCACCCTGATGGCAACAAAAAAAATGGATCCATAACGTGGAGTACCGTGGCGAGCGTGGCGAGGCCCCCGCGCGCGGTGTTTCTTCGAGGCGACGAGAACGAGTGTCGTTGTCAAGATTAGCGGATCAAGACTTAGACTAGTAAATTTCTTTTATGCGTGTAAGGCTTGAGATGGTGGCGTGGGAGACACGGGGTTTAGACTGATTCGGGCAAAGGAACGCCCTACGTTCAGTATCGGGAGCTGCTCGTGTTATCCACGCGGGGTTCTGTAGTAGGGGTTACAGAAGTGCGAGAGAGGGAACCGATCCCAGGTCTCTTGGGTGTGCACTGATGCTCTAGGAGGGTGTCTGCATGTGTTCTGTTGGCTTGGAAGCGTTGTGGTGCTTTTAGTTATCTGTCGAGCCTCTCGTCTCAGGCCCCCGATCCTCCTTTTATAGCGTAAGGAGACCACCGGGGTTACAGGCAAGAGCGAGTGTGGGGAGCAGTAAAGAGATAAACGTAGCTGGGTAAAAATACAACACGAAGGGAGGAACCGAGTTCCCAGGTTCCTGGCGTCCTCGCCGGCCTTCGACTTCTGCCGGCGCGTATGCCGGAGGAGGGTGGCCGCCGTCGCGCCCTGTCGATGGCCTCCTCGGTGGCTGTAGCTGCCGGGTCATGATGAGGGTGTTTCGTCGTGACTCTGGTGTCCGTCGGGGGAGGCGGCGGATTCCGCCGTCCTGCTGACGGCTTGCGGAGGGCGGGCGTCACATCCCTGCCGCCGGGGGCGCGGGACGCGAGAACGGGCGAGGCTCCCCTCTGCTTCGGGCGGCGCAGGCCATGAGTGCCTTGTGGCAAATGGGAGGAGGCCGCAGCTACTGTAGCTTGTACAGTGCGGCCGCGCATGGGTACTTGCAGCAGGTTGCGTGAGGGGCGCGGACATCCTTCTTCCTGACAGACCTGCGGCGTATTTATGGCGAGATCGACAGGGGGACCCACAAGATCTGCGCCCGAGGCGGATACTTGTCTGGTGGGCCCAGGTCAGCCCGACCCCCTACGCTTGGGGTCGGGGGAGGCGGAGACCTGCGGCGGGGGGTCGGACGCTCCCGACCCCAGACCTGCGGTCGGGCAAGGCGGATCTTGGTCTTCCGGAGGTCGGGGATGCCTGACCCCGGGATGCCCGACCGGGGTCGGGCGAGGCGGAGCGTGATTCTTGCCCCCCGTGCTGGGCGACGGCAGTCTTGTTACCTTAAGTGGGCCTGAGCCTTTACGTTTTGTTGTTTCCATGGGCTCGGGGAGATCGTTAATATTTCCCCCCAACAACGAGGTGAAGTCCAACGATGGATGTGGCGAGGCCCTCGCACGTTGTGTTTTCGTTGTGGCGACTGCGAGGCAGCCTGCGAGAGGTCCGAATTCGGTGGTATTACTCTGTCAGGTGGAGTGTGGTGTTTGCAGCGACACTTCGGCGGAGGGTCCCGCATGGCGGTAGCTTTCTCGATGTGGTGCAGTTTGTTTCTACCAGGTTCCCTGTCGACGCAGGGTCATGCCTGGAGGTTTCGGCAACTATATGAGGGTGAATGTTGGTGTGTTTGAGTTCGGCGCGTGTTGATGTCCCAATCCAACCGACCGATGTGTTGTTTAGTTGAGTGGAGTGCTATTGCGTGGTGCGGTACGTGTTGATGATACAATCCAACATGTCGGTGTTTATTGTCGTTTCTTCATTTTGTTGTATTCACCCAATCTAGATTTTATTCTTTTTAATATAATCGGTAGCTCTCCTAGTTCGTTAAAAAAAAGAAAGCAGCTATTTTAATTTGCATAAAGAAAATTCGCCACAACGGTATAATACTCACTCTAAAAACCCGTACCAATCACGAGGCGCGTAAGAGAATTTGGCATTGGCACACGCGGGAGCCTCCGGAGACGGAGCGTGCGGGCGGCGCGGCACACTCACTGGAGTCGGTTGGCGGCGGCGACGCTCCGCCCTGCGGGTGGATGGATGCGTGCGTCGTGCGGGGCGACGCAGCAGGTCCTTTTGCAGGAGTTTCGTCCGCTTAAGCCCAGTCGACAGGTCTTCTTGCAGGAGCAGGTCTTGTTTTTGCGTGGCAGGCAGCCTGCGGTCAGGCAGCTAGCTTACTACTCCGATCCAATAGTATAATCAGGTGATAGTTCATAGTTGACGTGGTTAACGTGATTCCATATACGCAGCAGCTTTGAAGATTGTGTTGTAAGAAAATTGCATCAAAAAATAAGTGAGACCAACTCTTCACTACGCGTTAGTTCCATACTTACTGTACTTTTCAATTAGTGAAAAATTGATTATGTTAGAGTTGAAAAAATGATTGTGTTAACTCTAAACTAGACCATTGGAGACTCCCTGATAAACTCATACGTAGCTGTATGTGTGAGCCTCTTGCTCCGGCACCGCCCAATCAGCAGCATTCGGGCAACTCATCCGTCAAATGTGTGTACGAACTTTGTGCTTAAAAGAGTTTCTAGCAGACTAAGATCCCTGCCAAAGATCTAACAATAAAACGGGATTAGTACCACTTACGCATAATTCGCCCAAGAACAGCTGATGAACAGTAAGTTGTCCTCAACACTCGTTGCATTGCATGTCCTTGCTTATTCTTATTCACCAAATTACAACGCCGTCCAGCCATATCCCCCAACAAAAACTGTGCATAAATAAGCATCGACCACAACCCACCACGACGGAGAAAGAATGGCATCGGCACCACAAGGGCAAAGTCCTCCCTTGGCTGCGCATGTTTTTTGTTCTCGGACCCAAACAGAAGATCGAAAACTAGACAGAATAATAAGAATATCCCGCTAAAAGAGCTCCAGCTTCTTGTCTCATGAATATAAAACAAGGCCCAGCCATGGCAGGCATGGTATCGAGACCTGGATGGCGCCTAGTCTGCACGCGACTGGCCAGCGCGGGATGAAAGGATGATGCCGACGATGAGACCGTAGAGCGCGAGCGCCTCGGCAAAGATGAGGATGAGGATCATGCCCACGAACAGCTTCGGTTGCTGAGCGTTTGCCCTGTGGAAGACATCAAGGATTAGGAATTGGTGTCAGTATACTTCATTTTCAATGCAACACATATAATAGCATGTCTGAAAGACTGAAATGACTTCAAAACGTCCAGCCACACACAAGTAGAAAGTGAAAAAAATATCTTCTAAAAGAAATGTTTTAATCCGGAAATAACTATCAACATTACTGGCTCTCCATGTATTCGGTACTGAAATGAAAACAAAGATAAGCATTTAAAGCTTTAGGCCTTCAAATACGGTTACAAGAAATACGGTTACTCCCAAGTTCAGAGATTTCTTCCATACAGCACCATGACAAGCAACTATAGCCTTCTATTGGGTTCATGATTTGGCATAGAGTTAACTCACAAATAATAGTGGCAGGTTTATAAATGAAACAGTGTACAGATTCAATATCCTACTGACTAGGAAATTGCAAGGCTCAAGAAACAGAGCATAATGCTGAAATAATAACATAGATCAACAAATGATATCCCCCCTCCCTGCTCTGCAATGATATGTGTTATAAGCTAAACAAGATAAATAACTGTGTTCTGACTACAAAGCTACATTCTCAAAAGAATAAAACAATCCACAAATAGCAACTGCTGGGAAGAAATGGCATCATGTAAGTTTTCAATGCATCAGGATAACTTCCTAAGATAAACAGCATGATATTCTGACATTATTAAGCCCCCCATATACCAGTTACAAATAAACATCTTGAGGCAAACTGTTATCTTTTTACCATATAATCAGCGTAACTTCCTAATTTAGTTGCTACTACAGTCATGACATTAGCAGAGAACCACTATGAATAGCATAATAAGAAATCATAAGTTCACCATAAATTATTAGAAGTTTTGCTATTTATCTGTGGACAGATTTTAGAAGAAAATCTGTCGAATTTTTTGATGTTGTAAATGTCGTCATTTGATGTTGCAAACATTATTCTTTGATATTTCAAAATATTTCATGATTTTAGGGGAGGAAATGTGGCAGATTCTCCTGATGTTAGCGGTGCTATTTACTATGTTTCAATGAATTGTTCTCGCATGTTGCATAGTACTTCATGTTTCAGTCATATGCAACATGGGAGAATAATATCTGCAACATCAAAGAACAACATATGCAACATCATAAAATTCAACAGATTTTACCCCTAAAAATCTGTCAACAGATAAATAGATATACTAGAAAAGCTAGTTTCTATTAATGTTGTGTTTCATTTGCTATTTGAAAGATGCCATCAACCTTTACAAACAAAAATGTATTGAGGTTATAGACATTATCTAACAGGACAAGTGATTCAATTAAGGAATATGAAAATAGTTCCTAATGAGTCCCAACAACAAGCATATACTTTTAAGATTTAAATGTAACATTCACCTAAGCTTTAAATGCAGTATCATAATAGAGGAGAAATCTATCTACAAACAGGTATTGACAACAACAATATGCAATTTTAGAAGTGACTGCCATAACTAATTCATTAACCAACAATTAGCTGCCAAACCATCAAGCATGTGCATCACATAGCACCATAAGATAGAGCAAAGGGTCTTTACCTGACACCAGCATCACCGACAATGCCAATGGCCATGCCAGCGGCAAGCCCAGCAAGACCACAGGCAAGGCCAGATGACAGGTGAGCATATCCATCAAAGAGGTAGTACGGCTTGGCCTTGGGGTTGATCCCAGTACTGATGATGACAGCAATGATGAGCCCGTAGATACCGAGCACACCAGCCATGACCACGGGCACGATGGACTTCATGACGAGCTCCGGGCGCATGACACCCATGGACGCCACTCCGACGCCACTCTTGGCCGTCCCGTACGCCGCCCCCATGCCTGCAAGAGGCACACAGAGATAGATCTCGTCATTGACCATCAGAAATTTCGCCCTCACAGAGTCCCAGACACACACACACATGGATCCACCGAAAATTCTATCTGTTTCTCTTCTCCTGTTTCTCAAAGCAGATTGAAAACTCAATTTGCAGGCGTGCATTCAGTATCGTAGAGCGAATCTAGCAATTGAGCAATGGAGGCGCCGAACCGCGGCAGATCAGAGCAAAACGAAAGCATCAGGGCGTCCCGGATCGAACGAACAGTACACCGGCAAGCAGAAACCCCAATATCCCGAATGGATCGGAGAACGAGTCGCGCAAGCTCCAACCTCTCCCCTACCCAAATTCGAGAAACCAGAACAGAAAGTAGAATAGAGGGGAGGACCAGGGGGTGGGGTAGTACGTACATGAGAAGACGAGCGCCGCGGCGGCGCCGAGGAAGCCGAAGAAGGGGGCGGTCTCATCGCCGCTGAACGCAACCATCTTCCTTCCTTCTGCCGCTGCCGCTGATGCTGCGAAGATAAACGGAACCCTGGGAAGCTCTCGTGCCGCAGTCGGAGTCGCCGGCACGAGCGCTCGAGATTTCGCTCCTCCGCTTGGGATTTGGCCTCGCCGATCTGATCTGAGGAGCGCGTGGGAGGGGGGGCGGGGGAAGAAGACGAGAGGGCCACGGCGCTGATGGGGTGTTTTCTGAGCTGGACGGTTTTGCCCCTGCGACCGGGGAAGGGCAGGACCGTCCGTCTCTCTCGGGGCAGGTGCCTACCTGGTGCCGATGAAAGTTGAATGGGGCGTGATTTGGTTCAATTTTAGCTTGGCTTGTGACTTTAGCCAACCATACGAAATCCCTTCATTCATAGTGATTTATATGGTGAAAAGTTAGGGCATCATACTATCCTCAGATGAGTTGTGCCATAAATAACTTTTTTTAACTTGTTCTTTAACCCATATGAGTGCTCATTTTTAATATAATTAGCACAATCAATTTTAAAAAGTTGATAAGGCACTGCTAAGAAACACGTAACATAAATTAACGGTACTTGTCACCTCTTACTTGGTAGAATTTATGCGATCTTGTTCACTGAGTTATAAGGTTTCATTGTTTTCTTTTTAAAACAACATTTCCAAATTTAATTATAGAACTACCATGGGACATTCACAAATGCACAAGTATATATGTTCTCAATATGGATTAAGTTTAATGTTTGTTAGATATATATAGCACTAACGTGCAGAGTTACAAATGAGGTTATGTGATGAAGGTCTAAACTTTCTATCCTAAATTAAATAAGTCAGTCGTTAACAAGTTAACGTTATAAAACAAATCAAAAATAGTCCAATCCCAAGTCGAAACATATTTTTTTTCAAAATTTTAAATGTAAATATAGCAGGCAATCTAAGCCTAACTTAAAAAAAGCCAAGCAATGTCCAATAAGTAGCAACAATGTCCAATAAGTAGCAACAAGTCATGGCTCGAAAGAAATCAAACTTTTCTTATGATCCGGTCTAAGTCCAGCTTAGGCTGACCTTAACATAATATTAAGTCCAACAAGAACTCTTGAAAAAAATCTATTTAATATATAATCTCGTACAATATTACGTATGTTTAGAGATTTAAACTGGTATAAGTTTATTCGAGCAAGACGTCAAAAAAGTCACTTAAGAGTCATCTTGGTACGTACAACATTTGTGGAAATTAGAATTTTATCGCACTACTGCTGCTCAGTCATTCGTTTGTCCGGTCCAAATCCAATGCTTCTGTTACAAAACCGTACCCCTTGATATCTCAGCCGTGGCGACGTGGCGTGTCGCGTCGATGCGCTGGTCTTCTAGGCCCTGACCATTATGCCCTCTCGAGGACCTTTGTGCCGAGGCGCCAACACATGGACGGAGGGGTAGTGCCGCGTCCACCCGCGGAATAATAGTTGGAGATGCTGGTCGCCACGTCTGTGGCTCGCCGCCTGCGCCCACGTGTACCGCGCGTTCAAGGCGCTGAGACAGCAACATGATTGGCGGCGACGCCCCGCGGGGCCCGCACGTCAGAGTGCATTCCCATGATCCCATCCATTTTTCATTTTTTGTCTGAGAAGAAGACAAACCAAGATGCAGCAGGCATTCGCATTTGCTGATCTCCTCTGTTCAGACTCGGGAAATGCAATGCAACAGATGAAAAAACATCACCAACATGCTCTTGCACGAGATAGACTCGGTACACAGAAACGTCTTGGAAGATTTCATTTCGCATACACCGCCTACAGTGACATTCATAAGAATAAGATGGAACTGCTTGATTCACCGCTACACTGAACTTGAGCCATTGTGCTCTCAGAAAGAAAGAACTGCTTTCTTTCTCTGGACTGAAGACCCTGTACTCTAGACAAGATCAAATTTGCTATTCCAATCCTTCACTTGGACGCATGGTTCTGCCACTCATGACCAACTCAAGGCATGTCACCTGATATCAAAACGGACAGAGCTGATGCGTGATCTCTTCTGCGCTCGTCTGGGATCACACTACTCTTTCTTGAGGAGATCGTAGAACACCGCCGGCTTCTTGTGGCCCTTTGCGCACGCCTCCTGCATCCCAACCGACATCGCAGTTCATCACCAACCATGGTTAGTTTCAGTATTGATCGTCGTCAGACGAGAGCAACCACAGCTTGCATCGTTGGATCAGATTTTCAGACTTGCCTGCATGGCGAAGGCGATGTGGAGCAGCGTCGCCTCGGACCAGGGCCGGCCGATGAACTGGAGCCCGATGGGGAGCCCGCCCTTGTCATGCCCAACCTGATGGCAACAAACAGATCCATCATCATCACCAAAGATTTTTAAAAGCATTCGAGATATCAACGAATATCCTAAAACGGAGATCGATCGATCGATCGATCGGTTACCATGACGGTGATGGCCGGCAGGCCGAGGAAGTTCCCGGCGATGGAGTACCGGACAAGCGCGGCTGGTCGATTCAAAGTTTGAGAACAGCACAATGAGTTTGGAGCATCATCACATAGCGATAGATGTGTAGTAAGGTCTCTGGAGATGTTGCTGAATCCTTGCTTTCTTACCTCCGTTTATGTAGTCCAGTTCCCCGGTGTTGAACGCGTCGTCTTGCAGAGTGTAGGCGGTCACACTGACAATGGAGGAAGAGGAAAAGATGGATCAGAGGCTACATTTTACAGGCATGTGATCGATGTCTATCACCTTACGAAGCTAATCAGATGAGAAACAACGGTGAGGGCTGAAGATAACATACCCGGTCATCGGCGAGACTATCACGTCGGCGGTCTTGAATATCTCCTTGTGGAAGTACATCTGCCGGTTCCTGTCAAAATGTTTTTCACGTCAGCATTTACATGTCATGTTTAAGATTTTTATTTTCAGAAACTCACCGAAGCCGTTGCGAGTTGAGGTACGCTCTGCTGCTGAAGGAACCGTACACGCTCAGCGCGACCCTTGCGTCCCAGCCGATTTCAGACCTCTTCCTGCCAAAATGTTCAGCTCATCAACATCCATATGGCCATTCGCATGAAATTTACAAATAGCATCGAAAAGAAAAAAAATCCAAGCTTGCTTACAGCTTGTCGAGGTACTTGGCGAGCGACGTGGTGCACTCGGAGCCGATGGTGACGTAGTGCGCCAGCCGCATCTCCTCGATCTCAGGAATGGTCACATCCACGGTCTTTGCAGTTGCAGCCAGGGAAACAGTTTTGATGTCAAACGACGAACAAATTCTTGCCGAAATCGAATGAACTTTGTGTGTCTTCCAGTGTACTAGTGTAAGTACGACAGTGGGCAGGACGCGTCATGTTCCTCACCTGCCAGCCGTAGTGCGCTTGCAGCGTCTTGAGAGCCTTGTCGCAGCAGCTCCTTATGTCCTCGGCGCTGTCGTTGAACCACTGCAGATAGATGTTCAGCAAAATGTTAAGATCCGGCCGCTTTATTTGAATTTTCGTGAACGATTATAGAGCCACTGATTGACTAACCTTTGCGTACTTGGCTAGTTTGATGTTGCTCATGGACAGTGTGGACTTGAGCTGAGGCAGATTCAGCTCAGGCTGCAGGTAAAACTTGTCAGGAAATTCAGGCTCACTGGATACTGAAAAAAAGAGATACCAAGTTCAGAAATGGTAGGCCTTATGGATCAAGTTTACCCGCAAGTAGGACGGCTGGGATTGGTCGACGATCGCCGAGTACCTGAAAGAAGCAAAATGTCTCAACATTTGTAGTGGAGATTTCAGATCACGGTACGCAGTTGACGATTATTCAGTGAAGATTGTGAAAGAAAGCACGGGCACTCACGCGAGGAGGGCGTCCTCCACCGTCCCCGCCAAGATCCCCGGCATCCCCACCGTCCAGTTCAGCGGAAGCACCCTGCAGCAACAGCAGCGATGGTGTTCAGAAATCTGATGTGGCCAAGGATTACTGAAGCAAAGTTGCTGCTGCTGGAAACAGAGTGCACCGGCCGCGCGTACCCGGCGTTGGAGAGGCGGCCGGCGGTGGGCTTGAAGCCAACGATGCCGCACAGCGCCGCCGGCATCCGGACGGAACCTGTGGCACAAGCACACGGCATTGTTCAGCGTCGTTGCACTTGCACGTCCGAAAAAAAAAAGAAAAGAAAAATTGTGCAGAGGACAGGAGATCGACGACCGCAGGGCCACTGCACGTACCGCCTCCGTCGACGCCGAGGGCGACGGGGCAGAGGCCGGCGGAGACGACGGCGGCCGAGCCGCTGGAGGAGCCGCCGGCGATCTTGTTGGAGTTGTACGGGTTCCTCGCGGACCTGATGCAGAAGGCAAAAAGCAGCGGTGCATAAGAGTCAGGAAGACAACTACACAAGATTGAGGGGGCGTTTGGTTTCTCAAGTTTAGTCCGTGTCCCATCAAATATTTGAAGGTTAATTAGGATTTAATTAGAAAACTAATTGTACAAATGGAGTCTAAACGGCGAGATGAATCTATTAAGACTAATTAATCCATCATTAGTAAATGTTTATTGTAGCAACACATTGTCAAATCATATTAATAGATTCATCTCGCCGTTTAGCCTCCACTTATGTAATGGATTTTGTAAATAATCTACGTTTAATACTCCTAATTAGTATCTAACTAACCGGCCCCTGAGTCACAGTGTCACTGGTCCGGTCCCCGGTCGCAGTACAGTTTCAGTTAATGGCCAGTCAAAAGAAGAAAAAGAAAACAGAATCCTAGTAATGCTAATTTGATGCTGTAGGTATTGTTGGCGCAACAGTATCGCAGGAGACGCACACGCACGGCTATACATTATGGAGCGATGAGATGAGCGTCACTCCGTTGCTTCAGGTCAAGCTAGGCTGTGCCACGTACGTCACCGGTGACCACATGACGCAGCGATCTCGTCACTGATGACTGACCGCGGCGGCGGCTAGCGAATAATGAGCAGCAGTGGTGACTCCGCGTTGCAGGTAGGTCGCTAGGTGTATGCGTATGCATACGTACGTATAAGCGGGCAGGTGCCTGACAGCATGAGTATACAGGACGTAACGTAACGACTCGTACCCGTGCTGCGGGTTGATGCCGCTGGTTCCGGCGCCGAGCTCGTGCATGTTGGCCTTGCCGGCGAGGACGGCGCCGCAGGCCCGCAGCTGCGCCACGCAGGCGGCGTCCGCCTCGCACCGCCGCGCCGCGGCCAGCCACCGCGTCCCGCCCGTCGTCGGGTACGGCACGCAGTCCATCTCGTCCTTCACCGCAACCAGAACGCCGTCCAGCGCTGACAGCGCCGCACCTGCATGCACCACACAATCCAATCCAGGTTTACAAAGCAGAAGCCATTGGGATTTCAGTTCATCAGCCACCGAAACTCTGCAAGAGCCCGGACAACAAGTCCTGGCGGCCTGCACTGGATCGCCTACAACTCTGTTGCAATCGACGTAGCTGTGCCACGCCTACTGGTACTAGCAACAGGCGGTTCGCATCTCACCGGCCGGCTCGGCTGGCCAGCGGGCGGCGGCGGCGGCGCAATGAATGAGAACCGCCGATACGGGTGGGGCTACCTGCTACGTATGTCAGTGTCGATGTCAGACACCAACGACGGCAACCATCTGTCTTGCCAGAATGTTTATACCTCTCCTACCAATTCAGTGCTCACTCACTCATTATTCGCAAAAAAAAAAGGTGTTCACTCACTCATTCACTCTGCAATTTTGTTTCTTCTTTTTTAAAAAAAAAAACACTTCGGCCAAACATGAGTACATGACATTATGACAAACGCCAAACTGACCTCTACCACTCCTGTGACCGGCGCTCACTCTTGTCTCGACAGCAACATGTAACTACTCAGGACTCTCTGTCACATGCCCTGATGCCCATGCCGAGGACTCAGGACTCAGGAGCTCTCTTTCTTTCTTGGACACCTTCTCATTACGCCTGCAGGCTACTAAAGCTACTAAAAATGAAGGCTACAGACAAACTAGAGCTTGGTGGGCTAGCTATGCGTCAATAAGGCTGAGGGGTCGTCATCAACCTCCAGATCCACCGAAGAAGGAGCTCAAGGAGTTTGTTGGCTGAGAGCAGCAGAAATGGCAATTCCCTCCTCCTCCCAAACTAAAGAAGAAAAAAAGAAACTCTTCATTACCTCTCTGGTATCTGCGAGTGGACTCCTCCGCCTGCCTCATCACGTCCTCGGGGTCGCAGCTGATGAAGAAGGCCATGTTCAGGTCAGGCCCCGAGCTCTCCTTCACCGCCGCCAGGAACCTCGTCGCCACCTGCACGGGCGTCGTCTCCCCTGAGCTGTACGCGTCGGCGAAGTCCCGGATCGTCCACCGCTTCAGCCCCGACGACGCCGCGCCGGCGGCGAGCGTGGCTTCCAGCCGCGCGGGGAGGCAGCCGGCGGCCTCCTGGACCCGCTCCGCCGCCGACAGGTCGGGCTTGATCAGCCTCACGTTCTGCTCTGGGATGTCTGCATGCACCGACCAGGAGGGAACAAGAACAACAGTGTGTTTGGTCGGTTCAGAAGTTCAGAGTTTGGCAGACAGAACAGAACAATACGAAGCGTAGCGATCAGTCAGAACAGAACCTTCCCAGCTGTGGGTTGCAGTGAACAGCGGCGGCTCCGGGATGTCGGCGTCAGAGACCAGCTGCCACACAGTGGATTCGGCGGTCAGAGACACTGGAATGTGAACCCTGAAAATTAACACTCTCTTGCTCTGACCGATGGTCTAACAAAAGTGCAGGCAGCCAAGGGAAGTTCGAAACGGAACACCACAGGAATCAGGGTGCCGTTTCCTGTTGTGATGGCTGCTGTGTTCAACTCACAGCGTTTTGGTCAAACTTCATCAGTTTCACGAACCTTTTACATGGCGACTGCTATGTGTTTGACTGAAACATTGTCAGAACGGATTTTGATTTTTTATAGGAAAAAAAATAGAAAGATTCATATTTTTATAGAGAGAGATGAAAGTTTCAGGGGAGTTGGGGCTCTGCTGCATGAACTGCACCTTGTTGATGAGGTTGTCTTTCTTCAGGATGTAGAGCACAATCTGTCCGACGATCGGCATCTCCAGGATCCACACGAAGATCTTCACCAGGAGCCCGGCGACCCGAGGAGCTGAACATCGAACGCCAAGATAAGGAAATAAAAATTCTAAAAAAAAAAGGACCAGCAGAACTCTCGTGTACTCCAAGAACTGAATTCGGACCAGCAGAATTCTCTTCTACTCCAAGAACTGAATTGAGAACACCAAATTCCGCACAAAATTGGTGACCGGCAGCAAGGTAGCGGACCTTTGACATTGGGGCTGATGTAGAACTCGTCGCTGCCGGGGCCGAGGTCGACGTCGGCGGCCGGCTTGTAGACCTTCGCCGGCGAGCTGAAGAGGCCCATGGACGACGACGACGACGACGACGACGAGGCGGCAGACAGACAGCCACAGCCGGGTACTCTCGGAGCGTGGATAGGGGGCTACTGCTTGTGGCCAGCTGTTGTGTGATTAGGCCGAGGACTGTTGCTTTTATACGCCGGTAACGGCGAAGAAGAAGAAGAAGAAGAAGAAAGCGACGACAAGAACAAGGACGAGCTAAAGGTGATTGATTTCTTGGTGAATCGCGTCAAAAATATTTATTGGTGAAGAGTTAATAGGAGGACAGAGGACAAAAGGATGAGGAATTGTTGCCCGCGGGGGTGGGGGGTGGGGGGGGGGGGGGGGGTGCGAGCGAGAGAGAGAGAAGATTATGGCTTGGAGCCTTGGACTGACCCCATCTCTCTCTACTCTCTACTGCTGGTTTTCTTGTTGCGATTTTGGCGGGGAATCAGGGAGGCGGTTGCTGTCTTGCTGAGTTTCCAACGGTATCTTCCGTGAACGAGGTTGTTTAGCCTTGCGGAGTTGTAATACTGCCAGCCATATCAATGCCGTAATCTAATCGACGTCAATTCATCTGTTCTTACCAAGGACAACATTAAAACATGCTCTGTTCTTGCGTGTACAGGGGTGTTTGATCCCGAAACTAAAGTTTAGTCCGTGTCACATCGAATATTCGAAGGCTAATTAGGAGGACTAAATATAAGTTAATTATAAAACTAATTACACACATGGAGGCTAAACGGCGAGACGAATCTATTAACCCTAATTAATCCATCATTAGCAAATGGCTACTGTAGCAACACATTGTCAAATCATGGACTAATTAGGCTTAATAGATTCGTCTCGCCGTTTAGCCTCCATCTGTGCAATGGATTTTGTAAATAGTCTAGGTTTAATAATTCTAATTAGTATCTAAACATTCGATATGACAGAGATTAAACTTTAGCCTAGAGATCCAAATTCCCCCTAAGTCCAGTTTTGCAAGATAGGCCACTGAAGACCGCTAATTGCAGAGCTAAACTTTGCATGTAGCAAACATGTTTTTTCTTTCCAAAGGAAATTATAGGGTGTTAGTCAAATATGATCGAAAAGGTGCAGGAGATATCCTCTCGAATAAATCTACAATGTTTTTTTTTGAAACTATACTACTACAGTACGTTTCTGGAAGACGTAGGGAGTAGGGAGTTCAAACAAGTGTGTGGAAGAAAAAAATTTTAAGCGGCTGTGGATGAAATATTATGTTCTTGAAGGATCGGGTTGCATCAATAATGTAAATTTGAAAACGATGCCCAAATTTTAATTCAGAGCTGCCTGTATTGGTCATATCAAAGCTTCGTACTGCTAAAGACAATTCCCTCTTGGCTGTATCCTACTACTCCTACGTTTTATATGGGGCAAAAAGAAGGACAGTGAAACACCTTATTTCTGTTCCCTATCGTTCCGTTGAGACCAATATTCAAGCAAGAAGCAAGCACGTTTTTCATCAATAAAATAAGGTTAGAGTCAATGCAGAATTTAATCAGACAGATAAGAAAGCTATTTAGTGGCTAGGCAAAATCGTTTTCGACTTTATTCGATCCGTCTCTCTCGAACCATTTTTGTTTTTTGGTTTATTTCATTATGGAGTTTTTTTTTGTGCACAGTAGATTTTGAGGTGTAGTTCACACTCATTTTTTTACAATCTAAAGATTGGTATAGCCGCACTGCTTTAAACAAGGGGAAATTGATGTTGAAGTAGTATTTGAGTGCACTAATCAATGATGAGCCTCAATGATATAGTATATGAACATCGAACAGGTAGCTGAATATTTGAGTTTTCCAAGAGAACCTATCTAAATGAGCACTAAAATATTTTGGGCTAGAAAACTGATGATTTATTATAGAGGAAAAATAAATTGATAAAGCCTTCCGTTATCCATCCACAACGTGTGCATGGAGCAGTACACACACCAAACTCATTCCAACTTGTCACTTCACCAAAAGTGTGCACATCCAGCACAGAACCTTCCAACACTCCAAGTGAACCAACAATCGCCAGCAAATGCCGCCGGTTTTTCCACACAAGGTCACAAGCATGCAGAAAAAGGTATTCTAGAAGCTAAGCAAATCGATAGAAAAAGGAAGAAGAGATTGAGGAAAAGGATGGGAGGATTCAGGTAGCAACCAACTATTCCAGCCATTGATTGGGCTTGCTTGAATGCCCATTTAATTCTCCTTCCCCTCCCCAAACCCATCACTTGCAAGATGGTTAACCCAAAACCACTCCATGCTCCTATCCAAGTCCTTGAGCATTAACTTGCCTCCCATGACTAAACCCTATGCAATGCTCACCCAAAATGGAGGCTAATTTATGCTTGTGGTGCTGAGCTTCCTTTTCATTATGTGTTCTGGTTGTGCTATTGACCATTGATGATTGCATGCAGATCCAAGGCTTGATGACACAAGAGCGTGGTGGTTCTTCCATGATGTGTGCCCTAACCAACCCATATTGTATCATGGAGTGGCACTGCATGGGCTGCATCAGTGTCCATTTGCATCTTATGGTGCAAGGCCACTACTGGGTACGTATTCTACACAGGACATGCAAAAGGACACTTGTATCATTGTACTAGTTAATAATTGCCTTTCTAGCTGAAACCGTGATAGAAATTAATTTCTGCAATCAGTTTACTCGTAGGTGCGCATACCATGTCTATGCAAGGAAAAAAGAAAACTAGGTGCTCGAAATAAATGAAACTTCAAATTAGTAGAAAACATATAGAAAATTCAAATAACGAAATACAAAATAATCCATTCATGGAAATTGAACTCGGTTTTTCAATTACAGAGTTATTAATTTGCCATACTACTGCAGCAGTAGGTCAAAATTAATTTTACTTAGAGTGACGTACTCACATTTAAGTGCTGGCAGCTAAATTACTCTTTTAAAAAACGTGCTATAATGGCGCACAACTCTCTTTCTAATTTTCCACTAAAGAACTTGCCATACCACGTGAGACTGTGTCAAAATTTAAATAGTTAACGGTGGCTTAAAAAATTTGGTAGAAACAGCGCGCGATCTCCCCTAAAATAATTTTTTTAAAAAAAAATGCACTGCCTTTGTGAGAGGGTGACGGCATGTTGAAATGGGCAAAAGGAAAAAGAAAGAGAGGAAAAAAAGAGAGAAAGGCTCATTCAATGCCCGCGTCATATCTTGGGTCGATGACTAGAATACGTATTCTGCTGATGATAGGCTCCATAGCGAGTTGCGTGCGGCAGTAGAGTACCGTAGGAATACTACTTGCCAGGGAAAGTATTGTATTTTTCAAGACAAATCTGCGTAGAACAATCATTCGTCAACGAACTAAGCGTACATTCGCGTGGAATGATGGCAACTGCTCACAAGCCATGAATTCAGGCCGAGATATTGGAGTACCATGAGCATTATTATTGTTGGGAGTAGGAATCACAAAACAGCAGTGGTTGCCAATACGCAATAACTGCTAGGCCAGCACTAGCTATTGTCACTGACGGTTTTTCAGATGCGTCGTTTCGATGATTCTGAGGATGCCAAATTGATGGCTTGGAAGATGCCACCAGCTCAAACATTTCACTCGCAAGTTGCAACTGCAGCGCAGCAGAACACACGTTATCTTCTCAAAATAACCTTTTTTTATTAAAAAAATCCACCTTGGATATAGAACATATGAGATCATGTTCCATCTCTTGTGCTAGTTGCTGCTACCATTTTCCTAAGCTTCCAGATGAACGGGAATTTGACGCACTGCACGACAATACTCATCGCACTATACTGCTACAAACAAAATAAGTTAAAACAGCAAGGCATACAAACACCAGATGAACATTGAATCTGCACTTCCTCTGCAACAGGAATCACACAGAGATACCGGGTTTACATTTAGCAGAAAACAACGAAACAACCACCATCGCTGATACAGTAAGACCTCATCAAGCACAAGCAGGCTATAAAAACACCAACCCCTGCAAATGAGCAGCTGCATTCCTGCATGAAGTTGTTTAAACAAGCAAAATATAAGTGAGAGCTCCGGGTTGTAATGCGCTGCAGCGTGCGCCTCTGCCGTTGATCGATCCACCGTACCAAACGCTAGCTGACCTGTTCATCTCCTTTTTTCTCATCTGGCAGGATAAACTCTACAACTTTATTTGTTTGTACAGCGTCAGTTCCTCAACTGGAATCAAAAGCCTTTCTTCTTCTGAGACGAAATCTTATTCTGTTGGATCTACTTGAGTCTTTTACAACGCAAACGCTAGGTCCTCGACAAAAGCTGAGCTCAACACGGAACAGCAGGCTACCTCTACAGCTACGTACCACGGACCTGCGCTTACTTCCCTTGACGCGCGCCGTCGGGGGGCTCACGCCCGGCGGCGGGGTCCCCGTGCCCGACGGCCACCTTGGCCACCTCGGTGGCCGGCGTGCCGGGCCTGGCCTTCTGGTACAGCACCAAGAAGCCGATGGCGCCTACGATGCCGAATCCGACGAGCGCCATGGTTCCGGGACCGTACGGCAGCCGGCCGCGCTGGTGCAGCACCTCCCCGGGGCCCCGGCCGGGCGGGCGCATGGACGCCTCCACGCCCGCCGCGCGCACCTCCTCCGCGCTCATCTTGTGCGTGTCCGCGTTCCGGCGCCACTCCTCCGTGCCGCTCTTCGCCATTGTTACTGACTGCTAGCTGCGTGGTTTGGTGTTGGACTTTTATTTGCCGCTGCGCGTGCTACGAGCTTTGTAAGGTGTGAAGAACTGAACACGTAGGGGCGGCAGGTGCCGGAAGCTGGAGGGGACACGTCCAAGCGGTGTGCCAGTCGATGCCGCGTGGGAATGGGCTGCGATTGTTTATTTCGGCGTCAGTGTATTATATTGGAGGAAGACGCACACGTATGATTTTTTTTTTTTGAAGATTGCACACGTATGCTATGATGCATCAACATGCGGACACCTCTAATTTGTTCTAGGCCGATCGTGAGATCATCCATCTAGCCATGAATTCAGGCAAACTTGGATACAAGTAGAACATATGAGAACATGTTCCATCTCTTGTGCTAGTTGCTGCTACCATGCATTTTCACAGCTTCCAGATGAACGGATTTTTTTTCTACACACTGCACAACAATATTCATCTCAGCATACCGCTGGCTGCAAACAAAATAAGTTAAAACAGCAACACATACAAACACCAGATGAACATTGAATTTGCACTTTCCTGCAACAGGAATCACACACAGATACCGGGTTTCTACATTTAGCAGCAAACAACGAAACAACCACCATCGCTGATACAGTAAGACCTCATCAAGCAGGCTATAAAAACTGAGCTTGCTGGAATGGATGGAATTCAGCACACGAATCTAACGATCAGTTTCTGTGAATGTACATCGACCTACCTACATATGGTGGCATCCAGGAACTGTTTGTTAGTATGGGATCTGGGCAGCATTTTCTGTTACCTCCTACTTGCTCTTTTGCTCCTGTAACTGCTAAGAGTCGAGAGCCCCCCTGCAAACACTGACATCTCCGAGGGCGGGGACGAGGGCTGGATCGACGGGAGCGGAGAAAAGCAGCTTGTGTTGCTGTTTGGAAGGTCAAAGTCGTATAAATCATCCGCAAACATCGCGAATTCAGCATCCCCATTTCTGAAGTCCAGTGGCAATGGTATATGCATATCCCTGCTGGATTCAAGCCTTTCAGGCTCCAGCACCACACTGTCGAGGTCTGTCAGTGATTTCAGTTGATGCTCCAGAGAAGCAATTGTCTTTTGGCACTCTGCGAGCTTCCCAGCTGCGTTGGCGAGCTCCTTCTCCTACAACAATGACAACAATTCGACTTGGATTCAGTGAAGTTAATAGTTTTATTTATCCTCTGATATGATATCCTTCAAGCACTATAAGTTCATAAGGGTCCACCAGGTTCAGGTGTTCGAAAGGGGAAAATAGGTATAAGAGAAATTTACCTTTTTAGCCTTCAGATCTCCATTTGAATTTGCGAGCCGCCAGAGCTTTGCATCCCTGCTATCTCTTGACAGCTGAGCCTCCAGCTTTTGGCATTTCTGTTCATACTCTTCTGATAACAATCTCTCCTGCTCGATCTCCCTATGGAGCAAGCTCACCTTGTTTGTCAGTTTTATGAGTTCCCTGTCTGCTGTTTTAAGTTTATGCTCCATAGCCATCTTCTCTGACTGTAAAGCCTCTGCCTTGGCAGTGAATTCTTCGGCTGATGACATCTGGTCCTCGAGTTTTGCTTCCAATGACTCCACCTTCTGGTTGAGATTTCTGGCATCCTGAAGTGCAGACTCCGCCTCTGACTCCAGCACCTTCTTTATAGCCTCTAGAGCTTCTAGTTGCATCTGGAGCTCTGCAGAAAATATCTTCTCCTTTTCCACATCGTGCTCAAGTGCAGTCACCATATCACGCAGGTTTGCAGCTTCCGAGTTCACTAACTGTAGTTGTTCCTCTAATGATTCTTTAGCAGACTCCACAGAACGAGTTCTCTCTGCTTCAATCTTCATCTCTAACTGTGTTGAGAGTTCCTCATAAAGTGCCTTCTCTTTTTCTAACTCACTTTGTAGTGCTTTTGTGATATCTTGCAGTTTCTGTATTTCAGCGTTTGCTGAACACAGCTTTGCCTCCAAGGATTCTTTAACAGCCTTGGCGGTTCTTGCTGCTTCAGTTTTCACCTCTATTTGTGCTGCAAGCTCTTCATGCAATGCCTTCTCTTTTTCTACCTCATTCTCAAGCTCTTTGACAACACCTCGCAGCTTCCCTGCTTCAGTATTTGCTGAACATAACTGCACCTCCAATGATTCTTTAACTGCACAAACAGCTGCTTCCATCTTCACCTGTAACTGTGCTGTTAGTTCTTCATGCAACGTCTTCTCCCTTTTGACCTCATTCTCTAGTGCTTTGACAATGTCATGCAGTTTCCCCATTTCAGTGTTTGCTGAACTTAGCTGTGCTTCCAGATCTTCTTTAGCATTCCACATTGCCTCTTCCTTTTCTTTATGCTGCACAGAAAGAGCCCTCTCAGCTTGGATTCTCTCTTCTAATGATGCCACAGTAAGGCGAAGCTCTGTGGCTTCTGCTGACATCAGTTCTAGCTGCGACTCCAACTCTTTCTGCCCTGCATTTTCCTCCATTGAAGTTACAGCCATAAGTAGCTCCTCAACTTCTACAGACTTGGACTCCAACTGCAACTCCAAAGCCTTCCTCTCGGAGTCCAGACGCTCCACATCTTCCAAAGCTGCAAGTTTGGAGTTATTTTCCGAGTCCAACTGCATTTGCATTTCGACCAGCCTGTTCTTTGCCGCCACTAGTGCATCGCAGGAAATGTCAAGCTGATTTCTAACCTCCATAAGTGTCATCTCAAGCTCCCTTTTCTCACTTTCAATGGCATCAAACTTTTGCTGCAAATCTGTGACCTGATTTTGCAATTCTTCCGTTTCGACTTTCAAGGAGAAGCTTCTTGCCACAGCCTTGTCAGAATCTGTTTCAAAGTTAGAGCTTGTGCGGTCTGATTCAGGCAGCGCAGCTAATCTTTCCATCTCAAGGAAATCATCCATTATGTCAATCTCAACAGGATTGTTCACAAGATTTCTTGAACCATCCTTGCCATTCTTGAACTGATCAAGCTCCGCGATCAAAGCTGATGCCCATGAGTCGGAATTTCGCAGATCATTATCTACAGCCACCATATGCTCCCCATGGTCAGACTGGCTGTCAGTCAGTGATTCCATGCAACCATTGTTTTGTGTAGGCCTAGAATCGTTGATCAGTGTTGGTTTCCGAGTTAGATGATGTAACCTGCGGCACTCTGCCTCAACCCTTGCAATCTTTTTGACACTTTCCAAGTGTTGTTTACTTGCTGTCTCCGCTGCTTTGTTGCTCAGGTCTCTTTCCAACATTAGTATCTTCAGATCCTTGGACTGTACAAGAAGCTTGGCCTTGAGATCCATATTCTCTTTCTCAGTTGCTTGAAGCTTGGCCTTAAGGTCCAAGTTCTCTTTCTCAATTACCTGAAGCTTTTCTTGTAGGTTATGCTGTAACAGCATGGATGATGATGCTTCTGATCTGGTCACTTCGAGCCGCTTTTTTAGCTCTGTGATATGGTTTTGGAGCTCAGAGTTTTCAGACTGCGGCACCTGAGACTTCTTGGAAACTATTTCACGAATTTTATCCTCTTGTTCTTCCCTTGCCAGCCGCAGTTGCCTGACACATTCCTTGAGGGCCTCATCTAGGTGGCTGACTTGATCCTGGAGAGAAGCATTCTTCTGACAAGAAGCTTCCAGTAGCCCCTTCAGAGCAGTAACTTCAGCTTCAGCTTGTTCCCAACCTACAGAAGAGGTTTTCACAACAAGATTAAGAGAACGGCTACATCAAGAAGGATAAAATCAAACTTCTCATGCGTGCAAATTTAATATTGCCATTCAGTACTAAAAAAATAGAATGAATCAAAATTGTTCTCTCACAGTGACTTTACAGTTGTAACTCTAAAACAAAATAATGTGTTCACTCACTTACAGTGAATTCACTAAGGAACAAAAGTTACCTGCAACAGCCTCTTCTGTGACTTTAGCATGCTGCTTCACCAAGTCCTCTTTTGCTCTGATAGTCAGAAGTGCAGCAGAGAGTTTCTCATTTAAACTCCTCACGGTCTCCTTGACCTCTTCATCTCTTACATTGGAGGATACATGTTGTTCTACTGATTGACCATTCTCTGGACTGGAATCATTTAAATTCACCCCTGCTGCTAGCTTGCCATTCAAGGATCTTGCAGCTCCAGTTTGTTGGCTGTAATCATATCTATTTCTTGAAGAGGCTTCAGGAGATTGACCCTGACATGGCAAAGCATGATTTGAGATGGGACTCAGAACTCCTGGATTAACATAAGTAAAAATAATATAGACAGAGTATTTTCATAGAAAGAGCAAATAATTTGTTGCAGTATTCATACTATGACCACTGACCAGAGCTAGCACTAGAAGTTATATATGTCTAGACCATGTTAAAAAAAATCAATAGTTGTCGTACTCTCCATTTGAGTTGTCAAATCATTCACCTTTCTTCCGATGAATGTGCAAAGATGTTGATTGTTAACAAAAAGGTACATCTAATGTGATTAATTTTAATAAGTAACTTAATAGCATTCGAAGATAGAGCTCATAGTTTCAACGCATAAAACTTTGCAGACCTTAAATCTATTCATTCAATGATACATTTTTATCTTTCTTTGCCAGAGCTAGCAGGCTAAATCATGTGATCAAAGATAATTAACAGATGATACTAATTCCATATTTCCATTTAAAAGAACAAGTTGCACCCTCATTGGTACTCCAACAGCTTTCAAAGCTAAAGAGAGATACTACCCTAAAAAGATTAGATTGAGCAAAACCAGCACGGATCCCTCAAATGTGTCCGTTGCTTACTATGTTGGGGGGGGGGGGGGGGGGGGGAGGTTAAAGAAACAAAATCTGATAAGAAGGCCCCAGTAGCTTCTCACTATTGGGGACAACCAAAACAACAGGGTGAAAGCTAGCAAGATTTGAAATCAACCAGACCCAAGTATCAGGAAACTTCTTCCCTAGGAAATATCAGTGTCCTATAACTTAAAACAATGCTAAAGCTTTCAAAATTACAGTAAACTTTGAAAATTGATCATAAAGTAAAAGGTAATAGCTGCAACCAAACTGCCCTGATGAAATGAAAAAAATGTACAGGATACAAAATGAAGGCATGGTGCCGAACCTGATCGTCGGAGCACTGCTCGGAATGCGACGACACAGACATAGAGCTGTCGCTGCCCCCGGGGCTCTTATCTGACGACTTGCGCCTCCAGAGCCAACTTGCACGATCCATAACCATGAATCACTCAAAGGATCAAAAGTGGTTCTTCTGCCTTCTGCCTCTTTGAGGGGCTACCACCATGTGCAGGTTTCAGAGATCAACATTGACACTGGAGAGACAGCTGTGCACCACAAGCAGGGACGCTGATTACTATTCCAAATTAAACAGCATGCAGTATAAATCGTCACTTGTGAATGATAACAACAATTTGTTGAAAGATGAAGTTCCAACAACACCTACAAGACAATTTGTGAAAGGTGCAGAGACTATTATAACTACCGCTAGCATGATGGTGCAAAGGTAGAAAGCAGCTGATCTTTCTCTATAAGACTATTTTTCCCATTAAAAACTAAAACGTTGAACGAACATTAGCATCCAAATTCCCTTGTCCTGATAGAATCCGGCCAAACGGATACTAATATGCGTGCTCCACACATCTGTTGAAAAGGAAAAGGACACCTCGCCTAGGATGATTCAACTCGGCAAGAAAAGTGGGAAATTGGTCCCCGTCGACATGTGCAGCAAACTACCCGTTCCTTTCTTTAGCACAAGTTGGCAGCACTTTCACACACACTATAGCTATCGTCAACAGCAAATCCGACCACGGTGGAGTAGAATCTCAGTAAAACCAGGCGATGCCCGAAGAAATTGCAAATGGGAAGAACTCCTAAGGCCAGCCGAGGAATCCAATCAGCTCCTGTTTAGGGTTCCAGCAGCCAAGAACACCCGAGAAATGAAAAACAATGTGCAAGCATTGATGTAGAGAAGTGGTAGGAAGATTAATTCTTTCACCATAAAATTCACTCAAGGAGTTCCAACAAAGAGCTGCGATAAATAGTCGCAAAGAGTGTGCAAGTACAAATCTTTTCCTTATATGCAGCTGAAAGGCGCAGGTAGTAAAAATAAATAAATTATAGCCACCGACGAGCCCCAATTAATTCCCCAGGAGAAGAGGAACGCACCCGAGAAATCAAAACCCAACCGCGGCAAAACAAGAAGCGCCAAGGCGAGAAAAATCCGTCTCCTGAACCAAGCCTATCTGATTCCTCCTCGCCAATCACCCAAACCTCTGGAGAGAGAGAGAGAGAGAGAGAGAGAGAGAGAGAGAGAGAGAGAGGAAGCCGCCAGCAATCTCGTCAGAATCCCATCCCGCGCGCCAGGAAATCGACTCCTAACAAATTTGGGCGGAGAAACCCAAGATGAGGAGGAGAGAAAGGAAGCGGGCAAAATAAAGACGGCTGCGACTGAAGAAGCTGCAATGTTCCATGGAGTAGTAGTACCCAGCAAGGAGGCAATGACGAAGTGGGGGAAGGAGTGGCGATGAATGGCGGCATTGATACCTGGACGGAATTAAAACGGGTGCACGGAGAATGCCGCGCATCACAGGAACAAGCAAGGACGCTCGCCCTCCGTCTCCGTGAGCGAAGTGAAGAAGCCAGCCCAGCAAAGCAAGCAATGGCTTCTCCCTCTATCTCTCTTCCCCTCGCTGACTCCGCTTTAGCTGCTGGGTAGTAGTAGTAGTAGAGTAGGGCAGCGCGGCGCAGGTGGGAGGGATCGGAAAAGCGGCGTGGCCCCGCCCGGCCGGGCCAGCTCACTCGACGGGGAGAGCCGAACAAGCAAAGCGGGCAAACCGCGCAAGAACACGAGCTGAAAAGGCGAAAGGGGTGAGCTACCAGCGGGCACCACCTGCGGCCTGCGGCTCTCTCGCCATGTGAGGTGGGGAAGCCGGGCTGCAAGTACGGGTGGGTGTGGGAAGGAACTCGGGGCAGGGGATCTCCTCCTCGAATGCTCTCGGGCCTCGAGGCGAATGGTGGTGATGCCCCAGCCCAGCGCGCGTGCGATGCGTCGGAGGGAGCGATAAATGCGAGGATCCAAAGCCGCCCCTTTTCTCCCTCCCCCGAAATGCAAAAGGAAAGGAGAGAGAGAAACAAAGAAATGGAGTAGATACGCAGTACGTACGTACAGTCGGAATACTAGGCGGCGCCATTGGCGTCTTCTTCCTCCTCCCGCCTGCTCTGATGAGCGCCCTTGTTGGGGGGCTCAAAATCGACAAGCAAACCGGCAGGTGTGCTTTCCTCCCGCTTGGTCCCCTGCTCCCGTCCCGGCCTCCCCTTCCTTGGCCTCCTCAACTGAAATGGTGGACTGGTAGTTGAAGGGTCTGTTTTGGTGCCCACGTCCTAAAATGTTTTGAAGTAAAAAGTGACTAAAAACTGATTAAAAGTCAAATTAAAAGGTGACTAAAAAATAATTTTAGAAGCTTAAAATCCTCTAGTCATCCTACTCCCTAAAACCGACTAAAATCTCTTATTGCCCCACCACCCCCGCGCCCCACCCCAACCCCCGCGCCCTTCCCCGCCGCCCACCACTTGCTTCCCCCCCTCAACACCGACGTCCCTCCCCGCCGGCTTCCCTCCCGCCCGGCCCCCGCTGCGCTCGCCGAGGACCTAGGGCGCGCCGGTCCTCGTGGACATCCTCACCGGTGATGCCAACAACTGCCTGCTCTGCCTCCCTCTTGGCGAGCGGCGATGACGTGCCAGTGCCGACACGGGGCTCCGCCTCCCTTGCACCGCCGCATGGGCCGGCCGCTCCGCCAGTGTCGAGCAAGGGGATAGCGCACCGGCGCGCTCGGGGATCGACACTGTGGGGATCCAGTGGGTGTTATTCATTTCTTCTAGTGGGGAGCAAGGGGATTGCTCTGGATCTGTTCACGATGATCTAGTAGGTTCTGTTCATTTTTTCATGCGGTGCGGTGTGGTTTCCTGAACCGCCATGGATAGGCCGCGGATCCGATCCTAGGATGATGTTTTTTGCACGCAGGGATACCAAGGGTAGGTAAAATTATCTTTGTTCAACAGCATTTATGGATTTTAATCCATTTTAGTTCATGAAACCAAACATTATGGACTAAAAATTTAATCCAACTCTAGTCCAAGAGAACAAACAGGGCCGAAGTAGGATTAGCGTAGTGGATTGTTGGGTGAAGTACTACAAGTACGCCTAATCCAATCTACTCCCATGCTAACCACCGCTGCATTAGCCGTTAAAGATTCCCAGCCAGCCTCTCTGGCGCCTGATTGCGAGATTGCAGCGACGGGATTAGGGGATCCCTTTGTTTAATTTGATTTCATCTTTTAGAGAAGACGTAAGCTTGGTTTGGAAGAGGAGGAGCGTTGAGACTTTGAGTGCGGGCTCGGGTTTGGCTGTTCCCGTGCACCTGACGACGGGCTCCTGTCCGCTTGTCTGCCAGGCGGGCCCCAGTGACCTTTTTTTTCCTCCTCCTCTTCCTCGGCGCATGTGCCGACTGGGGCCCAGCCCGGAGGATGGGAGGGCGGTTCCGCGGTCGGTCGGTATCCATGCGGATCCGTCATCCGTCGGTCGGTCGCCCCGGACGAGCAGGAGCAACTGAGCAAGCCATGGACACTCGACGGAACGGAACGGAACGGAACCCTCCAGCTGTTGAATGAAAAGAAAAAGCAGTGTGTTGGACAAAATGTACAAAACACTGTATGCAAAGCGATGGAAAAACCATGGCATTCCTGTGTCCTACTAAAAGCATGATGGGGGATTCTTCCTCACCATACAGTTCGATACATGGCCTGTTTTCGTGTGATGTCGCAGCTAAGATAGAGACCATGATGCTAATAAGGCCAGCTTAATTAGAGCACTCAATTGCACGTCGGTTCAGTAGCTCAAAAGGCCCCAACATTGCACGTGCCAAGCCTAGTTACATTGTGCCCAAATCTCATCGCCAAACAGCTAGCTGACAGTATCCAACAGTCTCCGAGCGACATGGCATTACGAGGTAATGATTTCGTACTAGTGCATAGTACCTTGCATTATTGCGTTGATGGTACTTTGTCCCGTGTACGTGCTGCCATGCTGATGGTACGGTCCGGCCCTTCGCCATCATCAATGGTAATCAGCCAGTGCTAGTTTGTCTCCATTTTCCTTTGTGGCAATATTCAAGTAGGAAAAAAAAAGCACGTAGGCACGTAGCGAACGCTATCCTTGACTGGTTTCTGTTGGCTGTATCCGTGCAACCGACGATGGTTCGTGTTTGCTTGTCTCGAGTAACGTAACGTTCCTCTGATCCTCTCCCTTTGGCCGGCTAGTATTTCTCTTTACCATCTGCATGCATTTACATGTGGCAGCTGGGGCCCGCGCCTGCCAGAGGCCGGGCCGGTTGCAGAGAAGGCACGGTGGCCGGCCGCACGCGCAATCATCGGTGGGAATCCTCGATGGGACGGGGGGCTTTGGGTACCACAAATACCAACGCAACCTCGTCGACCTCACAGTTTTCGTCTGGAATCATGCATGCGACTCATCCGTTCTTCATTCAGCACCCGCATCTGCTTGCAGACCAGCGCAAGTCCATACCAAATTACTATTTATTTTTATTTTTTAAAAAAAATTATGCACTCAGATATATATTATGTATAGACTACGTATCTAGAAAAACTAAAATGAGGGATAGAGGGAGTATTGGATAAGAGTACACGCCTTATCCAGTATATGGAATGGGTTCTAACGGCTGAATTATTTGCTAGTAGGAGTGTGAACATTCGTATATTTCTTGAAAAATGTCATATTTAGACTAAATTCTATTTATGAACTAACACTGAACGCCTAATAAATTATACACCCATTGTACGGTAATGCAGAAGAAAACACACACGTGGCATTCCAAAGAAAAAGAAGCTAATACTCCCTTCGTCCCAAATTATAGGTCGTTTTGACTTTATTAGATTCATAGACTTTGTTATGCACTTAGATATACACTATGTCTAGATGCATAATAATATCTATGTATCTAGAAAAGTCAAAACGACCTATAATTTGGAACGGAGGGAGTACTACATTAATTGAACATAAATATGTGAAACGATACATTATTTTATCTCTACGCAAAATCTAGCGGCGACCTTATTTGGGGGAAAAGGAAAAGGACGTTACGACTCGTACGAGAAAAGTTTAACATCATTGGAGTATCCAATATTTAGCTTTCAAGCTACAGAATTTGGTAGTTGCATTTTGCGAAGAGAAAAGAGTGGTAAACCAGCAGCAAGGCAAGCGAAGTGATGTCCTTGTCAACCTGCTATAATGATCTCAGTTGATGTGTGCACTGCATGCAACTGCTGAGACATGCCATTATTACACAGTCGCTAATGATTCCAGCAACTGCATTGTGTTATCTGCTATACGGCTTAGCGCAGTCGTTGCCACGCCAGGTACTGGCAGGTTTCCGGTTGATCCGGTTCTTAATCATCATCACCATACATACAGTTCGCACTAAATGCCTGTTGTAGTATACATCATCAAAAAAATTTTAAAAAAAAGCATGCGTCATTCCAAAAGAATAAAAGAAGTTAATGCATTTACTCGATATTTATATACTACACAGATGTTGCAGTTTTATAAATCTAATGTAAGCGCTTTTACTTAAATTTTAAAACGGATGTTGCGGCTCCTAGATGAAAAACACACATATACATGCCGTGTACAAAAAAAAAAGATTGGAAAGTTAGCATCATTGCGTATCCAAGAATTGCCTTTCAAGCTACCGAGGAGAAGTGACAGTTGGGACTTGGGAGATGAGAAGCAAAGTAGGGCAGGAGAAGTGCAAGATTATTCCAAATCAAAGTTCATCCAGCGAGGAAGAAATGCACCCAACGAACCAAAGGGCTCACACTCCCCAAAAAGCTCCACTACTAGTAGTAGGCTAGTGGCATGTGAGTAGTACGTGAGCATGTGACTTCAACGGCACGCTATTCCTATTTTGCTTGTCAATCATTTTTTTTCATGATCAAGCCATCACACAGCTCAGGATTAGCCGATTAGGAACCAATCTACTCTAGTGTGGCCGGTAGCGAGGGTTTTGGAAACAAAGAAAAAAAATCATGTGATGGACAAAAGTTGCCTATTTATTAGGAACAAAGAAAGAGAATTTCAGAACAACTTATGGGACAAAGCTTACAGTTAGGAACAGATAAGGAATTTTATGGGAATCTTTTCTCAAAACCATTTACTCCTTCCATCCCAAAGAAGTGTCCTTAGTTTTGTTCCAAGTCAAATCATCTCATGTTTGACCAAGTTTATATAAAAATATATCAATGCTTTTGATGTCTAACAAGTTTCAATAGATTCGTTATGAAATATATGTTCATAGCATACCTATTTAGCGTTATAAATATTGATACTCTTCATTATAAATTTGGCCAAACTTAAGATAGTTTGACTTAAGATAAAACTAAAATGGACACTCTTTATGGGACGGAGGGAGTAGATAGGAGAAGTCCATAAAAGATTCCAATCCAAGCTTGCGAGGAGGTTAAGCTAACTAACAACACAAAGAAGAGCTCACCCAAAAGCTCACTACTAGCGTGTAACCGTAACTTGAACCACACACTATTTCTTTTCAACTTTTCAAATACGGAGTATCAATCATGTCTTCACACATCACATAAAGAATTAGGGTACCAACAATGCACTCTCCATTGGGCTACCGCTACATAAAGGGTTCGTTCATATCTAGTTATGAATTTTAGACAGAATTATGGGGCTGAAATCTTAAAGGAAGATTCCTAAGGTTACATCTGAATTATAAACATGATGTCAGACCAAATGTTATGGAGCTGCACTAGGCATGGTCGCATAGTGTTTTCTTCTACACCTTGTCCTAAAACTCTGTTTTGTACGTTCCAAAAAAGACTACCAAAAGAAAAGAAAAAAATGATCACATGTATATAAGCAAACAAACTACCAACGAGATTAAAGGTGACATTTCTTCAAGGTAGATAAAATTCCCACAATAAGCTAGAAAATATTAAAATACCTGTATAATCTTCAAGGTAGAAGCATTGTTCAAGGTGAGTCTTTTTTTGAATGTAAAAAAGATGTACGTAACTCTATGTTGGACTGTTGTTGCTTGGCAGTGTGGCGCGGCAGGGGTTGAAATTGCTCGACTCATTCCTCGCATGACAGATAACATGGCGACGGAAATGGTCAAGTAGCATGGAACCTCGATGCGCGCTCGTGGATGCATCCTTCATGCGTGCCAGGTGGAGTTGCAGGGTGCTCAACGGCACGCGTGGAACCCGGATTGCCCATGCCGTGGAGCCCGGGCCAAGCCGCGGTGCTCAGTCAAGTCGCTGGTAACCGCCTGCCCGCGCCGCGCGCGCGAGGGATCAAGATCAAGGCCGCATCGTCATCTTGGCGATCGTCTCCGATCCTAGGCTATAAATGGGACACCTCGGCGACGAAGGAAGGCAGCCCGTGCCCGCCGCAGGAAGACGAGCGAGCATGGAGCTCACCACCTCGTAGCGGGAGCTCGACGCCGCCGTCGTCCGCGTTCACCGGCGACAGACAGACCAGGGAGGACACGGCGCTCCGCTCCTCTGTCCCGGGAGCCGGGGCAAGGCCGGGACTTACGCAGCTCGTCTCCTCGCACGACTCCACGTCTCCACGCCATGGGTTCGAGGAATGGAGCTCCGTGGCGCCGCCGTTGGCCGGCCGCCAACGATTATGTATCCGGATTCTAAGACTCTCGCTGCTCGCGGAAGAACGGATGAGAGCACCCACCCCCTGCTGTGCTTTCCCTTTCCCTCCTCTGCTTCTGCTTCTCCGCCTCCCCTCCTTCTCCTTGTAGAATAATGGTAGTCAGTTATCTGTTGATTTCTTGGATCATCTTTATTTTATGTCAATGATAAAAGGGACGTTATTTATACTTTGTTCTTAGTTAGGCAATCTGAGATGGTTTTCTGGAATTTACTCTTATTAATTAGTACCTTTAAAAGTGATCACCTAGCAGCAGCTAACCTTAACTGAACCTGAATGCCTCATAGGAGAACATTCAGCATTGTCCTCTGAATAAGTTTCAGTTTTTAGCGCGGTCCCCTGAGTAAGTTTCAGTTCTTCGCATCCTGTTTTCGTATCCTCTGTTCGCCGGCAAACAAGTACAGTACCAATACGAGCTAGGAACGTCCCTGGTATTATTTGTAATCTATGCAACTCACGGCAGTCGTACAACATATAATGCAGAGAGGATTTACTAAACATGACATTCAGTATAGACATGTGGTCTTGTTTTCCATATTTTTCCTTTACATTCCGGTCGTGCAACGGGTGGAGGACAAATTTCTTCAGGTAAGTACCTCTGCTGCAGTGCTGCTAGCCTGCTACACACGGAGGATCTGCAGGCGAAACAATTGCTACTCTCGAATTTGGTAGCAATATAGCATAGTAAGCTCAGTGCTCTTTTCACTGCGAAGAATTGAAACAAAATACTCAGCAAGAAATGCTATACTAGTGCTTTCTGTTCTCGGTGACTATAGTTGACAAAGAAGGTCTGAACATCCTCTCATTGAAACTCTAGAGATGGTGAGAAGGCAAAAGGACGTTGATCTGACAGTTCCACATGCTGCTGGAAGGAACAGTATCAAAGGTTAATTCATCAGACTAGGAACACACAAGAGAAGAAACTGATGGGGATCATCAGACTAGGCATAAACTAGCGGAGATGCACAGTTGCCATTGCAGTTCGATGAACAACTGCCAAGTCGTTCCGCGATAGCAAATGGCAACAACGCCCTTCTACCCTTCCGCATCTCCGCCTCCGTATCCTTCGTCGCCAACTGCCGCCGGTGAGCCGGGGACCTCGCCGAGGAAGCCTGCCGCCGGCCCGCCCCGCAGATGAGAATAAGAGCCGGGACCCGAATCAGGGGGATTTATGCAAAAGGTTGGATCGCGATTATTGATCGTGATCCAAATTAGGGGTCTTTTGAAAAATGTAAGGAGTTTTGTGAAAATAATCGAATCGCGATCCAAATTAGGAGTTATTTTGTAAAATGCAAGGGGCATTTCGTAAAACCAGGTCTTCTTCCTCCTCTCGCCCGCTGGATTTCGCTGAGCCTCGCCGTCTCATCCTCTGCCCAATGGGGCAGCTTAAGCAGGGCATCCCATGCCCGCCGTAAGAAGACGAGCGAGTATGGAGGTCATTATCACCACGTAGCGGGAGCTCGACGCCGCCGCCGTCCGCGTCCACTGGCGATAGACAGACCAGGAGGACACGAAGCTCCGCTCCTCCGTCCCGGGAGCCGGGTCAAGGCCGGGACCTACGCAGCGCAGCCTCGTCGCACACCACTCCTACTCCATGGCGCCGCCGTTGGCCGGCCGCCGCCGACATTCCGGATTCTAAGCCTCTCGCTGCTCGCTCCTCCATGCCCCCTGCTTTCCCTTTCCTCCTCTGCTCCTGCTTTTGCTTCCTTGAAGAATAATGCATGGTAGATCAGTAGATGTGTCGAGTCAGTTATCTATTGTGTTCTTGTATATCTGCAAAAGTGACGACGGACAAATTTCCTCTATTTCCTTTTCTTTCCGGGCGTGCAATGGGTGAAGGACAGATTTCTTCAGATAACGAGTGGTGCTGGTGCATGCTGGAAATATTTCTGTGCAGAGGTTATCGATTCCTCCCCAAGTCAGTCTAGATCGTTTCATGGTTTAAACCATGACTGTTGCGTGCTAAGTAAACCCTCTAAATTTGAAACAGCAATGTCATCCTCTGAAATCAGCTCACTTCATCTGTTTATCTACAAACAAGTACACAAGTATGAACAGTCAACGTATACGTAATGCTTATACATTACACCGTAGTCGTGAAATTGCTCATGTTCGTGCCGAATGAACAAGGATTAGGCAGGCCCTTCTGCCAGAAATTACCTACTCCAAAAGCAACCATCTTGTCCCGTGACCTGTATGGACCGTCAGTTCAACAGATCACAGATGTGATCTTCATTTCTGTACTTTCCTTCATTTTAGCTTGGTACCGAGTGAAGGCAAAGCTTCAGAATGCATTAGCTGATGGCAACGCTACTTTGGAATGCCATCGATCCCGCTCTTCGAAAAAGAGAAGAAACCTAAAAAGAAAGCCATGGATCTCTCTGGGTTTCAGAAATCACAGCTGAGCTCGTTTCAAGTAAACCATAACTGCTGCACCACTGAGAGCAACTGCACCAGCCATCAACCCAACATGAACCGGCGATATCCCACTCCTGCTGGGAGGTGGTGCCAGCTGCTGTGACGGTTTTGTCACTTCGGTATTCAAACCAGGATCTTCGATGTGCAACTTCAGCACCTAACAGTGAGCATTCAGTTTGGTCAGGTGGATTGAGCAAGTAACTTGTAGCCCAACAACTTGCCATTGAATAAACAATCACAGAAGGCAAGAAAAATGTTACCTTCAACCCAGATGACTTGGCATGGAGCACTGCACCAGCCAGATCGGCGTCTGTTGTCAGCAGCACTCGGTCGCCTTCATCATCTTCATACTACATAGAACAAGACCAGTTTAAGTTGGTTAGTGCAGTCAAATCCCCATCATCTTAAATAGATGGAATGATTATTGAAATTTG